>NC_090270.1:60578955-61231098 GCF_040414725.1 Anabrus simplex | reverse complement strand
CGTAAGTTTTAGGTTATACATGCCAAATCAATAAACCGAAGGGTAAAAATCACAGCACCCAAAGGCATTCCTATACTGAGTGATTAAAATGTCACCACGACACTGTTCTTGCTTGATATGCTCAGCTTGTGGAAAACTAAATGTAATTAATATTATTGGCTTCACGTCCCACTAACTACTTTTAAGCTTTTCGGAGATGCCGAGGTGATAGAATGTAGTCCCGCAGGACTATTGACAGGAGGCTGATGTATTTGAGTACCTTCAAACACCACCGGACTGAGCCAGGATCGAATTTGCCAAGTTGGGATCAGAAGGCCAGCATCTCAACCGTCTGAGCCACTCAGCCCGACTTGTGAAAAAATGGATGTCATATTTAACATTTTTCTCCAAAGGTTCTGCTCATTAGCAAAAGATTTAAAAATATTTTAGGCCTAGATGTAGTGTCTGCTAAGTTGATTTACTCACCAGAAGATGCAGCTGAGTCATGACATTCTACATTCTATGCAGCACTTTTCCTCACCCAGCATTAGTGAGACTTTATATATATTATCTGGCCTTGTGCTCTGGACATACTTTGCATTTTACTATGCATTTCCAACTTCATCGCTTCACTTGAACATAACCTAAAGCACTCTAACATGAATATAGGCTAGTGTATTGTTCAATATACAGGATGAACAGAAATTCGTGCACTCGGGCGTCGCAGCGCGACTCCTCACATGCCAGCAATAAAAAAATGTCTCTCACAAAAGTTCGTCCTGCGAGTATATCCGGCAGAAAAAGGACATTGAAGAGTGGCAATCTAGCAACACTGTAACCACATGTAGGGTAACTACCTCTGTCAGCATATATTAGTCGTGCTGTACAGTTGGTGCAGTGGATAGAGATTTGGCTTAGCATGCAGGAGGTCGAGGGATCGATCCTGGGTTGAAGCGTATGGTTTTTATTTCATAAATGCAGTCCAGGTGGTATGCTATCTGGCATCTTAATCGTCAACAGCGATTGCAGCGGGTCCTCTCGAAACCATTGGCACTTACATACTACGACCCTAGAAATGGACGAACAATAGTTTTCATTGGTCAGCTTTGAAAGACGCCCTTTCCACGTCATGGGCGTGAATTTATTCGCAGCATTTCATTTACTAGATGCGATACTAGATGGGGTCCGGAAACGCTTTATTTCCATGTTAGAACTCATTTCCTATAACTCTGCATAGTACATTAACCATGGGAAACACACAGGAACAGAACATACTAGCATACCACATGAAACTCTGTCTTACATGAAATATGGAAGGCTGCGAAACCATACGCAATAAATCAGCGCATCCGGGATTCAATGCGACGGCGGGTTGATGCACGTATCAGTGCAAACGGAGGACATTTTGAACATATATATACTCATAAACACATTCCAAGATCTTAAATTCAGCTCTAGACACACAGAAAATAAAAATACAGCGTACATACTATTATTTCCGCAACGAGTAGAGATGGGCCGACAAGCGCAAACTGGTTTTATACCTGGTGAGTCAGCGGCACCTGATGTTTTATGCTGTTAGGCATCCCACCGAACGTCGCTGGTGTCGTTATGGTCTATTCTCCTTCACCGTATACCAAGCAACGATCGCCTTTAATCACCCACTGCACCATTACCTTTGCAAAAACATGTACCGTATGCGACAGGCATTTACACAATGCATCAAACTGCCATACGGTTACGTAAAAAGTACATGCCAATTATGAGCTTTCAGTAGGGTACGAAATGAACGCTAAAAGCGATGGCATACTGATAGAGAAAGTGTGTGCATTTGTAAAGCGGAAGTAGTAGTCCATCTAGTAGGCTTTCTGGAAACCTACTCGCTGGAGTCGCCGTGGTACTATAGGTTAAGTGCGGTGGTGTTAATACAGCTGCTTTTGGTAGGTGGGTTGGAATCCCACTTGAGCCTGTAAATTTTATTCGCATTTCGTACTTCGAGAATCATCCACAGAGCCAATGTATCCGAATGCCCTCACGTCGTGAGTTAATTAATTAATTAATTAATTAATTAATTAATTTTGGAACTGTTCTAGGCCATTAGGGCTGCTTATGTGGATGTTTTATAAGCAGGGCTCGACGAGGATAGAATGGTTGGGGGTTTGAATTCGCTTGACTGAGCAACAGCCTGTTAGCGCAGTAAGTGTTCGAATAGATGGCCTTCTGCAGTAATGCGCATTTCAGCACGCCGTTGAACTGCCATTCGGGTTGTCGGTGTTACGGATTCACAGGCTTCCGTAATAAGGTTTCGAAGGCTTTCAGGATTTTCCGGTTGTTCGTGTCCTCATACCGAGGTGGTGCAGCTCTTTTCAGGCACACCCCCAGTGGAGGTGAGCTGCATGTACCATTTCAACCACATACCAGCCCTCCTGCCTTTCTTAAATTTCTGGCAGTACCGGGAAACGAACCCGGGCCCCCGAGGACGGCAGCTAATAACACTAACCGTTACGCTACGGAGGTGGACATCCGGCTGCTGAGCGTACACTACATCCTTTGAGTAGCCTCGTAGAAAGTCCAGTGGCATCGAATCGGGTGACCTAGCAGGCCAGGTGACAGGTCCTCCCTTCCCTATCCATCGACCGGGATGTGTAACATTCAGGTAGTTGCGAACATCTGCTGAAATGTGAGGGGGGGCTCCGCCGTGTTGATACCACATGGTTACACGCTCACCCAGGGGCACATCCTCTAGCAGCAATGGTAGTTGGTCTTGAAGAAATTGTAGGTACCGGGCTCCTATCAAATGATCCTCAAAGACATATGGTACAATTAGGTGATCACCCAGTATACCACATCAGACATTTACTCCCAATCGTACCTGAAATGCTGCCTGCCTTACCCAGTGGGGATTTTCAACACTCCAGTAGTGCATGTTATGACGATTCACAGAGTCATTATTATGAAATTGTGCCTCGTCCGAAAATAAAATGTGAGATACAAACGCTGGATCATTTGCCACTCGCGTCGGTATCCACGCACATAAATCAACACGAGTTTCGAAATCTCGTCCGTGGAGTTCTCGATGTAGTTGCAGGTGATACGGACGAAAAAAACTGGAATGTAATATCCTTACAACAGACGACTAGTTGATGTTGGCCTGCTGTGCTACTGCCCGGGTACTCGTGTGAGGATTCTCCCGGAAAATGTCCAAAACCTTCTCAGCAGTTTCACCGGACGTAACTGGTGCCTCTCTAACAGGACCTGTTCGGGAAAGTAACGAAGTTATACGCAAACGTATTAGCGTTTGGTGGTTGTCTGTATGGAAATCTTCCCTGGTACAGGCGCTGTGTTTCCTGTGTTTTCTGTGCGTTCTGTCTTGGTTCACCGTAGATGAAGAGCGTGTCAACATACTCATGTGTTGAATACATAGCGAAGAAATGACCAGGACTGCTAGGCTGCACCAAGTGTCAGGCCACGACACATTCAGCATGCATGCTATTGGTCGAATGTGACACTAATGGCCTCTTATTTGATCCTCAAAGTTTAAAATGTGTATAAAAATATTTATCGCTCGTGGGATTCGAATCCACCTACCAACACAACATGCGTCAACACATCTGTGGTTAGTCCACTACACCACGGTGACTGTTGCCTCCAGTTTATCAGAAAGCTTACTTGATGTAAAACTACGTCCCGCTTCACAAACTCACACGCGTTTTCTATCAGTATGCCATCGCTTTTAGCGATAATTTCATAACCAATCGAAAGCTTGTAATTGGCACTCACATTTTACATAACCGTATGACAGTTTGATGTATTGTATAAATACCTGTCACATACATGTTTTTGCAACAGTCGTGCAGTGATGACGCAGTAAGTGCTTTAAGGCGACTGTAGCTTGGTATGCGGCAAAGGAAAATCGACCATCACCCCACTGACGTTCGTTGGGATGTCTAAAAGCAGAAACGTCAGGCGCAGCGGACTCATCCGGTACAATGGGAAACGTTCCTTCTCCCCCCCCCCCCCCCCCGAAAACGATGATCTAGAGATTTACTTAATTGGCTTTAAATGCTCCTGTAAGTCTAAATTACCTTTTAAAAGCAAATCCAGCGAAAGTGTTGAGGAGAATTACCGAGATACTCTCTTAACTGCAGGAATTTAATTTCCAGTCCCGTTTCCACTCCACTGCGTAAATAACATGATTGTATACTGTAGGCGTGGATTCATTCTCGGCACTCACCCTTACCAGAAGCTAGTCGTTGAATGTTATACATTTCCTTGATCTTACGACCCATGACAGCCATCTCAGTCGCATAAGTGTCGTCTCTGCCACTGATCACAAATTTATCAGCCTTATAATGACTTCTAATGAAAATGAACATTGCACACAGAACTCTGCAGCGAAATTTTTATCCTTCTGGGGAACAGCATTTGTCCACTTCGAAAACGTGTCGCTCTTTTTGGGTGGTACAAAGAAATGTCTTACCTCATTATTCCCCTTGTAATTCAAGGTACAACCCGTTACAAAGCAACAAGGCATGTCTCCGTCACAGTAATAAGAATGCACTCACAGAATATAGAAACTCATTTTAAAATGCCGTGCTGACTAAAAACGAAGGAGCTACGCTGCCAAAACGCCATACCTACTGTTGTCAATGTGAGCGCTATCTCGCCAAATGTAGCTTTTTTGAAGAGGGCCGTAGAATTAAAATTTATTCATCGCCATTATTATTGAAAAATCCGGAGGTTTTTGAGTAGTGAGTTGCCGTTTGTAATATATTTAGCTGTTAAAAATGCATAAACAATACAGCAATGACCTTCGGATTTACTTCGTTTTATTCTGTGACGGTCTGAAGCATTATTTTCAATCAAGGGAATGTCACATGAACATTCACAGATCCATGAACGTTAGAATTACACTGAACTTCCACGCGCAATACGAGGCAGGCCTACTGTATTAGCGACTAAATCGGCTAGCGTCCGCCACACCACAATTTCGGCCAGTTGCCGTGGTGCTTGCCGCAGACAACGGTAAGGCCGGCCGAAAAATAGACGTAGGTCTGTGAGGTGACGCTAGATGGCTCATGATGAGTTTCTGCGAACCTCAGAACTGATCAGACCTGCGCACGTTACAGAGCAGGGTGACGTGACGTAGTTGCTGCCCGTGGTGACCCTGCGGACTGCAGTCTCTTTTCCGCATCTTCCTGCAAGGTTCACGGTGATTTTTGTTGTTCATATTGTGTTTTGTAGTTGGGAATTAAAAAAACTAATTGAAGCCGTGTATGTTCGCAAAGTTTTGTATGATACAAGCCTCCTCGCTTCCAATGGGCCTTGTAGAGTTGCATCCTTCTCTGTCAATTGGGAACATGCATCATTTTCAAATTTTTTTTTTTTGAAAAGTACACCAATGAAATAGTACGTAAACGCATTACATTGTGGTATGTTGCCTTGTTTTCTACCATTAAAAAAATATTTAATAGTGCCTTTCCGCAAGGCGAGTGAAACGGCCTCTGACGTATGCGGCGCGCTGTGACGTCACGATCCAGTACCGCATGGAGCTCTACCAGCCGTTGTGCATCAGCCGTTGCTAAAAGCCGATTGTTTATTATTCATGATCGCGAATAACTTCGAAATGACAGAAGAAACGTTCAAAACAGCACAGTCAGACAATCTACCATGTGTAGATGTCATCATTCTTGAAAAATGTGACTTTTGTGGCCGCAGAAATTCGCGGATAACAAGCAAATTTGTAAGTGGCGTCTTTTATATACGTGCAATGTACTGTAACCCACAGTATTAGGATAACAACGAACCTGGATAGATATCACATCACTTTCAACATTTCCTTCTAGACTGATTCCCCTATTAAAGAATAACATTACATTTTCGGGCTTTCAGCATTAGTAAAGTAAGAAATCGGATTTCAGCACTAACATAAACATATAGGTAGCATTATAGTACTAGTCCGCTTCTGTGGTGTAGTGGTTAATGTGTGCCACTCCCGGAGGCCCGGTTTCGATTCCCGGCTCTGCCATGAAAGTTGAAAACAAATAGTACGAGGGCTGGAACGGGCTCTACTCAGCCTCGAGAGGTCAACTGAGTAGAACGGTTTCGAATCCCACCTCAGCCATCCTCGAAGTGGTTTTTCGTATTTTCCTACTTCTCCTCCAGGCACCTAAGGCCACGGCCGTTTCCTTCCCTCTTCCTTGTCTATCCCTTCCGATCCTCCCATCCTCCAACAAGGCCCCTGTTGAGCATAACAGGTGAGGCCGCCTGGGTGAGGTAATGGCCCTCCTCATCAGTTTCATCACCATACTCAAAGTCTCACGTTCCAGGACACTGCCCTTGAAGTGGTAGAGGTGAAATCCCTCGCTGAGTCCGAGAGAAAACCAACCCTGAAGGATAAACTGATTAAGAAAGAAAGAAAGAAAGAAAGAAAGAAAGAAAGAAAGAAAGAAGGAAAGAAAGATCATAGTACTATAGGGCTATAATCTATCATTCCCCCCCAAAAAATATTTATGGTTGGGACAACTGCCCTACCCACTTCCGAGGCCCATGAAAGAGAATTAAATATCTTTGTGGAGGGAAAAAATTAAACATGATAAAGATAAATATGACTTCATCTAGTTTTCACAAGTCGGGCTGAGTGGTTCAGACGGTTGAGGTGCTGGCCTTCTGACCCCAACTTGGCAGGTTCGATCCTGGTTCAGTCCGGTGGTAGTTGAAGGTGCTCAAATACGTCAGCCTCGTGTCGGTAGATTTACTGGCACGTAAAAGAACTCCGGCAGGACTAAATTCCTGCACATCGGCGTCTCCCAAAAATCGTAGAAATAGTTAGCGGGGCGTGAAGACAATAACATTAATTACATTTGGCTTTTAACAAGCTGAGCATATCAGGACAGAAAAGTGTCCTGGTGACATTTTAGTCGCTCAATACAGGAATGTCTTTGGGTGCTGTGACTTTTACTTTTTTTTTTTTTTTTTTTTTTTGCTGTTTGCTTTACGTCACACCGTCACATATAGGTCTTATGGCGACGATGGGACAGGAAAGGCCTAGGAATGGGAACAAAGCGGCCGTGGCCTTAGGTACAGCCTCAGCATTTGCCTGGTGTGAAAATGGGAAACCACGCAAAACCATCTTCAGGGCTGCCGGCAGTGGGGTTCAAAACCCACTATCTCCCGGATGCGAGCTCACAGCTGCGCGCTCCTAACGCACGGCCAACTCGCGCGGTATTTTTACCCTTCGGTTTATTGACTTGGCTTGTATAACCTAAAACTTTGGTTAAGCAGGATAATATTTTAAACACCTACATCACTATTTTCACCTGTGTGCAATTATGTTATTTATTTCATTAATATTATGATAATTATTATAATTGAGCATTGTTAACTTATAAGACCCCAACAGACAAGCATTGGTTTTGTGTAGAGTTATACGTTTGTTAAATTCACGTTGTTTCCTTTCATGATGTACACGCCTATTCTTTGTTACATTATAGAGTATTTAGATATAGCCTCAATTTCTTTACCAATTAAGCTCTTCAATAAAGACATACATAACTGTCCCATGCCAAGATATATTGGTGGAATTAGAGCTGTCAAAATGGTTCATAACCCCTTTGATTTATTATCTTGACATGGATCACCCAAAACATAGGTTAGGTTTGGAGAATACTTTAATAATCAGCATTATTTAATGCACTGTTTATTACTTTCATATTCCAAGATGTAATTGAACCATTTAAATAAAGCATCATACATTAAAATTTAAAGTTTTACCACTAGAACAGCTGACATGGAAAAGTGATTTGAAAATTCAAACAAATTCATCTTACGTTAAAATCTTCAAAAAAATAAACTGTAGACTTTTCCGATATATCACCAGCATTTCTCCGGCTCGCCAAAATCCATTTCTGCCTAGTTTTAGCGTCTTTGGAACATTTATAAACAATTTGTTTGGTATGGTATGCGATGTGCTATTGCACATCGGAACTCTACACCATTTATAAGTTTTCTGCCTCACTGTCTGCGCAGGATTCATTTTAAGTCTAAAATATACCACTCAGATTATTATCCAATGTATAGACCTCGAATTTAACCATACCAGACACTAACATAAAGTAGAAATACGCGAAGTGTATCCTGCTTCTCACAGCACACTGTGTGTTATTTCGTCTGCTAATTCAGTCAACCTGTACGATGACGTCAGACCAATGAGATCGCGTACTTGCGTGACGTGACATTTTCGTAGATTTTTATCGTGTTTGGAGTTATTATTTGTACATTCTGATCACATTTTTGAATTCTGCATGAAATTTTGAATCAGATTAGCATATTTTTAATTAAAACCCCGGATCATGCATGTTCCCTATTTCATTCTTGATGAGCTCATACACTTCTTTGCACTGATCATGGTTTAATCTCAAAACGTTCGTGAAATTTTATATCTTTTTCACGGGTTGGTTCACGCCGTGCCGACATAGATAAGTCTTATAGCGACGATGGTATAGGAGTGGGAAGGAAGTGGCCGTGGCCTTAAGGTACAGCCCTAGGTTTTGCGTGATATGAAAACGGGAAAACTATGGGAAATCATCTTCAGGGCTGCCCACAGTGGGGTTCGAACCCATTGTCTCCCGAATGCAAGCTCACAGCTGCGCGCCCCTAACCACACGGTCAACTCGCTCGGTGAAATTTTCATCATCACATTCCTTAGTTAAAGCGAATTCCACTTGGCTTAGTCTTTTGTTTCATGTATGCACTTCTTCCTGCTTTTTGTTTCATCAGAGAGATCGACATACCGTTTCGAACACAAACTCGGTTCCGGAATCAGATTCTGAACTCAAACGTTTATTATTATTATTATTATTATTATTGCTATTTGCTTTACGTCGCACCGACACAGATAGGTCTTATGGCGACGATGAGATAGGAAAGGCCCAGGAATGGGAAGGAAGAGGCCGTGGCCTTAATAAAGGTACAGCCCCAGCATTTGCCTGGTGTGAAAGTGGGGAACCACGGAAAACCATGTTCAGGGCTGATGACGGTGGAATTCGTACCCACTATCTCCAGGACGCAAGCTCACAGCTGCGCGCCCCTAACCGCACGGCCAACTCGCCCGGTCAAACCTAATCTAGCAGAAGTATTCATCATCGTTGTCAGAGCTGAATTTCTGCAGAAAATTGCGTATTGAAACTGATGACGGTGGAATTCGTACCCACTATCTCCAGGACGCAAGCTCACAGCTGCGCGCCCCTAACCGCACGGCCAACTCGCCCGGTCAAACCTAATCTAGCAGAAGTATTCATCATCGTTGTCAGAGCTGAATTTCTGCAGAAAATTGCGTATTGAAACTGTGATCCGACCTGCGATGATTATCGTCGTGACTCTCTGTCGCGAAGAATTCGATGTGAGTCATCGTACGTCATCTCACGGACCTGTATCTCATTCTGCGGCCGGCCTAAGTGTACGGGCGAGCGGAGAAGTGATCGCACTTTCTCTTCTATAGGGCCTACGCTATGCACATGGTTTCAATGCCGACTGAAACGCACGTGTTAACGTCATGTCCGAATTTGAGAAAAGTTAGAACACTGGACTTCAATTCTTTCGTTCTAATAGCTTCGGTGTCACGCAGAGCATAGCGACCTTACGACGTTGCCTGAATTTGTGCATGCGTCGGACATGATCAGAGTTTTCCTAATGCTCAATTCTTCCTTTATTTGTTGCCATTTTTGGTTGTAATAATTTCTGTACCTCTTCTATGTGGAACCCATGTTTCCGATGCAACAGACAATTTTGATGACTTTTTTTTTATCATTCCAAAATGTTTACGCTTTAAAAAATACAAATAAAAGAGCGTCCTGAGGTCTTTCATTTAAACCCTAACTCCTTGCTCCGTTTTCAACTTTAGAAGTTATAGCACTTCAAAGTTTCCAACTAAGATGTTCGTAGTCTGATTCTGTGATTGTCACATCTATATCTATGAATTCTGACAAAAGGTTTTTGTTTTATAAATTGCGACACTATTGCCGTGTAGAACGCCGTTCGTTCCGTTACGGATGCGAAAGGGAGCTATACGCGTTTCAAATTGCAGCTGTTTTCGTAACGCTGCTAGAATTGATCTTGGGGGAGGGGGTGGGGAGGGGGGTGTTCTAAATTACCTTATCACGCCAAGAAGGTAGTTGCCGGTCAGGGGATCAAAGGTCCATGACGGGCGTAGCATCATGGGATATAGTTTGACTTCGACTTGCACGACGGAATAAGCTCATGCTGAAAATATGTTCCAACGCATAAACTTCCAGTAAGTAGTAAAACACACGTCGAAGATAAAAGGTAGGCAAGTATTTACCATGTAGTCACTGGGTATGTACAGAAGGTTTCCTTTTTATCCAAGAAGTATTGAGACAGCTATGACACCTGTACATAACGGGCCTTTTTTTAGATAGCCCCGTGCAATACTTAGTATAGGTTACCCGCCACATACATATGTTCACCAGTACTGTATCCCTGCCCCTGTAATCACATGTAAAGGAAAATGAAATTGCGTATGGCTTTTAGTGCCGGGAGTGTCCGAGGACTAGTTCGGCTCGCCAGATGCAGGTCTTTCGATTTGACACCCGTACGCGACCTACGCATCATGATGAGGATGAAATGAAGATGAAGACGACACATACACCCAGCCCCCGTGGCAGCGAAATTAACCAATTAAGGTTAAAATGCCCGACCCTGCCGGGAATCGAACCATTTAGCCATGGAGCCGGACACAGATAAAGGAATCTTCACTACGTCAAAATCACGTTAAAAGAATGCCGGCAACGAATAAACTAAGATTTACAAGATAAAAAATAGGGGGTTAGAGGTCGCTTAATTTTCTATTTGTTTATTCTAACCTGGTTTAAAACCAAATGTGGTGAGACAGTTGATATAGTTTTACTTTAGGAAAATTCAAATTGTACTCAGCAATTAGTTTCGGAATTATGGCTCTTTTTTGTGCGTGAAAAATGTTATCTTTTTTATTTAAAGTGCTCTAGGCGCACCAGTTTTTTTCTGGTTTGAAACTTGGCAGTTAAACTTTGTAAACCCAAAGTAATAATGAGTAACATTATATTTGTTAAAATCATTTAAGCTCTTTAGACGTTTTCAATTGTGAAATAACCAGCTTTTTGTCACAGTGTGGCAGTGGGCTCATCAGTTGGATTACCACACCTTTCCAAGACGCCGACAGCTACTGCGGCCTTGAGACACCACTGCAAGCCTCCTACGTAGGATAAAGCAATGATCGTGCGCTAGGGAAGTATGTACCTCTACTCGAATGAATGCCTGCTTTCGGCTTTTACATCAAGTATTTTTTGTTACGTTTGTTGTTATTATTAGTTTCGTTTAAATCATCTATTGGTTGCGATTGCACAACTATAACCATTTTCTCAAGTTCTCTACCTCTTTCGGCAGCATTCCATCGTTAGCTTACAGTACTCGTGCTCGTTCTTCTGCCGAGAATATTCGTTATCTCGTCGGACAAATCCTTCATCTCCGCAACTTTTCTTCCGAAGAGTCCTCCGTTTCGTATGTCTTCTGCCCTGATAGCACACTTTTCTAGATCCCGATGGAGTTCTTTCACCCATGGAACTTACGTTTTCCTATTCTCCAGAAAGAAAGAATCATTTTGGCGAGCCTTTCTGGTTCTTTCCTTTTAATGTGTCATAGAAAGCCAATCTCTTCTTGTGGTAGTGATATTTTCAAATCTTTGACATAGTTCTTGGTTTGGTCTTAAACGGAAAGTAAATTCACCTGTTGGTTTCCTGGGTTCAAGAATATTTATAAGGAACTTCCCTTTTTTTTTTTTTTTTTTCGATGGAGTAGCAGGCCACCCCTTTCCCAAATAAGCGGAGCGATAAAACGAACTACGAAGGTATGGAAGACTTTCCTTCGGGCTTCTCGGAGGGAAGCAGTGGTATTGTGTCGTCTTCGGATCGGTCATGACATAGTAACGCACTCCTACTTACTGAAGGGTGAAGGCACCCCGGTGTGTATGCGGCGGTCATCTTACTGTAGTATACATCCTTACAGAGTGCATGGACCTGACCGATCTGCGCCGTAGTCTAAAACTCCCGAGTGCCATCTTCCTCATCCTACGACATGACGAGCAGTCAGCAGACCTCGTCATCATCCGTTTTATGAGGGATAGAGGCCTTTTTTTTTTATCGTGAATAAAAGCGTATTTTCTATTAGTATTTATTTTTGTTAACTACGCTTTTATTCCATTGACTATTTTAGTTTGTGTTTGTGTATTTAATGTGTTATTTTAACTTCTAACTTGAATGATACACTTCACTGTACTTCGAGGCAATGCCTTATTCCATTGCAATCTATATTTGCTATAATTTTTCAGAAAATAATGCATTGTGAATTAGATCCACTGATTATTTTAATTTCATAATCATATTTCATCAACATTCGTTTTAAATTCTAGTCAGTCGATATATTATTTTAAAATTTTAATTAATTTAATTTAATTATCACGTCCTTTCGTTCCATTAGGGGCTGATGACCTAGCTGTCAGGCCCCTTTAAACAAGAAGCATCATCATCATTTCTTTGTTTTCCAAATCTGAGAGTCCCTTACTGGTTATTGTCTCAGTTGCATATAAGCATTGAGATTTGACTACAGTACTGTAATTCCTGAATTTGGCCTGAGAGGAGAGTTATTTTGATTCGTAAGTGTTCTGACATAATATGAATGCCGCCTCAATCTTTCACGTCCCCCACCCCTTTTTTCAATCTGTTTTACGTCGCACTGGCACGGGTAGGTCTTACTTACTGCAACGATGGGATGGGAAAAGGCTAGAAATGGGAAGGAAGCGACCGTGGCCTTAATTAAGGTACATTTGCCTGGTGTAAAAAGGGGAAACTAAGGAAAACCATCTTCAGGGCTGCCGACCGTGGGGTTCGAATCCACAATCTCCCGAATGCAAGCTGATAGCCACGTGACCCAAACCGTACAGCCACTTGCTTGATCATCCGTTCTGCAATTGCATCGCATCTTCAAACAGCATCACCAAAGGGAAACCGCATCCACCACAGGGGGGGGGGGGGCCCAATTTACAGGATGCCATTCGGTGTGCTAGTTGAGGTTATTTGTCGCTGGAGGTCAGCGATTGGTGACGTATACAAATCTAGGTCCAGCAAACAGGTGTGCATTTTTTACCAACTGGCGTTTCCCACCACTGATCACGACTGATAGGCCTCGTGTAAACATCTCTTTACTTTCGTGAAATCCCTCAAGACGTCGTAGATGGCATCACGTACAGCAGGAATGACATTTGAATCTGGTGAAACGAAAAACACTGATAACATTCGAAAATTGGTTCCTGAAGCTACAAAAGTTGGAGACATTTCTAACTTCACTCTTGCTAGCAATGCATCGTGTATCACAGTATCAGAACATAATAATATCGCTTTCTTACGGTACCTGCACATACCTTCGAGTTCTTTTTATACATCCAGTTTTATACCTTTTATTCTCGATCAGCAATTGTAACAACTCGTCGCACAACTCCAAAGCAAAATATCTGACAACGTTTTGAACTAAAACTCTTCTCTTCGGACATTTTGACAATGTTGAACTGGACGCCAGCTTGTCCACCTCCGACTGTACTTGCACTATGTACACAGCAATAGCTACTGTACTATCCAAATGGCATACCAGCCACTAATATAGTGTACATAAAGCTTACCTTTATGACAAGGAACTGCCCTACACCGTGATCAGTTATCCTTTAGTCCGGAGCATGGCGTTTTTCGCATGGGCGAGCCACCAGTTCTCCTGGCGCGCGGAAAGGGGATGGCGCGGTATTCCGTGGCATGTTTCGTTCTCTGACCCCGGCCTTTATTTTGTGTGCGCGTGCATAACTTGCTAGTTGACCCTGTGCATGCGACTGATGTCGCAGTCATATTTTAGCTGTTCCCAAATGTGTGTGTGTGTGGTTTTTTTCCTGTCCATAATTTTGTACTCACACAGTGTTACGGCTCGAGCGTTTTCAATGGCACAGCGCATCTTACTCAGAGATGGGAAAAGTACAACAAAAAAGTAATTGGGCTCGATTACAGTTACTTGATGAATAGTTTATTCAATTACGATTACAAATTACTTTTTCAAAAAGTGGGCCTAATTAGTAAACTTACAATTACTTTACAGATGTTAGTCTGAATGATATTTTTTTCGCTAGGGACTGGATTAATACAAAAGTTCACAAGAAAAAGGAATATATGACTTCATTTTGCGCGTGTGTGTTTTTAGCAGAGAGACATTAAGTGGCTATCACCACCAGGCGAGACCAAACACAAACCTTGGAATTTTCGAAATTATCTTTTCCCATCATTTTTATTTCAGTTAATGACTCAGCGTTTGAAATTATTTTCCATTTACTTTGCAAATGAATTAATTGGTTCTTAAAATCCTCATAGCTAATCCTCGACATCTTAAGGGGCATTTGAAGAAATACCTGCATTTAATTTTAAGAACTCCTTCCAACTGCTTTCTTATCCCATCGTCGCCGTAAGGCTATCTGTGTCGGTGTGACGTAAAAGCCACTAGCAAAAAGAAAATTAAGAACATCGGTGGAATGTCTTCCGAAGTATTGGAAAGGTAAGAAAGTACCTCATCCAGAACTGCTGAAGTTATTGGTTCTTCTGTAGTAGAACTGAAAAAGTTATCTTCACCATTTTTTTTTCACATTTCTGCTTCCGTGTGATGTGTATCAATGACTAGAATATAACGACTACGATTTTATTGCAAGAAGTAAATTACAAGTAAAAATTACTAAGAATGTAATCGTTACAAGTAATACGATTACGTTTACTCAATTATTTCCCAACTCTGGTCTTAATGTACGATTCATTTGTGTTAGCTCAGGCAGCTCGTGAAGTTCAAAGACTGTTTCAAGGAAGGTTCCAAGTCGTGAAACAGTCTATAGTCCTTATAACAAATTTCAGGAAACTGGAAGAATTCAACCTAAGAAACCAATGACGCAGCGTAGGGTTCTCACCGAAGAAAAGTTAAATGACATTAGTCATCGTTCGGAAAATTCTTCTTAAAATGACTTCGTAGTCTTGCACATCAAGTAGGAATATCTGTACAAAAGGCTGAAATAATTGTGGCACATGTTCTTCAACCAAGTGACCTTGTGCATAGGCACACATTTTGTGAGTGGAGTCTGGAAAATGTATACAATGGATAAACAGACCAACATTTAATTTTCTTCTCTCGACGAGGCCTGGTTCCGCCTCCATGGATACAATCGTTACTGGAGTGCTGTTAAATATGATTTCGTACATGCAGTCCATGACGCAGTGAAAGAATCATTGGAGTAATTTATTTTTGAAAATAGGTTGATTCTGTTATGCGAATACTACACTACCCCCCCCCCCCTTCTTCTTTTTTACAGAATAAACCGACAGGGAGCATGATTTTGCATTTTTTCAACAGGACTCTGCCGCTACTCACACTGCGAATAATTCAATGAGATAAATTCACCTAGTGTTTCCACAGAGCAGAGTTACTAGTACGGATTTGTGGCCCTCTCTGACATCCCGATTTATCTGCCAGCGATTATTATCTCTGGGGTATAATATGTCAGGAAATTGCCGGGATTCCTCAGAGTGAACTAACGAGGTGCCAAAAATATGCGGAGAGAACGAAGGCGGGTAGCTTCAACATCTCATTTCATAACTTGATAAGTAATGACCTTCTTAAAATTGTCCGTGTTACTGTTGTATCGTTCACCTTCCCGCTCCTGACCTCGACCTGTACGCGGCAAAGAAGCGTGCGCTCGCCTATAATAAAGACACCGTGCGCCGGAGTAAAGTATACCGGATGACCCAGTAGCTGTGTAAAAATATCCTAAACAATATGTAAATGAGTTCTTCTTTTATCCTATTTCACGAAATTATGGATTTCTCTCTTTCTCTTGTATAACCTTTGGGGTCGGCGTCACAACTGGACTAGACAGTTTTACGGCTAGACGCCCTTTCTAATGCCAATCCTTTGTAAAGGGGAAGCATTCAATACTGCGTGTTTCTGAGGCGGTTGATAATGCTGTGTGCAAATTAAAAGATGCGCATTAAGACAAACACAAACGCACAGCCAGAGTAGAGAATTAACTGTACGCGCTGGGGCCTGGGGCCATCTGAACTGAAGGCTTTCAGGCCGACCATTCAGCACCGAAGCCAGACTAAACAAGTTTCTTCGCCAGAGTAGGCCTATTATCAATTGAAGTATAGCGGCGGCGCTGGTGATGATTATTGGCGGGCATCCATCCTCTCGTCCTAACACTGAAAGGAAAAGATGGAAGAAGACATCCCAAGCCTCGCAAACCTAATGCCATCGGAGTCGAAAGGGAGGTCGGATAGCCAAGTAGAAAGTAAGGTTTCTGGCAAAAGTGGAAGTAATGTGAGACTTAGCTGGGGGAACCATAGTCGCCACCCCTGGGGTTCTTTTCACAGTCGCTTCTGACAACACGCAGGGGATAAGCGTGGATGTACTGTATGTATCTACCTACAAAAAACGTTCAAGACAGAAATAATGAATGATATCTTTGTTAGGAGTATATTACTCTTTAATTTAGGCTATATTACACAATACGAAAGAATCCAACAGGAATGCCTGAGAAAGTTCACAAGAAAATTCGTGACTCAGAGAAACATGAAACAGTTCAAGTATTGTTTCCATATCACAGAGTTGCATATTTCAATATTGTATTAAACTTCTCTTATTTCAGAACGTCGAACCATGTACAACGCGACTCACCTTCCTGCCAAGAATCAGCTGTCTCAAGTAGAGAATATCCGTCGTTGGAGCACTGACTACACATTGGTAACACAATTTACGATCATGTTGTTTGAGAGTGAAGCATTATTATTTAACTGCTCAGACGATAGCGACGACTGCTCAAATTGTTTATAGATGATTTAATGGTCATGGGCGCCGGCAAAATTAACTGTAGAGGGACGATGCAGTTTCGGGCGGTCTCGAGAGGTTGGGGCAATTTTAAAAATGTTAAGTCAGATTGACGTACTTGAAAAGTATTTTATCATTTAAAATATGCCCTACTCAGTTACTGTGGGGATGGAGGCACTTCCGTGTATGGGGGCTTGCCCTTTCTCCATCTAATACCCCTAGATCGTACCTGTACAATTTAAGGAAAATAAATAACAATAAAAATAACAAAAAAAATACGTTTTGTTAATCTGAAGTAAAAATGGGATTATAAAATGGTTTTACGAAATAACACAGGCTACTTTGCTTAGGTTACTTACGATTTTCAAGGTTCAGTTTGCAACAGGATTGCAGATATCTGAAATGGTATAGGATAGATGTACGAACGAGGAAATCAACAGAATTCGTATTCTATAAGTTGTAAAACTTTCAGAATGATAGGCTAAGGCCCGTTTGTATAAAGACATCTGACTGGAGATCAATTAAGAACTTAGTTCTGAAAATGAACTGAGATTACGACTTCATCGCGTTGTATAAAACTGAACTTGGTTTACACATGTGTAGTTCAAATGTAATCGGAGTTCAAAAAAGTGGGCGTGGCAACACCGCAAAACAAATGAAATACGAAATAGCTCGGCCCTTTGGATACTACATAAATGGCGGGATTGACCTGGCCGTGACTGTAAACAAATGAAATACGAAACTGCCGTGACTGCCGAAGAAGGAGAAGAAGAAATTTTGAAATCTCGCGAAGTAAACATGGAAGGAAATTCAAAGGAGCGTTCTGCGAATTTCACACCGAAATAAAAGGACGATCTGGTGGATATTGTACTATCGAGGTACAAACATATAATAGAAAATAAAAGAACCGATATGGTGACATCAAAGTTGAAAGAGAAAGCCGTTGACTTGTCAATTTAAAGAGATCTCCAACAACCATTTGAAAACTTCTTGTAGCATAAAATATACACATGGGTGACAGGGGATAATTTCTTTGAGTAGGTTTTTGTAGTGTGTCCCTTAACTTCAGTTCCAGTCGTTCCTCAACATCTTTCGAGAAACTAAAATCTAATTCTGAACATTTGATCACTCATTTCAATCATCGGATTCCGTCTGTACCGAAAGACGCGAGGAGCTCATCGTAAAATCAACTCTTCTTCACCAGACGAAAAGTCGGAATAATCTGACATCCCTGCTAAAGAAAATATATATATGTATTACACAGTTGCTTTGTTTTGTAAACTTGAAATATAATTTAAAATAATTCATTATTGAAGCAGTATCATAAAACTAAGTAACAACGTGTTAGTATGGCAGTAGGCTATTGTTTATATGATATTCACATAACCTCACTTCTGAAAAAATCTAGCGATCTTTAGCAATATATTTAACTACTAGCATTCAAGATATTTATAACTCATCTCGATATTATTAAGGCGCGGTATTCTTACGCAGATACGATACAAGGAAACACTTCTCAAGTCTTGAGGGCTAGTTCAATGTTTAATATGAACGATAATGATCTAGGTTCAAGGAGATTAACCGACGAATATTCTCCAGTCAAATCTGAACTTAGATCGAGACGGGATGATCTTAGATTAGCGTTTATACAACGGAAAATCTAAGTTCAACTTGACTGGCAGCCATTTTTCCTCGTTAAACTCAGATCAAATGTTTTATACAACCGGGCCTAAATGTGTCATTATACTAACATCGTAGTGGAATTGAGAAATACATTAATGTTTACACAAACTGATCTTATATTTTATTTAATTGTTCACATCAGCTCATTCAATTTCAATATATTTTTTTCATTCCTCTGGAGAGATGTTTTACGTTCTTTTTCACATACTTATCAGTTTCATAAAAATCTCTATGCTCGACGATGCCGAAATATAAATATTATATCAAGTTTCATTATGATACAGGTTCTCCACCAATCAGAGTTCAGATTTTCATTATGATACAACTGTTTGACCAATTAGGTAAGGGTAGCATCGCACCTGCGCTCAACGCACTAGCTTCACACTTTTTCCAAAATCAAACATGTCGGACACACATACACTGCTGTTTGTAGAAAGTGAAACACCAAGACCGAGAGCTGTGATCATCACAATGCAATTTATTCCACATATTAGGGACATGACAAGACACAAATGATTACAATTACAGAACTGTACATGCACCGCGACCGTGGAAATTCAGTACGGCGTAGCGCCAACACGCGCTGCAATCACAGCCGCTAGACGTCGTGACATGGAATCAAAGAGCGCCTGAATATGCTGTTGGGGAATACTCTGCCACGCGGTTTGTAGGCGCGTTCATATATCATCACCGGGCGAGTTGGCCGTGCGCGTAGAGGCGCGCGGCTGTGAGCTTGCATCCGGGAGATAGTAGGTTCGAATCCCACTATCGGCAGCCCTGAAGATGGTTTTCCGTGGTTTCCCATTTTCACACCAGGCAAATGCAGGGGCTGTACCTTAATTAACGCCACGGCCGCTTCCTTCCAACTCCTAGGCCTTGCCTATCCCATCGTCGCCATAAGACCTATCTGTGTCGGTGCGTCGTAAAGCTCCTAGCAAAAAAAAAAAGCATATATCATCAACAGTGGCTGCAGGAGGACCTGAACGAACAAGGTGCTGACCGACCATATTCCAGACATGTTCAATGGGTGACATATCCGGCGAACGGGCAGGCCAGGGAAGCAGTGGTATCCGTCGTTCTTCGAAGAAGGCTTGCACATTCCTCGCCACATGCGGCCGGGCATTGTCCTGCTGGAATATGACGTCTAGAACGGCCTGCAGGAGGGCCAATGCTTCGGGCTGTAAAACCTCCCTGATGTAGCGGTAGCTGCTCAGATTGCTCTCAAGACGTAGGAGGCGAGATGGCATGTTATAGACAATTGCGCTCCAAACCATCACGCTTGGCATTTGTCTGCTATGCCGTTCAACAATACACTCTGCCCGATGGCGTTCACCACGGCGGCGTCTAACGCGTATGCGGCCATCACTGTAGGACAAGTTGAAGCGGGACTCGTCCGAAAACACTACATTTTGTCACTCAGCACACCAGTGTCGGTGTTCACGTGCCCATTGCAGTCTACGGCGTTGGTGGTTGCTGATCAATGGAAGCCGGCGCAATGGCATGCGTGCCAGCAGTCCGGCCCTCAGAAGACGGCGTCGAACCATCGATGCAGACATCCCCACACCCGTTGCAGTGCTCCAACATCAATCCAACACCGTGGACGAAGCTGTTCTGTCCGTTACGGCCAAGCAGACAAGATGGCGGTCATCTCGCCCTGTGGTCACATTGTGTCGTCCAGTACCCTGCCGGCGCTGTGTACGGCCCTCTTCTCTCCTCTGGTTCCACATACGACTCACTGTTGAAGCAGCTTACCCTATACGAGCCGCAATGTCACGGAACGACAGACCCATCTCCCGAAGCCCTATTATTCTGCCCCGTTTGAACGCACTCACATGCTGATATTCCCTCCTGTGATGTCTGCGAGGCATAGTGGCACTTAGGTACACGTTTCCACTTCGAATGACGGCTCCGCACTGACTGAGCGTTGCGTAACGCTGCCCTAGCCGGTCACACACAGAAGGGCACTGCTGGGCCTACGTGCACGCCATCTCTCTGCAATTTAAAACACTTATTATGGTTCCACTGTTCTACACGTCCTACACGTCTTCAGACCATTGCTTCTGAGTGTTTCACTTTCTACAAACAGCAGTGTATTAACATCAATCCACCTTCTACTTCCAATATTCCACAACTACACGGCACATTCCCGCAAATTCACTTCACCAACTGTACAATAAACAATTTGCATTTGAAATAAAGCTAGTTATGATAACCTTCTATCAAAGCTTTGAAAACACATGGCATTGTCAAGGTCTCTGATCCACTTACGGAAAATCAATAACCCAGCGCATGCGCTCTGTTTAGTAAACTCAACTCTCAAGCGACATCTCGACAGAAATGTATGAATATTTAAAAAATAGAGTTACAATTATCGTCGAGCATAAACAGTCGTATGCAACTCGCCTATAATGGTATGGAAATTATAAAACTCGTGTCTTAATGATTGCCATTGCCATTATAGGCTTGTTGCATAATGTACTATTGCATGCCGCTGAAGACATTTACAGAAATGAACAGCTCAGTCCTAATCGAGTAAGCGGAACATACTACATTTTTCATATCTGAAAGTATCAACAGAAAGAAAGGGAAGAGCGACATAAAGCGTGAAAATGAAAGATTCCTTTGGCCTCGCAAACCTAATACTGTCGCAGCTGGAAGTGAACAAGAGTTGACCACGGGAGGTCGGATAGAAAAGATGGAACTGAGGAGCCTTGCAAAGGCAAATGGAGGCACTGCAAGACTCAGCTAGAGGAAGCATGGTTGCCAATCCACGCTCGCTAGTTGTGAACTCCTCGTTCCCTCCTTGTAGTCACCTCTTACGACATGTAGGGATACCGTGGATGTGTATCCCACCGCACCTACCCACATAGGGACCTGTTTGTACAAGCAATCATTTTCGTTACCTTCATGTCTGTTACTTCCAACTTACGAAGAAGAAATATCTATTGTCGCGGCCACCAAATTAGGCGGGTGAGGAAAACTGCGCTGTCGTCAGATATGGGAACGGCGAAGCGACAGATGGTCGATAGTCGCGTACCCCCGGGCACGCATTGGCAACGCTGATCGTGCAGTTCTGTCAAACTGAAGCCCATCCGCTCCAGGCCACCTTATCCGAGTCATTCCCTGTCAAGCAGCTGTTGAGCTCGCATCGTAAGTGCAGTTAAAGATGGATAGTGAATGTGAATTGATTTGGGCTCAAGTCAAGAGAGAGGTGGTAGAGAGGAACAAGACATTCAAAATAAAGGGCGCAGAAAAACTCACGTCAGAAGCCATCGATCGTGTGACTGCTGCGGATTGGGAAAAGTGCTTCAATCGCGCGGAAAATGTTCAAACAGACGATTGGGCCAAGGAAATAGTAAGGGACGAAAGAATGGAGCCATTCATCATCAGTGTAAAAGACGAATCGACAGAGATGAGTGATGACAGTGACTAAGGCTGCCTTGAAGCCAGAAACAGATTCTTACTTCATTGTAAATTAATGTAAACCTATTCTTTAAAGTAGTTCTTTTTCTATATTACTCGGTACAATATACAGTATTCAAATATTTAAAGTTATAATGTAATAAAACTGATACGGATTAATATGTAATCCAAAAGTATTTACGGGGTCCTGCAACCTGTGCTGGTGCGCGCGCCCCGAACTGTCTCAGCTTGTGACATTTACATGATCGCTTTCCGGGCCATTTTCCAGGAAAATTACAGGACTCACGGAAATATGTTTCAGATAAAAAAATAAAAGTCAGGCGATTTTTTACATTTTTCCCGCAGACAAAATTTTATTGGCTGAAGAAATAAAAACTTGGTCGCTTACTGAAATTTTCAATACATGATTCTACGGATTTAAACTTACTCGTTCAAGACTTTATTTTTCATAATTATTTAAAGTGGTTTATTTAGAAAATACTTATACCACTGGAATCAGCAGTCTTTTCTGAAGCTTGTAGTATAATTTGTTTCGAAACATTGTATGAAGTAACATCAGGAGCTTGAGAGAGAACAACTTGCCTCGCGCTCCGAAATGATGTGTTCAGTTAGACATTTCTTCGCCAGTTGCTACATAACCTTGGCAACAGCGTCATTTCTCTGACCCGCCTAATTTCGTGGCCGCGACAATAGTTTATCCAGCGTTCACTTCTGTACAACAAAGTTACAGTGGCTCACAGAATTGAGTGTACAAATGGAAGTAAACAGTACAATCAAAGATAACGACCAAGCTTGACAAGTGGCGTATTACTGACGTACCAGGAAATCCAGTAGTAAGCTCTGCCGTACTAATCTGTCTCAACAGAAATCCTATTCCTCTGTTCATGACCCGCCCTGCATATAAACATCGCTACCCCATACACCACAAAATGGAACGTACATGACAGATGGCTGCAACTGAGTGCAATTTGCTTTTACGTCACTCAGATCCTTTCATGACGATGGGATACGAAAGAGCTATGGCTGGGATGGAAGCGACCGAGGCCTTAAGGTAGAGTCCCAAGATTTGTCTGTTTTAAAAATGGAAAACCACGCAAAACTATCTTCAGGGCTACGAGGTAGGATTCAAGCTCACAGCTATGTGACCCGAACCGACTAACTAACTCGCTCGGTGAATGATGCATATGTTTCAATTTTGTATTTCCTATCTGACAGTCTTCTTAGGTTACTTTGTGATAGTAAATATATCACACCCCAGAATTATATGTAGAAGTTAGAGATATTATTGTCAGTATTCGATTTTTATTATTATTATTATTATTATTATTATTATTATTATTATTATTATTATTATTATCATTATTATTATCAGTATTTCATTTGTATATTTTGCCATTTATATTGGTAAGCTGGAAGATATCCACATATGTAGGTATGAGTAATTTGTTTTGCACGAGTGGGAAAACATTGCTTTAATAACTCTGGTAATTTGAATGAGTCATATGGCTACCCCAGTGTTTGTTGTGATGTACTTGTGTCGGGAAATTCATGAGTCATGTATATATCCCAGCCTGATGAGATGAGCTTGTTGTTGTATTAGGAAAATTTGGTGACTCATGGAATATACCCCAGAGTTTGTTATTGTCTTGGGAGGAAGAAGTAGTTCAGGGCTTGGGCTTGAGAAGAGGACCACCCATGATTGGTGGGCAAGCACCAATCCAGACGTATCATCTGAGAGGAGGGGGATGTTGATGTCTATAAAGGTTGATCATACGGCGGCAACCAAAAACATTGTAAGGGACATGTGAAGGTGATTGTAAAGGAACGAGAAGGAAGATAACTACAACCAGTGACACTGTATAAGAGAACTACAACTGACGCACTGTACAGGAAGGAAGTGGTGCTGATACACGGTACTGGAGTGGCACGGCTGCAATGGACTGGACTTCAAACGTTCGTGGAGCGTAGTCTTGTTATGTTCGTGGAAAGTGGCTGATTGTGGAGAGTGCTTGCGCATTCATTAAGTATTGTAGCACTTGTGGCGGCCTAGCATTATATGTTGGTGAAAGCTATCTCAGACTTTCCATAATTTATGTTGCGGATCGACAGACGTGTGTATATATCTTTACAACAAGTGTTAAAATATGTGAACACAGTAGTACAAGGTACAGTATCTGTGTGATGTGATAACTGCCGATTATGAGAATCGGTAAGTCGAATTGATATAGAGACAGTGAAGGGTATTTATCTTCACACATGTACATTGTTCATCGGACTATCTACAAATGGCAGCTTAGTTCTCGCTTTCGTTTTCCCACGATTTTCATTATTGTTGTTGTTGTAAATATGGAGTCTTCCAGCAATATTTTATGTATTATATGTATAATGTTGTATGTTGATGAGGTGCTCATGCACGGAATTTGTTAAGAATATAGTTAGCTATTTTAGAATCAGTGTTATTGATGAACCTAGGTGCAGTTCCTACCTAATTAGTCGTTTTCAGGAGGTTAGGTAAGGCCTGCAGCAGATGTACCAGTACGCAGCATTATGTACACGCCCTGGGATATACAGTTTATCATGCTCTTATCTAAATTCGAGGGATCCATTCTGGTGAACTCTGGCGCCCATACTACGGACATTTCGGTTAATTATGCTTATTAATTTTATTAAGTTTTTGAGTAATTTTATTTATATATTTTTATTCATGATTGTCTGTGTTTGTCTCCATACATTTCTCTTTCTATATAGTCCTGACGCTCAACGCATACCCAAGCAGTATCTTCTGATCTCAAAACTTGGCCCACCCTGGTAATAATGAGGGTTGTCAGTCTGCCCGCCCTACTGATAATGAGGGTTGACAGTCGGACACAAGAGGCGCGTGTCGTTTAAAAGGCAAGTGAGCTCTGTCAAAAGCAAGGTTGTCATATTTTGCGTCGATTATTTAAACATGTTAACATTTAATTTATTCTAAAGTCAAAATATAAATATAAAAACTTGATAATGAACCACAGCACAAACCAATATCGCAGAATAATTTGTTTCGTGCTTAACCCGTGCGGTGGTCGCAGATGTTGACAGACAGAAAGAAAGAAAGAAAGAAAGAAAGAAAGAAAAAAGAGGAAGAAGGCATTGGCAAATAAACTCGACAAAGACTAAACTTAAATTGATACCAAAGTAGGCCCATTAAAATATTAATTTTATGCTGCTAATATCAGTGTCTCGCTTTCAGTAAAAAAAATGGAAAGTGCAACAATTTTTTACAATTTGTTTTATGTCGCACCGACACAGATAGGTGTTATGGCGACTATGGGCTAGGAAAGGTCTAGGAGTGGGAAGGAAGTGCCCGTGGCCTTAATTAAGGTACTTCCCCAGCATTTGCCTGGTGTGAAAATGGGAAACCACGGTGAACCATCTTCAGAGCTGCCGACAGTGGAGCTTGAACCCATTATCTCCCCGATGCAAGCTCACAGCTACGCGCGCCTAACCGCACGGCCAACTCGCCTGGCAAAGGAAAAGTAACATCACGAACTAGGGACTGTGATAATAATAATAATAATAATAATAATAATAATAATTGTCCGCCTCTGTGGTGTAGTGGTTAGTGTGATTAGCTGCTACCCCCGGAGGCCCGGGTTCGATTCACGGCTCTGTCATGAAATTTGAAAAGTGGTACGAGGGCTGAAACGGGGTCCACTCAGCCTCGGGAGGTCAACTGAGTAGAGGTGGGTTCGATTTCCACTTCAGCCATCCTGGAAGTGGTTTTCCGTGTTTTCCCTCTTCTCCTCCAGGCAAATGCCGGAATGGTACCTAAGTTAAGGCCACGGTCACTTCCTTCCCTATCCTTTCCAATCTTCCCATCCCCCACCAAGGCCCCTGTTCAGCATAGCAGGTGAGACCGCCTGGGCGAGGTACTGGTCATTCCCCCGGTAGTATCCCCCGACCAAGTGTCTCACGCTCCAGGACACTGGCCTTGAGGCGGTAGAGGTAGGATCCCTCTGAGTCAGAGGGAAAAACCAACCTTGGAGGGTAAGCAGATTAATAATAATAATAATAATAATAATAATAAATATCGGAGTATGTAGTTCGGACAAAAAATAGCCAGCAAACTTAGCTACTTTTAAAACAAATGCAGTATTTACCTTACCTCTATTCGTCGTCCCTGTCATTGTCCGCTAGGTGAATTACAAATCTATCTTGGTTGCTATCCGTGTCGTGTTTCATGTACTTCTCTTCTGTCTTAATGGTGCTTCGAACACAAGCAGAACACCTCTCAGGACCGATCGTTCCAGCTCCTTCACGAAGAAGTTGACACACACTAGCACTCAAAGTTGGCGTAACATTATTTTTCATAACATACGTCTTCAGCTGAAACCAGATCATTTCTACGGGGTTTAAAATACAGTGATATGGAGGGAGTCGCAAAACTTCGTGTCCACGTGAGGCTGCGATCTCCTCTACAGCGTACCTTTTACTGATATTGGCTGATTTGATTTCCTGCAACATAACTGCCTTGATGGGTACAGGTTTTGGCACTGGAATGTTATTGTACTCCATAAACTTAATAATGTCCTTAATATTAGTGTTCATGGAAGGAAACCTAATCAGCTGCCGCGAATGATAACTTGCGTTGACCATCACGATTACACATTTTCGGTCACGTGGTAGGTTCTCTAGCAGATGAGACCTCAATCAGTTTTCGTAAACTTGAGCTGTCATTTCGTCATGGCTATCAGCTTTGCAGTCTCCAATGTTTTTAGCCGATAAATAAAGGCAATTCTCAACCCAACCCTCACTGCCTCCAGCATGCAATACCATAATACGCTTGCCTCGCGATGTTGGTGCTTTCAGTATGCAATTACAAGTTCCATCATCCCACCCTTTCTTCACAATGTCATGAGTATCGTACCAAGTTTCATCTAGATAGACAACTCTGCATCCCTCGGAACGCAACTTCCGGAGACGGTCTATGAATTTATATCGCCAAGCTACTATTCTAGCAGATTCCATTACAATCTGTTTTTTCTTCAGAATACGGAAACAAAACCCAAGTTTTTTCAACAGCTGTCGTAGAGTAGTTTTTTCATAAGGAAGGCCACACACATTTTTCAAATGTTTTAACAGTTCCTGTACGGTTGGTGACTTACTTTAGTAAAGAATGCATATACCTTGCGTCTCACCAAGTCACAGCAAAAATCATCAATTTTATTAAAGATAACCCTATTATTACCACACTTTTTCGAAGTTGTAGGTCCCCTCTTAACTATTTTACTTGCAGTTTTTCTGTTAAGTTTCAACATTGTAGCTGTCTCAGAAATATAACCCTTGCGAACGTTGTTCTTTATAATGTATTCGTATGCGTTACATACCAGCCGTTGACTTTGCTTACTTTAAGTTTTAGTCGCCTTTCTTTTCTCCGCGGAACGACTACTACCCGGCTGAGTATCACTCGCGGGCGCGGAACCACTGCTGCTCGGCTGAATATCAATCGTGGGCACGGAACCACTGCTACGCGGCTGAGTATCACTCGCGGAGACGGAACCACTGCTGCTCGGCTGAATATCACTCGCGGAGACAGAACCACTGCTGCTCGGCTGAGTATCACTCGCGGACACGGAACCAGTACTACTCGGTCGAATATCACTGTTACCGGTGCTCGGTTGAGGATCGTTTGCCTGCACTGGCAGATTTAATTCAGGATTTTCTGATGCGATAATTTCCAGGTGTGATTCCGACGGCCTCCACATTACTGCGTGAAGCGAAGTGAAAAACAACACACTTCACAAATAGTAATTAACGAAGCAAAGAAATAATCCAAAACTTTCAAACAGCGAGCAAAGCAAGTGTGAATTGTCTGAGCTGAAAAGAGAGACTGACGTCTATTTAACAAGAGGTGCATTGGCAACAGAGCGGTGAGGATTTCTGAAGGGGAACCCGAACTTCCGTTTTAAAGCCCACTGCCGTCATAAATCACCCCCTACTAGGCAAGTGAGTGGCCAGGCAGATCAAACGTTTGCCGAACTCTTTGAATGCCGCTGGGTACGCGTAGCCCGTCTCAGCTATACACACCACACTACCAACCACCACAGAAACCCTCAATAGTGAATAGGCCTACATCCATCTACATGCCGTTGGCGTCAGGAAGAACATCTGTCCGTAAAACAGGGTCAAATCCACATGTGCAGCACAGTTCAAACCTGTGACCCCACCAAGGTTATTTATTTATGTATTTATCGTGTCAGAAGTACAAAGTAAACGAGACAAAAATTAAACAGAAGATATTTTAAACACTGGTTGACCAAAAATTTGCTATTGGTCTTATGGCGACGATGCGGCAGGAAAGGGCTACTAGGACTGGGGAGGAAGCGGCCGTGGCCTTAATTAAGGTACAGCCCCGGCATTTGCCCGGTGTGAAAATGGGAAACCACGGAAACCCATCTTCAGGGCTGCCGACAGTGGGGTTCGAACCCACTATCTCCTGAATACTGGATATTGGCCGCACTTACGCGACTGCAGCTATCGAGCTCGGTGACCAAAAATTGGCCACGACAAGCGCATTTGGAGTTGCCCTCATTAGGTCTTTAATGGTACAACTGACTGAAGGAGGAGGACACAGTAGATGATCGTTAGGCTGCTTAGTACCACACTTGCAGTAAACTCTCTCCACAGGAAGGCCCCATTTCTGTAGGTTGGTCTTGCATCTCGAGGTGCTGGAGCGTAATCGATTGAGAGCCTTCCATGTTGTCCACTTTTCAGAATGTCCAGGAGGAAGTTCTTCCTTTGGAACCATCCATTCTCTCAAGCGTTGACATTTTCCCCGCCACATTGAGATTCCTGCTTGCTGTGGTGTTCCTTAAAGAGCTTCAGGGGTTGTCAAGAAGCTCTTTCTTGATTTCAGCCTAGGATGTGCTGGTTGACAGTCATACAAAGGGTGGGCTTCCATAGACATAGCCTTGCTTTTCTCATACCTAGCAACAATCTCACGTCGGATTTCAGGTGGTGCTATACCAGCGAGACAGTGGAGTTTATCTATGGAAGTAGGTCTTAAACAACCTGTGATAATACGGCATGTGTCATTTAGTGCCACATCTATGTTTTTGGCATGGCTGGACTTATGCCACACGGAGCGTGCATATTCAGCAGTGGAGTAGCACGGTGCTAGCGCGCTTGTTCTCACAGTGCAAGGGTGAGCTCCCCAGGTGGTTCCTCTAAGTTTCAGCACTGTTTCTGGCAGACACTGTTTGTTTAACGGTTAGGCAGTGTTTCTTATACGTAAGCGTGCGGACAAGTGTTGGCTACTGAATGCATGATTCGAAGCAGTGTATCGATTCATTCAAGTGTCCGAGTGAATCGATTCACAGGAACGGTGAGGTCACGGCACACGATTCAGCTTACTCCCAGCGGACAGTGCTGAGTGGCGCACTCACTGGACGTTAACGGGGAGCCGAGCTTTCGCTGCAGCGAGACAGTGAATCATGGCACATCGAAAGAATCGTGAACGAGCGCGGCTCAATGAGACACAAGATACACACGGCTCCTTATCGGCACACTGGACAGTGGACACTGGTGGAGAGCCGGGCTTCCTCTGAAGCAATACATACAGTGCCATGCTACACTGAAAGAATCGTACGCTAAATGGACTCCCGAGCTCAGCTCATTTGAAAATAATACCCACTTGCATTCACTTTCCTCTTCTTACAGGGAGGTTTAAATAATAGATGGATTTATTTTCAGTGTTAAAAAGGTAGTCAAAACATAATTCTATGTTATACTATTTATTAGTTTAACGAATCTTAGTATTATAACTTAGTTGACATTTGACAATTAATTAAACTCGACTCTAGCCTGCCTTATGATTATGAGTCATGCTCATGACCCTCAAAAGTTTTATATTGGGAAGAACGGCTCAGTATTGTCTCAGTTCGTATGTCACACCGTTGCACAAGACTTCAATAATATGTGGACATTAAGCGAGCCGACTGACGCAATAACTTAACTAACAGTATGTTGAATTACAAAACCAGTGGGCTATTGTACATCTCGGGTAGCCTATACAAAATATGACGATTTAAAACAATCCTCTGCTGATAGAAAAATACAGTACATATTTTCAAAAATGACTTAGCGGGTTGGACGTGCGGTTAGTATCGCGTAGCTATGCGCTTGCATTCGGGGGATGGTGGGTTCGAATCCCACCGGCGGCAGCCGTTAAGATGGTTTTCCGTAGTTTCCCTATTTTTACATCAGGAAATCCTGGGACTGTACCTTAATTAAGGCCATGGCTGCTACCTTCCTAATCCAGGACCTTTCCCATCCTGCGTCGCCGGAAACCTTCGATGTATTAGAATGACTAGCATTTTTTTTCTAAGAAAGGAGTTCATAGTATGAAGACCAGATGGCAGCAGCGAACAATGAATGCTGTTGCTGCTGTCTTACCATTACATACTACACAGATGCAGTAGGAGAGGCGACTCTAATGTGCCGTGAATCGGATCACTGTATCAATTCAGTAAAATGAATCGAATGTCCCATCACTAGTGCGGACCAGAGTCACTCCCAGGTATTTTGTAGCCGAACAGTGTTGAAGAGGGATTCCTTCCCAGGTGATTTGTAGGGTTTTAGCTGCTTTTTTGTTATTGAGATGAAATACACAGCTCTGAGTTTTGGCAGGGCTTTGGATAAAGTCTGTTCTACCTTTACAAAACAGTCGGCCTGAGCAGCGACTGCACAATCATCAGCATAGACAAAACACTGGATACCTTCAGGTAGAGGGTGATCGTTAGTATAGATGTTGAATAACAGTGGTGTGAGCACGCTGCCTTGCGGTAACCCTTTCTTCTGTGTTCTCCATCTGCTTCTTTTTCCCTCAAATTCCACAAAGAATCTTCGATTTTGGAGAACATTTTTAATGTTGCATATTAGATAGAAGTCTTTGGTGATGTCATACAATTTTGTTAGAAGCCGATGGTTGACTGTGTCATAAGCTGCAGAAAGATCAATGAAAACAGCGCCTGTAATGAGCCGATTCTCGAAGCCATCTTCAATGTGCTGTGTCAAGTTTAATACCTGTGATGTGAAACTTTTTCCTTCTCGGAACCCAGCTTGCTGTGGTATAAGAGATGACTTTACCTTTCCTATCAGTCTCTGAAGAATGAGCCTCTCCAGGACCTTGTACAGGTGATAGAGCAAGGAAATAGGCCTATAGCTTTTGGGATCCAGCCGATCTTTGCCTGGTTTAGAGATAGCAGTGACTCTAGCCTTCCACCAGATTTTGAGAATCTTGCATTCTTGAATACAGATATTAATTCCAGTAGCCATCGCCTCGTAACAGGATCAAAATTCTTGATCTGCTCTACTCGAATGTCATCTAGTCCAGCAGCTTTTCCCAATTTGCACTTCCTCGTGCTGATTCCAGTTCAGCTTTAGTAAACGGTGGAGATAGAATGTTGCTCTCTTGGTTTTGCTGCCGTGTTGTTGGTTTCTTATCTAGCTTTCTAGATCGGGTTGATTTTCCATTTACTAGCAACTGATGGGCAATTTGATCTGCCTATATATTAGCAAATGTACTGGCTTGGGTAGCGTCATTATTGAGACGAAGTAATAGTCTCCGGGCTTTCCGACTGCTCTTGCTCATGTCACAAGCTGTCATTAATTTTATCCACTCATCCCTTTCAGCCATTGGTACTGAGGAAAGAACGCTTTATGCAAAGATTGATGTTTCCTAGCTAAAAGGATCAAGTTCATATTTCTTACAATATTCTTCTAGCAAAGTGGCCGTTTCAGGTTTAATGCCTTTCATAAAATTGGTTCTGCAACCTCTTGGAATTGATGCCCTTGAAGAAAATTAGACGATATCAACAAACTTGTCGTACTCTTCAGGAACAGGAGCGATGCTCAGAATTTTCTCATCCAGTATGCTGGAAAATCTTGCCCAATTAGCCTTTTTAAAGTTGTATCTTCGCCTAAAACGGACTTCTTTAGGTCTTATTGGTGGTAAAATTTGGCACAAGATGGGCCTATGTTGTGTGTTTGGAATTGGTAGACATACTGCTTTGGTGCATGTATGCATAATGCTTTCACTAACAAAAATGAGGTCTAGATTATAGCCTCGTCCCTATCTTCCACTGTTAAAAGGAGAGAGTTTGATATCATGTATGAGGGCAAGTTGAAAATTTTCAGCCCACAAAAGAACTGTCTCACCATTCTTGTCCTCATGTGTGTAACTCCATACATGACTGTGACTGTTGAAATCACCTATAACAATTGAGGCTTTACTTTTATCAAAATTCTGGGGTGGAATGAAGGAAAATTCTGCTGCAGGTGGTTTATAAACTGAGGTGATTACACAGTTACTTAGCTCAACGGTGATCATTTCAATATTGTTTTCATCTGACTGGCAAACACTCCTGACTTCTAAATTCGGCTTTAAAAAATTACACTTCCATATAAAGCGTGTGGTCTTTCAGCAATCAGTTTCATGTCAGGAACAAATGGGCGCGTCTGCTTCATATCTCTGCGTGTTTCCTGGACACATAGAACATCACACTGCTTGTCCCGACAAAGTTCATACAAAAGTTGTTCTTTACAAGATGCTATGCCTTCAATGTTAACAGAAATGACTGTTAAGGTTGGTTCTGAAAAGAACGGTTTGTTGGATCTCATATTAAATAACTCCGTTACCAAGGTGATTATGAAGTAGTTTCGGGGTCGTTAGGCAATTATTATTATCAACAACGATATACTTCGTATTTTCACTACGCTAGTTACAACAGAAATACCAGGAGCTGATGCCACTTTTCATTCCCTTCATCGACATCAAAACTTTCGACCTTGTCAGCAGAAACCGACTCTTTAGGCTGTTTCACAAGCCTGGTTATTCACTTCTGTTACTCAGAATTATGATCTCATTTCAAGAGGATATGAAAAGTTCCGTTAGTTTCAAGGGCATGCCATCAGAACCTTTTCCAATATAGAGCGGGGTGAGGCAGGACTGTGTTCTCGCTTCACGCTTTTTTTTGGCAGTTTCTTGTCCTTCATTTTTGCAGTACACTTTCGGTCAGCATTCAACTTACACCTATAATGAGTACCAGGTTAATTCCTGAAGGCAGAGGCGTCCGGGCATAGAGTTAACCACTCTACCCCACCACGTGCCGAGGCTACGGATAGTGGAAGCTTTTACCTTCCACCACTGAGGGCCTTCTATGGCCTGTCTACTGTATATTGAGATGTCTTTTTTGACCGGTGAGTATGCTGAAGGATTTTTAATTTTTTTACAATTTACTTTACGTCGCACCGACACAAGATAGGTCTTAAAGCGACGATGGAGTAGGAAAGGGTTAGGAGTGGAAAGGAAGCGACCGTGGCCTTAATTAAGGTTCAGCCCCAGCATTTAACCTGGTGTGAAAATGGGACAACACAAAACCATTTCAGGGCAGCCGACAGTGGAGTTCGCACCCACTATCTCACGAATGCAAGCTGACAAGTAGTATAAGGGGATGGTTCTGCGGGCGCCACCGCTGCAGGTCCAACGCAGAGGCCTCCACCGCCACACGCTCTCGGGAGAGGACTCCGCCGCATTCACTGCGCTGACTAAGAGCGCGACCCTAACCTCACATCCGCCATCTTGGAGGGGCTTAACATAACTTTTTGTGCGTAAGAGAGCTAGCCTAACCTCATGGAAGGGCCTAACCTCAGTTTTACAGCCGGATGCTCTACCTTACGCTAAATACCTCACATGCGCTATCTTGGAGGGGCTTACCTAACTTTTTATGCGTAAGAGAAGTAGCTTAACCTCACGGAAGAGCCTAATCTCAGTTTTACGGCCGGCTGCCCTCCCTGACGCCTAAGAGAGTGAGCTTAACCTTACATCTGCTATCTTGGAGGGGCTTAACTTTTAACGCACAAGACAGCAAGCCTAACCTCATGGAAGGGCCTCACCTACGTTTCACGGCTGGATGCCCTTCCCGACGCCAATTGCACAAGATGACGGCTATATATGGCTCCTTATGAGACACCGCCTAACCTCACATCCGCTATCTTAGAGGGGCTTAACCTAACACAAGACAGCAAGCCTAACCTTATGGAAGGGCCTAACCTCAGTTTTACGTCCGAATGCCCTTCTCGACGCCAATTGCACAAGATGGCGGCTATACATGGCTCCTTATGAGACGCCTTAAGGGCGCTTGCTGCGCAAGATGGCGGCTGCTCTTATGAGACTCCTTAAGGGTGCTTGCACAAGATAGCTTGAGACGCCCTAAGGATGCTTGCGCAAGATGGCGGACACAAGATGGCGGCTATACACGGCTCCTTATGAGACACATTGAGGGTGCTTGCGCAAGATAGCTGCTGCTCTCATCAAGAAAGCTACCTTAGAGGCTAACGTGCCGTGCTGCTTCGATTTATTAAATTTGGGTCTTAAATGCAAAATGTTAAATGTTAAATATCTCGAAAACGGTGCGTCGTAGAGCAAAACGGACAAAATATTTCTGTCTAGTACTTGACTTCGCATTGTAAGGAACATGATAGCATAAGAAAAATTAGTCTAATGATGAGATCAACGGTTCGGTTTCTACTTAAGCCCTTTGGCATTAAGTCAGTTTTAGCTTGTATTGAAGCAAGTTTTCATAACTTGATTAGGTTTTGCTATGATAGAGATTATAACATGCTGTGCTGGTTCGATTAATTAAATTTGGGGCTTAAATGCAAAATGTTAAATATCTCGAAAACGGTGTGTCGTAGAGCAAAACGGACAAAATTTTTCTGCTTAAAACCCAGGTTCGCAGTATCAGGAACATGATAACATAAGAAAAAAGTAGTTAAATGACGAGATCAACGGTTCAGTTCCTACTTAGGCCCTTTGGCATTGGCAACTATCTAATTCTACATAGCTTCTTATGAGACTGCTTAAGGGTACTTGCATAAGATGACCGCTGCTCTTATGAGACGCCCTAGGGATGCTTGCGCAAGATGGCAGCGACAAGATGGCGGTTATACACAGCTCCTTATGAGACGGCCTAGGGGTGCTCGCACAAGATGGTGGCGGTTTTTATGAAGAAAGCTAGCTTAGAGGCTACTGCGCAAGATGGCCGCTGCTGTTATGCATGCGGTAGAGGGCAATTTGAAATTCCACGTGCTCTTTAAAGCTACGTTATTTTTGACAAACTGTCATCTTTAATCAACAGAGCACCGTGCTGCCATCTTTATCGTAATAGCGGGCAATTCGAAAAATTCTATACAGCTGTCATCCGCCATCTTTAATTAACAGAGCACCATGCTGCCATCTTTAGCTACTACCTTTGAAATGTGGTCGCGCCAATTTGAAACTGTATCCAGCTGCCATCGTTAATCAACAGGGCACCTTGTTGCTATCTTTAGCTACATACCTTTGAAATGTGGTGGCGGGTAATTTGAAAAAAAATCCGTTCGCTATCATCAACTTTAGTGCATACGTGAACCTAACCTCTCATCTACCATCTTGAAGGAGACTATCCTTAGTTTACGACAAGATACCCTTCCCGACGCTAATTAGCACGTAGAGGTTACTACATAAGATGGTGGCTGCTGTTATGACCTCCTCTGTTAAGGTACAAGTATAAACATGCATCGCGAAGGCTAGAGTGAGCACGTGCTGCAGTGATGACGTTATTGTACATGTTTAGACTTGGTCGTTTTCTCAAGAGTAAGGAGGCAAAGGAATGCAATAAATATGTATCATGAAAGTAAGAGTGTGCATGTGCTGCAGCGATGACGTCATCATAGTTGTGCACGTTTAGATTTGCAGATTACAAAAGAAGTGAATGAAACATAACAAAACTAGAATCGAACTCTGTACTCGATGTCGTTAACTTCAACGTGCGTTTAGAACATTGTATGCTATTTGCTTTACGTCGCACCGACACAGATATGTCTTATGGCGACGATGGGATAGGAAAGGCCTAGGAATGGGAAGGAAGCGGCCCCGGCATTTGCTTGGTGTGAAAATGGGAAACCACGGAAAACCATCTTCAGGGCTGCCGACAGTGGGGCTCGAACCCACTATCTCCCGATTACTGGATACTGGCCGCACTTAAGCGACTGCAGCTATCGAGCTCGGTAGAACATTGTATGATGCGTTTAGATCACTAAATAAGTAATAACAAAACTAGAATCGAACACTGCACTCGACACAACATGTGTTTAGAACATGTCAGAGATACCTTTGTTCTAAGAAGATCAGATTGCCGCATATTCCTTGTAGGGCTAAAGGGCTAATGGGCAACAGGGCTAAAGGGCTAATGGGCTAGGGTGCCTCTCCTCTCTTATCCGGGCTTGAGACTGGCTCTGCATCTAGAGGCGGAGTTAACACCCTAAGGAAGGGAGAATGTTGGAAAATAATCTATACGAATATAGCTACTCGATCGACTATATACTGCAGAAGGATGACTTAGGTGAGGGTAAGCGCTGGGATTGTAGGAAGGTGTTTAAGCTGTTGTACTGTCGAGAGAGAGCTATTACTACTAGGTACACTCAGTATATTTATGTGGGTGTGTGGTAGTGAACACAAGGTTCTCTGTGCAGGGGAAGAGGATTTGTTTAATAGTCTTTCTCATAGTACGAACAGATTGGAAATAACAATTTTGTGGTAAACTATTTCTTTCGTTAATATTTAACTCTGCATTTTACATTTTGTCCGCTCTTTAGAAATGCTTTTCTTTACAACTTTGTCGTGGTTTGCAGGCTTAATGTTGTTAATCGTTACTTCCAGGTACCGATAGTTAACATGTTTTCCGTATGCTACGAGTTCTTATTTTCTCATTAATAATACACGAACTTGTTCCATTTCTTTGCTATTTTGCTTTACATCGCACCGACGAGGGGATAGGAAAGGCCTAGGATGGGAGGGAAGCAGCCGTGGCCTTAATTACGGTACAGCCTCAGCATTTGCCTGGTGCGAAAATGGAAAACCATCTTCAGGGCTGCCGTCAGTGGGGTTCGAACCCACTATCTCCCGGATGCAAGCTCACAGCTGCGCGACTCTAACCGCACGGCCAACTCGCCCGGTACACGAAGTTGTTATTACTTCAGAAAAAGACAATGTCATGGACTTGGGACTACTTTGACGAGCTTCCAGACAAACGAGTTTTTATAAAAATGTTATTTGTTCGGGGCGTCGACCCATGTGGATCTTTTGCCCCTACTGGCACCATATTGTGTGAACCTGCGTGTAATTGGAATGGCGGTCGTGTGGAATGTTGTGTGTGAGGAAAGGAAGATCAAGGACGTCACAAACACCCAGTCCCCAGGCCAGGGATATTAATCATTACAATTAAAAACCCCTGACCCAGCCAGGAATCGAACGCGTTGCCCCCTACACCGCGGGACCGGACAGACAAACGAGTAAAATGCACACGATGTGATAAAATATTAAAAAACGATAGTAAAAATACATCGACTATGCTAAGACACTTAAAAATTCATAATGTTCGTCCTTCGTTAACGAAACCATTCCAGATGAGGGTGAGACAACTCCACCAAAAACGACGTCGACATATGCAGGTAAAACATCCTTAAATAGGCTCCCTTCTTCAGGAATATCACAGGGGACGGCCGCTCGCATTAAAATGATAAAGGGCTCAGAATGCCTGGGTCTACAACGTTACTCTACTGTTGAGGTATACTGTTTAGGCTATACCGATTTTACTTACATAAGCAAAATATACAGAAGTGCACAGCAAATACAGGACGAGGTGGTACCGCCTAGCTCAATAATCTAACACAGCCTTCTTGAGGTTTCTGGGTGATGTGATAACAAGCAAGCTGCTAGGTAGCCGCACGCACAAAAGCTCGAGCAAAGCTTGATCTTGCTCGAACTCTGACGTCATCTGTTCGAGCAGCTCGAGCCGGGCTCAAGCACATCACTAACTGGTGAGTTTCACGCTGTGACGGTAGCGGCGCTAGCCTTCAGTCCGGGAGGAAGGGGGACTTTAACCGTATATGATTAGTTCCAAGATGATGATTGTTATTTAAAGGAACATAACATCTAGGCCATCAGCCCATTAATTCCAACAGCTCAGGGACTAGGTGTTTGTACTGTCTCCATACTTCTCTGCAATTTACACAAGTTCATCCACTTTAGGAACAGGCAGTTTATCACGTAGCAACACCACCACCCTCCAACTGCCTGAGAACAGCTGCATCCGGGCTACAATAGCCATGCAAATTTACTGTTATCTTCACCTCCGTAGTGTAAGCTTAGCGTTAATAGATAGGCCAGGGTTCGATTCCCGGTACCACCAGAAATTTAAGATTGGCAGGAAGGCTGGTACGGGGTTAAAATGGTTCACGCATTCACCTCCATGGGGGTGTGCCTTAAAAGAAAGACACCACCTCGGGAGAAGGACGTGAACTTACATTATTCTTATTAGTTTCGGGTGAGTAAAGTATGGACTACGTACGTAGGTTAATCAAAAGGGTTTGCAGTTTTGGTTGTTCAGGCAGCTTGTGCATTCTTGAGAGCTTTCTTCCTTACCCATATCTCTTTTGGCTTTGCTGTTTAGATTCTCCTAATATATTTGGCCTCAATCCTTTCTTAAACACTACTTGTGGGATTATAATACCAATAATAATATTATCATCATCATCATTACTATGACAAAAAAAACAGAGAGCATGAATTTTGACCCAACATGTCACTAAATTCTATCCTCTGAAATGAGACATGGTAGGCAATATGATGAGTGATACAGTTTACAAAACAACCGGAAAATGCTATTACAGCACGACTGAACCTCTGAGTTGCACCTCGCACAACATTCACACACACTAATGCACTATGAATGACATTAACTCAAGACCACTCATACCTCAGCGGAATGCATGCTGTCACAGCCATAACTAGGATACCGACTTCAGCAGAAGTTCCATTCTTGCTCTGGCCTGTGCCAAAAGACAGGTGTAAAACCTCTGCACCCATCAGGAAATAGCCACATGCGGAAAGTGTCTTATGTGTCTTCAATCATGAAGGAAGAAAATTCTCGAACAAATAAAATATACAGTAAAAGAAAAGTTGGTGTCGTATTGGAAGAAAAAATTCAGACACAAAATATCTATCTATATATATACATTAGCGGAAGTGCCCGTTCTTCGTACGGGTTATCACAAAATGGCTTTAGTTACTCATACTATCGGTGTGACTGACTTCATTAGATATTTATATCACTGGTGTATTTACTTAAGTACGTAGAAATTATTTGTCATGTTTGAAATTTAGTGTAAGTATACTGCCGCTAGACAGTAGGCCTACCACAAATATAAATATTGTTGAACGTATTTGTTTGATCCGAGATTTCTTAACTATTGCAAATGATCAAGGAAATAAGCGATGCATAAAAGAAACGACTATAATTATCGAGAATTATAATTATCAGGGCTTATCCCTCATGTCGCACATCATATAATGAATAAATCTGAGTGTAAATATTGAAATATTTTGTCAAGTCATGGGTTCGACGTCTTGACAATTGTGTATAGGCCTATACGTTGTTTTCATGGTCGTAAAAGTAGACCAAAATATCGGCACTAGTAACATCAATAATCCTACTACTCCATGATTTGAGAGCAAGTAGTTCAAACTATAGGTAACAGACTCCGCAAAATGCTGAAACCTAAGCCAGTACATTCGTAAAAACGGAGGCCCGTCGGCAACCGCTGGTCGCAGTACTACGGAGATCTCCGAGGCTATTATTTTTATACTTCACTCCCTTTCCATTCCCGCCCAAAGGAGTGCTATGAGCGTCTTACACAACAGTTTATTTTTTTCCAGATAGTAAGTCACATGTGTATCAATTTTGGTTGGCAGCTATGGCCAAACGCACATGCATAATCTCGCTGCTGTAGAATCCTGGAGCTGACGTTGCCATGGTTACGGCCGTTCGTTTCTTTATCCGATTCGTAGAGCAGGAACAGCGTGGTTCCAATATCTCCATAAGGGTTGGTTTTAGGGCCATACAACATGATTTTCGGGTCCGTAGGGCTTACCGAGTTTGGTCTTTGCGTCAAAGGGCTTAAAATGAGCTTTGTGTCGTCCTTGTACGACAAATTCGATTTCGTCTATATTAGCCTATTATTCTTATATTTTTGTATTTCCCCCCCCCCCCCCCCGCCCCCGTTGCCTCCCACCTCGAACTGTTTTGAAAGTAAAATACAGCCCATGTTTCTCACTGGCAATGTAGCTTTCTATAGGTGAAGTAATTTTTAAAATCGCTTCAGTAGTTTTTGAGTCTATCCGTTACAAACAAATATACAAATTTTTCCTCTTTATAATATTAGTATAGATAAAATAACATGTCCTGACTGACTGATTCATCATCGCCGAGCCAAAACTACTAGACATAAAGAAATGAAATTTTGGGGGTGCATTTATATTACGGTGTAAGTGCTCACTAAGGGAGGAATTTTGGATATTCCGTCGCTAAGGGGGTGAAAAGGGGGTAAATTGTTTAAATGAGTATATCTATATCTCAGATGTAAAAATTGGTATTTGGAATCTCCTTTAAAAATAAAGAAACACGTTTTCCCCGGAAAATCCCACTGAGGGGGGTGACAAAGGGGTTGAATACCTTTTATGAGGATACTTATAGCCTATCTCAAAAACTGAAGATGATACAGACATGAAAACTGGTATTTTGAATCTCATGTAAAAATAAAGAATCACGTATTTTTTTACTTTGGAAAATCCAATTAATGGGGGTGAATAGGAGTGACAAAGGGGTGAATTTTTAGAAAAAATATCCCTTCAGTATATCTCAGAAACGTAACATGTTACAGACGTAAAAATGTATATTTGGAATCTCCTGTAAAAGTAGAAACAGACAATTCGTTTTCGGAAAATCCACTTAAGGGGAACTGTAAAAGGGGGTGAATTGTTTTTTTTTTTTTTGCTAGGGGCTTTACGTCGCACCGACACAGATAGGTCTTATGGCGACGATGGGATGGGAAAGGCCTAGGAGTTGGAAGGAAGCGGCCGTGGCCTTAATTAAGGTACAGCCCCAGCATTTGCCTGGTGTGAAAATGGGAAACCACGGAAAACCATTTTCAGGGCTGCCGATAGTGGGATTCGAACCTACTATCTCCCGGATGCAAGCTCACAGCCGCGCGCCTCTACGCGCACGGCCAACTCGCCCGGTAGGGGTGAATTGTTAAAATGAGCATATATATAATATATCTCAAAAATGTAACATGTTACAGACGTGAAAACTGGTATTTGGAGTCTCCTTTAAAAATAAAGCAACGTGTATTTTTTGTTTTCGGAAAATTCCCTTAAGGGGGGAGTGAATGAATTGAACTATTAGTCGAATTCTTTATATGAGGATACTTATATCTCAAACACAAAGATGTTACAGACGTGAAAAGTGGTATTTGAAATCTCCTTTAAAAATAAAGAAACACGCCTTCTTTTGTTTTCGAAAAATCTACTTAGGGGGATGAAAGAATTGAAAAATTAGTTGAATTATTTGTATGAGGATACTTATGACTATAAAATGTTACAGACGTGAAAATTTGTATTTGGAATCTCCTTTAAAATTAAAGAAACACGTATTTTTTGCTTCCGGAAAAGGCACTTAACTGGGGTAAAAAGAAGCGAAAAAAGAGTTGAATATTTTTTTATGAGGATGCTTATATCTCAAATACTGAAGATGTTACCGACGTGAAAATTGGTATTTGGAATCTCCTTTAAAAATAAAGAAACATGTATTTTTTTGTTTTTGGAATATCCATTTAGGTGCGAGTGAGGGTGGGGGATGGAATGGTAATGGGGTTGAATTCTTTTTATAGGGATACTTATATGTCAAAAATTGAAGATGTTACAACGTGGAAATAGGTATTCGGAATCTCCTTTTAAAATAAAAAAAACCCATGTTTTTTCTGACTTGAAAAGAGACTATTTCTTACATGTACAGTTCTATGTCGTGTGATCATCTGAGCCCCAAAAGGCAATACCACAAACGTGGTTTACAAAGAGTTTCTGGGGTAAATGAAACTATTTTTTCGGTGAGTTTTAATACTTAAACAATTAAGCAAGAATAAAACTTTTTAAACCTATTTGAGATTTTCAGATGTCTTAGTAGAGTACCGAGGAACGATTATCAAATTACGAAATCCACGCGAGGGAAGCCGCGGGTAACTGCTAATATATATATAAAGAAGCATAGCAGAGGGAAGTATAAGCAGTGATATGCTTTTATACTGAGACCTCAAGAGAATTGGATAGAATCAAGAATAAATAACTTATACTTCACCGAGAGAGTTGGCTACGCGGATCGCTTCACGTAACTGAGAGCTAGCACTCGGGAGATGGTGAGTTCGAACCCCACCGTCGGCACCAGGATAATACTTTTCCATTTTCACACCAGGGAAATGCTGGAGATGCATAAGGCCACGGCTGCTTCCTTCCTAATCCTTTCCAATCCCATCGTCACCAAAAAGCCGAACTAAGTCGGTGCGAGGTTTAAATACATGAAAAAAAAAAAAAAAACCTTCGAATGCACCAATCGAGTTGGCTGCGCGTTCGGCCCGTGTAGCTGTTGCTTGCATTAGGGAGATGAGTTCGAACCACACTATCACCAGCCCTGGATATGGTTTTACATAATTTCCCCAGTTTCACACCAGGCAAATGCAGAGGCTCGGCCCCGCGGTGTAGGGTAGCGTGCCTGCCTTTTACCCGGAGGCCCCGGGTTCGATTTCCGGCCAGGACAGAGATTTTTACCTGGACCCGAGGGCTGGTTCGAAGTCCACTCAGCCTACGTGATTAGAATTGAGGAGCTATCTGACGATGAGGTAGTGGCCCCTGTCTAGAAAGCCAAGAATAACGCCCGAGAGGATTCGTCATGCTGACCACACGACACCTCGTAATCTGCAGGCATTCGGGCTGAGCAGCGGTCGCTTGGTAGGCCAAGGCCCTTCAAGGGCTGTAGTGCCATGGGGTTTGGTTTTTAAAAGGCTGAGGCTGTATCTTAATTACGGACCACGGTGGCTTCCTTCACGATACTACGAGAGAGAGAGAGAGAGAGAGAGAGAGAGAGAGAGAGAGAAAACCCAACCGCCTGGTTTTGTGAGCAGAAAAATAACTGACTTCCGGGGACAGAAAGCACTAGGATTTGAAAGATACAGAACCAAGGGAGGCACATGAAATAGAGAAAAATGAGCAGTGATTAAAAATAAGGGTTACAGGAACAACTGGGATCAGTTGTAAGGCCATCTTAAATATTATTTTTCCTTCTTTTGCAGAGTATGCCACACATGACTGAACTACTATGCAGTGCAGTAAAGGTTGCACGTCAGTTTACTCCAATAACGAGGGGACAGTTGGACTTCCCTTTAAAACAACAATCACCAGTCACCATCACAACTGCTTCAATCAATATCATGATGAATGTCATATCTGACAGTAGGCAAAGGACAGGAATATCCAGACCAGTCACTCAAGAAAAGAATGGGAACATTGTACTGCATAAGTTTCTCGCAGGTGCACTTTTCTCAGATATAACTGAACCTATAGATAATGTTTGCTGTGTGTATCCAAGGGATTTGTATTTACACGGAAGGTGAATTATACCTTGATATTAAGTCTGTTAAAATGAGTTCTTTCTGTTTTTGAGCGACTGTATCTTCTCAAATTACTTATAACGATTCATGCTGTACAAATGACAAACAATATCACCATAAGTTAGGCCAATAATAAGGGGGTACCTGTAAAACTTAGTAGGAAAAGGGAAGATTCTTTTTTCCTATACAGGACATTCCCAAAAATGTGGAAATGTCCCTACGAACATAAATCCTATGGTCGATCGTTTACGAGTTTCAGACATTCCAAAGTTGGATTTATTGCCCTACCTGGTACATCACACTTCGAGTAGCTGTAGCCATGTTTGTGTGCACGAAGTGCTCAAAATGTACGGTACCACCAAGTTCGATGGCTTTTCGGTTCCTGAACAACGTACTTTCGAGTGTTTCGTGCATGGCGTTATAAACGAGAGAATTTTTTCTCCATGGAGGAAGAACAGACATCAAGCTCACAATGATTAAATGGTAAATTAACTGATACGGAATCTAAATTGAAATGAAATATCCTCTCCATAACATAACAGACATAACTCGTACCGAAACGATCGGCCATAGGTCTAGTCTTGTTCAGAGGTGCACTATCCATGCCCCGATTACTTCCCACCTTTCTGAGAACATTCTGTGTAAGACATTGCTTCTACACCATCGCACATAACCGTAATATTAAAACACATGGAAGGGACGGATAGGACAGAGGCCTCAGATAGTTGTAATCAGGCCACAGCGAAATTCGGCGGTCATATTGGTCAGGCAAAAATATTATGATTGTATGGTATCGAAGATCGTGGGAGCAATTCCTAGTCCCTTCACTGTGACACGCGTCACAAAAACAAGTTGTCAAAAACAAGAGTTATCAAATTGAATACTGTGTAGCACACGAGGCGGATAGCCGTTTTGATTGACTGACACTGCAAATAATGAGTGCCTCAGGCGAATAAAAGTGAGTAGTCATGGAGGGTGACAAACTTCTCAAGCCTCACAAATCCAATGCGATTGGGGAAGAAACAGCTGTTTTGAATAAGAGAGTAAATTTTGTAAAAGAACAGAGACTTCTGCAGGTTGTAACAAAAGCTTGACTCAGCTAAGGCCCAATCAACGTTACGGTACATATCTCAAAAGCTACCAGCCCCTTGGAGGACAACAGGGTTCTTCCTTAAGAAAAAATACTCGCCCATCTTTGCTATTGTAAGAAAAATAAAAGATCCTTCTTCTGTGACCCCGCTTCCATATTCATAATTCACAGTGAGCGATAATGGTGATTTATTAATATATTTTAGGTTTTACTTAGTCCTAGCATACTTGATTCCACAGAACTAATAACTATGACGTACGGTCCACTAAAAGTAAATAGCGGTAAAAAACAAGATATAAAACAAGATATCGATATAGAATAATGTCCTAATGACAGTAGGCAACATTCAGTGACTTTCTTGGGCTACTTCGTTATTGAATCTCACTTTATTCCTACCAAAACATTATCCCCTTATCTAGAATTCAGACATCATCTCTCTTTCAGTAGTAGCTCATATGCGGTATGGAAGAGCTATAATATATGGTAATCCTTTCAGTCCCCTATTCCTTAACATTCATTATAATAAACAGTAAAATTAATTCACATGTATATATTCTCAACTCCATACACCACAGCTTATGATAACCTGTTTAATTACAATATGTCATACATTAAAAAGAATCAAAACATTACGAATTGATTCACTATTCACAACCACCTGTCTTTAAGCAAATAATAACATGCCAACAGCAGGGTTGAAGCAGCAATTGATACTAAAGGTACTGGTTACAAAGGCTCTCCGGGGAGATAGATTCGAGATTCAAGTAGGATATTTTCAAAATACTTACAGCCAGAAATGCGTGGTGATACTGGTTGTGGCTAATCACTCGAAGAATATATTACGGAAGAGATTTATCAACTTTTCAGCTTCTTTTAGCAATTAATTACCACGAGAGAAAAATCACGATACAAGCGAATACCCCTGACACCATACAACAGCTTTCACATTAGCGAAAAGCTCGGTATAGTAAAAGGAACAGTAGAGGTCGGAGAATGCAACACAATGGTGCATATCGAGACTCTCTTGTTTCCCAAATCTACAACCTTACCAATTTAAAAGAAATGATATATTTAATGAATTGGCAGCTTAAGATTTGTAATTCACGGTTAGAAAGATATATATAGATATTTATTGAATATTATTTGAAAAATAATAACGATTGAATGAGGTAAGTATGAAAATCGCAAGTACAAAGTTAACAGTATGTTGGTATCAGTCGCTGACCCTTCTCAAGTCTCAAGAGCAGTTTCACCCAGTTTCACCCATCAGAAATCAATCAGACCACAACTTCATAACACGTCCATGTGTCTGAAAGCAATGATGAGATTTCTTAAGAAAAGTAAGTTACTTATCTACAGTTTAAAATTCCATTCCTGAATAATGTATTATGTGTAAATATGTGATATGACCCTTATATTTCTTATTTTTTGCGGCTTGCATGAAATATATATAAAATGTTTTCATTCTATAAACATTTTTCATGTAGTGTTAGCTTCGCATTTTTCTATAAATATCATTATATTACTGTTTATTGAAATAGTAGTAGTGAATTTTAATCAATACAGGCATTATTTATTATTTGTTATAAATTTGTTAAAGTCCGCCTCTGTGGTGTAGTGGTTAGTGTGACTAGCTGCCACCCCCGGAAGCCCGGGTTCGATTCCCGGATCTGCCACGAAATTTGAAAAGTGGTACGAGGGCTGGAACGGGGTCCACTCAGCCTTGGGAGGTCAACTGAGTAGAGGGGTGTTTTTTTTTTTTCTAGTTGTTTTACGTCGCACCGACACAGATAGGTCTTACGGCGACGATGGGACAGGAAAGGTCTAGGAGTGGGAAGGAATCGGCCGTGGCCTTAATTAAGGTACAGCCCCAGCATTTGCCTGGTGTGAAAATGGGAAACCACGGAAAACCATCTTCAGGGCTGCCGATAGCGGGATTCGAACCTACTATCTCCCGGATGCAAGCTCACAGCCGCGTGCCTCTACGCGCACGGCCAACTCGCCCGGTAGAGGGGTGTTTGATTCCCTCCTCAGCCATCCTCGAAGTGGTTTTCCGTGGTTTCCCCACTTCTCCAGCCAAATGCTGGGATGGTACCTAACTTAACGCCACGGCCGCTTCCTTCCCTCTTCCTTGTCTATCCCTAACCATACCCCGACAAGGTCCCGGTTCAGCATAACAGGTGAGGCCGCCTGGACGAGGTACAGGCATGGGCGCCCATACCCGGGGGCAAGGTGAGCACGCCCCCCCCCCCCAGCTCTCAGGGAAAGGAAAAAATCTAATATAGTCAGCTGGTTTAAAAATCGGTATTTTGTAGGTATGGTAGGGGATACCGTGTGTGGTATTCTGCCGTGGAATACAAGTCGACATTCATCTTCCAAAATATTAAAAAATCTACTTACCCCCAGCGCCCTCCCCCCCCCCCCCTTACATGGGTACTGGAACATTCTCCCCAGTTGTATCCCCGACCCAATTCAATCGCTGAGTCCGAGGGAATTCCCCTCTTGGAAATTATTTAAAAAGATTTGTAAATGTAGTATTATTGATCTGTGAGAATATCAGAGGATTTGCTAGTTTGCATGTGGTTAGAGTTAGGATATACGTTTTGACACATTTAGACTTTCTTATCCCCCCCCCCCCCTTTTTTTCCTTGTGGTTTTTAAGCAGGGAAACTGTCAATGTTAATAATGGAAATATTTATTATTTTATTAAACCGTTGTCTTGTAATTCAGGCCTAAGAGTTGCAGAATATGGAAAGATCAAGTTCTAACATACCGTTTAAAGTGAGCTTAGTTGATTAGGGCCTAAATGTAAAAAATGAGTCCAGCTTGAACTATAATGCCTGACATGCTTTTGTTATGATGCATTTATTTCCAAGGGCTTTCTGTAGTTGAAGTAGTAGTGTTTAGTTTTAGACTTTCCTAGTTTTAAACTGTGTGGATAAGTTATTTGTGTATATTGCTTTTATTTTCAGTTAATCGTGCTTTGAATCAAGTATGGACAAGACTTTTGGAGATGAATTTTGCTTTTTGCACTAAAGGCCATCTCTTTATGTTCTTTGGAATGATTGTACTCATTGGTCTAATGATGATTCATAATTCCCATAATTCCCATAATAATTCCCATAATTCCCATAATTTCCAACTTCTCCAACTTGAGCTACAAGAAGAACAGAAGAAGTTAAATCACTGTAAGCAGGAGCAGGAATCATTGTCTTCACAACAACAAGGTGAGATCTCAGATTTATACTTCTCTGATCATCTTTAAAGCAGTTTCTTGTCATATTCTGTCTTTCATGACCTTTTCTCTTCAAACGTTATATTTTATATCTATTGATTTGCATAATAATTATGCACAATTTTGTAGGCCTAATTCTTAATACAGTTACCGGGCGAGTTGACCGTGCGCATAGAGGTGCGCGGCTGTGAGTTTGCATCCGGGAGATAGTGGGTTCGAATCCCACTGTCGGCAGCCCTGAATATGGTTTTCCGTGGTTTCCCATTTTCACACCAGGCACATGCTGGGGCTGTACCTTAATTAAGGCCATGGGCTCTTCCTTCCAACTCCTAGCCCTTTCCTGACCTATCGGCGCCATAAGACCGATCTGTGTCGGTGCGACGTAAAGCCCCAGGCAAAAAAAAAAAAAAAAAAAAAATCTTAATACTTGGTTAATTTCAGAATTTAAAACATTGCATTAAGTCATAGGAACAGTAACTTAATTGAATAACGATTTTTATTCTCAGTTGAATTTGATGTTCTGTGCACTTCAGCTATTTGTGGTAGACTTCTTTTATCTTCCCCACTCTCAGCACACTCTTGATGAATCCTTCACCGGGCGAGTTGGCTGTGCGGTTTGGAGCACGCAGCTGTGAGCTCGCATCCGGGAGATAGTAGGTTCGAACCCCACTGTCGGCAGCCCTAAAAATGTTTTTCCGTGGTTTCCCATTTTCACAACAGGCAAATGCTGAGGCTGTACATTAATTAAGGCCACGGCCGATTCCTTCCCATTCCTAGGCCTTTCATGTCCCATCGTCGCCATATGAGCTCTTTGTGTCGGTGCGACGTAAAGCAACTAGCAAAAAAAAAAAAAAAAAAATCCTTCTTCTCTTCTATACTAGACACTTCTCTAATCATCCTGATGGTTGGGGAAGCTTACCCTGTTGTCTTTCATGGCCTTGCATCTATTCTGTATGACATTCATTTTTTAAGAGGGTAGGGTGCTAATTTTGTATTTCAGTAGGGTAATCTGCAGTCATATGCAAAAAGATTTTTTAAATTTTTTTAATTTCAACTGTGGTGTTGAACACTGGCATAGCCAAAGGGGGGCTTCAGTGGGGCCAGCCCTCCCCAAAATATTTCCTGAAACTAGAGCAAGGATCAGCCATTGTTTTACGTACGGTATGAACAAATTAAAAACTTACGCCAAAATGTTAAATTAACGTACCAACAAAAATCTACTAGCAAGGTTCAATAGGGCTAATCATAATTCTCCATATATGTACTGCTTGAATGAAAGGAAAACACTTCGGATTGTGATGCACGGGGATATTTCCCTGTAGAGGCCTCAGTATTGGGAATGTAACCGTGTGTTGACAAATGTCAAGACAGGAAAAGGGCAGAATAAAAAATGAAATGAAATGGCGTATGGCTTTTAGTGCCGGAGGGTCCGAGGACAAGTTCGGCTCGCCAGATCCCAATCTTTTGATTTGACGCCTGTAGGCAACCTACGTGTCGTAATGAGGATGAAATGACGGTGAAGACGACACATACACCCAGACCCCGTGCCAGCAAAATTAACCAATTAAGGTTAAAATTCCCGACCCTGCTGGAAATCGAATCCGGGACCCCTGTGGCCAAAGGCCAGCACGCTAACCTTTTAACCATGGAGCTGGACAGGAAAAGGGCAATTACAAAGGGATTACTCAGTTGGGATCTGGAACGTGACCACCAGGATAACTGGGGCCACGGCCAGAAACAGTTGCAAGCTTACAACATAGTGTCAGCTTTTGCACATCGCTTCTAAGAAACAAAATGTCCTAGGGATCCTCGGGTTGTACCGTGGTTGAGAGATGTGCTGTGTTTAAGTTGCACTGTTGGGAAAACTGTGACAGGTTTTTGACCTGCACGTTACTTCCCCATTTTGTACCATAAAAGTAACTTTTTTTTTTGAAGAGGGCCGTTTCGTCACTGAGAAGCCAAAACTATGTACATCCTCGGTAAGTTATGAAAAAGTTTTTTTTTTTTAAATTCTAACAGAAGCAAGACAATCGCGGATGCGTGCCTAAGTTCGATATGTAGGAAATGCCTGGCGACTGATTGGAACCTCGAATTGCATATGAATTATAACACAGTAGAGATTTCCACCTATTCAATATTAAGATGTATTTACAATATTTACATTACATGGGACTAGTTTCAACACTCCTCAGGGTCATCATCAGCCATATTAAAACATACACAATGTATGGCAAAATCCTAAAACATGTTTTTTAACGGTAAGAATCTTGTGGGTGTATAATTTACAAAATGAAGTGTGGTTGAAGGGTTGCAAATGAAAATGAGAGATATTACGTGTGATGCAGGTGAGTAATAATATTATAACATGTTTAGGATTTTGCCATACATTGTGTATGTTTTAATATGGCTGATGATGACCCTGAGGGGGGTTGAAACTAGTCCCGTGTAATGTAAATATTGTAAATACATCTTAGTATTGAATAGGTGGAAATCTCTACTGTGTTATAATTCATATGTTATTCTCAATTCAATACGGACCAACAACATGAAATTCATAACCTCAAATTGCACCATCAGAAGTGCGTGTAAATATTTTGTAATTGGTGGGCGTGATAACTCAGTTCTAATGGTTCTATCTTCTCATCAGGACGGCCCAGGCTTGAATCGCCGTCTATGCATGGGAAGTCACGTTCTATTGATACGGATTCTACTTAAAACACAAGATCCCATCCCTTACCTTTCTTTATACTTTTGAGCTATAACCGTGTCGTTTATGGTTGTGTATTTTGAGTATCCAACCATTCTTCGGGCTTACCTTGTACCTTAAATGGTGAGTGGATGCAGTGGTGCACCCACAAAATAATTTCAGTGGGTGGGGTGTAAGTCGAGGCCAGTAGCGTGGATACAACTTTCCCTTGGAAGGGGTTGTGAAAAGATTTTTTATTTTTTATTTAGAATTTGCTTTACGTCGCACCGTAGGTCTTATGGCGACGATGGGAAAGGAAAAGGCGAAGAGTGGGAAGGAAGAGGCCGTGGCCTTAATTAAGGTACAGCTCCAGCATTTGCCGGGTGTGAAAATGGGAAACCACAGAAAACCATCTATAGGGCAGCCGACAGTGGGATTTGAACCCACTATCTCCTGGATGCAAGCACACAGCTGTGCGCCCCTAACCGCACGGCCAACTCGCCCGGTAGATATGAGAAAAAGCCGGTCCTACCGAGTGCGGTGATGGATCTTCAGTAGATATTGATGGTTTTGATTGCTACCATGTACAGTCATAGCTTCTGTACTCTTAACATAAACCGGCTGCATTATTGAAACTGTTCGTAAAAATTGATATCGTTCTTCGTTTGTGAGGAAGCAGAATTTTCATTTAATTTGTCTTAAAAAAAGGAAGCACTTTGGTACTACACCCCATGAAGGTGGCTACTTTCCAGGTCGTAGATATTTTGATTATGGGAGACTCAAGGCCAATTTCTACTGCACCTACAAACTAGGCTGTTTCTTCCCCATCCCAACTCTGTCAGTACCGGGAATCGAATGCAGGATGCCTTAAGTTCAGGGATTTTCACCTGGATCTGAGGGCTGGTTCGAGGTACACTCGGCCCACGTGTTTATAATTGAGGAGCTATCTGAGGGTGAGATGGCGGCCCCGGTCTAGAAAGCCAAGAAGAACGTCGGAGGGGATTTGTCGTGCTGACCACACGACAACTCGTAATCTGCAGGCTTCCGGGCTGAACATTGGTCGCTTGGTAGGCGATGGCCCTTCGGGGCTGTTACGCCATGGAGTTTGGTTTGGAAAAGTGAACAGAGAAGGAAGCGACATACCTGCAAGCCCCTTTAGCTTCCAGCTAGTTCTTCTGTCTGGCCTCCTGCATTTAGGACAGTTGGAAAACGTACGCCGTAATAAATGGAAAACGTACGCCGTAATAAATGCTCCTCATAAAACCTTTGTAAAAATGCTAACGACATCTATTTATAACAATAATCACAAACGCCTCTTTTTCATGTGGCTCAGTTGGTTGAGTCGCTGTCCTTCTGAGTCCGAGTTCGCAGGTTCAAATCCTGGCTTGGGTCGGTGGTCCTTAAAACGGTGTTTAAATGGCAACAGCTCCGTGCCGTTGGTTTTCTGGCGCATTAATAAAAATTATACACACGAATATTAGCGTCTCAAAACTGTAACTTTATACTACTATATTCTGTATCTCAGGCTTGCGAGGGAAACTAATTAACAATTTGCTTTACGTCGCACCGACACAGATAGGTCTTATGGCGACGGTGGGATAGGAAAGGCCCAGGAGTGGGAAGGAAGCGGCCGTGGCCTTAATTAAGGTACAGCTCCAGCATTTGCTTGGTGTGAAAATGGGAAACCGCGGGGAGCCATTTTCAATGCTGCCGACAGTGGGGTTGGAATCCACTATCTCCTGTATGGAAACTCACATCTGCATGGCACTAACCGCGGGGGAAACTAATAGGACAAGGTAAACCCTACCTAGCATATGTTGTGACATGTATTTTTCTTTACCAACTAGCAAAATATCCTTACCCATACGCTTTACATTCTATATTTATTTATTTATTCATTTATTCATTCATTCATTCATTCATTCATTCGTGTATTTATTTATTTATTTATTTATTTATTTATTTATTTATTTTGGCGACAGTCGCCACAAATGATCTATTATTTTATTTATGGGGTGCAGTGGAATAGGAAGAATGATTCTAGAATGTGTATTTAAGTTGTGAAATGATGATAAAAAGATGAATTTAGAAGAAATATACTGCGGCTGATTTTCAGCTACCATTCTCAACACCATCGTTAAAGTGTGTAGCTGCTGATGTTTATCAGACATCAGCCATGAGACAGCCTGATAGTATGGGGTGATATGAACATCGTACCCGATATTGTAAAGAAAACGCAAGCAGGAATTCAGTGCTCGTTGAAGTTTAACCCTCCGTTAAACACGCGCTTTGTTGTAACACCGCTACACGCGCACGGACTGACATTCCGCGATTGTTTGTAAGCTTTCATTCCTTTCATTTCAATTCTTTTTTTTAAGAATTCCTTATTTCTCTCTTTTGTCAATCTGTCTTACATCGTAATTACTTTATTTGATTTTATTTATATTGATAAATGTGTATACAATCTACATTTACAAGAACATTTTAGTCCTTTAAATAAATTAGAAGTTATCAACTGCAAATCACAGGACTTATCAAAACTAATTGTAAATGAACAATAATTGGTTATTAATTTACTCCTTGGAATAAAATTGTAAGCGTTACATTCTATTAATTGATGTATATCACACGGAAGAAGTCACGACATCGTGATGTTCTTGCCATGGAGTAAGTGCATTTCATCCACCTTATAAACGCCCGACTTCGTGTCGTCATAGAAGGTAACCATTGAGGGTTTTGATCCATCTGAATCGCCATCAATACAATGGTCTTCATGGAAAGTAGATATAACCAATACAACTTTGTCGTTCCTTGACTTGTATGACACAAGGGTATATATAACGATTTGTGCATGTTACCATTTCTTGTAGCATTTCGTCGGTAAAGAACAATTGCAGAGCTTTAACTGGCATCTCAGTATTCATGGCAACTCCTACTACTCCAGGGAAATGTTTTATAATATTATGTTCAGGTTGCCTGACCCTTCTATTGCAGGGCGATGATTCCACTCGGCCCCGTCCTTTCCAATATATATTCCATGCTGCTCACTTTCAGTCACGTCCTCTTCGTACGTGGATTGTTTACTCTCAGAATTATGATCACTATCGTTTACGATGTCCAGATCACTATAATCACTTGCACCAACTTCTTCATCGTCCAATGACTGCTCGATTTGATCCATAACTCTCGGAATAAATCGCACCAACTCCTTGGAAAGAGGACGCAAAATAATTATTCATAGCTCATTTTGTAATATCGTGTTTATCCCACTGTAAATAATCACAAATAGAAAATATATCAAAATGAGCCCACTACTACACTTGTAGGTAATAAAAGTATATAATTTTATAATAAATAGTAATGGAAGAATGAATGACTTACCAAAAGAGTGAGTAAGATTAACAACTCACCAATACACGCCTGCGGACTCGGACTCTGCAAGTCTGCAGTTGACAATATAAACTTCCGTAATCAACAGCTCGGCGATTACTCAGACATTCTCACGCCGTCACGGCCTTTGTATTGTTGCAAAAGGAAGCTACAAGAAGGCAGCCCGTTCTGCCCTGCGTTTTCGGCCTTCGATACCAAAGAATAATAAAATGCGGACTCTCACTCCGCGGCGCGTGTAATGGAGGGTTAAGTGTTTCTTATCTCGTCGTGTCAACTAAAACAACGTCACAATAATCAAGAATAGGGAGAATGAGTGTCTGTACGAGTTTGACCTGTAGCTCAAATGGAAATACATCCCTCTGCCGTTTAAGAGGGTGAAGCACTCCAAAAATCTTTTTACGTATTTGGTTCGTGTAATCAGACAAATCAACTGTTTCATTCATCATTACGCCAAGATTTTTAACAGATTTACTGTACGGAATAATGTTACCATTCAGTACGATAGGCGGGATTGCGACATTGTTTGAGCAGCTTGGTAATTTTCAGGATCCAATTATGATTGCCTGAGATTTTGTGCAGTTTAGTATAAGAGAGTTTCGTTGCGCATATATATTGAGTCAATGTATAATAGTTTATTTAAATCCGCCTTGATCAATACACTGATTAAATGAAAGAAACATTAATTAAACTATACATGTTTCGGGAAATCTCAACCATTCCCTTCATCAGTGGTTAGATCAAAGAAGGGAATGGTTGAGATTTCCCGAAACATGTATGGTTTAATTAATGTTTCTTTCATTTAATGAGTGTATTGATCAAGGCGGATTTAAATAAACTATTATAAATAGTTATATGATACATTGAGACCAGTCAATACGGACCAAACACAATATTAACCTATCATGGTTAAGTTTATTAACAGTATATATTGAGTCGTCGGAGGTCATTGTTAATGTTTTGACTTGCAGTGTCGATATATTTGAAGATCGTCAATACAGAGGTGGTGTGTGTTAATTCCTGTCACAGATGGTATTTCATTGGTGTAAATACAGAAAATTAGAAGCCCTGGAATACTGCCCTGTAGGGGAACACTAAGTTTCATTTTCCATTTAGGGGCCTTGTCGTTTACTGTTACACGCTGTTGACGGTTACTCAAGCAAGAACTAAAAACCTCAAGCGCAGCCAGGTCGAAATTTAGCAGTTTCATTTTCTTTATCATAGTCGGAATTACTATAGTGTCAGAGTCACTACTGAAGTCAAGAAGGATAAGTATAGTGAGCAGTCGTTAGTCCATAGCGTTTCTAATGTCTTCAGTAACCTTCAAAAGTGCTGTCGCAGTACTGTGAGCCTTCTTAAATCCAGACTGCAAAGAGTTCAAAAGAGCATTTTCATTTGGGTATTACAGACCTTGCTCGTATACTAAACATTCAAAGGCTTTAGAAAGCGCTGGGAGTATAGACATAGGACAATAGTCAGATGGTGATTGTGGGTCTAAACTCTTTTTACCGGGTGAGTTGGCTGCGCGGTTAGGGGCACGCGGCTGTGAGCTTGCATCCGGGAAATAGTGGGTTCAAATCCCACTGTCGGCAGCCCTAAAGATGGTTTTCAGTGGTTTCCCGTTTTCACACCAGACAAATGCTGGGGCTGTACCTTAATTAAGGCCACGGCCGCTTCCTTCCAACTCCTAGGCCTTTCCTATCCCATCGTCGCCATAAGACCTATCTGTGTCGGTGCGACGTAAAGCAAAATAGCAAAAAAAGTTTTTTTTTTGCTAGTGAAAGAAAGTCTTGTCTATAATAAAAGGAAGTACGGGTAGAACATACTGGGCACACAAAGTTATTCGTGACTATTTTAGAATTAAAAAATACACTAGTTTGATTGGTTTCACTTCAAGATTCGCAAGTAATCAAAGGTAAGCAGGACCTGTGACGACATGATGCATTCGGCACCATGAGCCAAGTGACAGCGGATATAGCTGATGGCGGCTCCTGAGTGTCAGGTTCTAGACAGAAGTGCAGTGTGCCAGTCCTGCCACATGCTGCTCGTGTTGGAGTGTTCCATGTTCTGTCATATCCTCTTTGTTCTGTGAGTTCCGTTGCACCGGCCAATGACCTTCGGTAGTAAATCGGTACATGCGAGTAACTTAATGTGTTCTGTTTTCAGTTCAACTGTTCTATAAGAGTGTTTTCATTGAAGCGTAGGAATATATACCATACAAAAGACTGTAAACTTTCCGTGATGTCAAACTGGAGTCCTATTTGGGACTTTTTTACTAGAATAAAACCCGACAGAGTGAAATGCAATATATCTTTTTCTATTTTGTGTGCAAAGGGATCTTCAACCGGCACAATGACGAGACATTTCAGACTTAAACATCCCACAACAGCCATTTATCAAAGTACGTTCGTATCGGTGCATCATGACTCAGAAGGTGAAAAGGCAACAACTGAAACTTCAAGCCCTGTGCCTTGCCACATCTGTTCAAGCAATAACTGGACAAACCTATCTTCCTGTGTCGCTAATGGAAGCTGTTTCATCATCACCACCACCACCACCACCACCACCACCACCACCACCACCACCACCACACACTCGAGTTAAGCACATTAAGCAGAGGGAAGGTACAAAGATTGAAACAAAATAGAATACAAGCCTATTCATCCAGACCTATGTCAACAACTAAGAAAGAGAAACTTGATGAACAGTTGTTGAAATAGATTGCAAAAGACTTTTTACCTTTCAATGTAGTTGAGGCTGAGGAGTTCCAGAATTTATCGATGTTGAATCCTAATTATAGTCTCCCAAGCCGGAAAACACTTTCGAATAGTCTCTTGAATAAACTTTATGACACAACATTGCAAGATGTCAAGGCTAACGTGTCAGAAAATGCTTTGTATGTAGCCCTCACAACAGATGGGTGGACTTCATTGAAAAATGAAAACATTGCCGAAGAACTCAAGAAAGTTGTAATAGAATGGGATCTTCAGGACAAAATCGTGGCCTGCACAACAGATAATGCTTCAAATATGGTTAGTGCGATTCACCACGTTCCGTATTTGAATCTAGTAGCACAATCAAGCCTGGAAGAAATGAAACCAACACGAGAGAGGGTAAAACGTACTGTCAAATTCTTTAAAAGGAGCCCACAATCCTTGGAGAAACTTCACAGCACTCAAAAACGGATGGGCTATCCTGTTCTGACTCTAAAGCAGGACTGTCCAACACTGAGGAACTCTACATACGAGATAATGAATAGAGTCATTCACACCAAGGAACCACTACAAAGTACTCTTGCAATAATGAACAATAATTCTGTGGAAGTTTTAAACAATGAAGACTGGTATATATTTGAGAAATCAGTTGAAATTCTATGATGCTTTGATGAAATGACGAGGGAAGTCAGCAGTGAAAAGCATGTTGCCCTTTCAAAAATTGGATTGATGAGTAGGAACCTTCGAACTCGTTACCACCCGCTGCGAGAGATGGAATATGACAGTCCGGCCATTTCTCGACTCCTTGGCAAGATATATGAAGAACTGACAAGTAAAATTTGCAACAAGTACCGCAATATAAATATATTGTGGGAAGCAACACTTTTAGATCCAAGATTTAAGACGTATGATTTTATGAAGGATGTAAGCAAACTTAAAGAAATAAAGGAAAAACTTATTAATGATGCTGCTACGGTTATTGGCACTGCACACCAACAGACAGCTGTTAACACATCAGGTGGAACACAAGAGCCCTCATCACATGAGAATCAGGCATATGGGTCTACAGTATCATTTTTGAGCATACTATGGAAACACTTTGATACAGCCGTTGAAGAGCTCGTTCAAGCACCAACTGTTAATCCAAAACTGTTAATCATACAGATGGACAAGTATATAAATATGCCTCTCTTGCATAGGCTTAGAGAATCCTCTTCAATGGTGGAATGACAAAGATACCTTGACTTAATGAAGAAGGGACTTTGCATTATGGCAACATCAGTTCCCAGTGAACGCGTGTTCTCAAACCAGGGACAGACCATCACAGAAAACCATACACGTCTAAAAAGTGACAAAGTTTCTAAAATCATGTTCCTGAATGCAAATATGCCGTGAACTTTTTTGAGCACCATTTAAAGTGTAGTATTGGAAGATTGACATGTGTCGGTAGTTTCACTTAATTTTTATTTTCGTGTTCTCCTTGTACAGTATACAGTGTTTAATTTTTATTTTGGTGTTCTCCTTGTACAGTATATAGTGTTTAATTTTTATTTTCGTGTTCTCCTTGTACAGTATAAATAGTGTTTAATTTTTATTTTCGTGTTTTCCATGTACAGTATATAGTGTTTAATTTTCTAATTTCCATTTCTCCTTGTACAGTATATACTGTTTAATTTGTATTTTAGTGTTCTGCTTGAATATTGTGTATGTAAATAGAATAACGGTACTGGCGAATATTTGTTCAATTGTGCGAGTATATGCTTAATTAGTGAAAATAACATTGTGACATTTGTAAACACGTCTACTGCCAGTGTAATTATGACAGGTGTATTTCAGAATGAATGAATACATTCTTATCCTAAAAAAAAAACCAAAGACATTTTAGACATAATATTTCTGGGTGCATATTTCACATTTCTGACTGGTTTTTCATGTGCCGTGAAGTTTTATCCTGGCCCTAATTACAATACCGGCCGATACATTCAACTGGTGAAAGTATCCTTGGATTAGTTACTTTTAAACACCTGTTTTGCCATTGTAACCGTGCTATCTGTATTTCATATTGACTGAAAAAATCTTAACCTAAATGCAACCTTTAAACGTGATTATTGGGCGCGAATTTAAGTGTTCCGACTGTTCGTTCACGTTCCGTGCAGCTTTATGCTGGCCATGGCCATTACACACAGCACGTTCGATACAGGCATATTCCCGCTGGCGCGGAGCATGTAATGTTGCCTCTCGAAGGTCCTTTACTGCGCAGTTACAGTCCCGTGTATCATGTGCCCACTGCACACAGCCAAGGCTAACTAGACTATCTAGAGCGGCCTTCGACACAGCACGTTCGGTACAGGCACATTCCAGCTGACGCAGAGCATGTCATGTTGCCTCTTGAAGCTCTCTCTCTCTCTCTCTACTACGCAGTTACAGTCCCGTGTCCTGTGTGGCGGCACTCTGTACCGAAACACTCCGTCTCAAACTCCTAATGTTGCGGAACTACTGAATGTTCCAGTCTGCCCAACCCTACTCAGAAGGCTCCATGCTTCCCTGTTTGAGTGAATGAAGTCCATTCTTTCAACTGGATCTGTCCATTTCCACCTTTGAGATAAGTCTAAGCTGGTCAAAAGTTCTGTAGCTATCTCTTGGTCACTACTTTGCTGGAATTGTTGGTACAGTGTTTCTCTTTCATCGCTCCATCCTGGGACATATTCTTTTCTATATACTCTTGGCATACATTTTTTAGCTGTTGTTACTGCACCAATGAACCAATGGTAGTTGTTATGAGATGGAGGAATCCAGCGAATGCACTTATCCAGTTCCCTTGAAAACTTCACCCAGTCAGCTTTCTGGAAGTTCCATCGAGCATGTGGAGTTGATCGTATGATGGGGACCGTTGCAACCAAATTGTATCATTACAGGTCTGTAGTGGCTGTGGGGGAACGCATGTATCACTTTTCTTGTGGCATTGATCGGGAAGCCTCTTTCATTGCAGGTAAAAAAACATAAGTCAGGATTTGAATCCTTACCCCAAGCAGTTGCCCTGAAAGTACCTTGATCTTTGGCATCTACCACTAGATGAAGATTGTTCACTTCAGCCCATTCTGCGAGCATGCTTCCGTTTCATCACTGTCAGAGTATTTCCAAAATTCATGGTGACTATTGAAGTCCCCTATATAAATTGCAGGATGTTCTGCAGTTTGTAAGACAAAATCGGGTCAGTGAAAGCAGAGAATCCCAATTGGCCATGTTATACTGTACCATATGTGAAATGTTTATAAGAGGGATAATTTTAGGATCTTCGATATGAAATGCCAAGTGATATTATGATATCTAGAGGTTATATGTTAGCGTGATATATTAGGATATGTATTAAATATGGATATAATGACAGATTGAAGACATGTTGATGTTATTTGAGAAAATATTGATCTGATACTACAAATATTTGGAAATAATGTTATTTGAGCATCAGATAAGATATATAGGTGAAATATATGAAAGAATATGAAGTGATGTACGGCAAAATGAATTATGATGAAGATATAACGATGTTGTATGTTGCGAATGAAGGATATATTGAAGGAATATGTAATGCTACGACAAAATATGAGATATAAATGATTTATTTGAAGAGTAAGAAAAGGAATACTGACCCACAGCAGGATCATATATGTTTATTATGCAGTGGCAGCGTATTGTCTGAGAATCCATATCCTTTGTTAATGGTGACGTGATTATACACTGCTGTTTGTAGAAAGTGAAACGCTCAGAAGCAATGGTCTGAAACACGCCAAAATCAGAGAACGTGTAGAACAGTGGAACCATAATAAGTGTTTAAAATTGCAGAGAGATGGCGTGCACGTAGGCGTGACCGGCCAGGGCTGTGTTACGCAATGCTCAGTCAGTGTGGAGCCGTCACACAAAATGAAAACGTGTACCTAAGTGCCACTATGCCTTGCCGACATCACAGGAGGGAATATCAGCATGTGAGTGCGTTTGAACGGGGCAGAATGATAGGGCTCCAGGAGATGGGTCTATTGTTCCATGACATTGCGACTTTTACTGGGTACGCTGCTTCAACAGTGAGGCATATGTGGAACCAGTGGTGAGAAGAGGGCCGTTCACAGCACCGACAGGGAACTGGACGACATAACGTGACCACAGCGTGAGATGACCGCTATCTTGTCTGCTTGGCCGTAACGGACAGAACAGCTTCATCCACGGTGTTGGCTCGATGTTGGAGCACTGCAACGGGTGTGAGGATGTCTGCATCGACGGTTCGACGCCGTCTTCTGAGGGCCGGACTGCTGGCACGCATGTCATTGCGCCGGCTTCCATTGACCAGCAACCATCAACCCCGTAGACTGCAATGGGCACGTGAAGACCGACACTGGTGTACTGAGTGGCAAAGTGTAGTGTTTTCGGATGAGTCCCGCTTCAACTTGTCGTACAGTAATGGCCGCATACGCGTTAGACGCCGCCGTGGTGAACACCATCGGGCAGACTGTATTGTTGAGCGGCATAGTGGACAAACGCCAAGTGTGATGGTTTGAGGCGCAATTGCCTATAACATGCAATCTCTCCTCCTACGTCTTCAGGGCAATCTGAACAGCTACCGCTACATCAGGAAGGTTTTTTAGCCCGAGGCACTGGCCCTCCTGCAGGCTGTTCCAGATGCCATATCCAGCAGGACAATGCCCGGCCGCATGTGGCGAGGAATGTGCAAGTCTTCTTCGAAGAACGCCGGATACCACTGCTTCCCTGGCCTGCCCGTTCGCCGGATATGTCACCCATTGAACATGTCTGGGATATGGTCAGTCGGCACCTTGTTCATTCAGGTCCTCCTGCAGCCACTGTTGATGATTTATGGATGCAAGTACAAACCGCATGGCAGAGTATTCCCCAGCAGCATATTCAGGCACAATTTTGATTCCATGCCACAACGTCTAGCGGCTCTGATTGCAGCGCGTAGTGGCGCTATGCAGTACTGAATTTCCACGGTCACCGTGCATGTACAGTGCTGTAATTGTAATCATTGGTGTCTTTTCATTCTCCTAATATGTGGAATAAATTGCATTGTGATCACAGCTCTCAGTCTTGGTGTTTCACTTTCTACAACAGCAGTGTACATACATGAAATGTTATTGTAGATTAAGGTCATCAAAATAAGTTCTTATAAGATTGATTGGTTATACACTTGGATATTTTAACTTAATATTTCTATTTCAAAATCCTATTTTTCCCAAATAATGATGGCATAATGTAGAATAACATAGATAATTATTTTCATATTGTGTGATAAATGTAATTGAGAGTAGATATTACATAGTGTCTTCAAAAAGTACTTTCCCTAGGCAAAATACTGTACTTGGAATAACTCGCTCATTAGGTCATTTATCGATAAATTGGGTCACATTTGAGAATCTTATTACCTTGTTATACAGTATTGTACCGGGAAATGATTATGGGGCCAGAGCATGGGAAGGATCTCGGGTAGTGTGCGGTTACTTATTGGAGCAGGTACAGAGAAGGATATTTTCTCAGGGCGAATAACAGATGGTAAAATCTTTTTGACAATATTTATTGAAATTTTCATGTAAATCACCCTGCAGTTGATTTGTCAAAATTAAATTTTCCGTCAATCTTTTCAAAAGGCAAAAATGAAATATCGGTGCTGTTATATTCTGAGACATCCATTTGATGTTAAAATGTCCAAAATGAATACCAATTTTCTGAGGTCATAAACACCCTCAGTTCATCTAGGATCACTTATATAGCTTTAAATTCCAAAATAACACTTTGCACATAGTACTTCATTTAACCAAATTGCATAAAAATCAAGTCCATCACTTGTGATGCAAACCTACAGTTTTTCTAAGATTTTTAAACAAAATATTAACACATACTTCCATTAATAATCTGATAGTTCAAGTAAAAGTTTTCAATCACTTGCTATATACTCCTATAGTTCATCTAAATTGATTTTATAAGAAAATAAAGTAGTGCACTTGCTTTATGGCAAATCCTATAGTTCGTCTAAGTGAAATGACTTCATTTTATAAAAGATTTTAAAGAGAAATCTACAGTTCAAAAACAAGACATGGAGTTTTCTTGAATTATTAGGAATAGTAAAATTCACACGAAGCACTTTTCTGTTGACGAATATAGCACTATAAATGATTGAGTGCTTTGTTAAAAGTCAGTTAGTGTCTAAGTGGAATTACTCACTCAAAAAATATAAGGAAAACACTAATATCACCTGTAATCTGCTTGTAAGGATTGATGAAGTACTGTCCTGCGGCTTGGTGACTGGAACTTTCTGCAGCGTGCAGCCAAGACTCGATCTCATCACGAGCAGTGTGGCACGTCCAATTTACTGAAGACAGCACGTTATTATTCCTCGTCGAAATCATGATCATTCTCTCGCTGGATATCACGATTGAAGAAACCTCGTTTAATCCCACGCTGGAAATGACGTTCTACGCAGTGTAATATCACGACACTTCACCAAGATTTCCGATGTTCTTTTTAAAGGGAAATGTTGAAACACGGAAAGTTTAATTGGCACAATATAATGGGTTGTAGAACTCTTAATTATCATTAAGATTGGTATTTTACACTGACACAAGTTCGTATTCTCACTTTTTGTTTTACGATGTTAAATATGTGACTCAGAATATCACAGTCTATGCTATAGTATGATCCATAAGTCAAGTTAATGCAGTAATGACCTACAGTCGTTTTCAAAATGGAAAACACAGTCTTTCACTCACTGTTTATAGAATAAAAAATTGAACACTGTCACAGTTCATAATAGTCACTGATTATGTCTTAGGTTTAATCGTAGAATAATCATTGCATTCCATGAAACACTCGAGAAAATGCCATCAATATCACTCCTATAACAGTCTCTGGAATAATAATGTTCATAGATTAAGAAGCTTTTATGACTGAATTTGCATGACACGAGTTCGTATGGCCTAATATTGTCATAAAAAGTCCTTAACATTCAGTTAGTTTTTCAGGGTGATAATCGAAAGTTCGAGAAAATACGTGAAAAAATAGTCACATTTAGTCCCGTTATTTGTTGAATATTTAGTGGAATGGTATTTCACACAGTTCATAATCGTACTAGTATACGAGAAATGCGTCTCAGAATCAATTAAATTGTCATAAATTGGAAGTTCATTTTATCACACACAATGTCCTAGAATGTTGTTACTGTCAATGACAAAGTTCAAAATTACGAGAGATTGACAAAGTCCGCAATTGCAGGTTATAAACTTCATTTTCCTTGTCCGTATTGAAGATCTACTTGTGATACAATTCCTTTAGTTTTGCCAATTGCCACCTTTTCAATACAATAAAAATATATTACAAACTTACATATTTATTATGATGTTTACATGTTTACCATACATCATAATAAATATGTATACTCCGTACGGCTCTACTTCTAAATTGACGTTTTAGCAGATTTTGCCTCTGTCTGGTGGCTATGCGCTGAAGCATAGACATCCAACCAATCCCAAGCTGCCACATTCATATCGATTTATATCGGCAGAGCACGATCTCGAAACCCAGTTGCCAACTCTCATATTTACATTCGCCACGTGGTTAACCTATCTCGCTCAGCGTGTGTGGTATTCGGTACGGTTCGCGATCTTTTGCATTTTCCTTCAATATTTAGTGTGTTTTTCATATTGTTGGAGGGTTCCAGTGACTCTGAGATCAGTAGTGTGTTCCCTTTGTAGGCCATAACCTCCTTTCTGTGCCAGCCATTAGCCGTTAGTGATGTATTATTTCCTCATTCTCTTTTATTGTTAATAATATATTCTCTTTTAGTGCCAGATATTGTTAGAAAGTGTAGTTCTTGTGAATTTGTTTTCAATCCATATTCATTCATTTTTCTGAGTATGTATTACAATTTAAAAGGGCTGTTTACCGCAGTCATATTGCATCAGCTGTTCTCGCAGGCGTAGCGCGCTGGCAACAGAGGGAAGGCGATGCTCAATTTGTTTTGCAAAACTTCAATTTAGAAGTAAGGCCGTGCGGAGTATAAGTTTGTAATATATTTTTATTGTATTGAAAAGGTGGCAGTTGGCAAAACTAAAGGAATTGTATCACAAAGTCCACAATACCATCAACTGGTAAACTAAACACTTGAATTCCCAATTATACTTCAATGCACAGTCTCCATTGTAAATTCACTTAGTTAAGACACTTGCAAATCTTACACAATGATGGTTTAGTCGGATAAAATTTTATAACATTTCACACGCTTCGATGCGGCTGAAACTTCACTTGCGACGTCCTCGCACACTTTCAAATTTCTAGAGTGTAACTTTTATGTCTCTCGCGAACCGCGACGAAGCATACTGACGTCTTGTCATGATCGTAGAGTTTAAGATACACGGACTATACCTTTGGTTCGTCGACCTATTTATATCCGGCTGGGAGCCGCACTCTGAGTCAGGTAACGGAGGGGTGATAATACTTCCCAAACTTCAACTCGTCATATCTTTGAAACCACTGGACAGATTAGTCTCAAATTTGCAGGGTTGTACTTTTAAAATGTGAGCTACAATTTGGTGTTAGTCTCTTATTTATTGGTCCAGTCGTTGAGAAGCTTAAAAAAAAATTTCGAGGCGTTTCTACGGGGAGGTAGGCTACAAGCAGTGCTGACTTCACTCGACCTATCCTCACTCATGCTGTCTTCCTCAAGCTGTGCAGTAGGGACGAGGACATTCTCTCACACAGCTGTTCGTACGTCGTAACTTATAATACCAATATAAATGGTCCGTTATTGGACATTATACATTTTCCAGCTAACTCATTCTTGGTTGCCAGCGTTTCGCCCTCGTGTGCTAGGGTGGGCTCATCAGTTGGTACCTAGCACACCTACCAATACGCTGGCTAGTGCATACCGTGGAGGCCACTGCGTAGGCTAACTGGAGCCACTGGCAGTGCCAATGCACTAAGAGACTTTGTCTCATTATCAAAAATTGATGCCTGCTTGGCCATCAGATGATATAGATGTTGATTCCCATAGGGAATCTGAAATATTTGTCCTGAATGAGTAAATTTATAATACCAATATAAATGGTCCGTTATTGGACATTATAAATTTTCCAGCTAACTCATTCTTGGTAGCCAGCGTTTCGCCCTCGTGTGCTAGGGTGGGCTCATCAGTTGGTACCTAGCACACCTACCAATACGCTGGCTAGTGTATACCGTGGAGGCCACTGCGTAGGCTAACTGGAGCCACCGGCAGTGCCAATGCACTAAGAGACTTTGTCTCATTATCAAAAAGTGATGCCTGCTTGGCCATCAGATGATTTATTATTTTTCTTTATGAGAATGTCATTGAATATAATCATTAACCTATTTCAGTTGTGATATATGAACTAATAGCGTGATCAATGCAGGTAATATGAGCACAGATGAACATTACATATCAGAAGAACAAAAATTAATTAATTTCAAAACTTATTTTCACAATTTTACCTTTTTTTTCATCTACGTAATTATTATTTTCTAGAATAAATGATATTAAGTAAAGTTTATATGATGTGTTATTTGATGTTTTCCATTATAAGAAAGGTCAGCTTACATTTAAGCCATAGAAATATCCATTATCTTGCAATTTTAATGATAAGTCAGATGGAGACATCCATCAATCCTGATGATAGATATATATAGCGTATCAGCGTTGTTTGAATCCCACGTTAAAAAATATTCATGAAGATAGAAATAATGAACCCTGAGATCTAGTTGGGATATCTTTATGTCACCTATCCTGGACACGGAAAGGGCGTAGTGGATAAGCCATACTACATTGTGACTGAGAGGGGAAAAAATTAACGGCCGAATATGCCAAAAGTGAAATTAAAAATTTAGAAAAACGTAGTCACAAGAAATCAAAATGAACAAGGAATACGAGGGTCCACATTCGCTTCCTTGTGACATTACACCCACTCAAGTGGTTAAATCCATGGCTTGGAAACTTAGAAACCCTTCATTAAAAAAATTAGGTTAGGAAACCCTACATTAAAATTAAGTAGACATGACACAACCCTAATCGTTGCATGGTAGAGGGGAACGCTGGATCTTCCTGTTGCCACACGAAAGTAAGTTCACATGATCAGGATGAATATAAGCTGCTTGCCTTAGATGCTGCCTCAGCTCGCCCGCTGCCGTGAGGGAGATCCTCATGCGTTAATGCATCATTCAAGATAGTCTCTGGTAGGCCAAAAACTGCCTTATTTATAATGGTGAGCTGGTCTGTGATTGGTTGATTTAAATTTGAAAGTTCACTAGGAGCAACTCAAGAACTGGAGAATTAAACCAGGGAGTGTCAATGCCTGACCATTACAATTCTCCTAAAAGAAGGCAGTAACCAGAAAGTTCAAGCATCAGCTCCTAGGTACCACCCACAACCAAAATGACAGCAGTTGGCAGACTTCAGAATTACATAGTTTAGAAGTTCAGGTTTTCTCCACACGACTTGACCATATTCAGATGTTTAGGGTGGTCCATAACACTAGGGAGAGGCCTTACTTATATTATTATTATTAAAATTAAAACAACTTAGGCTTGTAGATTAAATATCGTTTTGATGGAGGCCTTTTCAATCTGGCAAGACTTTACTCACAAAGACGTCCTCTGGTTACCCGGGTGACAGAACTGCACTATGCCGATTATACCGCATCTCCTGCTCTAACACCTGGGGAACTACAACAGTCAGTCAACCACTTTAAAACTACATGTGATCGCTTTGCCTTGCCATTAATGCGAAAAAAAAGCGAAGGTACTTACACAACCTGCCCCAGGATTAACTCTTCCTGAGTTCAGTACCTCCATCTTAGACATAACACTGGAGCAGGTTGATCTCATTTCATATCTTGGAAGCACCTTGTCTAAACGGTATACCTGCGAACAGGATGATAACACTAGGTTTACCGCAGTGGTCAAAATGACCGTTTTCAGTTTTATTTTCTCTATCACTCTTGTTATACGGTTAGAACATACAAACCCTTTGGTGGTTTTTATTGATATTAAGTGTACTTTTCGGCATACAGCTTCAAAAACCCGTAACTCCTTTCTAGTTAGCGCTATGAGGTCATACATCTACTTTTACTGGACAGTCATTTTGACCGGTATTGCAGTAGCTACCCGATCAGACTTTTGTGGCATTCATTTAGAACGGGATGTCATTCTAACAAGTTGTTACAGTGTACTTTATTACCGTAGTATCGAATAGAACATATTGTTGTGCTGCAATGGGACAGCTGTTGGCTCTTTTCAAACAGTGATACAAGTACACTGACAGGAAAGTATAGTCAGGTTTCTTGTATTCGATGGAAAATCTACCAGCAGGGATCACCTGAAAATTGATAGATTGGCGCTTGTATCTGTTGTGCGGGACAAATTTATATTTAATTTTACTATTTGCTTCAGACCAAGTGAGAACATTACCGTGGATGAACAACTCTTTCCATCAAAAGCTAGATGCCCATTTATGCAGTATATGGCCAATAAACCAGAAAAGTTTGGTATGAAATTTTGGTTGGCTGTCGATGTGGAAGTCAAGTATGTTGTAATCGGTTTTCCCTATCTTGGAAAAGATGAAACGTTACCCACCGATCGGACCCTAAGTGAACACGTATTATTGCGTCTTGCTGAGTTTTTCATCAATCAGGGAAGAAGTGTGCAATGGAACAAGACAATTTAAAGGTATGCAATCTGTAGAAAACTGGTCTGTGGTTAAGTTCACTTCAAAGGTGACCAAGTAAAGTGTGTGTGTACAGTGCGACAAATAAGTTGAAAAGCAGCAAGTGACATTCATGCAGATATGTATATAATGTAAGCTGAAGTGTGTAAGGAGAACATTCTGCCTAACTAGTGTACTTATTTGTTTATTTGTGTATTCATAATAGTGTTTACAAGTAATGCATGATAATAATTAAATTATGGTCTAGGATGTTTTTATACTTAATTCGAACTTTTTCTGGCACCAATATCCTCAACAAACTAATATGTGCCACTATCAGTCAAAATGAGTGTTTGGTAATCCTAGTGTTAAAAGAATTGGGGCTGCTCATGCAGCATTCGGACTGTTAATGCACCAAGTCTTCATGAATAATGACCTAAAACTGCATACCAAACTCATGGTGTACAAAGCTGTTGTCATTTCCACGCTACTGTATGGCTGTGAAACTTGGACACACTATCGCCGTGATATCAAAATACTTGAGCGCTTCCACCAACAAAGAAATGAGATCCATTTTGAATATTAAGTGGTAGGATTATGTGACCAACAATGCAGTTCTTGACAAAGCACAGCTAATTAGCATTGAAACAACAATCATCGCTCATCAACTTAGATGGTTAGGCCATGTTTACCGCATGAGTGATACCAGGCTTCCTTGCCAAATTCTTTATGGTGAACTTTGCTCCAGCAGTAGACCTCGTGGAGCCCCTCTTAAGCGTTTTAAAGACCATCTGACACACACCCTGAAGACAACTGGTATAAATATACAAACATGGGAAGAATGTGCTGTGGACCGTTCGCTGTGGCGGAACACCACATCCACCAATGTCAGCTTGTTCAAAAGAGAACGCTGCAGACATCAAGAGGCCAAGTGACAAGCAAGAAAGCTCCATCAATTACAACCCCGCCCTCCTGCATCCATTCAGTGTGATTTGTGCAGGCGTATGTTTTTATGCCAAGATAGGTCTGTTTAGTCTTCGCAGCAAACACATCCATAAACTGAGTTGAACTGCTCACTTTATGCAGAAAAGTTATATATACTCCGATCGAGTTACAGCCGATGACGATTATTATTATTATTCCTCTGTGGATCCTCTGTGGCTCAGACGGCAGTGCGTCGGCCTCTCACCGCTGGATACCGTGGTTCAAATCCCGGTCACTCCATGTGAGATTTGTGCTGGACAAAGTGGAGGCGGGGCAGGTTTTTCTCCGGGTACTCCGGTTTTTCCTGTCATCCTTAATTCCAGCAACACTCTCCATTATCATTTCATAGCATTTATCACTCATTAATAAATTACCTTGGGAGTGGTGACCCTATTGTAATAACAGCCTATATATGTTTCATTCATTACATCCCTGACCCGGTCGATGACTGGAAAACAGGTTGTAGGTTTTCATTTTATTCCTCTGTACAGTATTAAATCCACAAAAGGCCTCATCTGTGATTGTAAGTCTTTACTCATTCATATCCTAAATGCAACACCTTGTGGATGCAACCACTCTGCTCCATCATTTGCTGTCCTTTCCAGTTTCATAGTTACCACTTCCTTGTCTCTTCTCGATGTTTTCAAAGTACTCCTTCCTAAGATGTCCCCTTCTTTTCTTCCCCAGCACTTTCCCTTCAAGAATGTTAAAGACAGAAGTGTTATTTTTGGTAATACGTCGAATAAATTTGGTTTACCTCTTTTCCATTTCCTTCAGTAATGTTCTCTCTTCATGGACTTCATGCGATGCAGCATTTTCGCGCCCAACTCAAGGAGGCGACCAGCAGCGCCAACCGGGAGGAGAAACTACAGCGGCTGGAGGAGTTTCAAGAGAAAGTGTCTGGTGAACTGAAAGACATAAAAAACAATATTTTAAAAATAGAGGAAAAGCTGGACGAGCAAAGAGAACGGATAGACGAAGCGGAACAATACAACCGCCGAAACTGTCTAATTTTGCATGGCGTCCTGGAAGCACCAGGTGAAAACGTGTACGCTACAGTATTATCAACTATTAAAGAAAAACTGGATATCGAGCTTAATATGTCAGACATTGACCGTTGCCATCGCCTAGGTGTTCCGAAGCGAACAACGGCTAATGTGGTTGCCACGGGTAAACGCCCACTGATTATTAAGTTCTTGCAGTACCAGGATCGTGACCGCATTTGGAGAGCTAAGCGTCGGCTAAAAGGCACGCACCTTCTGACGGAATCGCTCACGGGTACCAGGAAAAACATTTTAAATCGTGCACGAGATCACTTTGGCTTAAATCGTGTCTGGAGCCAGGACGGTCGCATTGTTGTGCTATGTGACAATGGACGAAAGGTGTTAATTACTACAATGGTACAACTTGTTAGTTTAATGTAAAACATGAGTGAGCATTGATACGGACTCATTACTGAGATGGCATTAATGGTTAATGTTGTAGTTTTAAGTAAATGTGCGTATATGTGTGTGAGTGAATGTGATTGTGCCCCTGGAAGTACTTGTGGTGAAAACAAGGTGAGTAAGCAGAAGTCTTTTCTAGATAATGGCTAGTCACAATACAAGTGCTATTTCTACCGATTGTAGTGACCTTGATGTCAGTGACCCGCTCCCACTCCCTCCCCAGTCGCCCCCTTCACCCTACCCTTCAACAGCGTCAGTGGGAAACATTCTCAGAGAAAGTCTTTCAAGATATCGGCGAGCCCTACAGTGTTGTCATATTAACGCGCAATCGTTAATGGCTCACATTGACGAAATACAATCCCTCTTTCATGATAGTAATACCTTGCACTGCATATGTGTAACTGAGACTTGGTTACAACCCGCACTAAACTCGGGCCTGGTTGAATTAAATAACATGACTTTACACAGTCTAGACCGAAGAAAACGTATAGGGGGAGGGTGTGCTATATACTGTCGTAATGACCTCAAAAGTAAAATAGTGGCTACTTCAGACCAGACAATTCCCAGTCGACCTGAGTTTATGTTTATAGAAGTTTTGGCTAACAATCAAAAAGTACTGATCGGAGTAGTTTATAAACCCCCAGACGTAAGACATATATCGGACTTTGAAATTTGCTTAGCCAAGTTAATTCCACTGTATGAAAATATAATTATACTTGGAGATTTTAATACAAATCTGCTGACTGCGACAAACGACTCATTACATTTACAAAATATGTTCTTTAGCTTAGACGTGAACATCCTACCTCTAAATGCTACTAACCATCTACATACAGTAAACCGGACGACTCATACTTTGATTGACTTGATCATAACTAACAATACTCAGAAAGTTTTAAATCACGGACAGCTTGCAGTGCCAGGCATTTCTACCCATGATTTAATATATGTCTGCTATTCGTTAAAGATGCCAAAATATGAAACTAAATATATAACACGCAGGGATATAAAAAATCTGGACAAGGAAAGAATACGACACGAAGCATATTATCTGCCGTGGAACGATATTTTACACATGGATGATATTGACGTAAAAATAAATAAACTATCTGATCTGGTGTTGGAACTGTATGACAGATTTGCTCCCAAGAAAGAGATCCAGGTGACTCGACCACCTTCTCCGTGGTTGACTAGTGAGATTAAATCAGAAATGGCAAAGCATGACTCATGGTACAGAAGGTTTAAACGAACGGGTAATGCTAATGACTTTGAAAATTACCGCGTTCTCCGCAACAGGGTTAAACAGTAAATATAAACACATATGTCAAGTATCGAAATGCAAGAACTCGACAGAAATATGGAAACAATTACGAACAATGGGTATAGGTCAAAATTTACTAAAGCAGGCGCCGAATGTATCCCTTGATGACTTAAATTTACACTTCACGTCGGCCGAATCCACTGTAAGAGCAAATAATAATAATAATAATAATAATAATAATAATAATAATAATAATAATAATAATAATAATAATAATAATAATATTCATTTTATGCCAATTCAAGATATATTTGTGTTTAAAGAGGTTGGTATAAATGACGTAAAACGAGTTATGTATTCTCTCAGATCAAATGCTGCTGGACACGATGGCATACCTCTGTCTTTCTACAAATACATCATTGGCGCCATTCTGCCGATCGTAACACACATTATTAACTACTGTTTAACCCAAGGAATTTTCCCTACGGCGTGGAAGGATGCCCTCGTCATCCCAATCCCAAAAAAGGATGGACCCAGTATTCCTTCAGATTACCGACCAGTCTCTATCCTACCACCCTTGTCCAAAGTGCTGGAACGCCTGGTACATGAACAAATCCTTATGTACTTACATAAATATGCTTTACTCGACTCTTACCAATCAGGCTTTAAGGAAAAAACATAGTACCATGACAGCTCTGCTGAAAGTGACAGATGACATTAGATATGCAATGGACAACAAACAAGTGACAATACTTCTCTTTTAGATTTCAGTAGCGCATTTGGTACTGTCGATCCTAGGTTGCTTCTTTCCAAATTACAGTCCTTAAACTTTAGCCAGAAAGTGCTGGAATTTTTCTATTCTTACCTCACAAACCGCCGGCAGTGTGTGGTTGCAAATAATAATAAATCAACGTGGCGAACAAAAAATATTGGTGTTCCACAAGGGTCAGTCCTTGGCCCTCTCCTATTTACTTTATATATAAATGATATCACCAGATCAATTAAGCACTGCAAGTACCATCTTTATGCTGATGATCTGCAAATTTATTACCACACTAGAACTAATAATATACAACAAGCAATATGTAATGTAAACGCTGACCTTGAGCAAATTAATAGCTATGCTATTAAAAACAACCTTACATTAAACCCCCATAAAACGCAAGCCATTATCATCGGTACATCAAAGAATCTTCACATTTTAAAACAAAATTGCATTCCTCCCATAACTTTAAATAATACTGTTATACCTTATTGTGAATCAGTTTCTAACCTTGGTGTTATTATAACGGAAACTCTAAACTGGACAGCGCAAGTTAAGAATATCTGCAAAAAGGTTTATTGTGGCTTGCACCCCTTAAAACATTTCAGAAATGTATTCCCTCGATCACTAAAAATTCAACTTGTTCGGTCATTATTATTTCCCATTTTTGACCACTGTGATGTAATTCTTACAGATATAACAAAAGAATTAAGCTTGAAACTACAACGCACTCAAAATGCTTGTCTTAGATATGCTATGGATTTACGGTATGACGCTCGAGTTTCTCCCTACTATAAACAATTATCTTGGTTACGACTAGACGACAGGCGTAAACTACATGCAAATACTCTTGTGTACCAGGTACTTTTGGAAGACATCCCTGCTTATCTCTCCAGCAATTTTCGTCACCTTGGTTCTTTACATCCTCATGACATTGAAATAATAACATTAAGTTATTTATTAGACCACCTAATCAATACAAAATCGTCTTGGATGATTTACATAAATTTGTTAGCTAATAGTGGGACATGTTTCGCCTTCTATGAAGGCATCATCAGCCATAGTCTTAACCTTAAATTAAAAATAAGCGTCTAAATAACATGTAGTGATGAAATGAATTTTAAAATCTTGAAGAGATTTGAAGTAAAATAACATTAAAAATAACAATGATGGTTTGAAAATACAATGTGATGAGATACAATAGTGGAAGTATTAACAAAATTAACCTTAGAAGGCTGCTAAAATAAGTACAATGGAATAAAACAACAGATTGTTATACAACAAGTAGTAAGATTGCATAAAAGTAAAGTTGATAGTAATGGCGGTTATAATTAGACGATGGCGAAAAATCTTATGTAATCAAAGTAAAGAGGAGAGAGTAAAAGTCAAAGTTAGTCGAGAGATCCGAAGTTCATTATGATCTTGAAGATAAAGGATGAAAGTCAGATGCATATGGTGAAGTTGTAGAACACGTTGAGGATATGAAGTTGGTGAATAGAAGTTGAAGAACAGTTTCAAATAGGATCACTATGGACCATCTCAAAATTTGAAGTGATGTTCAAATGTTGTAAATTGTGAGTTTGTAGATATTCTAGTTGAAAAAGCATATACAAGTGGAATCTGTAAATGGAAGCAAGAAACGTAGAGTTAATTGTGTGAAAAGATATTTGAAAAATCTTGAAGTAGAATCGTATGCACTTACCACTTGACGGTGACAAAGATAGCTTGTAATATTATGAGTAAGAAGTATTTGCAACAGTAGACTTCTTGCTACGTGTGTTATAACTGAAGTTTTGTGTTGGAGGGGGATCTGTTTGCGTTGACGTAACTATTAGAGGGGGGCTGCTATTGGTGGGAGGGAAGGAAGAGAGTGTATTACTGCGCGTGTTGTAACGGTGTAAGGCTATTGGAGGGAGCGATGTTCCGGTGGGTGTGGCTATGGGTTTATTGGTTGTATTTGAATTAGAGGTACTAGCGGTGGGGGGAAGGGAGGGGGGTATATTAGCTGTAGGGGAGGTGGGAACTCTAATTGATGTGAGGTTGAAGATTTTTAAGAATTTGTTGGTGAGGGAAGTTGATTCTCGTAATAAAATAAGAATCTGTTCATACAAGGGGCTTTTTTTATCAATAGTGTCATTTAGATTTTTATCTTTATTAAAATGTTGGTCGAGGAAAATAAATAAGTTTTCATATTCTGTCATGAGTTTGCTTTTATCAACTCTTTTTAGGATATGGAGGTCTTGTTCTATTGTGGTGAATTTATGCTCGGTGTCCCTCATATGGTTGGCCATTGCGGAGAATTTGTTGTGTTTTTGGGCATTGTAATGCTCGGCGTATCTGGTAGAGAAGCTGCGGCCAGTTTGGCCAACATAAGAAAAATTACATGTAGAGCATTTCAATCTGTATATTCCTGATCCAGAGTAACTATTGTCTGTGATGTTGATAGAGTTGTGATTGAAGAATAAATTGCGATTAGTGTTTTTTGTTGTGTAGGCTATTTTTATTTCGTGCTTCATTAATGAATTGGTTATCGGGTAAATGCTATGGTTAGTGAACGTGAATTTAGCGTATTTTGGTTTGACGGGTTTTAATGGAGTTAAATTGGTAGCTAGTTTTAGTTTGGTTTTATTGATGATTTTATCAATCATATTCGTGTTAAATCCATTGAATTTAGCTATTTCCTTGATGAATAGTAATTCTTTCTTTAAATTAGTAGAGGACATAGGGATCTTTAATGCTCTATATATTAAACTGTGATAAGTGGCTTTTTTATGTGAGTTGGGATGTAAAGAATCATTTTTTATGGTTGTTGGAGAAAAGGTGGGTTTTCTGTATATTTGGAAGTCGAATTTGTTCAATGCTCGTGTGATTTTGATATCTAAGAAGTTTAGAGAGTTATTGAACTCATCTTCTTTAGTGAATTTAATATTATTATCTAAGTTGTTGAGGAATGATAGTATGTTATTGCTGTTGTTGATTTGTTTATCAATGATAGCTATGGTATCATCAACATAGCGATGCCAAAGACAGAGTCCGTTGATGTTATTAATAATCTTACTATGTTCGAGATTATCTAAGTATATGTCGGCTAGTATTCCAGATAACGGGTCTCCCATCGCTAGACCTTCTTGTTTGTAAATTTTTTTATTGAAGGTAAAATAGTTGTTGTCTAAAACGAAATTAAGTAATTTTAACCATTCATCAATTTCGATTTTACTCAATGTGCTATGTTTCAACAGATTGTTTTTTATGATGTTAATAGTATTGTTGATAGGGATATTAGTATACATGTTGGTGATGTCAAAAGAACATAAAACGTGGTTTGGTTGTAGACTGAACTTATTTAGGGAATTACAGAGTTCGATCGAGTTCTTTATGGGGTTGGAGTTGTGAAATTTGAAGTGTTTTTTTAGGAATTTGTGTAGGAATTGAGAGGTTTTATAGGTAGGACTATTGATACTATTAATTATAGGTCGAATGGGGACATCTTTTTTATGAATTTTGGGCAGTGATCTGACTGTAGGTAATTTTGGGTTCATTACAGTTAATTTCTGATAATCTTGATCATTTAAAATGAAGTTAGAATTTTTCAGAAGGTTCTTTAAGTTACGCTGTATTTTGTTTGTAGGATCTTTGTTAATTAAGGTATAGGTATTGTCTGAAAAAAAGGTTTCAGTTTTATTGATGTAATCTTGTTTGTTCATTATTACTATGGTGTTGCCCTTATCTGCTTTTGTAATTACTACGTTGTTGCTATGGATTTTGGATTTCAGGTTTAGAATTTGTTTCGAGACATTGTGGTTATTATTAGATGTTATCTCATTAATCAAAGTTGGGAGTTTCTTTTTTACTTCATATCGTACGTCATTCTGTTTATCAATTGGGATTTGTTTATCGATATTAGTTTCGGTTTCAGCGATGGTAGTGATGATGTCTTCTGCCTTTTTGTGATTAGGCCAATTATGTTTGATGCCTTTATCTAATAGATTTAATTCTTGGTTAGAGAAGGTTGCATTAGATAGGTTGATTGTAGTGGGAATGTTAGTCAAATGGGAAGGGGACACTTTGTTGTTTGTATTTTGGTCAGGAGTTTTACATTTGTTTTCTTGAAGACTAAGTAATTTATGGTTTAGGGTTTTCTGTTTCTTGTCTAATACGTAAGATAGTTTGAGGTCAGTGTACCTTAAAAATGAGCTCCATTCAAGTGGGGGTAATTTCTGAGAGATGGTCAAATGAGTCCTATATAATTGTAAATTTAGTAAAGATTTCTTCTTGTATAATAGTTTAATTTCATTTTTCAACCATATGTTGTTTACTTTCTTTTGAGTGGCATTAGATTTTGAATAGGGATGACTTTTTCTTTGTAAAGATTTGAGAAATTTAGGTACCAACTCTAATTTCAAGCAATCTTTAAGAAACTTGATATCTCTAGAAATCTTGCCTATTTTAATTTTTAGGTTTAAGTACTTGTTAGGTTTTACTAATGCCTGGTTGGCATTGACATTACATGTAATAAATATCATTTTTGGTCCGTATTGATGATGTAGATTGAAATAATAACATTAAGTTATTTATTAGACCACCTAATCAATACAAAATCGTCTTGGATGATTTACATAAATTTGTTAGCTAATAGTGGGACATGTTTCGCCTTCTATGAAGGCATCATCAGCCATAGTCTTAACCTTAAATTAAAAATAAGCGTCTAAATAACATGTAGTGATGAAATGAATTTTAAAATCTTGAAGAGATTTGAAGTAAAATAACATTAAAAATAACAATGATGGTTTGAAAATACAATGTGATGAGATACAATAGTGGAAGTATTAACAAAATTAACCTTAGAAGGCTGCTAAAATAAGTACAATGGAATAAAACAACAGATTGTTATACAACAAGTAGTAAGATTGCATAAAAGTAAAGTTGATAGTAATGGCGGTTATAATTAGACGATGGCGAAAAATCTTATGTAATCAAAGTAAAGAGGAGAGAGTAAAAGTCAAAGTTAGTCGAGAGATCCGAAGTTCATTATGATCTTGAAGATAAAGGATGTAATCCTCATGACACTCGCTCAGTGTCCCTCCTAGAAATACCTGTCCACCGAACAACCACATACCATCGATCATTTACTATCACCGCTTCAGGATGGTGGAATGCTCTTCCCAAAGACATCAAGGACGCTGCATCAAAAAGTATATTTAAAACCTCCTACCAGCAGTTCCTCGTTAAGTGCTTCCAGCAAGGTACAGTACCTGTATGAGTGGAACGAGTGATTGTGTGTGAAAATGATATGAGATTATTGTACAATAAATTAAATATTGGTTTAATATGATTATGGAATAATAACAATATGTGTGTGGTTAAGTGTAAGAAAGGGCCAAGAGCCCTAACTTCGCCACAGAAAATAAAGGCTTTATCTATCTATCTATCTATCTATCTATCTATCTATCTATCTATCTATCTATCTAAATCTTCTAGGATTTGTTTTTCCATCCAGCAATTTCTTCTACTTTGTGCCATACCCACATTTCTGCAGCTTCAAGGTGGTTCCTTTCCAGTTTATCCAGAGTCCAACTTTCACTTTCATAGAGCAATATAATCCATAAAAATTACTTAGCAAAGGATGTTTTGACATCTATATTAATATGTTTGCTGGTTAAAATGCTTTCTGTGTCATAAATGACTTTTGCTGGTGCTATCATTCTCTTCACTTCCACTAAACATCAGTTGTCCTCCATGATCATGTTGCCAATATAACAGAATTATTTCACCTGATCAGTTCTGGTGGTCAAGCTGCCTCTGTGGATCAGTGGTAGACTGTCTGCCTCCGGATTCGAAGATAGCAGGTTTAAATCCGACGGAGGTAGTAGTATTTTTGAAGGGTGGAAAAACGTCCATTTGACACTCCATGTCGTATGATGTGGTGGGCATGTAAGAGATCTCTGGTAACACATTTGGGATTTACTCAACAAAATTCATTAAAACTCAGCCATAGACACCCAAGAGAGATTTGGTTCATTCTGCTGTGTCTATTGGGCTTGAAGTAAAACAGAGCATCGAATTTAATGAGCAGACAGCCAGATGGCGTCACATTAAAATGTCTGAATGTTCCCACATATATCATGTGATATATAATTATTATTATTAGTTCTGGTCAATTTTTTATTGGTCTTGATTTCTTTAATTCACTTTTGTACTACCATTGCTTTCATTGTCACTTTTGTTAACTTTTAATTTCCATGTTTTAAACACAATTTACAAAGTTTATTATTCACATTGTGCATCTCCAGGAGTTGAAACCTAATCCTATTTTACATAAAAACACATATTTTCACAAATATTCGATGTGAATACATATGTTAAGAAAATCCATAATAAACTTATAAGTTCTTTGTTATAAAATGTTGCTAATGTTCTAATTTTATGATTATGGTGTTGTTTTTAACAGTGTATCTTATGCAATATTTCTGAATGTTGTGGCTATTTATGGACTTCCCTCCAGAAGTTCAAAGACGTTCTGGTTACTGGCTAAATGTACCTTTAGACAGGGATTTGATTTGCTGCACAAGATGTTACCTTTCATGATTGAGTCAGCCAGCTTTGGTTTTGTTTATAGAATGTCAGGGAAAAGCAATTGCGGAGAGATAAGGTGACTGGAAATACCATAAATTAAACTGCGCACCATTTCCATTGGGATGGTGTCACTTGTAAGAGTAAGGTTAGTGTTTGGGTCCATATATCATTCCATGTTTATGGGATTTTGTCTGAATTTCTAAGAGGGAAGAAGGTTTAATTTCAGCATCTGCTGCTATTCTTCTTAATTGAGACAGTGATTCACTGCAAATGTGTGCATAACCTGCAAAACAATGCTGAAAGTGAAGTAGAGTCAAAGATCATGTCTTCAACAATACTTAGAGGAATTTAAAAACATTTTCACTACTAACGGAAAGGTATTATTTTGCCAACAATGTATTGCTTCTACTTACTGATAGTGCAGCTTACATGAAAAAATAGGCTGAAGGCCTTTCTGTAAGCATTCTGACACGTAATGTGGCATAGTTCATGCCCTACACAGGTTATGTGAAACTGTAAGGGCTCAGTATTCTAAAGTGTCCAATGGCAAAGAAGTCTTTGTAAAAGCGCCCTGAAAAATCGATCTATTTAAAGACAAAAACCCAGGTCTTGCGCTTCCTCCTCTGCCCATTGTCATGCGGTAGAGTTCCTGGCTTAGCGCAGAGGTACACTTTGCAGCCAATTTTGGAAGTTTTGCATCCATTGTGAAATGCAGTACAGTAGATAAAAACAACATTCTGTCAATTGAGATTCTTCAAGAGTTACTGAAACACAGCTCTTTTTAAAAATTGGCATTTATATCTGCCAATCTTTCTTGTGTAAAACCATACACATACTTAAACAATCCACTAACCTGTTGTCCAAAACAGAAGGAAGTGAATGCTTTTGAAAATAAATTAGATTCTCTCTCGACTTCTCAGGTACAGGGAGGGACTGTTGAAGTTCAAATATAGGCATTTCTCTAGACAGTGCTCTCGCTATTCTTCCGGGTCTGGGCATTCTGGTAATAGTAATTCTAGATGACTAACCACCAATTCTTGTGGCAAACCTCAAAATGTAGCTTCATGTTTGGTCTGTTATAACTGTAAGTTAAAGGATGATTCACCAAATTCTGTAGCTGATAATAGATCCCAGTCTGAATCTAGGGTCAATTTCCTACAAATTTGTGGCATTTCTGCTATCCCTCCTTGTGATTTACCTTACATATGTATGTATGTTCAGTCCGTCAGCGATTCCGCTGGTGGGATCCTCAACAGCTCTGCCATCAGCTGTCACGGATGGCCTAGGCATCACTGAAGAGGCGTACTAGGGAAATGAGGAGTGAGGTAGTTTCCCGTTGCTTTCCTCACCGAGCCAGAGTTGCTATTACATATCAGTCTGCCAAGCCCCCTGAAATGCGTTCACCAACCGACCCTATGAGCAACATTTTCACACCAATCATAGCAGGGACTGGCTGCATAAGGATTGGCATTACTAACATCGCTCATACCTCAGTCACTTTCATATTGTCAAAGCCAAGGATAAGACAGAGACAGATCTATGAAAGTAACAAAATTGCTTTAGCCTACACCAGAAGACATAGTGCACTGTAAACACTAGGTCCTGCCAGCAAAGGCATAACCTTACATATGCTTAGAGGTAAATAATGAACCTGTCTGTGCATTGGTAGATTTTGGAAGTTGCATCACATTGATGAGTGAGAACTGGTATAACTTGATGAAAACTGTTTGCAAGTTCCCTCCATTGAAACCTGTATCTTTAACCTGCCATACTGCTATCTCTAACTCGTTGAATGTGATTGGATATCTAGATGTCAAGATCAGAATCCATGATTTCACGTGGAAAATGCCCGTGCTTGTTACAAAAGATTTATTTTGTCCTTTCATTTTGGGTGCAAATTTTATTGCTAAAACTAGTATGATTTTGGACCTTCAGTTCAACGATATCCTTTTTAAATTTTCCGTCAGAATCTTTTAAGTTGTGTAATCACTCCTCTATTCTTCCTTGTCATGTCAATGCTGTTTCTGAACATATGGGTGAACCTAAAGCTTTTGATTTTGATCATTTGCTTGATGATCAGGCCAACCAACCAACTTAAGAATTGCGGTAAGTTTCCAGATGTATTTACCGACAAGTTGGGTGTAACCAATGTTTTGTAGTACAAAATTGATGTTACTGACAACGTACCTGTTCGTTCTCCTCCGTATCAGTTGTTGCCTCCCAAAATGAAAGCCCTTAAGGCTATTATTGATCAAATGCTTGCTGAAGGTGTAATATGTTCTTCTAAATTTGCTTATTCTTCTTGCATATTCCTTGTCCCTAAACCACAAGGGAGTTTCAGGTCTGTCGTTGATTATTGGATACTGAACAAGAGAGTTGTACTTCAATCTGTTCCTCTTCCTGATTTTCACTCTTGTTTCTCATGATTTGCTAATGCCAAAATGTTTATACTTTTGATTTTAACCAGGCATATTATCAGTAGAGACGGGAATTTGCCTATTTGCCTATTTTATTCCTGTGTTCAGAAATGTAGGTTTTTGAGATATAAATCCGTTTTAGGGTCTTTTTAGCTATATTTCGTTGGTTGTATTGTGCCTATAAATGCCTATTTCAGGGGTTTGTGCCTATTTGGAGCATAATTGCTTATTTGATGTCTTTTGACTATTTTAAAAAAGCCGATTTTTTTCCAGTGCATTATATTGTACCTAGTGTGCTCGACAGAATTATCTTCTCTTTTCTCAATATCTGTTTACCCCACGAACAAAAATGGGAATTCTCAGAAGTCACCAGAAATAGTTCTAGGGAAATTTCCATCAGGAGAAACAAGGAACAATTTCACCTCGAAGCCTTCAACCTATTCAACCTTCTAAGACATATGCGAGAACCAGTCAACGTCGAACTATGTTGCACAACCCATATGCCCTGTACCTCCCTCTCGATGCGAACTGTTGTACGCGTACGCTTTATCTTCAGAACGTGTTCTGATTTATTGTGAAGCAGAAGAAGAAGAAATGTATTAGCGGCAGTACCCAAAGAAAAATCGTTGAAGTTCTACTGGCTGAAGCAGTGAATCACAGGGGATCCCAATTTCACTACGAATGGAAGGGTAATCTGTCATGCTTGCTATAAGGAGATTAGTTCATTTGTTCCTTTGATCTTTTTTGTGATTGAGACTTATGATCGCATTTTATTGTAGCATACATAGACCTAATAATTTATGTATTGTGGGAAGTTGTTTTGTTGCAATGCTGTATTAGTCGTGAACTGCCAATAATTTATATTGCTAAAATGTAAATAATCATTAAATTACTGAACGATGAGTTAGAACGCCGATGGTCTCTTGTCACAGAATGGATGGGAATTAAATCGGTATTTTGAACTGTGATTCATTTCCTATGAAAATAGAGATTTACAACTGAAATGCCATTTTTAAAACTACTCCCTTTAAAAAAATCGTGAATTCTATTACATTTCCGTCAAGCTTTCGCGAAACACACGTTACAGATCCAGTGTAGCCCGGCTAGGACGATGCCACAGCGTATTTTACAAGGCTGCCAAGACTATCTCTATAAGACCAGGCCAGCGAAAAGACCGTTGGTCTGGATTGGTGAGGTCCGGTTAGTAAACGTTATGCTTGTTGGAGGGGGGGGGGGGAGTCTGAGGGGCTTAAGTTCCCAGGTTAACAGTTTTTTTGCTATTTTCTTTACGTCGCACCGACACAGATAGGTCTCATGGCGACGATGGGACAGGAAAGACCTAGGAATGGGAAGGAAGCGACCATGGCCTTAATTAAGGTACAGCCCAGCATTTGCCTGGTGTGAAAATGGGGAACCACGGAAAGCCGTCCTCAGGGCTGCCGACAGTGGGGTTCGAACCCACTATCTCTCGGATGAGAGCTCACAGCCGCGTGCTCCCAACTGCACAGCCAACTCGCCCGGTACCAGGTTAACAAGCCCCTTAGCCTCTTAGCAACCCAAATTATGACAAAAATAAGGTCATGCGCGCATGTCAAGACAATTTCAAATTACGCGGTTTTTAATTTTCAACGAGGGTGGTGGCCTTGAGGGCACACATGATGCAGGATCTATTGCAGGCAACATAAAATAGTATTCATGACAGCTGGCCCGGCTGACCAAAGCCGGCGAATAGAAACAAATGAAATGTTCACAAATCTGAGATTTATAGTGCCTCCGTTTTCATTCTTCTATATAAGTAAGAACAAATACAGTAGAGATAATACGCGACATTTACGGATTTCGCCTTGCTAAAATGGGACCATTCGACGGTGGCGCTCCTAGTGACTTGACCAGAACAAATCGCGCTAAATTCAAAATAATATCAATGGAAATGTATATATGGAAATGGATAAATAAATTATGTCTAGAAAGAAAGTGTTATTGAGATATTAACTTCGAAGTTGCTAAAGCAATTCTGGATAAATGAATGAATTATTTAAAAGGTTATCATTCAAGGACTGAAATTAGACATATAAACAAGAAGTGAAATGGACTGGTGTAAAATGGCTTGATCTTTCATTTATGCATTACTTTTTTAGCTTTAGCATTCCTGCCTGAACTCTTACGGTTGGATTTGTCTTTTTTCTCATTTAAAAACATTGTATCATCACATTAAGACACTTGTCAATAAAAATATCGGCACATTCCTTACACACATGATGCAATGAATTAACATTTAATAATAATAATAATAATCATAATAATAATAATAATGTTTTTTGTTTTACGTCCCTCTAACTACTCTTTTACGGTTTTCGGAGACGCCGAGGTGCCAGAATTTAGTCCCGCAGGAGTTCTTTTACGTGCCAATAAATCTACCGACATGAGGCTGACGTATTTGAGCACCTTCAAATACCACCGGACTGAGCCAGGATCGAACCTGCCAAGTTGGGGTCAGAAGGCCAAGGCCTTAACCGTCTGAGCCACTCAGCCCGGCGAATTAACATTTAATAGCGTGACAATTTTCCTCCTAACATGAAGCCTACTAACAGAAAGATAATCTATAATATCCCGGCTTTAATCTGAGAAGAGGGATAAAGAAAGTAAAGTATGAAAATGTTGTCGATAGTGATGCTTTAAGGAATATTTACGTACAGTTAGAGCAAAAATGTAACATACCCTTGGCTGTAATGTCGAGGATTTCTAAAGTCGCTGGCCTGGAAATAATCTGAACAGATCTTATAATTCTTATATAAACGTAACGTCCCTTCTTTCTTGTACACCTTATCCAAATTGCTTCTGTGACATTTCAAAACCCACAGATCATACCTGCAACAACACATCGGTATTGAAGGTTAACTGCTGCACTATAGAATAAAATATGCGTATTCAATTTTATGCCAGTTAAAATATGGGTCGAGCAGGTCAGAAGATTATGAAGTACTATAAAAAATCTCTGTCACTGGAAGAATATATATGCAAACACAATATTACTTACATGTTCTTGTCACGAGGGAACCTGAAGAACGACCGCACATTTTTCTCTACTTCGTAATTACTGCAGCCAAACATAGCACACACCTTTCCCCTCATGTTGAGCGGAGATATCAAGGAATGACACACACTACTATTTATTTATGTTAACTCACTAAAAACGCATAACACCAAAAACTTCACACAAAAATACACGTTCTCTTATGAGAGAATCAGTACTGTTCAGGTCTATCCGCTAGAGTGAGCTCCAGTAGCTGTCCCTCGATATCTCGCTCAGTGTCGCGTATTATCTCTACTCTATTTGGTAAGAATACTGTTAGGGCCAGCTTGGTGGGTCGTTGGCAAGCATAAAGGATAAATCTTTCCACTACGCTACTCCTGTATCATTTCACGCCTTTTTTATTATATTTTTCACCTGGTGAACTCGACACGATACTGCCAAATTATAACTGAAAATTCTTGAGGACATTTCCATGTAAATCACTAATTCCCTTGTTCCTACTTTAAAGTTTTGTACTTCTGGAAACATCATCTGTAATAGTCTTTTGTTTATGAAACATGATATATGCTAAGCGTTGTTGCCACTTAGCCCAACTGTAGAAATTTAAGATATAGGGACAATGTAACTTATGTCAATTTTATAATTTTTCAGATCAAATGTGAGAAAAATACCACAAAAGATCAACTTAGGAATACTGCGATGCATCTGATACGAGTACAGAAATCTGTATCTTTCTACTAATCCACTTTGGGCAGCGACCAACAACCATTGTCTTCAGACCTATGCACTGCATTGTTAGGAGCTAACATGTCCCTGCATAAACCGGAGCATCTTCACATTTCAACAAGCTGCCGGGAGCAATCGCCAAGTTCGAGAAGAGTGGCATGCCCCTGATGGAGTAATTTAGGATTGTGGAAGAAGTCACAGGAAGTTTTCAACGAACCTTTGGGAAGGCAGCCGCTGTTAGCGAAATAAAACCTGATGAAGTGCATTGAAGTTTTGTCCAATCACTTCATGTGATGTTGGGATATCTTTTTCTCAGTAAAAAAACATTATGCACGAGAGGAGAACAAGATTGTGACCGGAAAACATTGAAGCGTAGCTTGTAAATTCCTTTTATAGTAATTGAGTGTGTCATTAAATTAGAAGTAATTTTTTCATGCCTACTTTGATGCCTATTTTGCACGTTAGTGCCTATTTAAATGCCTATTTTGGCTAATTTAAGAGCCTATATGCTTGCCTATTTTAACTGTTTTTAGTGCCTGTAGTTCTCGTCTTTAATTATCAGACACCACTTGCTGAGGAATCCAAGCACCTCACTGCTTTTGCCACTGATCGGAACTTTTATGAATTTGAACGTGTTCCGTTCTTATTAAGTACATGCGCTGCTGTCCTTACTGGGTTACTAGATAATGTTTTGTCAGATATTAAATTCAAATTTATATACAATTACCTGGATGATTTAGTAATTTTCAGTGAAACATTTGAAGAGCACCTTGTCCATCTCAATGAAGTCCTTGCAAGACTGTGTAAAGCAGGTCTAACCCTTAAGGCTAGCAAGGTTACTTTCGCACAACCCCAGATGTCCTTCTTAGGGCACATTGTGTCTGAGAAAGGTGTCTCTGTTGATCAATCTCGTACTGCAGCTATCCAGAATTTTCCTACCCCTAAAGTTGTCAAAGCTCTAGCTAGGTTCATTGGCATGATAAATTTCTTCCATATTCCCCAATTTTGCTGAAAGAGCAGCTTCATTAGATGCTTTGAGAAGAAAAGAAGCTTTCTATCACTTCAAATCTGCCTTATGTAACGCTCTTGTTCTGGGTATGCCAGTTTCTCTAAACGTTTCATTCTTCAAACTGATGCCTGATCGACAGGTATATCTGGTGTTCTCCTTCAGGAATTTGAAGAAGGACATCGTCCAATTTCTTATGCTTCCCATAGTCTGAATCTTGCTGTACGCAACTATTCAGTTTATGAATTAGAAGCCTTAGCTGTTGTTTTCTCTTTGGAAAGATTTAGGATGTACCTTGAACATCTCTTTTGATCTTGAAACTGATAATCAGGCACTGAGTTGGGTACTGGCCAAGCCACGAAGGGCTGGTCCTCTTGCGCGTTGGGCAGTACGCGTCTCAGCCTTTTAATTTGAGGCTCGTCACATGTGTGACTCTGAAAACGTTGTTGCTGATAGTCTCAGTCGAATGTTCTATCCAGGCAGAACTGATCCTCAATCACAGCCTGCAGATCCTTCTCCTGAACAAGTTTCGGCCTTTGTTAATGTAGTTCTCACTAATTTGCCTCTTCTTTTCAAAGATATTGCTGAACATCAAGAGGATGATGCTGAATTAAAGGCTATTATTGACAGGATTAAATCTGATGAACATGTCAAATCTTATGTTCTTAAGAATGGAGTTCTCTGTTGTGCTGCCCGTTGTAGGAGGGACCCCAAAATAGTCGTTCCAGCTAACTTAGTTTCTGCTCTTTTTAAATATTACCACAAATCCCCTGTGGGTGGACATCTTGGTGTTTTTAAAACTAGAGAAAAAATCCATAAGCATTTCATCTGGAAATCCATGGATGGTGAAATCCATACCTTCATCAAATCTTGCAAAACCTGTAATATTAGTAAACCTGCTCATAATACTCGCCTAGGTCTGTTGTTATCTGAGCAAGCTTCTCGCCTTATGGAGAGGCTATTTATTGATTACATTGGTCCTTTCCCGAGGTCACGGACCAGCCGTCGTTTCATACTTGTGTGCATTGGTGCATTCTCGCATTTTATGTAGCTGTTCCCTACTTGTATGGCTAATGCAAACACTACTATTTCTTGTTTGAAACAGATCTTTACTTCATTTGGGCCCTGTCAATTTTTGGTGAGTGACAATGCCAGGGCTTTTACCTCTGTGCAATTCCATAATTCATGTTTTGATTTGTCAGTTTCTCATGTAACTACTACCCCTTATTATCCGAGGCCAAATTATTCTGAAAGAGTCGATCAGAATCTTAGAATTGCTCTTATTCCTTACCACTCTAAGTGGGATTCATCGCTCAATTGGTTGTCATTTGCTTTCAATACTGCCGTTCATGAAAGTCATAAACAGGCTCCTGCTTCATTAATCCTAGCATTTACCCCCAATTCTCCACTTTCTAATCTGTGGTCGATTCAGACCTCCTTCCTGACGTCGCCAGTCCAGAAAGTTTATTACGCTAAAGTTCAACCTAACTACAATCACGGACGAAGACCACATGATTTGTCTGTGGGTGACCAGGTTTATGTTAAGACGCATCCTGTCAGTAGTGCTGCGGACCAAGTCATTATCAAGTTAGCCCCCAGATTTCGAGGTCCCTGCACAATTTTGAAATCCCTAACCCCTGTGTTATTATTAGTCAGTGATCGTGAGAGAAAGAGGATCAGTCGCGTCGACATGTCTCAAATTCTCAAATTAAGATCCCTTAGTTATGAATTGATCCTTTAGTAACCATTTGTGTTTTAGTTATAAGAAAAAAAAATTAAATGGCGTATGGCTTTTGGTGCCGGGAGTGTCCGAAGACAAGTTCGGCTCGCCAGATGCAGGTCTTTTTGATTTGATGCCCGTAGGTGACCTGCACGTCATGATGAGGATGAAATGATGATGAAGACGACACATACACCCAGCCCCCATGCCAGCGAAATTAACCAATCATGGTTAAAATTACCGACCCAGCCGGGAATCGAACCCGGGACCCCTGTGACCAAAGGCCAGCATGCTAACCATTTAGCCATGGAGGAATTTAGGTAGTTATAAGAGAATCTTAGTTGTTTATTTCCTTTTAAAATGCTGGCCAGCTAACATTTGGATATTCTTATATTTCAATTATGAGTTGTTTAGTAGTTTGGGAATTAGAATGGTCGTTTGTGACCATACTAGGTGTCTTTCTTAGGTGTTTATTTCCTTTAAGTTTAATGTATTTTATATAAGGGTTAGGTTATGTAAGATTTGCATTGATGTTCATAACTAGAGATTTTATCTGTAAAATTTTGAAGCCCAAGGGTAAACTCTGGTAGACTTTCCTTTTAATCTTTCACCATTTTTTGAAATTTATTAATAGTACTTGCCCCGGGGGGCTGGGGTATCCTAAGCCAATAGTGTGGGAGGAGATCTCCCTATGGAGGTTGTCGAGCCACCAGTTGGGTGACTGATTTTTTAGTTTTTTAGAAGAAGTAAAACAAAAAACAAAAACAAAAAAAACTAAAACCCTACTGAACACTTCACCTTTCTTCAATATCTTCCATATTGTTGGATGATGACTTCATTTCAAAATTTCTTCCTTCTGCTGCGGATATGTTTGTGTTCCAGTGCCTACTATAACTGGGTCCATACGAGATGCAATCTGCCGTGTCTGTTTGGAGAGCACAGTAAACTGTGTGGTCACTGTCATCCGACAAGAAATGGAGTGGCCTGATGTTCCTAGTGGTGGCAGTTATTCTATACTGCATCACACTTCACTGGTGGTTACTGGTTATTTTGATACATGGGTGAACTGACATGAAGTTCCTAACAGATCTGGTTGGATTGATGTTGTATGGAGTTGTTGGCGATCGGCCGTAGTCAGCAGCTGCATGTGGTCAGCGACACCTAAAGTTTGGACTCTTCGACCTGTAATGGACGTTCTTCTCAACGCCAAAGACACAGTGGTGTTGAGTGTCAGATGTGATAGACATCAAGTCAAACACCCCCCCTGGTTAAGTTAAATTATTTAAAAAAATTTTTTGTTTGTTTTTGTTTTGTTTTGAGCTATGCTATGCTTGTCTATTACTTTATTTTATTTTGAAAACCTCAAGAAAAGATGTTTAAAGTACTTTACGGAAGGACAAGAGTCATCGTTTTCATTTTGATTTTGTTCTATTTGATTTTGTAAAATATGTTCATTTGTTTTGCCTTAAAAAATTGACTGAGGACCAAGAAGAAGAACTTTTGGAAAATTGTTTAATACTGTAAAATTTATCTTATTTTATTTTCTGTATGTGAAGATATTTAGGGTTATTTAATTACTCTGCACCTCCTCCAAATTTATTTGGTTATAGTGTAAACATTTTTATAATGTAAATAACTCTGTAATTAGCATCTGGATTTAGGTAATAACTTGTGTGGCAGGGTGTAGCTGCACGTGTCTGCGTTGGTAAGATGCTTGTAGTGATTTCCTGTAGCATCAGAAAGGAAGTTTCGGGATGTTGTAAAGATTTTTTCTCATCAAAAATTTTGGAGCCCTGATTGGCTAAAATAAAACAATTTCTAATTGGTGAATGTAAGAGCCATGAGTGCGCTAATTAGTTACCTCTTGATTGCCCCATTCCCGGCTCCTGGCGACTTGGCCAGGGCCAAGCTTGACTCCGTCGTCTTTGATTTGTGACTGGTGAAGGGAGCAGTCGTCTCTTCTGTCTGATGGGACTACCGGCCTCCGAGGTGAGCACTATTTGGTTCATGTTTGGGATTTTAACCTTTAAATGTAAATTCTTTTTAAAAATTTATTTCCGTGCCGGAGTTTGCCCGGGGTATCTTCCATTCGCCAATTTTAAGTTGAAATGACTTAGCCCTCGCAGTGAGTCATACCTCCTTTGTTTTGGAGGCATTCCCTTTTTCTTTGATTTTATATACTGTGTAATATGTAAATTTTAATTTCCTCTGGGATTATCTTCAGTAGTCCGTCCTGTGAATATGAACTTCATATCTCTGGTCTTTCAAGGTGTTCTGTTTTTTGTGAACATGAGTGTACATCGTTCATTTGAGGTTGTAGAAATATTTTTTTTGCTAGTGGCTTTACGTCGCACCGACACAGATGGGTATTATGGCAACAATGGGATAGGAAAGGCCTAGGAGTTGGAAGGAAACGGTTGTGGCCTTAATTAAGGTACAGCCTGGTGTGAAAATGGGAAACCATGGAAAACCATCTTCAGGGCTGCCGACAGTGGGATTCGAACCCACTATCTCCCGGATGCAAACAGACAGCCACTCACCTTTAATCACACGTCGAACTCGTCCGGTTGTGGAAAATAAACCAAACCATTGTGCTAGGTAGCAGGATCTCCGCTTACAACTGCAAGTGCTCGCGGAGGACCAGAGCATAGTATAGCGCATGACACATGCTTAACAAGGGGAGATCACGACGTTCAGATCACGGGTTATCTTCTAACTTTGTACACTTTTAGTAGTCCATTAGGACAACATAATGTGCAAGTAGTAAGGCGTATTTTAAATAGTTCTATAACTACTTAGGCATTTTCGAGAAAATCTAAAGAGAATTTTCGCGTCGAATATGTACTGATGCGTTGCAGTCACAAGCGCTAGATGGCGACAGTCGAGTGATTACCGTTCAAGCTCCGTAATCGCTGAGTCACTGGATCGAGTCCTGCTTGTGCAATGCAGTTCCGGGTACCTCACCAGATTTCACTGTCAGGTACAAGGGATTTCGCAAATCACGACAGGCATACATTTTCAGGAAAATTTTATGCATTTGGTCGTTTACTTGTTGATAATTATATTTTTTTTTTTGTAGTTCGCCTCTGTGGTGGAGTGGTTAGTGTGTTTAGCTGCCACCCCTGGAGGCCCGGGTTCTATTCCTGGCTCTGCCACAAAATTTGAAAAGTGGTGCGAGGGCTGGAACGGGGAACGCTCAGCCTCAGGAGGTCAACTGAGTAGAGTGGGGGGGGGTTCTATTCCCTCTGGCCATCCTCGAAGTGGTTTCCCACTTCTCCAGGCAAATTGTGGGATGTAGGCGCCTACCTAACATAAAGCCACGGCCGCTTCCTTCCCTCTTCCTTGCCTATCCCTTTCAATCTTCCCATCCCTCCACATAGCCCCTGTTCAGCATAGCAGGTGAGGCTGCCTGCACGAGGTAGTGGTCATCTTTGCCAGTTGTATCCCCAACCCAAAGTCTCGCACTCCAGGGCACTGCGTAGATAATACACTCCAGTAGCAATCGTACTTTGCAAATATATGACTATTTGAGCAAATTATATCCTGAGATAGATTCCTTTCTCTTTCTTGCTTATTAGAACCTACAGATTACATTCTGATGATAACTTGATTTCACAGGGACTGATGCAAGTGCGATAAACTGATGTAACTTGAGAAAATATTCTCTCAGCCGTAGGTAAATAATGCAAGTTTTGGGCTCTAATTATTATTATTTTATGATTGTTATTACTTGTAATGTATGGCTATGAAATGTTTACATCCTATTATTATTATTATTATTATTATTATTATTATTATTATTATTATTATTATTATTATTTATGTAGTTGAATGATCGCATTGTGTGTGTGTGTGTGTGTGTGTGTGTGTGTGAAGTTACGTCATGAAACATGTACTGTATATAGACATTTGTATGTAAGAACCTGTAATTAATTTATTCTTACCTGTATATATAATTTGTAATCCACTATGGTCTTTTGAAACACACTGTAACATCCAGAAAGGTACTGGGTACACGAGAATTATGGAGAGTATTCTGTACACTATATCTATGTATTAAGCACTCTAGAGTTTACGAGAAGGTATTTTGTTTTACATAAAATCAGCTTCATTGTCTGTATCGTACTTTAACAGATTCACAATTAAGTATTTTTTATTTTCCACCTTGTCGATACATTCATTGATTAAGGCAACTTATTGGGTAAAAGTGCTACATGAAGTTTTTTTTTTTTGCTAGTTGCTTTACGTTGCACCGACACAGGTAGGTCTTATGGCGACAATGGGATAGGAAAGGCCTAGGAGTTGGAAGGAAGCGACCGTGGCCTTAATTAAGGTACAGCATTTGCTAGTGTGAAAATGGGAAACCACGGAAAACCATCTTCAGGGCTGCCGACAGTGGGACTCGAACCCACGATCTCCTGGATGCAAGCTCACAGCCGCACGCCTCTATGCGCACGGCTAACTCATCTGGTACATGAATTTTTCATGTAAACAGTGTTATGTGGCTGAAGATATTAATAATATACGAAACCTGTACCACTTTTAACCAATAAGTTACATTAAGCAATTAATGTATTGACAAGGTGGAAAATAAAAAAAATACTTAGTTGTGAAAAGGTATTTTGTGACATATCTATCTGGAAGCCTGGCCAGGCACCTGTATAAGAGGGCGATCTTGACGGTAGAGAAGAGTTATTGTTTAGTAACAGGAGTTGTTCTGACCAGACGTGTGTCGTGCTAACAAGTGTTTGAAGTATGTGAATTGGTTTAGTAAAGTTGGTAGTTGATAAACAGCGGTTGTAGTCTCCATGTTGAAGTGATAGGCAGTTATTAAAATGGTGGGTTGTTAATGTTTTCGGAGTGAAGTCATTTGTTTATGATACAGTGATTTAAGGTTTTGTGTGTTTAATTTTTAAGTAATTGTAAATAAATCCGTGTACGCAAGTTGACAGCATTTTGTGTGTGTCATTATTATTATTATTATTATTATTATTATTATTATTATTATTATTATTATTATTATTATTACTTATTTTCCACTAATTGTAGGTACAATTTATGGATGGTAAATGGAGAAAGGGCATAGCCCCACATACACGAAAGTGCCTCCATCAGCACTTAAAATTACAATATTCAAATATACAATTACATTCTATATAGTGTGCTTATATACAGTTACCGTATTTACAGGCATATTTACATACTACTCACAAGACATGGTCAACATTCACACATACATACACACTCACTCACTCTCCCTCTCTCTCTCATCCCCACATATACATTGTGGTTACATCATAGGCGACCGTGACAGGACTCTTAGAATCTATTGGACTCAGAAATGAAGAACGACCAGAGGACCGTGGTGATGTTTGAACAGTTAATTTCCTTGATTCAGGCCCAGTCTAAAAACATCGAGGCCCAATTTGGAAAACTCAAGGAGAAATTCCAGGTCCAGTATCAAGAAATAAAGAACCAAATCACTTCATTGGAGAAAGAAGCGAAGAAAGCGAGTACCCTGCGTGAAAGTACGACAGCTGTGAGGACGCAAGTTAAGCCTGCAAGCAGTGATGGCGACTCTGGCATCATGAAGGTGGCAACTCCTCGGGACGACTGGATCACTTCCTGGGAACATACCGGGCCCAATTCAAGACCGGATTGACGTACACCCGATCACTGGACTTAGTGGGCAGGAGAGGGCTCAGCTCACTGATAGAACGCAGCGGGTATTCAACGCCGAGACCTAACAACTAGAAGACACGACGGTGAATGGGCCGTACCAGTATGACACCAAGAGCGAGACGCTCAACAGCTGCATTAAGCTCCACTGCACCGTGAACTGTCCAGGGAGGATGTTCAGCCTGAAGCAGAACTATGGGGATTTTCAGGCGATGTCCCAGGAGATGGAGGCAGCGTAGGCAATGACACAGGTAGTGGAACCCCCGCTAGGAGACGGAGAACCAATGGGGTCCGAACTGACAACCAATAAACGAGGGTGCCACCTGACCAGGACACTCGTCCTGGCACGAAGCCAGGTAACGGTAAGAATATTGAGCTCAGCACCTCTGGAAAAAGAGGAGACTCAACAGAGCCAAGCCAGAGACATGTGATCCTGTCCCATGCATCACACTGGTGGACTACGAAGGTTCATGGGCACAAAGGTACGAACGAGGGGAAAGCCAGCGGAGCTTTGAATGCCACGCGAGGACCTGTGGAGCATCATCTCCAGAAACGAATACGCTGTTGACTGGACCCAGCGGACCCACCATGGGAAGGTGGTGGCTCCCGATCGAACCGCCTGGCTGTGGACTGTGGACTTCGACAGTGCCAACAGGAGGGCTGTGTGACTGAGGTAGTCTGGGTGTAGTTAAACAATGAAGACAAAGAGTATGACAGCCTGTGAAAATTGTTGCAAGTTATAGGGGGGATATTGATGCATGTGCAATAAACTGATGTAACTTGAAAACAATATTCTCACCCATGGGTAAATAATGTAAGTATCAAGCTCGAATTATTATAATTATTATTATTATTATTATTATTATTATTATTATTATTATTATTATTATTATTATTATTCCTTGTAATGTATGGCTGTGAAGTGTTTACATCCATTTGGTATTAGTATTGTTATATTATTTACGTAGTCAAATGTTCGCATTGTGTGTGTGTGTGAGGTTATGTCCTGAAACATGTACTGTAGCCTATATAGACATTTATATGTAAGAACCTGTAATTAATTTATTCTTACTTGTATATATAATTTGTAATCCAGTACTGTGTTTTGGAACACACTGTAACATCCAGTAAGGCACTGGGTAGAAGAGAATTATGGAGAATTTTCTGTACACTGAATCTATGTATTAAGGACTCTAGAATTTACGAGGAGATATTTTGTGACGTATCTATCTGGAAGCCTGGCCAGGGCCCTGTTTCATAAAACAAACTAATAATATTACCTAATAATATTAGAACTCATAAAAATAATTTTTAGTTAAACAAATTCTGTTTCATAAAGATTTACACATGACTAATAAAATATCTTCACTAATAATATTAGTTCATTAGTCAACTGATACACATGGAAGTTAGAATCGGTCTGTTGCATATGTTCTTGGTTTGGGTTTGTTCTTAGCGGTAGGCTAATGCTTGACTACAACTGATCATTAATCCACATGTTCGAGAGGCTCATGTTCGGGGTTGTGACTGATAAATATGAAAATGGATAAAAGAAGTGAAAAGAATGTGAGAGAAGAAAGTTTCTCTGCGGAAAGTGATCGAGTTAAAGCATCAACTATTCGCAGCCTTTTGCACACTATAACCCTCCTTGTTCCTTTTTTATTTCATGTGCTCTTAAAAATCTCTGTTGAGATGTACTAGCAAAATCTTTGTTTACTACCCCTTGTTGGTGGGGGCGGTAGAATAACAGCCATGTATTCCCTGCCTGTTTTAAGAGGCGACTAAAAGGGGTCCCAGGCTATCAACTTGGGAGCGTGGGTTGGCGAACATGGGGCACTGAGATGAGTCTTGCCATTGCTTCAATTTACTTGTGCCAGGCTCATTTTCATCTACCTTTACGACCTCCTTTGTTCAACTCTTGCTCTTTTCCAACCCTGACAGTATTAGGTTGTGAGGCCGAGAGAGTCTTTAATTTTCACGCCTTTCGTGGCCCTTCTCTTTCTTTGGCCGATACCTTCATTTTTCAAAATGTCGGATCCTTTCCATTTTTCTATCTGATTAGTGTTATTATAGAAGATGGTTGCCTAGTTGTAGTCTACTTCCTCTTAAAACAATAATCATTACCACCATCTTCTTCGTTTTCTGGTGATATAAGCCAAGATTTTAAAGGATACCTGGAGTGTCTTGATTGATAAATTTCATTTTTGTTCCGTATTGATAGTCACCATAAGTCATAAATGAAAGAAATGAAAGAAAAGTTCCACCTAATCAATACTATTTTATTATCACATGTAGGACCGGTTTCAACCTCTCAGAAGGTCATCCTCAGCTACACTAGAATTGCATTTACATACTATGCCTCATATTGAGAGCTAATGACATACTCTAGAATTCAACAATTTTATGGTGGTTATACCCATGCTAAGAATTCGATGTTTTACATAGTTACAATTACAAAAATTAATTGCTTTTATTACACTCAATGTACGTATGCAAGAACTAATATGAGTTCGTCTTTTCTTTAACGTGATGAGTATGTTGGAGTATTTTTTAACATAGGCATTTGCCTAGTCAGTTTAATTGATCTCCAGTCTTATGAATATTTAGTCCTATATGAAATGAACTTAGTTGAACAATTGTAAAATAGTCAGTATTATAGTCATTTTAACAATAATTTACACTAAATAGAGAGATACGTGTTGATAGTTCAATAAAACAAATGACTAGCCAAAATAAAACATTAGTAAACATGGTTTAACGTGCTTGACTGTACTGTTGATTGTCTAATGCGGCAGGTAACAGTGGTTCTTGCGTTGTACAGTTTGTGTTATATTAGAATAATAAGAAGTTAGCCCATAAACAGAACATTTAAACACATTAAAACAATAAAAGTCACAATAAAAAATTAGTAAACATGGTTTAACGTGCTTGACTGCACTGTGGATTGTCTAAAGCGGCAGGTAGCAGTAGTTCTTGCGTTGTTGCAATGCGTATTATGTTAGAATGATGTGAAATAGCTCATAAGCAAAACTGTTAAACACATTAAAACATTGAAATCACTGTAATGTGCGTTGGACGTAAACTTCAATTGACAGTCTAAAGTAATAAGACACCTACTTATGTTGTTTGCAAGTTATAAGCTTAAATTATTGTAATCATTGCCAATATGCATTGAATATTACTCAACCACTTTCCAATTTAGTATTTGTAACTTGTGGATAGTCCTATTTGTTTAACGTTGACTAATGTTCTAGAAAATGTTCACTTTTTGAATTTTACAATTGTTGACTGAGTTCATTTCATATAGGACTAAATATTCATAAGATTGGAGATCAATTAAATTGACTAGGCAAATGCCTATGTTAAAAAATACTCCGACATACTCATCATGTTAAAGAAAAGACGCGGCAGCCCTGAAAATGGTTTTCCGTGGTTTCCCATTTTCACACCAGGCAAATGCTGGGGCTGTACCTTAACTAAGGCCACGGCCGCTTCCTTCCAACTCCTAGGCCTTTCCTATCCCATCGTCGCCATAAGACCTATCTGTGTCGGTGCAACGTAAAGCCCCTAGCAAAAAAAAAAAAGAAAAAAAAAAAGAAAAAGAAAAGACGAACTCATATTAGTTCTTACATATGTACATTGAGTGTAATAAGAGCAATTAATTTTTGTAATTGTAACTATGTAAAACATCGAATTCTTAGCATGAGTATAACCACTATAAAATTGCTGAATTCTAGAGTATGTCATTAGCTCTCAATATGAGGCATAGTATGTAAATGCAATTCTAGTGTAGCTGAGGATGACCTTCTGAGAGGTTGAAACCGGTGCTACATGTGATAATAAAATAGTATTGATTAGGTGGAACTTTTCTTTCATTTATGACTTATGATACTTGGAGTGTCCGAGCAGAACTGCACTAGAGAAACACAATGATACTGTGTATCACTACCAACCGGTGGAGTGCAATGCGAAGCTGCTATTTTAAGGTTATGCTTCATTCCTTGCAATGGAACGTTCTATTACCAATCCTATCAAGCAAATACTCAAAAGTTCTGTAACCTAACCTAAATCTCCCACTGTATTCATATGTTTGTTGCATGGCAGTACAGGCTGTTTTCGATGTAACATTTATTGAACGGTGAATACCTACACTCGTTCCTATCACTATCTCAATCAGAGTCAACCATTTCACTGATCTTCACGATTTTGTGCCAAAATATTAAAATACCACTACTTTGGTTTCACTAATAATAATTATGAGTCAAAATACACTCATAGAAATAATCCTAATAATATGAGTAACTTTTATTATGTTGTCTATGAAACAATTTACTAATATTATTAGGAATATCTACTAATAATTTTTACTCATAAACTAATTACTATTACCTATTATTAAAGTAAACAAGAAGAAAAAACCACGAATTAAAGACTGGAAATTGAAAGATGTGGAGGTCAAACACCAGTTTCAAGAGGAAATCAAAGCTAAAATACCAATAACAGACACAAAGAAAGGTAATGAAGAATGGAATGATTTTAAGGCAAGTCTAGTTGGTAGTGCAGATAAAATATGTGGAAGAACAAGCAGAAGAGTGAGAGAGAAAAGAACATTTTGGTGGAATGATAAAGTGAAAGAAGCCACAATGAAAAGGAATAAAGCCAAAAAACTTCTTGATGTGGCTAAGTCTGACAGAAGAATCAACAGCGACCAAATAGACAACAATAAATTGGAAGAGATGGCAAAGGAATATAGATACAGAAAGTTGGAAGTCAAGAGAATTGTACGGGAAGAAAAAGAGAAAAAAGTTGGAAAGAATTTACAACTAAACTGGAAGAAGACAGTAAAGGGAATAAGAAAATGATATATGGAATAGTAAAAAGTAAAAGATCAGATAAAAAAGCAATTACAGCTCTGGAGACAGCAGATGGGAATATAGTTCACAATATGAAAGATATCACGGATACAATGGGGCAGTATTTTGACAAGCTCCTAAATGGCCCTAAAGAGATCTCTGTTGAGGATGTAGGACAGAAAACAATAGAGAAAGATATCCCAATTACATGGACAGAAGTAGAGCAAGCTCTCCATAGGATGAGAAGTAGTAAGTCAGCAGGAGCTGATGAAATTACAGCTGACATAATTAAGCTGCTGGTCTGCCAGGAATACAGTGGCTGTATAGAGTTCTCAGAACAAGATGGAAGGATAACGAAATACCTGAAGATTGGACAGAAGGGGTGATAGTTCCTATCTTTAAGAAAGGGAGTAGAAGGAAAAGTGAAAATTACAGAGGCATTACCCTCTTATCACACAGCCTTAAAATTATGGAGAAGATCATTGAAGCCAGAGTAAGGGATATACTAGAGCCTATCTTAGAAGAGGAACAACATGGCTTTAGGACTGGAAGAAGCACAACAGATCTGATATTTGCTTTGAGGATGTTGGCAGAGAAACACTTGGAAAGAGGAAAAGACCTAATTATTGTGTTTATGGACCTTGAAAAGGCGTATGATAATGTTCCTAGATCCAAATGCTATATACTAATAAAAGCTGTGTCAGAATTGGAGATGGTCGTTCTGAATGGTTCAATACAACCAAAGGAGTACAACAGGGAAGTGCCTTATCACCTCTTCTATTCATAGCAGTTATGGATACCATTTTAAAGGAACTAAAAGGAAAAGGTAATAAAGATCTTCAGGCTCTAGTGTTTACAGACGATGTGGCAATATGGGATGAAACAGAGGAGGGAGTGCAAAATAATCTGAATGCATGGTGTAAGAAGTTTGATGATTATGGAATGAAATTGAACCCATCAAAAACAGTAGCATTGAAAATCAGCAGACATAATACAGAATGCAACATAAAAATACAGGACCACCATGTTGAAGTAGTACACCAATTCAGTTATTTAGGAAGTGTAATGGCTAGTAATAACAGAGCTGAGATAGAAATAACAAACACAGTAACCAAAGGCTCTAACTTTTACAGTATCGTTAGACACCTAGTATGAGATGAGAAGGTCCCACAAAGAACAAAAATGACCCTGTACAAGTCGTATTTCATTCCCATCCTTACTTATTCTCTGGAAACCTGCACACTAACATCAAAGGATTGTAGTAGGATTCAAGCCTGTGAAATGAAATTTTTTAGAACTGCCCTCCAAAAGACCCGACTTGATCATGTGAAAAATGATGAGATCCGATCTAACCTAGGTCTAAATGAATCGATGGAGGAAAGACTTAGGTCATTTAGACTTAAACGGTTTGGGCATGTTAAACAAATGAATAGCACAAGGTTACCATGTGCTTATTTGGAAAAGAGAATAACAGGTAGAAGACCAGCTGGAAGACCAAGAAGAAGATGGATGGAGCAACTGAGGGAAGACGTGGAGGGAAGAGGATGGAATTGGGAATCTGTCTTGGACAACGAAATGTTTCTGAATAGACAACTTTGGAAGACGCTCGTTTTCAAACACCCTACCCGGCTCACTGGAAGGTAAAACCGATGATGATGATGATGATGAAACTAATTACTAATATTATTAGCTAATAATTCTATGAAACATAAGACTAATATTATTAGTTAATATTATTGGTTTCTTACTAATAATATTAGTCAAAGATGTTTTATGAAACAGGGCCCAGGCACCTGTATAAGGAGGCAATCTTAACGGTAGAGACGAGTTATTGTTTAGTAAGAGTCATGGTTTAACAGGAGTTGTTGTGACCAGGCGTGTACCGTAAAGTTGGTAGTTGACAAACAGTGGTTGCAGTCTCCATGTTGAAGTGATAGGCAGTTGTTAAAATGCGGGGGTTGCTGATGTTTTCGGAGTGAAGTGTTTTGTTTGTGATACAGTGATTAAGGTTATGTATGTTTAATTTGTAAATAATTGTAAATAAATCCGTGTACACAAGTTGACAGCATTTTGTGTGCGTCATTGTGGTTACATCAGGACTAACATACAAAGATCTGCTAGACAGCTTCACCGAACCCTCTATCTGGCTGGCATAAAAATTGTCAGTGGAGACAACTTTCACAGAGCAATCTACCAGCGAATACCGTTAAGTGCCGCAACCTAAGTATACTATTATTAGAATAAGTGACTATTTTATGCAGATAAATGAGTTAATGAAATACATAATATTTTTTCTAGTAATCCTGAGAAGGAGACCTTTCTTTTGATGTATAACACATAGACATCAGTATTGTGGTTTTCTCACTGTATTGTGTTACACGTTCAGATACATATGCACTAGTGTCCAAAAGTTAAGCATAATCACTAAACGAGGCCATACCGCCTGATAGGAATGTCAGATGGATTGCTGAACAAACAGAAGCTGAATTACACACCATATGACACACAACTTGTCCAAAAAAACAGTGTCAGAAAGGTTCTGATAGCTAAGGTACACCTTTGACAACAACTAACAAAACTTGGCAATGTCTTCCACAACAAAATATGCTGTTAATAGGGTGTATGGTTACCCATAATGACCACACATGCTTTGCAGCGACGTGGCATGCTCTCTATCAGATGATCCAAGAGCTCTTGTGGCAGTTGATCCCATTCCTCCAAAAGGGCAATGCGAAGGACTTGGAGGATACTTAGTGGAGGCTGATGGGATGCAATTCGCTTCCCCAATACATCCCAGGCATGTTCTATAGGATTCAGATCCACAGACTTCGCTGGCCGTTCCATGCGATGAATGTCTTCCCCAGCCAGAAATTCATCCACCAGAGCAGCCCGGTGCGATCGGGTATTGTCGTCCATTAAGAGAAAGTCTGGACCAACCACATCTCTGAAGAGTCAAACATGTGGTCTAAGTATCTCATCCCTGTATCTCCGAATGTTAACAACATTTGCCTGATGTAAAAGTAAGAAACTGGAAAACCTCTTCGGGGCTATCGACGATAGGATTCCAACCCATCATCTACCGAACGCAAGCTCACACCTATGCAAAGCTAACTGCTTGGCCAATTTGCTCAGTATAATTTCCGTATATACAACTATCTTTACATGCTGCTGAGTGAATACTTCTGTAAGACCTCACATATACACTTCTATTATTCATGAATGATCTGTAGAATGTCTTTCCTGGAACCTGTTTCTGCTTACATCTTTCTGTTTTTCATTCAAACGATGCTCACTGCAAAATCTGAGGTAGCCAGGACACAGGTATGGCAATTCATTATACCACCAGAGTGGATGAAGGCCAAAGAAAGCCTTCCTGCAAGTCACGACACCAACTGAAAAATCTGGCGATCACTCAACAGACTTCAGAGTGGTGTGGGGAGATGTAGAATGAATTTACATAAATGGAGATACAGGGTTCAGATCACTGCGAGTGTGGGGAGAGACAGACAATGTTACACCTGCATACTGGCAAACTGTGCCCATACTCTTGCAGAACGTAAGAGTTACTGGTAGGCTGTGATAGTCTTATGAAATTGACCCGTTTCTGGGCGAAGACAATTTAATCTAAGACATTTTATTTATTTATTTATTTATTTATTTATTTATTTATAATTGTAACATTATTTTACAGTATTGTACATTATTGCTTCTGACTTGAATAAAAAGTAATAAATTCATATGACTGCAGTTGTATTTGCCATTGGTTTCCTTAGCTGACCTTCTTGCCACATTAAGTTTCCTGAAAAGTTCCTTCAGTCTCCTCTTACTTCCACAACATTTCTAACTCTGTTTCTGTCTAACCTGCACTTCCTTGTTAATCATTTTATTTCTCTGTTGTAACATAGTGGGTCTTAACTATTCCTTAGCAACATTAAAGGTACATATCTGTTTTCATATTCTGCAACAACTGTGTACTGGCCCACAGGTTGTCTACATCTTTATGTACAATCTTCCACTGGTCATAATTCTTAAACTCTCTCAAACTTCTGTTATCTGTCGTATGGTATTGCTTAATAGCCCTACTTTTTTAACCTTCCTTTCTAACACATTTATTTTTAACTATGACTAAAACAGTTTCACAATCATTTATACTATCACTTCAGTTTTTCCTTAGAGCCTATCTGTTTTGTTTTTTTTTTTTTTTTTTTTTTTTTTTTTTTTTTTTTTTTTTTTTTTTTCAGCACCACATCTAGAATATTCTTTGCTCTAGTTTATTCCATTATTTTCTGATTCAGCTGTTTTTCCCAGATTTATTCACAAGTTAACATTTGGTAAACTGAGATCACCCTGGACAATCAGGCTCCTTTCTGTATTGTTCGCCACATGGCTGATTATCTTGTTGAATAAATCCATGTTAGTGTCAGTGTCACCCTTTCCAGGTCTGTGCACCCCAAAAACACCAATTTGCTTTTTTGCTGTTTGTTTTACGTCGCACTGGCACAGAAAGGACGTATGGCGATGATCCTGACAAAAATATTATTCAGTCATGATAATGAGCTCTGGCAATAATGGTCTTTGTTGTGATTCCTTTTATATGATGCAAAACCAGCGGTCATCAGCCTGTATACATTGGGAAGATACTGAACATGACTGTTGAAATTAGAAGAAAAAGTGAATCATGAAAGGAGAAGAAAATGAGACTCCCATGACCTTGGATGCTGTAATATCACTGAGCTGGAAGAAAACTAAATATCTTGGGCCTTTGCCTTAACCCATAAAACTTATCAGTTATGATAACAATACGCTGACTGTTGTCGAGTTGTGGTGATGTCCATTGTCCTAAGTCCATAAGGCTGACACTTTAAAAATGAGGGAAAAATGGAATTGTAAAGAGGAGTGTTGAAAGTCTAGGCCTCAAATGCCATAATATTGCTGCACTGGGTGAAATCTAAATGATGGTCTACAATGAGCCCTTAAAACTGATCAACAATACCATTACACTGACTGACTATTGTCGTTAATTGAGATGTGCTCTGTCTCTTCTACTGTTACTCAGTCCTAGACGTCCATTTTTCTTCCTTATATTTTCTAAGAACTATTAATAATGTTATTTGCTTTTACTAATTTTACAGTTTTCAGAGATGATGAGGTGCCAGAATTTTGCCCTTCAGGAGTTCTTTTAAGTGTCAGTAAATCTATCGACATGAGGCTGGCGTACGTGAGCACCTTCAGATACCACTGGACTGAGCAAGGATCGAACCTGCCAGGTTGGGGTCAGAAGGCCAGTGCTTCAACTGTCTGAGCCACTCGGCCCGGCTCCAAGGACTAGAAATGCTATACGTGTAAAGGACTGAAAACTTTACATGAATATAATATTTCTACACAAGAGATAAGAGTGCTCTAGATGGAGTAAAAAAATGGGCCAACAAGTGAGCATGGAACTGCTCAGACAAATCCTTAAACAAGAGGGCTAACGATCTTTTCCAGTAGAACATCCATTGTAACTGAAATATTTGCATTGGACTGAATCCAAAATCCAATACATGATCATGACAAGAAAGAATTACTATAATTTAGAAGTGCCTTTTAGTAATAAATGAAGGGGATGAGGTAGAGTACCAAAAGCTTGGATGAAAACATAATTTACAGGAACAGAAGCAATAGGTTGAGTTCAAAAACTTTGATCAAGTTGGAAATGATATTCCAAATTATACATATACTTTGTGATCTCTACTACCATTATTGTGGTTATAAATCTCAGTTTGAACATCAGTACCCTTACTGACACTTTGACTAAACAATAGTGTGTTCACTTTACAGGATAAATTAGTTTTGGCCAAGAAAGAATCTGCTGTTTTATGCTGATTGGGAGTTAGTTTCAGAGACAACATATCCTTATTTTGACTAAGATAGTGCATTATTCTAGCCTGAATCCTTTTTAATTGATTTGGGAAAGGGTTCCCTCTTTCCAAAAATCTGATAACTGAAGCAAATTCAGTGATGTTAGATTCCACAATGGAGAGAGATTAGCCCACTGCTTTCTTGTCCAACACAGAGATGGTGGTAGGTTGGTATAAAGCTGCATTTAGCAGCAGAACATCAGCATTCAGTGTGCCAGCGGGTTGGATTTGTCGTATGAGCAGCTCATACGGAAGCTCCTATTTCTCAGATAGGAAGGACAGGAGACATCTCATGGAGTTAACATGGTAAACTGGAAAAAGAAAGAAGTAGCAATAGCAATGAAATTTTCAGAGAGCACACAGTAATAATTATATGTCAAATTACAGTTCGTTCAGGCCTATTAAACCATGCTCTGCTACCACTTATTATGGTACATGAGGCGGGAAAGAAGCAGCAGAGCCATAGTGCTGGATGAAGTAATAGAAGAAAAGAGCATCAAGGCAATAGTATATTATACCTGAAATGCTTTTCCTCCTATTTTGTGGTTTTTCTTATTTTTTCTCTTGTTTCCAATAATTTAAAAACAAGACATAGCACACAAATTCTTTGAAAAAAATAATTGAATTGTTAGTTTTATAAAAGAAATATCAGTATATGGTACTCAAGAATATGAACTTTTTTAAAATCCTGCCAGGAGGAAGTTAAATATTATATTTTCCATACAGATGGTTCCACATTATTGCCACGAAGAATTTTATAATCATGGTAACAATTTTATCTCAAATATTTCTGTCCAGTCTGTACAATTGCTGCTCTTCAACAAAATTTCAGGGGATGCTCCCTCAGCATGCAGAAGCACTCCTCTTACACATAGGTTTCTGATGCTGTAGACTCTCAGTAAGTAGGGTTTTGTTTGCGTGTTCTTCAGCGTCCACACATGTAGTTTCCATCTAGTCCTTTCATGTGTTTGTCTCATTTTCCATCCGAGCTGCTGTCTTCAAGAAAGAAAATGGTTGCAATGATATTTACCCCAACCGTCGTATAACCTAACATGCAGCTAGGTCTGAAAGATTGAAGAGGTTTTGGGAGAGGAGGATGATGAAAGATAAATTCCCAGTTAATTCTTTGAAGACTTAAGGTGCGTCCACACCAAGATGTTTTCGTTAACTTTGTTAATAAACATTGTTAATGAACAATGTTCATGAACATTTCTGTCTGTTAATAAACAAAATAGCATGTTCATTAACTTTTCGAGCATGTTGATAAACAAAATTTCTTTAACTTTTGTGAATGAAACTTTTCATTAACATTTCGTGTTTTAGTTAACATTTCGGTTCGCACATGCGCAAAGACGCAATTAGAACACGCAAATTCATAGCGCGGAATACAATACTTTTATTAATTTTTGAAATCGACTGTCGAATTGCAAGCAACTCATATACACCATACAAATACATAAGTGAAGTGTAGGAGTATTTCTCTTACACTCTTACATGATCATTGGTAGGAGTCCCCAGTCGCTAGGAATCTTCAAGTTATACTTAGTCTAACATTAATGCAGATGACATTCCAATAAATTTGTATCCTTTCTTCCAATTTCAGACTCAATTACTGTCAACAAGAACTGAAAGTCTTGTGGGGACATTCTCAGAAAGTTTTGAAAGCCTGCTGCATCATGAATTGAAAGTTCTGACATAGGCCTAAGTGTCCTCTCCAAACTTAATTCTAAACGCTTTTCCAATATTTTTCTTTGCCACACTTTGCGTCTGCATTTTTCTCTAATTGCACTCATTAAAATAATGAAAGCTGCAGCTGTATTTTCTTCTTCCTGACCTTATCCATTGTAACCTCACAAACAGATATTTTGGTGTGGACACAATGTTAAAGTAGTTTGTTAACAAAAGTTTATTTGGTGTGGACACAATGTTAAAGAGGTTTGTTAACAAGAGTTTATTAACATCTTGAGAAATGTTTTCGTTAACATTGTTTATTAACTTTGTTTCATTAACATTGTTTATTAACTTTGGTGTGGACTAACCATTAGATGTATATGGTTTAAGTGCTCCAATGTTGACATAAAATATGTAAATAATATTTAGCCTAACTTTAGGAATTGTGCCAAAGAGATCAAATGTTATCAGTAGAATCTCCTGCCCAGCACAGGGCTCTCCTTGTCAGTCAGGCTTTGAGACAGGTTGAATTGCGGAGATCTAAAACTCCTGACCAGTGCCAGGCCAGCCTCATCATTGATGCTGCAAGTCATTTGTCACAGAAAATGTCTCAGATTCTAGAGGAGGATCAAGCCCAGCTCCTTGACAGAATGGAGCACAGAGATAACTTAACGAAAATGACTCGTGGTGTAGGGTTTCGTTATGACCCTGAAATCCAATACAATATGCACTGAATGCTCCAGATAAACAGTATGATTGTATACTGCAGTTTCTGTAGCGCTCCTAAAACTGAAACTTCCTTGATTGGAAAAGCTTTGGAGCCACTCAAGAAATTGCTTACTGGAGAAACATCTCAGTGCAAAGAATTTCTGAAGAAAATAATGGTATAACACTTGCTTTCAGATGACGTCATTCAGAACAAGTGGCCACATCATTTCTCACAACTGTCCAACCACTTTCATTGTTCAAGGACAGATGTATCACTGTTTCGGTTCATTATCACCTCCACCCAAGCGAAAACACAGTTTTCAAATTTATTTCATGGGTGAGGATTACGCTGATACAATCAGATGATGCAACAATATTCAAGGTTTGTCGCTTGAAGTTGTGGTCGGTCTGCAGCACATACTTCATGAAAACAACCAACTCATCCACACATTCAAAGTGGTGATGGAGCAGTGGCCAGCAGATGACTTCAAAGTGGTTAACTGCACAGACCGATGGCCACCTAGTGAGCACAAGAGACATTTTCATGCCAAACCCTGATGAGTCATTGTATCCTCCGTCCACGCGACAAACGTGTGATCAGGATTACAGAAACACACCGCTTTTACGGCGCTCTTCAATATCCCTTGATTTTTCTGGAACGGCCAAGAGGGATATCACTCACGTATACCTAAAATTGACCCCATTAACAACCACTGTTTCCAACAAAAAGGTCTCATCTATAGAGCTATATGCTTACTCCATTATGGTACCTCCTCCTAATTTAAACGCTATTATTCGTTACAGACAGCCCCTTAACAATTCACTATTAACATGGCTCACCAATATTTGAGTGGAGAGACTGTTTTATATCAAGCAAAACCGGAGAAAATTGAGAACTGAAAACTACGTGCATTTACAAGACGCCATTGCCTCTGATGGTGCCACCAATGTCAATAACTAGGGCCAGGTTGTCATGTCACCATCATTCACTGGTAGCCCATGGTATATGCATGAGCGTGCTTCACATGCATTAGCATATGTCAGACATTATGGTTGGTCAGACATGTTCATATTGAGTACTTGCAATCTTAAGTGGATAGAAATTTCATTAGAGTTGCTCATAGGCCAAAAGCCAACTGATTGACATGACATCGTAGTCTGAGTATTCAGTCAGAAAGTGATTCAGTTTACAATGGTTTTGACAGGTGACATTTTTGGTTCTGTACTTGGATGTACACAGTAGAATGAAAAAATATAGTCTCCCGCACAGGGCTGGAAAAAAATTTTCTGACCCAAGTGTCAGTTCTGAAAACCAGGCACCACAATAATATGAAGACAGTTTTATCCAGAGGCCTTATATTTTGGCTTTAAAAATTATAGTTACTGGTATAAGTACAAACTTAAGTGGATCATGAAACACAATAGAGTTCGGAACAAGAGATTAATCATCACTTTTGTTAATTTCAAAACAGCCTGTGACAGTATTCAACGTGAGTCACTACTGAAAGTCCTTAAAAAAATTTGATTTACACCGAAAACTCGTCAATCTTATTTGAATCACTTTTAATCCTTTCACTCCGAGGTGCCATGTGGCTCGCCGAGTCCACTGTACAGGATACTTGTGTCGCTCTGAGCTCCCGTCCGCATACAGCTCACAACGTGAGGAGAGAACAGGAAGAGATTAAATGTATTTTAGTTTTAATGCGGAACTCCACCTGCAGCCATGTTCTGAGAAAAATATCTATTAGTGTCCTCGCACAGAAGAGTTATGATACTCGTGTTAAAAAACAGCTGAAAGAAATTTAGCACTAAACGTTTCAGTCCGAAATTACTCGTAGCTGCGTCAAAATTATGTTTCTTTGGATTCAGGTTCTTATTTTTCCAATTTAGTTTTCTGCTTGGGGGTTCAGGCACCTGGTCTTCATCCTCACTATCTTCATCTTCAGTTGAATTGTCGAAGTATGCCGACCTTTTAGATGATGAAGTGGTAACTGAAGTAGAAAACGTGATTGAATTAGAAGATGTGATTGAAAATACTAAGTCAAAAGTCAATTTTAGAGGTGAATTATCTGAGCCATTTGAAATCCACACTGGACTTTGACAGGGAGATGGACTCTCGCCATTATTGTTTAACTGTGCCCTGGAGAAAGTCATGCAAGAATGGGTAAAGAAATGTCACTCAGACTCAAAACAGGCAGAATTATTAAACTTAATTGCCTTGCATTTGCAGATGATCTTGCATTACTAGCAAGTAGTGTGGAAAAAGCTAAATTTCAAAGTGAAGAACTAGAGAAAATTGCTGCAAAAATCGGACTGCAAATCTTGTTTGAAAAGACTGAAATGATGTCGATCTTCAGAAGTGAGACACCAGCCATTCACCTCGATAATGGCAAACAAATTAAGATTGTGAGTAAGTTCAAATATCTTGGGGAAATTATAACCTGGAACACAAAAGAGAAAACATCGATCGACAGCAGAACATCTAAACTGGAAACAGCACAGCGAATCACCTGGCCAAATTATAAAATTAAAAAAATCTCTCCATGAATGCTAAATTTTGACATTAAGATACAGTTGCAAAACCTGAAGCAACTTATGCTAGTGAAACACTCTTCAAGTTGAACACTAAATCAACAACCGATAAATTTTGGAAATTAGATAGAAGAATCGTCAGGACAGTCATCAATAAGAAACACCAAGTTGATGGGCAAGGGAGATTATTACCTAATGAAGTGGTATATTGTGAAAGCAAATCAATAATTGATACAATGCAGAAAAAGAGAGTTTTTTTTTTTTTTTTTCCATGTATTCAGACTGCCAGAAACCCAATTAGTGAAGCAGTTATTTAGTTACTTCTGGAAAAATAAAACAAAGAACACTTGGTTCAACATGAATGATTTAGAAGAATTAAATTAATCAATGCTCCAAATTGAAGGAATAAAAGAGGATTCTAAGGAATAAACATTTACGATTCAAACGCATAACATTTGAATGAAGGAAGTACACTATTACTGACAACTAAAGGGCAACCAGGTCCGACAGGATGAAGTTTTGGGAGTGGAAGAAGAAGAAGAAGAAGCTGAGAAGCTGACTATTTAATAGTATTAGATTTTAATGTATATGACTGATTCAAGTGCTCCCAAACTATATATATATATATATAGAGAGAGAGTGTGTGTGTGTGTTTTTTTTTTAAAAAAAGTAGAAACTTAAATTAGTGTAGGGTAAAGAGAGGTATATTTATGATACAGGTCCTGTCAGCAACTGTCATGAACCCCTTGCAGACTAAGCATTTCAACGTTACTACTAGTTCTCTGAGTTTTGCAATGAAATACCAATCTTTTACTGGTCTGAATGGAACCAAATTCTCTAATGATGGGCCATTTCTGTTAATAATTAACTATTGATGCTGTCTGACCCCAGTGATGACCTCAAATTGTCCTTTATTAGGTTCTTTAAACTAATCCCTCTCTCAGAAGAAACACCTGATGCAAATAAGAGACACGATATGAAGTAACTTGTCTAAAATCAGAAATCAGTCGTTTTACTGACGAACCTTTGCTTGAAAGCTCGCTTAACTTCATTCCCTTGACAAGCACTTTGAATTCATATCATTGTGTAAAGTGCTGTAAGTTACCTTTTCAAAGTTCATGGTAGAACCCACCAGTTAGTTCTTAAAATGCTTTGCCAATGTTTTGATCTCCTTTCCTCCAAAATTATCTAGTTCCTTTCCTTCTGGCCAGGTAAAAATATTAAATACTCCGGTGCACATTTCAATACTATGTTTGCTCTGGGTGTTTTGCTCCATCTAGCACCAAAGCTTCTTTGTCAGCTTGACGCTGTTCTACCCTTGTTATTGCACACTTGTAACTCAACGGAATTAAAGGTATTTGCCATTCAAGGTAAGTAAGGAATGTTTGAAACTTCTCAAAATTTCATAAACGATGCTCAAAAAACTGTAAATGACCGGAACAGTGTGCACGATATTAAAATATTTCGTCAAGAATTAAGAGATCATGAATTCTCCTCTTGGTGTTCACTAACTCAAAGAAGGCTTGGAGTAGATACAGATAGTGTACACCAGCAAATTCTTGGATCAGAAATTACTTCAGCCTGTCTAATAACAATTGGCGACAGGCGATGAAAATCATGGCGAACGTTCCTGCAGAGCGCTCTGTGCCTGGCAGATCCCTGGACAACAACCTCTGTTGGCGCTGATGCAGAGAGAAAAAAACTCTTGCTCATGGCCTAGGACCCTGTAAACGCGGAGAGCTTCTGTGAAACACTCGACAGCATCAAAATAGATCCTTCATAGCCAAAGAACTGAGGAAGAAAGCCTTTAATGTCCACGAAGTAGTTCACGGTTTGGCCATGAACAGCAGTTCTCGTTGTATCGACATTATAGCCATCAGAGAACACACACAGTTCGAACATCACAAATGCCAACCAGAAGAGGTAAACATAGAGAGAAAGAAAATACCAACTTAAAGAAATCGAAGTAATAGGACTAATGGTTGGAGCATGCGGCACCATACCTCAAAACTTCGCCGATACATGGAAGTGTTTCCAGCAGTCCATGGACAACATTTACGAAATAGTTACGATAGTTCTTCAAGGTTCAATTAGGCTCGTGAGGCACCGCATATTCAATGCATAAGGTCGTTACTGACAAGAACTTTCGAAATTATGTAATTTTTGTGTTCATTCCTTTGTAACATCTCCATCACATGTGATTCATATTACCTTGTTATTTATGGAAGCCTCTTGATTCAGGAGGTTAGTTTTTGTTTCTAAAATAATAATAGTCTGTATACAAAATTTGTTTTTAATTCATCCACATAAAAACCAATCTACTGGCAGGTAAAAATTGGGAATAGAAACGTCAGAAGAACCTAGGCACTAGGCTTGTATTTTCCAGTCGCCATGGCGACCAGGATATTTCGATCTCGCATATACATTTAAAGATAAAAATTTCATTGTTCCGTATTGAAATTATTAACATTAAAAATTAAATAATTGAAGTTCAACCAATTCAATACATAAAAGAAAGAAATGTAGTAATTACATTCTTATTTAAATGGGACCGGTTTCAACCTTAATCCAGGTCATCGTCAGCCGTAAAAACAAGTAGGCGAAATCACACATTGTTTATGAATATTGGAGAAATGGGTTAGTTTCACACTCTGTCAGGCACAAAGTCACAACACTATCAAATAATATATGAAGGTTATAAATAAACTTGAAGTCGCAGACGACTATTTTGTAGAAGCAAACCGCCAGTTCCCGGTGATCAGCGCGGCACATTCAAGGTCATGCGCTGCGGTCTCGAACGCCAAAGTAGAGTGGAGAATGTCTTGAAGGTCCAATATTTGTCTCGGTTGCGGGAAGTTAAGTACGTATATAAAAAATATACGACGCAAATCAGTATAATTGAATGAGAACTTGTGCTCCTGCTAAGTTCTTGTTTTTTCAAGTCAATTGTTTTCCAAGAACTTAGCAGGAGCACAAGTTCTCATTCAATTATACTGATTTGCGTCGTATATTTTTTATATACGTACTTAACTTCCCGCAACCGAGACAAATATTGGACCTTCAAGACATTCTCCACTCTACTTTGGCGTTCGAGACCGCAGCGCATGACCTTGAATGTGCCGCGCTGATCACCGGGAACTGGCGGTTTGCTTCTACAAAATAGTCGTCTGCGACTTCAAGTTTATTTATAACCTTCATATATTATTTGATAGTGTTGTGACTTTGTGCCTGACAGAGTGTGAAACTAACCCATTTCTCCAATATTCATAAACATTGTGTGATTTCGCCTACTTGTTTTTACGGCTGACGATGACCTGGACTAAGGTCGAAACCGGTCCCATTTAAATAAGAATGTAATTACTACATTTCTTTCTTTTATGTATTGAATTGGTTGAACTTCAATTATATAATTTTTAATGCTCGCATATACATGCCTTATTTTAGCTTTCTGTTAAAATTCATCCCAACCAGATTGATGGCATAGTAAAAGCCAAAATATCAAACCAAAACATTGACCCTGTCCTGATCGAGATCATCCTGAAAGACATGGTCCACAGCCCTTGCAGTGTTAACAATTCCAAGTCACCTTGCATGAAAAAGGACAAGTGCAGTAAAGTATACCCCAAAGCTCTCGATAGACAACATCCTCAACAGGTTCAGAATTGAAGCATTGGAAGTGGAAAAAGCTGACATAATCTTCAACGAAGCACATCTTAAAATTGAGCAGAGAATTAAGGTAATATGTGCAAAAGAACTTGGTAACTTCCAGTTACCAAGACCTCAAGAAGGTGGACAAACCAACATTGATATAGTAAGGGAATTAATGTCCTATATGAAAACCTACAACCTGTGCTCCAGTCATTGACCAGGCCAGCGAATGAATGAATGAATCATATATAGGCTATTAGTACGATGGGGTCGCCACTCCCAAAGTGATTGATTAATGACTGATAAATGCTATGAAATGAGAATGGTCAGTGTTGCTGGAATGAAATATGACAGGGAAAACCGGAGTACCTGGAGAAAAACCTGTCCTGGCCCCGCTTTGTCCAGCACAAATCTCACATGGAGTGACCAGGATTTGAACCACAGTATCCAGCGGTGAGAGGCCGACACGCTGCCGCCTGAGCCACGGAGGCTCTTAATGTCCTATAATACTATTCAAATCAAACAGCAAGTTCAAGACATTCTACCTAAGCTTCTGCCTGAACAGCAGGCTGTCTTCAGCTGTGTTATTGGGAAAATATCAAGTCAGCAGGGTGCCGTTTACTTTCTAGACGCACCAGGTGGTACTGGCAAAACTTTGGTCATTAACCTACTGTTGGTTCAAGTTAGGAAAGATAACGGTATTGCAGGAGTTGTAAGATCATCGGGAATTGCATGCACACCATTACCTAGCGGAAGAGTGGCATACTACCTTCAAACTGCTGCTGAATTTGACAAAAACCGAGATGGCTATGTGCAATATCAGCAAAGACTCAGAACAGGCGGTGCAGCTGTGTCAGCGTATGCTCCTGGTATGGGATGAATCCACCATGGATCTCAAGCGCCCTCTAGAAGCACTTGATCACACACTGCTGGACCTGAGGGACAACAACCACTTGATGCTGGCCAGGGACTTCAGACAGACATTACCAATCATACAGAAAAGTACCACTGCTGACAAGATCAGTGCCTGCCTGAGGATATCTCTTGTGGAACCACGTTTTTAAACTCAGCCTGATGAAGAACATGAAGGTGACGACACAGATTCAGGACAGTTTTCAGTGGATGAGTTTAAGATCGACAAAGAGAAATTTTCTGCTGAAGACCAGCAGAGAATCTTGCTCCTTCCGAACTTTGGCACTCTGGTTACTTCCACCAATAATCTCATTTTCTTGGTGTTTCCTGACACGCCACAACTACCTGTCATTTGACTGGTTATGTGATTGGGCAATACTTGCTCCTAAAGATGAGCATGTGAACTCCATCAACAAGACGATCGTGGAGATGTTAACCTGGGGAGAGCACTTCCTCTCCTTTGACACCATTATGAATGATGACCAGTTATCCAACAGAATTTTAAAATTCATTCCATCCCACAAACTCCACATGACACTGGGCATGTTGATGACAGTTTGGATGCACCCAAACTGTGTAACACACCAGGATGGTTGTAAAAGCCATCGGGCTCAATATTATTGAGGACTATTTTGATAGGGTGTGCCATAGGGCAGTGTGTAAGTGTGTTTCCATCTTGCACATCCTACTAATACCTTCGGACTTGCCATTCAACTTCAAGAGAATGTTGTTCCTTGGCAATGTTAATAAACAAGTCACAAGGTTGGGCGCTGAAGGTAGTAGGACTGCGTGTGGAGAACTAGTGCTTCCGTCATGGCCAGCTTTGCGTGGGTTGCTCTCAAGTGTTGAGCGGGCATGACCTATATATTCATGTATCCGATGTAAAGGTCATCTAATATATTTTCTATAAGAGCATGCTATAAGACATACACATACTTGAGGCCCACCTTAATTAATCACTTGCTCATAAATCCATATGAAGAATGAATAGATAGTTTTGAATAAAACTTCCGAGTCGATCACTCGACCTCGATACATAACTCGTATGGTACCAGTGACTAAATCTCAAGTGTATGTTGTTTTTTTTTATTTGTACCTGGCATTGTGTGCTTTTGCAGTGCATGCTTAGTACAAGGACAAAGATATTCCTGTTTGAGAATATGTCACAAGTGCAGGTATCAAAGCAATCAAAGTGCAGTAAGTGTTGTGCAAGAAATTAAGGAATAAGGGGGGTGTATGTAGACTTTTGTTTCGGATGCATCTGCATTCCTTTAAAGACAACAAAATTAAGTCACTTGGAACGATAATTAAAGAGATATGTCTATAAGACATTGCAGCAACCACCCCACATTTGCCTACATTTTCACTTCTCCCCGCTTGATAGGGTGATGTCAGAGCCAGGAACCATTTTCTGCCTCTAAAACCCCCTGTGGGTAGGGGATGCAGAAGAAGAATACACCCATGGTATCCCCTGCTTGTCGTAAGGGGTGACCAAGGGATGATTTAATTAGAACCATGAAACTAGCTATGATTAGTATCATCGTGAGGAACACCATGGATCACCTTCACTTGCGAGTAGTGATGATGATGATGATGATGATGATGATGCTTGTTGTTTAAAGGGGCCTAACATCAAAGGTCATACACGAGTAGTACCACTATGTTAGGCACACAATAGGTTTGTGATTAGTAGCAACAGAGAGTGGTTCACTGTGGGTTTACAGTACCTGTGATTAGTACCACTATCTGCGGAACACCACGGATTTACTTTGCCTGTGATTAGTACCATTATGTGAGAAACACCATACGTCTGCGTTACCTGTGCAACATGCAATACTTGTGAGTAGTACCACAATGTGTGGAACACCGTGAGTCTACGTTACTTATAATTAATACCGCTACATGAGAAATACCATGGTTCTACTTTAGTAGCAATAAGTACATTATAAGGGGCCATTGTCCTGGATGTTGTACTCCTTTGGACAATAAGCATCATCGATTCAGGATTGTGCTTTGGAAGCAGTCCCTTGGTCAGTAACACTGTTGTTTTAAGATAGTTTCTGGGAAGGTGGGGCATTGCAGGTCAGATCCATGATTGTTGTAAGTTCATAATCATTGTTCATCATCGTCTTTTGGAATTCTAGTCAGTGGATCGATTTTGGAATTATTTTAACTTTCAGTATTTTGAGTTGGATCTTCTGATTATTTAAAATTCATACTCTTCCATTCATTCTTCATCATCAAGTTTTTAATTCTGGTCAGTGGATGAGCTTTGAACTTTTAAATTACCATTACATTTCTTCTCATTTCGTACCATTAGGGGTCGATGACCTAGATGTTAGGCCCCTTTAAACAACAAACATCATCAACATCTGCTTCTAAAAAGTAATGTACAAAGTGATGGCAGGATTAGCAGAGATATTGGTGTTCTCTGTTCTATTTTGCTAGACTTACAACTCTAACCTTAATAAAAGTACAGTGCACGTTGAATCCTATCGCTTGCAGTTTCATGTTGCTGTGAAAGAACAGTAGGTTTTTCACATTCTCTGGATCTAGACGAGTTCATCTTTCATTTACAGTAAAGCTGGCCAGGTTAAAGTTGTGCTCTTTAGCTTTACTTGTTGCTGGTATGCACAGTATCTTCTTAGCCACCCTTGAAAGTCATGGAAAATTATGCTCGTGTTTCTTCCACTACCCTAAAATGTCATCTCCACGATGTTTATTGGCAGTTTTCATATTTAGCACCATTTCATCCGCAGGCGTGTCTCGCGGATCATTTTGTATCAGTTTGGATTGTTTAATAAAATGGACTCCCAGTACAATCTCTCCGAGGATGTTTGTTTTGTTTGCATTTAAATATTATGTTTATCTTATTGCTTGATTTTCTTCCCCAGTAATATTTGAGCACTCGCTAAGTTTGGAGAAATTTCTCCGACAAGCGAAAGCTGATCATCGGCAAGCGAAGGCAGAATTACAAGCAAGAGTAGATCAAGAAAAGAAGCTTCGAAAGGAGATAAATCTCAAATCTGTTGACAAATACATGTCATTACTAAAGCAATATAGATTATTACAAGTGAGTACAGCAGTCTTTCTAGTTCTTTCAGGTAGTTGATGTACCACAAGAGTGTTTATGTAATCAGTTTTTCAGGAATAAATTTACTTCATTTCATAAAGTCATTTTGTGTTAGAAACCTCTGTAATACAGACACTAATCAAACACAAAAATTTGTCCATATCTGGGAGGCATCCATCAATGGGAGGGGATGCTTACCAGTACATAATCAATATTTATCCCTTGCAATGAATATACAATACTATCTAAAATACATTTTAAGAACTTAGTATATAGTTTTATTGTATGTTAATAGTTGCAAAATATTTATTTGGAGACTACTCAAATAATGACTATATATTTTACTTGAATTCACCTATGTCTTTATTGGGAAGTAACTCCAATACAAAATTGATATCTCTAGACCAATAATATACAAATAAAATTAATAAAGTACAGATGTATTAGAGAACAGAATCTTGTTTCACCTTGTTTCTGGCTGTCCAGTATAAGGCTGGTAAATTGCCTTGTTTTTGTTGGGTTGTATTGAGTCTTGTGCACTGAAATAGGTACTTTGAGTCCACCACTTTTTTTTATTTTTACAATTGGCTTTACGTTGCACCGACGCAGATAGGTCTTATGGCGATGGTGGGACAGCAAAGGACTAGGAGTGGGAAGGAAGCGGCCATGGCCTTAGTTAAGTTACAGTCTCAGCATTTGCCTGGTGTGAAAATGGGAAACCATGAAAAACCATCTTCAGGACTGCCAACAGTGAGGTTCGAACCCACCATCTCCCGAATAATGGATTCTGGCCACAGTTAAGCGACTCGGTGAGTCAATCAGTGATTCAGTAATTCTGCAGATGGTACACATTTCTGTCGGGTGTATTTTGATTCTAGCTAGATGTGCAGCTAGGCAATCATGTCCTGTTTCCAATCTGAAGATTGCTGCCACTACTTATTTCCTCGGCTTGCTTTTATTTTTGTCCCATAGGTCATTCTTTTTTCTATTTCTTTATTGTAGTAAGTTGAGTAGTTTTCTTCTTCCATTTTTTAGGGTTTTATTTGTGATTATCTTCTTGATTGATTTAGCTGCTAGAGGTTTGGTTCTTATGAAAATACCAGTGCCTTTTTTGCTAGTATATCTGCCAGTTTGTTGCCTTCTACTCCTACATGCGCAGGAATCCATTGTAAAGTGATGTTTCTCTTTAAAGATTTTAATTTTGTTAGTAGATGTTTAATGTCATGAATTCTTGATGAATGGGGTTTGGTATTTGAGATACTGCTTGTATGGCAGGTAGTGAATCTGTGAGTAGGACTGCTTTTTCAAATAGATTGACTCTATAAATCGGATTTTGTAGGGCAAGATAGACGACTTCTATTTCTCCATCGAAGTTGTTATGGTATCTACCTACTGGAGTATATTGTGAGAATAATTGGCAGAAAACTTCAGTGCCTCCTTCTCTGTCATCTATTTGTGAGCCACCTGTGAAGACTCTTAACCACTGATCTTCAGGATATTCTTCATTTAGCATACTAAGTGCTGAGCTTCTCAGCATTACTGGTATACCATTTTATTTTTTTATTTTTTGAGATTATCTGGGAGAGATAGGTTGGTTTGTATTGAGGTGTAGTCCAATGGACTTATTGGTTCAGAGGTGGTTTCAATTTCAGATGGTATACCTTACGGTTTTAAAATATTTCTACTAGCAGTTATAGGGTTTCTTGGGATTTTAGTCATTCATTGTGTCTTATTCTGAGTATCCAGTTTGCTTTTTGATGATGATGCTTGTTGTTTAAAGGGGCCTAACATCGAGGTCATCGGCCCAGTTTGCTTTTTGTGATGCTTCCATTTTAAGTAAGTCTATTGCAGCTTCTTTTGTATTTCTCTTTGTACTGGTGGGTTATTTGTATATAGCTGCAGTGCTGTGATTGGTGTTGTTTTAACTGCTTCTGGTATTTGATTGTGTTCTTTCCAGTTGTTCTAGACATAAAGTTACGTCTGCAGCACTCCTTAAGCTATACGTGTTCCCCGGATGGTGCAGAACAGTGCGGCAACAGTATCTCAATGATGAAAACCAACTGCCTTTTTGAAGACAAAATCAACCATCTCTCATTGTTTTATGAAGTATTTCCCGTAAAAAACTTGTCTAGGCTGGTTTGTCCAAAGCATTTCACATTGACTATCTTCTCCATGGCATGCAGTTGTATTGGTTGAAGGCCTTTGGCATTTGCAGTATGTGACAAAGAGCCTTCAATTGTTCCACCATTTGATAAGCCGAAGCATAGTTGGTTATCAACTGGAGTTCATCTTTACCATTTGTCACCAGCTTTCAGTTCTTTTGCTTGCACATCTTTCTCCATTTCACTAATATCCAATGAAATTTCCTCAAATGGTACACATCTATCAATCAAAGTGTATTCACTGATATCAACATTTTTGTACCCTGCCCGGTTCAAAAGAACCTGGATTGAATCTTGTAGTAGTTCTTTTTCCTCTTGATTTTCCAACTTCCCCATTAACATAAAATCATGCCTCGAAGAAACAGTGTCCTTTTTTATAGCTTTCTAAACAGAGTCAATCCATTACACGGCATCCAGTAAGTGACAGATTTGATGAGATCAGAGGCAGAAGGTGTAGCTTCAAGGCTTCCTATGAGCCGTCTCAGCTGTCTGTAGTGGCCTTTGTTTACTAGCAGCAGACAGTGCTGAGTGGTACATTCACTGATCGGTCATTGAATCACGAGGTAATCGGTGTATGAGGACAGTGAGTAAGCGAGCCGACTAATGCAATATCTTAACTAAAAAGATGTTGAATCAGAAAACTGTGAATTCAGTGGAATTCCCCAGTTCTTTGAAATAATTTATGAAAAGACTAGGTAAGCAATTAATAGGGAATCTGTTGTTTGAGGGACAGTCCTAAATACAGATCATTGCTGATTGTGTGTACAGATATTTTAAAACCTAATTCTACACATTTATTTAATGGAGTTGTCATTATGGGGTAAAGGCTTTGTATCATCAAAACTTGATGCGAAGAGGTGGCTGCTGAGAAGTTTCAATCTGAAAGCTGGATAACATATAGGAAAGCCATTGATAGAATGAAGACCAGATGGCAGCAGTGAGCATTGAATGCCGTTACACATATGTAATAAGAATGATGACTCTAATGTGCCGTGAATCGGATCACTGTATCGATTCAGTAACGTGAAAGGAATTAAATGAATCAAATATCCCATCAGTAGTGTATTGAAGGATGCGAGCAGTAACAGGAACACATAATAGGGTACATCTGTATCTTATGTCTCTTCCCTTTTCCTGTATTTGTCCAGTTTCCTTTTTCTCCTTCCCGTCACTCATCAAGAATGAAAATCAGCCAGAAATGTATTCTTCAGGGACTAATGTAGAAGAACTAGGATTGATGAGGAGAGAACCACTCTAGTTGAAGATGACAAGTGTATAAAGATGTGGAGATTGTCCTTGTCTCTTTCTGGTTTCTTGTTTATACTTGTCCCCTCTTTCTGTTGCTCCTTCTTTACACACTGAACGCACGGCCAACTCGCTCAGTTAGCTTTTTTTCTTTTTCTTTAAGGATTGGGTCTTTGATGCCATTCTCGTAATCTTACTACCACAGAACACCCACAGAAATAATCAATGAATACAGATTTTGTTTTCAATTGCTTTGTAATTTTTACACGTTGTACCAATTCAGGATAATGTTGATAAAATAAAGAATAGACTTCTTTGCTCGTGAATAAAATTCAGTTTACTTTATTATTATTATTTTATTTTTTAATATTTTTTAAATATTTTTTTTTTTACAGTGAAAGTTGACTCGGTATCTGTTCCTGATAAATGAGGTCATTAGCTATTGAAGCCATGTCCAAAGAGTTAGATTCATCATGATGAATGTTGAGGATTGCAAGCTGGCTTAGGAGCTTAAAAGTCATTGGTGACCTCTTGTAATTTTCAATCTTCATAGACTCGAACCCCCTGTGGGTGGGAGACGCAGATGAAGAATACACCCACGGTATCCCCTGCCTGTCGTAAGAGGCGACTCAAAGGGGCTCAAGGGGCTCTCAACTTGGGAGTGTGGGTTGGCGACCATGGGTTCTTAGCTGAGTCCTGGCATTGCTTCCACTTACTTGTGCCAGGTTCCTCACTTTCATCTATCCTGTCTGACCTCCCTTAGTCAACTCTTGTTCTTTTCCGACCCCGGTGGTATTAGAGCATTCGAGGCCTAGGGAGTCTTTCATTTTCATGCCCTTCGTGGCCCTTGCCTTTCTTCGTCCGTTACTTCATTTTTCGAAGTGACGGATCCCTTCTTTTTCTTCTCTTTCTCTCTGTCTACCCCCTGTGGGTGGGGGATGCAAACGAAAAATACACCCACGGTATCTCCTGCCAGTCGTGAGAGGCGACTAAAAGGAGAGAACAAGGGATTATTGTATTAGAACCATGAAACTGATTAGTACCATCTCGCGGGGAACACCAAGGGTTGCCTTTACTTGCGGGTAGTTCCACTATATTAGGTACACCAGAGGTTTGTGGTTAAGAAGCAGAGAGTGGTTCACTGTGGGTTTCCAGTACCCATGATCAGTATCATTGTGAGAAACACTAGGGTATGGGTGTTGCCTCTGATTAGTACCACTATATGAGCGACACCGTGGGTCTGCATTGCCTGGGGATTAGTACTCACTATATGAGGAACACTACGGGAATACTGGCATCCGTGATTAGTACACGTAGGTGAGGAACACCATCGGTTTGCGTTGCCTATGAGTGGCGCCATTGAGAAACACCATAGGTCTGCGTTACCTGTGCGACGTACAATACTTGTGAGTTGTACCATCATGTGTGGAATACCGTGAGTCTGCACTACTTTTGATTAGTACCCCAACATGACAAATACCATGGTTCTACTTTACTAGCGATAAGTACTATTATGAGGGGCCGTTGACCTGGAGTTTGGACCCCGTTAGCCAACAACCCTCCTCAATTCAGGATTGTGCATTAGAAGTGGTCTCTTGGTCAGTAATACTATTTCTTCTGTTAGTTTTTGGTTCGGATCCACTGATTGTTTTAAATTCATATCCCTCCATTCATTCTTCATTTTATTTTAGTCAGTGGATGATTTTGAACTTTTAATTTGTCATTACATTTCATACCATTAGGGGCCAATGACCTAGATGTTAGGCCCCTTTAAACAACAAGCATCATCATCATCATCATCATCATCATCATCATCATCTTAGACTCAAGAATTGCCTTTCTGTTGTAGAAGATGATGGAGTTGAGCATCAACAAGTCTGGAAGCATGCTCTTCCTTTTGCAGGTTTATCTCAAGAATGTCCACCTCAGATGCTATAACTTACTGGAAATGCTTTCATTCCTTGTTTTCAGAATATCATGGTGTAATATTACCCTTTCTTTATCAGCATCATCTTTAAAGTGTTCCTTCTTGTTCAATCTTCCTTGGAATCCTTCCATACCTACTACCCTCTTTCTAAAAATCTCTATGTCCATAATTTCTTCTTCTCATATTATTTCTTTCTAAATATTTCTTGAATCCAGCTAGTTGTTTGCCTTTTTGTCCCAAAGGTACTTGAATTTATTTTTGTTAATCTGGAATCATCCCTTCTGTAAATATGTCCAAAAAATTGCAATCTCCTTTTTCTTATGGTTTCTGTTATGTTTTTTATGTTCCTGTATATTTCATCATTAGATCTTAATTTCCATACTTCTGTTGTTTTCACAGGGCCTAAGATTTTTTTCATGATTCTCCTTTCTAGTACCTCAAGTTTTTCTAATCTATAGTTTAGAACCAGGCATTCAATTACATATAGGCATTCCGGTTTCGCCATCGGGTGAGCTGGCCGTGCGGTTAGGATTGCACAGCTGTGAGCTCGCATCCGGGAGATAGTGGGTTCGAATCCCACTATCGGCAGCCGTGAAGATGGTTTTCCATGGTTTCCCATTTTCACACCAGGCAAATGCTGGGGCTGTACCTTAATTAAGGCCACGGCCACTTCCTTCACATTCTTAGGCCTTTCCCGTCCCATCATCACCATAAGACCTATCTGTGTCGGTGCGACGTAAAGCAAAATAGAAAAAAAAAAAATCTGGTTTCACCAATGTAGTGTAGTGCCTTATTTTAAGATTTTTAGATAGACACTTTTTGTTATAAGAATTCTTTGTGATACCATATGCTTTTTCCATCTTGTGTTCCCTTTCTTCTAGTGCAAATTTGTCTAAACCATTTTCTTGAATTATTTCTCTCAGATATTTGAATTTCGTTACTCTTTCCACTGAACCAATATCTGTTGCCAAAAATTTTGGAGTGTTCTTAGTGCTTGTAATAAATTTTTCTTTTCCTTCGGAGATTCTCAAACCTGTCTTGTTGGCTATTTCTTCCAAGAGATTGATTTGTGTTGTTATACTTGTTAGGTTTTCTGACAATATAACAAAATCGTCTGCAAATGCTAGGCAATTTATTTCAGTGCCTTTATATTTTCTTCTCCAAGTTACCGACAGAATGTTATGTTCTTTAAGCTTTACATTCCAAATTCTTACAATTTTCTCCAGAACACAGTTGAACAGAAGGGGTGTCAAACCATCACCTTGCCATACACCTGTATTTATCTTAATAGGTTTTGATATCTCACCCATAAATTTCACCTTTGAATTGTGTCAGTAAGTGTTTCACGTATTAGGTTTGCCAATTTAGTTTTCACTCCAAAGTCATGAATTGTTTTATCTATGGTTTCTCTATCAACTGAGTCAAAGGCTTTTCTAAAATCTGCAAAAGTCACAACAATGTCCTTTGAATGCAATATCCCATGGCGAATATGGATTTTAAGTTAAATATTTGTTCTGAACAAGATCTACCTTTACAAAATCCAGCTTGATACCCATTTGCTTGCCAAGTGATGTTTCTATTCAGCAATATTTTTGAGAATACGTTGTATGCAATTTGCAGAAAAGAGATGGCCTCTATAGTTATCAACCTTTTGTTTGTCCCCTTTTTTTATGCATTGGGTGTATTAGAGCCACTTTCCATTCTTCTAGAATCCTCTCTGTTCTCCAAATATCTTCAAAGATTAACTGCAGCTCTTCAATGATTTTTGATTGAGACCATTTCAAAAGTTCAGCCGTTATAGAGTTGTCTCCACTAGCTTTATTATTTTTCCTTTTCATTATTAGGCATGGTAAAATCTGCCCCTGTCAAAACCTGGGTTATAGAGTGCAAGGTTTTATAACAGGAGATTTTCTCAAGAATACATTTTACTTTAAAATATACTAGATCACCAATTTCTTTGTGCACATTTGTCAGTTCTTTCTCTGATGTTCTAACTAGTGCAGTCATCATTTTCAAGGGTTACACCTCTGTCTCTCCCAAATTGATGGCAATGAGCTGAAGTTTGCTTGGATGTATGCTGGCTTTCCTTGCACATCATATCTTGAAAGCACTTCTTGAGCAGCAATGTAAATAGCCCTTGTGAATCAAGAAATCTTGTAGCATGTTTCACGAGTTGGAGATCTTCACAGTAATATACACAGGCATTGATCCACATACCCCAGAATTTATACATTTCTGGAAAAGCTGCCCTGACCTCTTCTGCAGCTCTATAAAACACATGAGCAAGGCAGGTTACGTGCACTATTTTGTAGCAAAATGCCCTGATTGCCCTGTCTGCCTGGACAGCATGTTGTACCTTATTTGTTACAAAGAGCAAGGTGTCATTATGTCTTACATCCTCCAACCACAGCAGAACCATTGATTTGTCAAAATTCTGCTTATTGTGGGATGGTTTACAGATTCCAGAACTTCAATTGTGAGTAGGAATATGTCTCCTAACTTGTCTGTTTCCAAAGTTCCTATGATCACCTGAGTTGAAATAAATATCTTCTTCCCACGCAGAATTATTCCCTTATTTTCAGAATTGTTTCATTGTAGTAGGTCATCGAGTAGCTTTCTCTTAGTGTGGACTTGTCTGAAATAGAACATTCCATGAACGTACCCAAGAAACTTTTTAGTTTTGGATTGTTTGATTTCCAAAGAGGAACGTTCGCAGAACGAAAAACCTTGCACAGTTTCTCATTAAAAAGCCAAGGATATGCCTGTGCTTGTGGATGCAAAGTTAATAAACTGGAAGCTCTTCTTATGACTGGCATTCTGAACACCACACACATGTTTATTGTGACTGCCCCGAATGAGAAATTATCAGCAGCTACTTTGAGCTCCTTATAATCTACAAAATAGTATTTGCCCATCTGTTGAAAAAAATGTACTCCCTGACCTCAGAAAACATTTGTCTCCAATGAATAGCTTTAGATGGTTTTACTTTTGGTATTCTTGACACAACCAGACCTGAATAAAAGAATACATACACACACAGAATCCGTAAGGGTAACACATGTTTAGGTATCTGCACTTTCATATTTCAACAATCACACTGAAATCACACTAAATTACCTGATTCATCACAAAGACCTTCCCTTGGCTTTCAGTTTCTTGGTCACCTAGATTTGTTCTCAACATCTCATCACTTTAAGATTGTAAGTATTCTAAGAAAGCTTTACGGTGTGTCCAAAGATAATTCTCGTTTCTCCACCTAATTGTTGAAACTTGTGACGTAATTTAATTCAGAGCTGCGAATATACTGAAATGTATTGAAATAAATTACTGCAAAATACAAAAAAATACTAGAAAAAATTACATAAAAGAATCCTTTCAACAAAGAAATATCAAAAAATGATACAAAACTTAAAAACGACAAGAATACTAAAAATAGGATTTTTTAAAGAAGCATTTCTATAATCTAGGTATCACAAGAGAGGTTACAATATGAGTTAGTAATGCCTGTAAAATATCATTTTAAACAATGGCAGTGTTTAAGAGAGCGAGGTGGCAGTCGTGTCCCCCCCCCCCCCACTTTGTGGAGAAAAAATAAATTTTTATTCCATTTTCGTTGCCTGAATTAGGAATTATAAATTTAAAAAAGAAATTTGTACAAATGCTGTTGTCTTTTCAGCTAATTCTTTCCTTTAAGTTCTTTAATTTATTAAGAAAATAATTACGAGGGAATATGTAAAACATGTTGTTTGTCGCGGCTGACCTATTTGTACAGTGGCACAACTGTAGTGGAGGCCCATGCAGCTGTGTGTAGCATGTATTGTGAGGAAGAGTAGCAGGGGTATATTTTATTGACAAGGCCATGGACACGGGTATGATATACCCATTTGTCGTGCGCATTCGTCAGTCTGGCAGTCTCACTCACTCAATGCATCTGTTACTGTTTTAGTATATGGTCAAATACTAAATTACTTTTAAATTGTATATTCCTGCCATACTTCTATTTAATTGTAATGCGTGTGTAATTATTGTTCCTTTGGTGAAAGTTTTATTGTATAGTATGGAATCAATATGTCAAACACCTATTATTACTGCACTGAAGTTGATAAACTGTCGACCTTTATGTCTGTATTACAAGTTGTCCATTTCATGACCGTATCGATGAATATAATCAAGAAGTTAGTAAAATAACCACCTAATCGATTAGGTTATGTCTGCATCGAAATTCATACAGAAAGCATAAAAACATGATTTTGTAGCTATTTTTCCTTAAATTTTGATGTCTACATCCCCTCCTGCTATATCTCAAGGACCTGGGTACTTTTTTTTGCTACCGGGCGAGCTGGCCTTGCGGTTAGGGGCATGCAGCTGTAAGCTTGCATCCAGGAGATAGTAGGTTCGAACCCCACTGTCAGTAGCCCCGAAGATGGTTTTCCATGGTTTCCCCATTTCCACACCAGGCAAATGTTGGGACTGTACCTTAATTAAAACCACGGCCTCTTCCTTTCCACTCCTAGGCCTTTCCTATCCTATTGTCACCATAAGACCTCTCTGTGTCAGTATGACATAAAGCAAAAAATAAACTTTTTGTTGTACCAAGCAAGTGACCACGCAGCTTGGGTCATACTGCTACAGCTTGCATTCGGGCGATAGTAGGTTCGAACCCCTCTGTCGGCAGCCCTAAAGATGGTTTTCTGGGGTTTCCCATTTTCACACCAGTCAAATGCTGGGACTGTACCTTAATTAAGGCCACAATCATTTCCTTTCCTTTCCTTTCCTTTCCTTTCCTTTCCTTTCCTTTCCTTTCCTTTCCTTTCCTTTCCCTTCCTAAGCCTTTCCTATCCCATCGACGCCATATGACCTATCTGTCGATGTGATGGAAAGAAAATTAAAAAAAAACTTTTTTGCTGTGTACAAATTTTTTTCCCTCCTCCCCCACTCTAATTCTCAAATGCCATCTAACCAGGCACTGAAATATATATTACAGTGTATTACATTACAATAATTTAATTAAATAAAAATTAAATTAATAACAATGCAGATAATGATACATGATAACATTAAATTAAAGTGAAATAAATTAAATTAGTATTAACTTTATTGGCCACATTGGACCACTTGAGTCTTCCATGCACACTTTTTCTTTGAAGGTTTTACTGTTTGATTCTTCTTATCTGTTCAGTACTTCTTCATTCATTCTGATCGCAGTGTTCTTAATTCATCTGAAAACTCTACAGGCTTTCAGTTGAAAATTTGTGATTCTTAACAAGGGTGGTAATTTTATTCTTGTTCTCTGCATCTATAGTTTTGAGTCCAACTGTTTTGAGATTCTCTTGAATTTCTTTGATCCAATGCCCTCTTGTCGTCTTTCCCAGATATCTCATCACTAGTTGTCGTAAAATCCTGTTTTCTGATAATCGTAAGATGTGAAAGAAATAAGAGCTTATTTTCTTCTTCATCTTGCTGGTAACTGGGTCAATCTCTCGATAGACAGTTTCATTGGGGAGGATTCTGCAGACTCCTTCAACCTGATACTTTTTATTTATGCAAGTTCTGATAATTCTTCTTTCAATTTTGAGGAGCTGATCAGTTCTTCCTTCATTTTTAATTTGGAACAAGGTTTCACAATTAAGTTGTAGGACTATGCTAATTTTTTGATCATTATGATGACTTCGTTCATGTTAAGGGGTTTCATTGGCATGATCTCAGTTTTCTCAAAGGATATGTGTAATCCTATTTTTAATGCAATTTTCTGGAGGCTGGTGATCTGAGCACAGACTTCTTCCATGTCAAGGGCTAAGAGAGCTAAATCATCTGCAAACCCTAGGCAGTTGGTCCTTATTGAGGGTTTTGCTCGAATTTTGATTTTAGGTGGGTTTTCTTTTTGTCAAATTTTCATGATGCTATCTAGAGCCACATTGAAAAGCAGTGGGGATTATCCATCACCTTGTCTGAGGCCTGTATTTATTGTAAAAGCATTTGACATTTCTCCCCTTAACTTTACCTTTGAAATTGTGTTGGTTAATAAATTAAATATAGTAAGAGGAAAAATTCTATTTTAAAAATAGGTAGTGAATAAAATTTAATAACATTTGAAAAAACTATTAAGAATTTTGAACTAATCTTCTACTAGAGCATCCGTGACTATAGAATGGTTGTGGGTAGCATCATTAATTTTACATAGGATCCTTATTGGTACATAAAATGTCTCCAAAGAACTTCTTTGAAAGTGTGAATAGCACTTAACACTGATAATTTTAGGCAGGCAAGTACTGTGAATGAATTATCGTAAATGGCAGTTCTGTGGGAAGGTAAAGCAAGGATGGAACTATTAGGAGATCTAGTTTTAAGACTGTGATAGGATGAGAAGTAATTTAGGAACGTTTTTTCAAAACTTGATAAATGCAACAATTTTCGAAATTGAGTTATGCATGCTAATGTTATCAGTTTCACCTTGCTCACCATCCTGTGCAATCATCTTTTGCATAAATCGATATTTGCCTTGTATAGAAGTGGTTGAAATCATTAGGTTTTTGCAAAAGTTGATATATGCTCTTGGAAAGTTAAAGCAAAACTCGACAATTCAGTTAAATATTAATCACGTGGCATTCTCATGGATAATCGGAAGTGTTATTCTGTGAAACAATGGAACGCTGGACACCGTTATTGAAAGGATGTATTCTTGGAACTGCATGCCACATGTTCCCGTGATTAGCCCTCATTACATAAAATCAGCTTCATGGTCCGTATCGCACTTCAATAGATTCACAATTAAGTATTTATTTATTTTCCACCTAGTCGATACAATGATTGCTTAAGGCAATTTTTAATGGTTAAAAGTGGTACATGTTTCGTATATTATCAACATCTTCAGCCACATAACATTGTTTAGATGAAAAATATATAAATTGACAAAGTAATGCTTTAGAGGAAGTGTATATTGGGAATATTGGGAATGAATGCAGAATACATATAATTACAATTTACTGTACGCGTATTTTACATTGTAAAATCATGTGGAAAAGCATTCCAAATTTGTATTAATTTCCATAAAAAGAAATTTTTTTTTCTTGTATCTCAGTATTACGGTCCTGATGTAGTCCAATCAGAAATGGCTTCAAGATGTGAAATTTTGTATGTTATTTATGACCAGCTCATGTAAAAATGTTGCATTACATCATAATTCAACTTGGATGTCTATGTTGACTAATTATATTTTAGACTCAAACAAAATAGTTCGCCGAAGTATCCATGGGCTCATCACCTCCGTTGGACACTCTCTATGAAGACGGAGTGCCTAGTGCATGTAAACAACAGTTGATATTTGATTCAAAATGAACCATGTTGAAAAAATTAAAATAATGGCTTGAATGAGGGCGGTTGAAATGTCATTAAATCTTCCCAATTGAATAGTGTTTTTAAGTTTTTCGGTGTGTTTTTGTTGTTCAAGTATGGGATTTCAGTTTTATTGGTTGAATGGGTGACAGTCGAAACGTTGTGCGATGTAATTAATGTTGAACTGTCTTACGTATGTGAAAATCTTAAGTGTTGTTGGGCTGTTACCTTATTGCTAAGAGGTTTGTAATGTAATGTAATGTAATGTAATTTTAAACTGTCTTCGAACTTAGCATCAAATAGGACTTCAACTACTATTATTGTCAATATTGTACCCATGACGGCCTTGTTTTGAGTGAAAATTCACTAACGTGTTCACTAGTGTAACATTTTTTAATCAATTTGATATTTTGTTAATGATAAGATCTTGTAAATGTTTTTTAATGTATTCACTCATGCAGTATATTTTTATAATTTCCAACCAGACGTCTGGTAGAATTTTGAGGTATTTGATATGACTGATGATGCCCCACACAAGGGGAGAAACATGTCTCAACTATTTTTAACAATGTTTAACTAATATGTTAACATCTTGTACTGTATTGAATAGGTTGAGTTAAAATAAATTTCTTATATTATTATAAATTAAAATGAAACTCATTTCTTGAGAAATTTAAAAGAAGTTACTGTGTGAGGAACTATTTCACTCTACAACAGTATGAATAATGAATCTGAAGATTCTGAAACTGACGTGCTGGTTCAGGAATGTGTCGGTGGAAGAAAGTCTAGATACAAGAAGAGAGTACCTGGAAAGCTGGCTAAAACTAAAAACGAACCTAATATTAAATGCATTCATGGACTCAAAGACTTGCCCACAAATACAGAAACTAAAATGATGATACAATGCAAAGCTGCTGAACTCTGCTATGAAGATATCACCAAATTCCATCACCATGTGACTTCCTTAAACAAGATCGATCAAGACAAGTTTCTATTGAAGTATATGCACATTTCCACACCTCAGCACAGGGTAGTGAACATTGAAAGTGCTAGGAAGAACAAAACTGTTTCCGTGAAGTACAGCATTAGGAAGAAAACTGGTGAAATACTTCCTGTCTGTGCTGCACTTTTTCAAGGAATTTCTGGCATGTCAAACAACAGATTATCTTATCTGGCTAGTAGGTTTCATCATACTGGGAAGTTACCTAAGGAAAAGCGAGGTGGTGACAGAACAGGCAAGGAACACAAGGACATAACTGTTGCCATTAAGAATCACATCAAAAAGTATAAGTGCAGAGAGAGCCATCATGGCAGAGGAAAGTCTAAAACAGAATATTTACTGTCATATCTCTCAGTCAATAAGATGTGGAAGGTATTCTGTGAAGAAAGGAAAAGATCTCAATTGAAACTGTGCTTGCTGTCAAAATACAAGTATATATTCTGTAAGTGTTTCAATCTGTCATTCAAAACTCCTCACACAGATACCTGCTCCACTTGTAAAATTAATCTGATGAAAATAAAGACAGAAACATGCCTAGAGAAGAAGAATGAACTAAGGACAAGTTATAGATTGCATAAACTTTGTGCAAAGCAGTTTTATCAAATAATTAAAGAAAACTCAGGTGGTCTCATCAAGATATGTTTCGACATGCAACAGAATCAACCAATTCCGAAGTTATCAGTGAGTGAGATTTTGCTATGCTAGACAAGTGTGGTTATACAAGCTCTGCATCATGATTCACTGAAAGGAGCAGAGAAAGGAAGACACATTTTTCTGTACTTGGCTAGAAACAGAATCCTCAAGAGGTTGTAACCAAGTTGCTTCGACTTTATTGGACTTTCTTTTTAACCTAGAAAAGAAACTGCACAAAGATGGCTCTACCACGATACATTTATTCTCAGACTCTTGTAGCAGCCAAACCAAAAACAGTGTCATCCTGGCCACACTTGCTGCTTTCTTGGAAAAAAGCACATTATTCCATAATATTCTCCATTTCTTCCCTATTCGGGGACACGGCTACATGGCTTCAGACTGAGTGTTCGGTGGAATTGAGAAATCTTACAGAAAACAGGTAAACATACTGTCTCCCAAACAATACTATGATATCTTAGAGAAGCATGGCACCCTTAAAATTCTGAGCAGGGACTGAGAAATCAAAGATCTAAAAGAGAGTTCACAGAAGGTACTATGAATTAGGTTGCCATTTAAAATTAATAGTCAACATGTTATATAACATATAATAGGAGACATAAGAAAGTCTCCATATCAGTACAGGATACCTACTTTGTATACCCAGTGTAAGTTGAAGTTCTCAAAATGAAATCCAGCCATGAAGCATTGCTAAAATCCTCTGTTTTACCAAAGAAAAATATGGTGAGCAAAGAAAAGAAGGTTGTTCAAGCTCTGCTGAAATTGTTTGAAAAACCGGATGATGCTGTGGATTTCTACAGGGTCCTGTTAGAAGGCAAGTAACAGCCTTCTGATGGCTATGTGTTTTGATGAGTTCTTAAATATTAATTGAGTAGACTTTATTTTGTAAGACTTAATTTTAATTTAACCTGTGTGATGTGTGTTCATTCATTACAATAGGATTGATAATATAGGTTAATACCTGATTTTGTTTTATATTACATTGCTTGATGCTAAGCAGATTGGAATCTAATAATATGTAATCTTGCAATAAAAAGTAGCTTATATTATAAAATGTATGACAGTGGAGCTCAGAAATCAACAAATATTCAAAAATATTATTCACAAAATAACAAAAATAAGTAAATAATTCCATAAACAAAAGTATATCATTCAGTTAGCATATTAATGTGAAGTTCCATTTTATCAGAATATTTGCATGTATCGACTTTTGAAAAAACTTGAGAAAAATATCCTCTAATCTTACCTCATTTACCTTAAGTTTCAACAAGTTCTATTCAGGTACCGTGCTTGTCTCTATTGGAAATAATATCGTCAAAAATTTTAAATGTTTCATGCATATGTGTCTAAGTGAAAATGAAAAAATCACATTTCCTGAAAATGATTTTTGTTGCAAATGTCGAGTTTTGAAAAAACGCTCCTCAATTGATAAATGAAATAAGGTAAAATGACTGTAAAGAATGAAGGATTTTATGCAGGTGACATAGGGTATGCACAGTGCGACAAATTTTTAATCGAGGCCAAGATATTTGGTTGTATGATGGAGTTACATGGCCATATACCATAGCTTACAGACGTATCTCACACATGTATTTTAACCACGTTGCAATCTGCTGAATAAATTGCACCCAGTGTCTCTTTAAATCACATTACAATAGTTAAAGTGAGGGAAAATTAGAGCTATTACCAACATTTTAAAAGTTCTTCATAAAATAAGTATACCCGTGCAGAATGTATTGTGGAGAATGTTTCCTGGGTGATGTTCATAATGTGCATTCTCCATGACATGTTATCATCAAATTTAACACCTAGGACTTTTACTGATGACATGAATGGTATGTTTAGTATTACGCAACATTACAGATGGAATCTCGGGTCAGCTGATCTTCGTGAATAACTTAGGATAACCAGGGATGATGACTTACGTGTTTTGCTGTGTTTAACATAAGACCACATCTCAAAGACCAGGAAGAAAGCGTTGTTAGATACTGATTGATTTTTCTATGGCCGAATATATTTCGTTGGTGATGTGTGGAGGTAAATTTGTACATCATCAGCATAAATTTCGTATTTGCAGTGCATTAGGTTTTGGGAGACATTGTTAATAAAAATAAAAGGAGTCCTAACACCGACCCTTGGGGCACATCACACTGCATAGACAGCCAAGTAGGTTTGTTTATCCTAGGTGTAACAGTACCGGTGTTTGACAGGGATACCAGAAGTTGACATGTGTTGAATCAAAACCATTTCATAAGCTCCTTGGAAGAGGTGGAGCGTGCAGCAGTTCATTGTAATTCCGTCTGAGACCGCTTGGAGTGAGCTGCTGTCCCTTATGCCACCAGAGCACTCTGGGTAGTCAGGCATTCTTAGAGTTTAATGGTGGCATGCTTGCTCACATCTCATGGTGTGTTTTCTTACCGATTTTGATAAGGAGCAGTAGTAAGGAAATTTCCTTACATTTTTTTTCATAGGTCATTGTTTGCAGTTATAAGCTACAGACGTTAAGTTCGTTAAGCACAGACATCATTCTATTCATAGTTGTTTACAGTGACGATTCTTTGAGCACTAACACTGCCTGTCAACTACTGGTTCTCAAAATGTCATGAGTCACCAGTCATTGACATCCCCTGTCAACTACTGGGTCTGACCATTTTTGTATGGAGTTATACTGAGAGCGGCTTATCTGCATAATTTGTAGTAAGTTGACATTTGTCCTGGGTCCCATATTAAATAAATTATTCCTACTAGTAGATGACAGGGGGTGTTAAGTACTGGTATTTTACCATGTCAACGACTGGTTCTTGCTAACTATAAGTTAATTTTTTATGAAATTTCTTTCTTTCGAACATATTATTCATTTACTCATGTTAAAATACACTAATGTGGGTTCCAATCTACACTAAATTTTCTATTCGATATTTAGATGGGTATCTGTTTTGATGTTTACATGGGTTCATTTTCTTGTTTTTATTTAAGAGTTGGAAACGTGCAACCGAAGGAAGTAAAGAATAGAATTTTGAACTATACCCCTGAACAGATGAAAGGTGCAGTAGATAATATCCAAAGAGGTTCATCAGTGGCGGCAGCAGCAAGGTGTTTTGGTGTACCCCGTATTACTCTACTTTACAAATGCCGAGGGACAACTAGAATTGAAAGAAGGATGGGACCTGATCCTATGCTGTTCACACATGAAGAGCTATTACTTGTGGACTGGACCCAATCTATGGCTAGAGCAGGTTTTTCCAATCACAAAAGCCAAACTGATTAATAGCGCCATTCACCTTCTGAAAGAACTGAACAAGGTATCAAAATTTAAATAGGGAAATAAATGGATAAAATCTTTCTTGAATAGACACCCTTCAATTACCCTGAGATTTGCAGAAAATTTAACACTTGCAGGAGCATGTGTGAGTTCAGCTGATTTACAGAATTGGTTTCAGTATTTAGAGGAAGAATATCTGCTTACCCTTCTCAGTGATCCCTCACGTCTCTTTAATTCTGATGAATTTGCATTTGCTTGGAATCCAAAAGATAACAAGGTACTAGCTGGCAAAGGGGAGAAAAACGCCTATCAGGTAGTTAACTGTGACGATAAAGAGTGTATTAAAGTATTAGTAACTGCTAATGCTATTGGTCTAATGGCACCACCCTTACTTGTCTTCAGGTATGAGTGCATTCCAGCTGAGATAGATAATAGCGTTCCTCCAAACTGGGGCATCGGAAGGTCTGAGAGTGGCTGGATGACAGGTCCCTTATTTTTCTGAAGTCATAGCGAATGTCTTTTATCCTTGGCTACTGGAAAATGATATTCCAATGCCAGTGATTTTCTTCATGGATGACCATGTTTCTCACTTGACTCTCCACACAAGCCAATTTTGCTCTGAGAAGAGAATCATCCTTATGGCGCTATATCCCAATGCCATTCATCTTATCCAACCTATGGATGTTTCTGTCTTTAGGGCATTAAAAGGAAAATGAAAGGACAAGGTGCACAAGTGGAGAGTTGAAAATCTGAGCAACCCAGTTTTGAAGAAAAAGGATTTTGCCCCAATTCTTGGTGCTGTTCTATCAGAGATGAACCCAGCCATAGTCAGTGATGGGTTCAAAAAGGCTCCACTACACGAACCTCCCTCACTGCTGAATAAACCCACAAATAGTCCTGGTAATATCAATATGGGTCATACTAGGCCTAGGCCTACCACTCCTTTGGCGCTCACTGTCTTGGAAACCGCTATCGGCCCAGAGAAAGTTATTTAATTTAATTCCAAGGAGAATCAAGTATTATGGGATGGTAACATAGAGGATAAGTCTTTATTTGAAGTGTGGAAGAAAATAAAGAACCAGACTTCCAGGCAAAATGACATGCTAGGAAACACTGATATGGACTATCTCAGAACTAGTGGCACTCAAAGCTCATGCACTGCAGTGCAAGTAACCACAAATAATGCCCACGGTATTTCAGCAACATGCCAAATGTCCCAAGCCCCTTCAAGAGAGCACTTCACTGGCTGAAAACACCTACTGAAAGAAAAAGGAAAAGGGAGCTATTTTGCAGTGTAGTTACATGACAATCGTGGATAGAATACCACAAGAAAAATAATGAGAAGAAATTAGAGATGGAAGAAATTAAGAAAAGAGCTGCAGAAACAAAATGAAAGAAGGAAGAACTGAGAAAGATGAAGTTATGAAAAGTTAAAACACAATCCTAGGCCTACAAGAAATAAAATTATTTCCTCATCCTCAGATGAAGGATGGATCCCATCTGGAGACAGTGCTGATGATGTCAGCTTTCATCTTTCTGATCACTCAGACCTGGATTATATCCATCCTCTTATAAATGCTAATTATGGAAAAGACAGCACGACCTTACAGCCAGAGAAGGACCCTTCCACTGAAGATGATGAGGTACTACCAGGGCAAAACTTATGGTCTGATACAGAAATTCAAGTTCTTCATGAAATAAGTCTGCAAGTTAACAGTACTGAGATCAGCAAGGAGACTGGAAGAAACACAAATCAGAACGAACAAAACTTCAAGCCAAACAATCTACCTGTACCGGACAGCTCAATCAGTGTAAAGAAATGTGACAATGACACTGTTTCTAGAGGTGACTTAGGCCTAGTTAAGGAAGGAAGTTTTTTTTACACCACATCCGTAAGTCAAATTGTTAAAGAATGTCCATGGTTGTTTGTGAAGTTTTTGAAAATAAGTATGAAACTATGACACTAAATCCTCTCACAAAATTTTGGAATGTTTTTGTCAGAAATAAAGACATAAGAACTATCAGTCCTGACCAAATATTCTTCTTCTTCTTAATCTGTTTATCCTCCAGGGTCGGTTTTTCCCTCGGACTAAGCGAGGGATCCCACCTCTACCGCCTCAAGGGCAGTGTCCTGGAGTTTCAGACATTGGGTTGGGGGATACAACTGGGGAGAATGACCAGTACCTCGCCCAGGCGGCCTCACCTGCTATGCTGAACAGGGGCCGTGTGGAGGGATGGGGCGATTGGATGGGACAGGCAAGGAAGAGGGAAGGAAGCGGCCGTGGCCTTAAGTTAGGTACCATCCCGGCATTTGCCTGGAGGAGAAGTGGGAAACCACGGAAAACCACTTCCAGGATGGCTGAGGTGGGAATCGAACCCACCTATACTCAGTTGACCTCCCGAGGCTGAGTGGACCCTGTTCCAGCCCTCGTACCACTTTTCAAATTTCGTGGCAGAGCCGGGAATCGAACCCGGACCTCCGGGGGTGGCAGCTAATCACGCTAACCACTACACCACAGAGGCGGACACCAAATATTCAAGATTTAAAAATCAACCCGTCTTGTTTGGTTCGTCTGATTCTGATAGGTATCAGTTTTCTGAGTCGCTAGATGAGTACTGGTAGACCCGTTAAGAATATCATAAACATTCTTGTGTTTGTAAGAAATCGTTCAAGTGGCCTATTGCTACTCAAACTTCAATTTTGTAATTTGTATTTGTTTAGCCTGTTGTGATAATATTGTAAATATTATGTTTTGTCTCTGTAGATTTATAATAAAAGGTGTTTCTGTTGTGTAGATGAGTATTTACTGTACATCACCTTTGGCAACGCAGATTTTTTCTGTATGTCAGCTACCGGTTTCTAAATATGTCAAGTACTGGTACTTTACTCATTTTGATATGTCAATTATTGGTACATTTGTAGGTACAATTTCAAAATTTATTAAAAAATCATATGTTGTGTTATGTCAAATAATTATTGAATATCTTAAAAGAAAACATGTCACTGATCCTAAAAACCAGTATTTGAGTATTTGAGAAAAAGTAATTTTTAACCCTTAACCCTGTCAATTACTGGTACCGTTACCCCTATCTGAAACACACTGCCGACGGCCATGCAGGTAGGAATGCAACCAAAGGATGGATCTGTCTGAGAAATTGAGGGAATATAATTTAGATTTAAAAAATGTCAGTGTCAACAGAGTCAAACATTTACTCAAGTCTAGAAGTCTTAAAACTGTCACTTCCTTATTGTCCATTGATCTTGATTTACTTCTGTGGCGTTTGGCAGTGCTGTTGTAGTACTGTGTGCTTGACGAAAACCAGATTGTAGTGGGTTGAGTATGTTGTCGGTTGTCATATAGTCTGTTTTTTGTCTATAAGCAATGAACTCTTGATTTTAGGCAAGGCAGAAAATATGCAAATGGCTTTGTAGTCAGATGGTTCAGAAGGGGAAGCTATTTTTCTTAGAGGAAGTATAAAGCCCGTCTAATGGAAGAAATAATCGGAAGCTCTAGATAAGTTATAGAAACATGATGGAGGGAACTTGGTGAAATGGATTATCTGTAGGCAACACATGGCTCAGGAAAAACAGACAGATTACTACTTTTTTTTGTGTAAAGACAATCCAGCAAGTTAACTATGGGGTTTGGGTCAGGTAGTACTGAGCTTACATTCAGGAGATAGCGGGACGTAAAACCAATATTATTGTTATTATTGTTGTTATTATTATTATTATTATTATTTTAAATTTGTGAATTGGCCACTTAGGATCATGCTACAATTTCATTTTTTATTTGTCTGAAGTTTCCTCTTCCTTCAGTACTCCTTCATATAGGCACTATGCTGTTCTTCTGTTCATCCGCCCAGGCTCTTCTTGTCTTTGCAGTTCTTTTGACTTGAAACCCTTCCAAATTTTGAATCATGGTTCGAAATGTTTTCCTGTGTAACATCTGAACTTCCCTGGATGTTGGACTTCTCTAGATCTTTATGAACTTCCTTAATCCATACCGTTATTGTCTTCTTGTTCCACAGGTAGTCAAATAACTTTTTGGTTAGTCTGGTTTTGTCCATTCTGTACAGATGTCTGAGAAATGATAACCTCCCCTTTTTTATGGTCTCTGAAATTTTCTCCACATTTTTGTAGACTTCATTGTTGTTCCGAAGTTTCCAGCTGGTTTCAGTCTGGATTGGGCCCAAGATTTTACGTAGTATTCTTCTTTCTATGATCTCAGCTTCTCCAACTTGTAATTCATCAAGAGGTATTCGCTGGCATACAGACATTCTGTTTTTACTACAGTTTTGACATTCCATGAAATGCATTTCTTGTTGTAGATGTTTGTAGTCAGTCTGTCAGCTCTCTACATTTTTGAGATACAATCGTCCACAGCAGCTTTCTCTAGTCTGTTCTCTTGTATGATTCCACCAGCAGCTTTCTCTAGTCTGTTCTCTTGTATGAATCCGTCCAATCTCTGTTTCCAGGAATTGTGGTCCTTGTTTGTCATTCATCATGAACTTGGTCTTCTCTTTTGAGATCCTAAGTCCCGTCTTGCTAGTGGTCTTTTTTTAGGAGGTCGATCCGTATGGCCACTTCCTCTAGGTTTTCTGAAAGTATCGTAAAATCATCAGTAAAGGCCACACAGTGTTTGATTCCTCCCGATTTTCTTCCTAAGCAGATTGGGCTTATCCCTTCATTTTCAAGTTCGGAATTCCAAATTCTCACATTATTATTATTATTATTATTATTATTATTATTATTATTATTATTATTATTATTATTATTATTATTAGTATATAATTCGCTGGGGCCATCAAGGACCACGTTAAGTCTTGTTGCATTTGACACTGAACTTGGCCTTCTTTAGAGCCCAAATTTCCCTCATTCATTGTGAGTGGGCCTGCTTACGCTCCTCTGTCCAAGGGGCACCGTGTCTTCTCTTCGGTTGCTCGTCTCGGTTTAGCCTGTTCGTCAATATTTTCTTGCGGAAGAGATCTCTGTTAAGGGCGTCTTCAGCTGAGATATGTAGCATTTGCAGATCTTCTTTGGTATTTCTAAACCAGGGAATTGTGGTTGTGGGGTTTGAATCAAAAAAGTGAAAGATTTCTTTAAGTTAACTTTTTTTCGTCCATTCTTTTCAGATGACCGTAAAATCGTGCCCGTCTTTTTCTGATTGTGTCAGTAATTTTCTCTATTTTGCAGTAGACTTCCTTGTTGGATCTCTTTTGATGGATTCCATTTCTGTACTTTGATCCCAAGATTCCTCTCACAATTTTGCGTTCTCTTTTCTCCAGTTCTTCAAGGAGTCCTTTGTTGGCATTTAGAGACAGGGTTTCGGCTGCATATAGAACTACTGGCTTCAAAACTGTTTCATAGTGACGTATCTTAGTGTTTTGGGAAAGGCATTTTTTGTTGTAGATTGTGCAGGATATTTGGTAGGCTATTTCCAGTTTGCATACTCACTCCTGAAGTGCTTCTTTGTCCAGTCCATTTATCATGATGATCTCACCCGGGTATTTGAATTTGTCTACTCGGGTGATGTCCCCATATTTTGTATGGAGTTTTGGTGGAGCCTCTTTGATGTTAGTCATTACTTCTGTTTTCTCAAACGATATCTGCAAACCAGTTTGTTCGGCAATTTCCTTTAAAATTTCAACTTGAGCTCTAGCGGTTTCTATGTCGTTTGAGAGAACAGCAATATCATCGGCAAATGCTAAGCAGTCTGTTGCGATCCCCTTGGATTTGGTTCCTATTCTCAATGGACTGTAGTTGGTTTCCTGTAATCTCACCCGCCAGGTTCTGATGATCTTTTCAAGAACACAGTTGAAGAGTATCGGGGATAGCCCATCACCTTGTCGGACTCCAGTTTTGATGTCAAAGGAATGCGAGAGACATCCGTGGAACTTCACCTTGGATTTTGTATCGGTCAGGGTGGCTCTAATTAATGCCAGCAGTTTCAAATCAACTCCAAATTCATTTAAGATGTTTAGCAGGACTTCCCGGTCAATGGAGTCGTACGCTTTCTTAAAGTCCACAAAGACACACACATACTGCTTGGACCTTAGTGTACAATATCTGATGATCGTTTTGAGATTTTGGATCTGTTCAGCTGTTGAGCGACTTTTTCTGAACCCTCCTTGGTATTCACCTATTTGATGTTCAACTTGTGCTTCCAAACGCTCCAGGATGGCAAGTGATAGAATTTTGTAAGTCACGGGTAGCAAAGATATTCCTCTGTAGTTGTTGATGTTCTTCATACTGCCTTTTTTGTGTAATGGACGGATCAAAGCTATTTTCCAATCTTCGGGTAGGGTCTCCTTGTTCCAAATTTCTTCTATTTGTTTTTGCAAGATATCAAGTGATTCCTCTGGGGCATATTTCCATAGTTCTGCTACTACTGAGTCTTCCCCCGGCACTTTGTTATTTTTGAGACGGGCAATGTGGTGCTTGATTTCATCTCTGTCCGGTGGTCTGGAATCTGGGTACCTGAGTAAGGGTTCCTTGGTCTCAATGGGGCTTTGCGGTTTAGAGCAGTTAAGTAAATTCTTGAAGTAGTCTGCCAGAATGCTGCAATTTTCTTCATTTGATGTCGCCAGTGTGCCGTCCTTTCGCTCAAAGCATAGAGATGGTGGTTTATAGCCAGTGAGTTTGCGTTTGAAGGCTCTGCAGTACTCTCTGCTTTCATTCTTCCTAAAGATTTGTTCTATCTTTTCAATGAGAGATTTTTCGTATTTACGTTTCTCAGTTCTGAACACCCTAGCTGCTTGGGCACATTGGGTTTTGTAGGTTTCCCAATCATTTTCTGATTTCGTAGAGTAGTACTGTTTCCACGCATTGAGTCTTTCTTGGAGGACTGATTCGCAGGTACCATTCCACCAGGCATGCTTTTTGCTTCTCTTGATTTCTGCAACGTCTTTGGCGGCCTCAACAAGGAGACTTTTGGCGTTGTTAAAGTCACAGTCTTTTGGTCTAGCCTTCTCCTGGAACTCCTCGACCCTTTGCTGAAGTTTATCATTGTCGAAGCGTGTGATCTGTTTGGTTGTCTTCCTTGTGTTTGCGGGAATTGGTTTGAATTCGATAAGAGACATATAATGATCTGAGGCCACATTGATGCCTTTCTTTACCTTGACATTCATAATCTCAGGGCTGTTTCTCCTGGAGATTGCAACATGATCAATTTGGAACTCTCCGAGAGCTTGGACGGGAGAACGCCAAGTCATTTGCTTTCTGGGTAGATGGCGAAAGTGGGTCGACATGACCTGCAGGTTGTGATTTTCGCAAATGGACACCAGTCTTTTGCCGTTGGGATTGGTTCTTTTGTGAGCAGGGTAATTTCCTATAACTTTCTTGTACTTCTGTTCACGACCTAGTTGGTCATTGAAGTCACCCAAAAGAAGCTTGACACGGTGTTTGGGGATTTTGTTTAATTTTTTATCCAGTATGTCCCAGAAATTATCAACTTCGTCTGGATCAGACTTGTTCTTATCATTTGTAGGAGCATGTGCGTTAACTAGGGCGTAGGTTTTGTTCGCGCATTTAATTGTCAGTATAGACAATCTGTCATTCACAGGTTCAAAATTTGCAACCGATTTAAGGATCTTGGTTCTAACAGCAAACGCGGTGTCAAGCATCACAGCTCCATTGAGGATTCCTCTTTGCGCTTTGCTCTTGAAAAATCGGTAGCCTTCGGATTCAAAAATCTCTTCATCTGGGTACCTTGTTTCCTGTAGGGCCATTATTATTATTATTATTATTATTATTATTATTATTATTATTATTATTATTATTATTATTATTATTGAATTCCGGCTCTGAGGTAACTTTACCTTACTTCTAGCTGTTCAATGGATACTTCCCAAACATAGACCAATGTACTGTAGTGTGTTATACTCATTGCATGGACATTAGATGTCAGGTATGTACAAACGTGTTGTGTTCATAAGGTTTCTAATCATGCTGCACATTCATGATGTATATTTTGGGTTTATGGCATGTAATGAACTATATAAACACTCTCAACCCATTTCAAAAGGAACCTTGCCTTTCTTCATGAGGAGAAAACTGAAAAATGACACCATTACGCATCAAAGGTTCCTAATAGAAAGCAACAAAGAACTTAAAATGGTGTCTTAATAGGGACACCATTTTATTCCCATGTTAGGGTCAATGAATGGCAACAGTAAAGTATAATTTTCTGCTGGTTCTGATAATAGGTAGCCATGATTCACTGAGGTTATGTTTTAGGTATGGTGTTTGAAAGATGTAAATATCCAGGTTTCATTGTATTGCATTGTATTGCAATTTTGAATTGTCTTTGTTTCAGAGTCAACATGAAGAGCTCACTAATGAATGTAATACGTTGAGATTGACCCAGCTCAAGGGCCTGGAGGTGAAAAGGAAGTTGGAGTCTGCAGTGCAGACTGTCCGACAGGAGCTGGAGCTCCTATATGTAGCCAAAGAGAAGGAAATGCAGTCTCTCAAAGTGAGTATTATAGAATCTGATCCATTTATAATAGTGAACAGTTTACAAAATATAAATTAACCTTTTAAGATTCTTTCTCTCTCTCTCACCTTTTAAATAAAAGCTGTCACCGCTGTCCTGCTGCACCTTATAGTGCAAACTTTAATTCAGTTGGACTTGGTAAATTTGAAGTTGAAGGGACCAAAAAACTTCAATTATTCAAGATTATGAATTAGAAAAGTTTCAGTGTTTTGATAAGATTTTGTTTTTTCCTAGTTACTTTGTTCAAGATTTTATACTTAGTTTTCAGTAAATCAGGCAACATAACATGGGGATTTTTGATGGCTTATGCTATTTCATACTTCTAAAAAAAAAATCCTTTTTCTATGTCGCAGATGGCTGTTTCCTCAGTCTAATTTAATGTTTTATATTGCACATGAATCGATTTGGACAGGGACATTGTCGACACTGTTCAGTAATAAACAAAGCCTGATGCTTTCATTTCTTACAACACTATATAAAAATGCAGACTTTTTGAAGACAAACTGCTGTCTAACTTCATCTGTGACTGTAGGTAGACCAAAGTGACTGACGTACAGTTCACAATGAAAACAGGTGCCTGGGGCAGGAAGGGAGAGGGTGGGACTATTTCCTGGTATTTGACAAACAAGCTTGCCTAACCTGTGGGATTATGAATTTACTCATTCTGGACATATATTTCTCTATGGGAATTGAAATCTATATCATATTAAACGTTTAACCAGCTTGTGTGAATGTTAGTGTGAATTAATTAATGTATTACAAGATATTAGAATCATTCCGTATTGACGGTTTTCACTTTACAATGGCGAAAAATGAAAGTATCCTCCTATTCAATACATCATATATTCCGTCATTAGACGGAGTAAACAAGTTCAGACATGTTTCGGCTCGTTTGAGCCATCTTCAGTGAAAAAATTAGGGGGGTTGGAATAATTTACATAATATGAGTTGAAAAAATGCTAAAAAACATAATGAAAGCGCAAATGAAAAAACAAACAAAAGAGAGCCTAGACGGAAACAAAATAGCACAAATATACAATATTTACATCAATATGCAGAGCAAAAAACAACTTATTGCAACAAAATTCAGTGAAACAGGAGTTAATTTGAAATAATAATTGATACTAAAAAACTGCGTTAACCTAAGAAACAAGGGAATGAGAAAACAAATGATGCAGATGGAAATGAATAATGGTAGCACATGGTGAGGTTGTGGACCTCATAGTTTACAAATTATTAGTTTATAAAAACGACAAAACAGTTTGAAATCGCTGTCAAAATCCTAGTGGAAACCCATCACATCAAAATGGTCAGGAGGAGAGCGGGAGCAAACATTTTGAGAGAAACCAAGCCTGAATTAACCTGCAGGCGAAAAGCCTGTGTAAGGAGAAAAAACACCTTAAATTTAAGGCTTCAGAAATAGCAGCATTCTTAATATCTTCTCAATCTAGCGGTCCCTTTCTTCATTATTGTTTCATAATGTTGGCTGGTGTTTTGCCTTATTGTAGAGGGGTCGGAAGGGCCGCATATAAAAAATATGAGAAGCTGTGTTAGGTAGAAGACAGATGCATAGTAAATTGTAGTAATCTAGTGGAAACTGTCAATGAAGTTCTAATCTGTAATGGAAAAAATGAGGTTGTATGAGAAACATGGGTTGATAAGTAAAAAGTGTGGAATGGTTGTGAAGAAAGCTTAAACTTACGGTGTGCAGTAGGTGGTTGTCCTCTCTAGTGGCCTGGCTTTCTCAAAGTAACGGTCTCGTTCGCGTGATCGAGTCTATTGTTGGTTCGGCTGTGTCTGCTAGGATGGAAGGATCGGAGGGGGAAGGGGAGGTACAGGGCTGGTTTGAGGAAGGGAGGGGTGTTGAGTTGGAGAGATGGAGGTGGGTTTGTTTGGCAAATATAAAGAATGAATGTTTCAAGAGGATGTTAGTTTACTCGCTGACTTCTAAAGCTCGAATGGTGTGGCCTTCTTAAAGTGACGGTCTCGGTCGCGTGATCGAGTCTATTGTTGGTTGGCTGTGTTTGTTAGGTTGGAAGGAGCGGAGGGGGAAGGGAGGTGCAGGGCTGGTTTGAGGAAGGGAGGGGATGTTGAGTTGGAGAGATGGAGGTGGGTTTGTTTGGCAAATATAAGGAATGAATGTTTCAAGAGGATGTTAGTTTACTCGCTGACTTCTAAAACTCGAATGGTGTGGCCTTCTTAAAGTGACGGTCTCGGTCGCGTGATCGAGTCTATTGTTGGTTGGCTGTGTTTGCTAGGTTGGAAGGAGCGGAGGGGGAGGGGTGGTGTGAGGAGGGGGGGGGAGTGGTGGTGAATCGGGGAGATGGAGGTGGGGTTTGTTTGTGTTATGGACATTCTGACAAATGTATGGAATGAATGTTTCAAGTAGAATGTTCTTTTTCTCGCTGACTTCATTTAAATTGTGAGTGGGGTTCATAAACTGATCTAAATCGATGTGGATGCTCTCGAGAATGTTGAGCAAGGTGCCTTTTTGCTCATAATGCAAGATCTTCAGGTCTTTGTCTATTGAAGTGTATTCGTGGCTGGATGTTTTATGGTGTTCGCTCATAGCTGAAAAATGATTATATTTGAGAGCGTTGCGATGTTCGGCGTATCTTATGACAAAATTGCGGCCTGTTTGACCTATGTAGCTGGAATTACAGGATTGGCACTTTAATTTGTAAACTCCGGAGTTCAAATATTTGTTGTTGATGTTGCTATTGTTATTGTTGACAGTGTGTGGATTGAAAATGAGTTTGGAGTTGGTGTGGGAGGTTCTGTAAGCTATTTTGATGCTGTGTTTCTTGAAAATATTAGAAATTTGGTAAATGCTACTATTATTGAAAGTGAATGTGGAAAATTTTTCTTTTGGAGCAGAATCTTTTACTAGGGTAGTCTTGGGTCTGCTTTTGTATCTATTGATGATTCTGCTGATGAAGGTTCTATTGTAACCATTGTGTTCTGCAATGTTGTAGATGGTATTAATTTCTTTTTTGAAATTCTTGCGAGATAAAGGGATAGTTAATGCTCTGAGGACCATGCTATTGTAAGCTGCTTTTTTATGTATGTCTGGGTGCACAGAGGTCTGATGGATGGTATTGATGGTGTGGGTGGGTTTCCTGTATATATTGAAGGATAAAGTGTTGTTGCTGTTGCGCATAATGGTTAAGTCCAGGTAATTAAGGGCTTTATTGTTTTCTGACTCTATGGTGAATTTTATATGTGGGTCAATAGAGTTGAGAAATCCAAGTACTGTGTTGCTGTTGGTAACGTGGGAGTCTAAAATAACAAAGGTGTCATCTACAAAGCGTGTCCAGTGTTGAATGCCATTGATCTTGCCAATGATGTGAGAATGTTCTAAATGATCAATGTAGATGTCTGCAAGGATTCCTGAAGCTGGTGACCCCATGGGAAGACCTATCTGTTGGTAAATGACATTATTGAAAGTGAAGAAATTGTTGTTCAAAGTAAATTCCAGAATTCGAATAAATTCATCTATTTCGCCTATACTTAAATTGCTGAATTTGGAGAGATTGTTTTTGATCAATTGTACGGTGCTGTTAACGGGAACATTAGCGTACATGTTAGTAATATCAAAAGAATGAAGAGTGTGGTGTTTGGATAAATTAAAGTGTTTGATCTTATTGCAGAATTCTAAGGAGTTCTTTACTGATGTGTTGGCTTGAAAACGATAGTGTGACTTGAGGAATTTGTGAATGAAACGAGATACTTCATAGGTCGGACTGTTTCTGAAATTGATAATGGGTCTTATGGGGATGTCTGTTTTATGGATCTTGGGTAGCGCTTTGGCTGTGGGAAGTTTCGGATTCATGATAATCATTTTGGATTTTTCAAGGTCATTAAACAGAAATGAAATGTTCTTGATGATGGTTTTTAGGTCTCTTTGTATTTTATTAGTTGGATCTTTTTTAGAGGTTATGAAGTTGTTGTCTGTAAAAAACGTGTGTGCTTTATTAACATAGTCACTTTTGTCCATGATTACGGTAGCATTTCCTTTGTCGGCTTTTGTTATAATTAAGTCGTTTTGTTTCACTTTTTTCTTAAGTTTGTTTACTTTAGCTACGTGCACTGTGTTGGGTTTAATGGTTTGTTGTTGATTGAGGATGGAAGATAGCTTGTGTTTGACTTCATATCGGACCTCTTCTTGTATATTAATTGGTAATTTATTAATGGCCAATTCAGATTCAGCTATGGTGGAAATTAAATTATCATGGTTAGAAGGATTACCCCAATTATGTTTAGGTCCCTTGCTCAGCACATCAAGATCATCGGCATCAAGAATGATTTTACTTAAGTTTACTACAGGTTGGTGAAAATCATTAGACCTTGTGTTATTTGAGTTGTTATGTTTGCTAAGTATTGTTTTTGTTTTTGAAAGAGCATTCCATTTCTTGTCAAGTGTGTTTTGTTTCTTTAACAAAGTGAGGTTAAGTTTGTTGGAGACGTGGAATTGAAAGGACGTCCATTCGAGGGGGCAAAGGAGAGTGGAAACTTCTAAATGAGTTTCATATAGTTTGTGGTTCAGGAGAGATTTCTTTTTATGGAGAAATTTGATTTCCTCTTTAATCCAGATTTTATCGGTTTTAAGTTGAGTCGCGCGAGTTTTTGCTGTATTTCTGTGAGTTTTCTTGGTAAACTTTAGAAAATTGGGGGTTATGTCATTAATCAAGCATTTTTTCAAAAAACGTAAGTCTTGCCCTCCCACACCAACTCCAAACTCATTTTCAATCCACACACTGTCAACAATAACAATAGCAACATCAACAACAAATATTTGAACTCCGGAGTTTACAAATTAAAGTGCCAATCCTGTAATTCCAGCTACATAGGTCAAACAGGCCGCAATTTTGTCATAAGATACGCCGAACATCGCAACGCTCTCAAATATAATCGTTTTTCAGCTATGAGCGAAAAACATCCAGCCACGAATACACTTCAATAGACAAAGACCTGAAGATCTTGCATTATGAGCAAAAAGGCACCTTGCTCAACATTCTCGAGAGCATCCACATCGATTTAGATCAGTTTATGAACCCCACTCACAATTTAAATGAAGTCAGCGAGAAAAAGAACATTCTACTTGAAACATTCATTCAATACATTTGTCAGAATTTCCATAACACAAACAAACCCCACCTCCATCTCCCCGACTCACCACCACTCCCCCCCCCTCCTCACACCACCCCTCCCCCTCCGCTCCTTCCAACCTAGCAAACACAGCCAACCAACAATAGACTCGATCACGCGACCGAGACCGTCACTTTAAGAAGGCCACACCATTCGAGTTTTAGAAGTCAGCGAGTAAACTAACATCCTCTTGAAACATTCATTCCTTATATTTGCCAAACAAACCCACCTCCATCTCTCCAACTCAACATCCCCTCCCTTCCTCAAACCAGCCCTGCACCTCCCTTCCCCCTCCACTCCTTCCAACCTAACAAACGCAGCCAACCAACAATAGACTCGATCACGCGACCGAGACCGTCACTTTAAGAAGGCCACACCATTTGAGCTTTAGAAGTCAGCGAGTAAACTAACATCCTCTTGAAACATTCATTCTTTATATTTGCCAAACAAACCCACCTCCATCTCTCCAACTCAACACCCCTCCCTTCCTCAAACCAGCCCTGTACCTCCCCTTCCCCCTCCGCTCCTTCCATCCTAGCAGACACAGCCGAACCAACATTAGACTCGATCACGCGAACGAGACCGTTACTTTGAGAAAGCCAGGCCACTAGAGAGGACAACCACCTACTGCACACCGTAAGTTTAAGCTTTCTTCACAACCATTCCACACTTTTTACTTATCAACCCATGTTTCTCATACAACCTCATTTTTTCCATTACAGATTAGAACTTCATTGACGGTTTCCACTAGATTACTACAATTTACTATGCATCTGTCTTCTACCTAACACAGCTTCTCATATTTTTTATATGCGGCCCTTCCGACCCCTCTACAATAAGGCAAAACACCAGCCAACATTATGAAACAATAATGAAGAAAGGGACCGCTAGATTGAGAAGATATTAAGAATGCTGCTATTTCTGAAGCCTTAAATTTAAGGTGTTTTTTCTCCTTACACAGGCTTTTCGCCTGCAGGTTAATTCAGGCTTGGTTTCTCTCAAAATGTTTGCTCCCGCTCTCCTCCTGACCATTTTGATGTGATGGGTTTCCACTAGGATTTTGACAGCGATTTCAAACTGTTTTGTCGTTTTTATAAACTAATAATTTGTAAACTATGAGGTCCACAACCTCACCATGTGCTACCATTATTCATTTCCATCTGCATCATTTGTTTTCTCATTCCCTTGTTTCTTAGGTTAATGCAGTTTTTTAGTATCAATTATTATTTCAAATTAACTCCTGTTTCACTGAATTTTGTTGCAATAAGTTGTTTTTTGCTCTGCATATTGATGTAAATATTGTATATTTGTGCTATTTTGTTTCCGTCTAGGCTCTCTTTTGTTTGTTTTTTCATTTGCGCTTTCATTATGTTTTTTAGCATTTTTTCAACTCATATTATGTAAATTATTCCAACCCCCCTAATTTTTTCACTGAAGATGGCTCAAACGAGCCGAAACATGTCTGAACTTGTTTACTCCGTCTAATGACGGAATATATGATGTATTGAATAGGAGGATACTTTCATTTTTCGCCATTGTAAAGTTAATTAATGTAGTTAGGATTTTTTATTGTTAAAATCATGTTGTTTTCTAAAGTTTATACTTCTTCTTATCATGTGGTTAATTGTAATAGAGGGCCACAAGCCCTAACTTTACCACTAATGAAGGCATGAAATAAGTAAATAAATGAATAAATAAATAAATAGTTAGCCCTCAGCCTACTTAGCGGCAGTTGGTCGCAGTTTCAGCTGGGAATTCTCACTCGCTATGAGGCCTCTGCAGCTGGCAGTGTTTTAATTTGAGAGTCCTGTAGTTTTTCCTTTTAAGTTACCATATAAATAGGTCCATTAACTAAATTATTTGTGATTTTTAAAACGATTAGTAATATTCTCAAAAGACATTCTGTTATTGATAGAAATTGATACAGATTTCTTTTAGTAGTAAAATTTATATTGACTGTCTTAAGGCTTAATGTCCCATTTGAGGACAGCCAGAGTAAAGGGATAACACCATCACAAAATACAGGATTCTTTTCTTACATGCATGGAATTTGCTAAAACCTTCATGGTCAGCTGAATGGTAATTACCAGGGCCAGGATTTTGATGACCTAAAAATGACCTATAAAATGAATGCAAATATCCCATAAAATGACCCGAAAACTTAAAAAAAGACCTAAAAATTTGAATGAAACTGACATAATTTCATCACACAAAAAATGCAAACAGAATACATCATTGTATGTGGAAATGATTTTAATAGGTACCTAATATAATTTTATTATTATTTGACAAATACTGGTTATTATTTCAATCTATTGTTTGGTACTCCAAGTTATGTGTTCTTTTCTTCAAGGAAAATAACACTTCATGGTATGTGGAACTTTAAGGTTGCAACATCTGAAGAACAAAATAAGAGAGAATTTCGCCGTTAGGTACTTGAATTCTTTATCGGATTAGAGATAATAAGAAAAAAGTGCACTTAAAATACATGACAGGCTTACCTCACTCTGCGTTACACTAGATGACTGTGACCATTCGTAGATTCTCACACGAAAAGGAACGACAACTGTCGACCAGCACATTTTTTTACTTTGAAAAGCTTCTTTCAGCGTCTGTGGATGCTATTGAAGCATACTTGAAGTGCACTAAATCACAGGATGTAAGTTCTTCTTCAACGCCAATAATGCTGAAATCTTCACCCTCCAAAATCCAAGAGATGGAGCACAAAACATTATAACCCGATTTCTTGTCAAGAACACATTTCAGTTTGACACTGCCACTAGAATCACCACAAATGCATTTTAATTCAACTGTGGCTGTTCTGACTAAATTGATAATTTTTTCTAGAGCCACGTCTCTCTCCTGAGGATGTGTAATAATCGACGACAAAGAACTGAAATTTCCTTTGATGCACGCTAGTTTTCCCTCCATTTGCCTATCCGAAAACAAATTCTTGAACCATCTGAATGGCCTTGGCATTTTGTACGTCAAAAGAATCTATTACATGCTTCACTGTCTGAAAGTGGTCATAATGGTAAATACAGGCGTCGATCCACATACCCCACTGTGTGATGCAAGGCTGCGGTGGTAATGGAATGTCGGGTGCTTGGGATCAGAAAAGTTCTTCCCTGCGTGATGGAGCCTTTTTTTTTTTTTTTTTTTTTTTTTTGCTCGGGGCGTTGACCTATGAAGATCTTTTACCCCTACTTGCACCATATGTGAGGAACCTGCGTGTATTATGTAAATGACGGAAGTGTAAAGTGTTGAATGCGAGGAAAGGAAAGTTAAGGACGACACAAACACTCAGTCTCCAGGCCAGGGATATTAATCATTTACAATCATAAACCCCTGACCCGGCCGGGAATTGAACCCGGGGCCGCCGGGTGACCGTTGCCCCCCTACACTGTGAGGCCGGACGTGATGGAGCCTTAATAAATACCTTCTTAGTTAGGGACACAAGCTTGTCAACTTGAGGGAAATTTGATCTGACTTCTTCGGCCACTCTGTGAAAAGCGTGAGCTAGGCAGGTTACATGTACCATTTTTGAGTAAAATGCTTTGATTGCATTGGCAGTTATTATCTGCACACTTTTTAGCGATAAATTTACACCCTAGTGCTGAATCGGTCGACTTTGGTTATGTTCGAGATTCGTATTGGCAAGCTTTGAAACACAAACTAAGAATCGCTTATGATCGCTGTGCGACATCTGGCATACACTTTACGTACTCGTACTGTTGTTGTTTATAACAGCAAAGCCAAACTATAGAATTCATGCTAGGAAAAAGTTTCGCATCGAGAAATATTATATAGTATTATATATTGTGTGTGTGACACAGTTGTTGGCGTAAGATAATAAAGGTTTAGAAAATTCATATCGATTGATCATATTATTTAAAGATAAAAACTTCATTGTTCCGTATTGAAATTATTGATGTTAAAAATTAAATAATTGAAAAGGAGGTTCAACCTATTCAATACTTAAAAGAAGGAAATGCAGTAATCACATTCCTATTTAAATGGGACCGGTTTCGACCTTAGTCCAGGTCATCATCAGCCGTAAAAAGATGTACAATGTTTATGAATATTGGAGGTCAGTTTCACACTTTGATAGGCACAAAGACACGACACCACATTCTGTATGCACAAAGTCACAACACTATCAACTAATAAACGAAGATCAAAAATAACTAGAAGACGCAGACGAATAGATTTGTAGTAGAAAGCCGCCAGCTCCTGGTGATCATTTCCGTTCAGTTGGCAGTATTACCGGAATTGGCAGTGCTCCCTCCTTACTCCGCAACCTAGTACACAAATCTATCACTAAAAAGTGCGTGTACAATATGTAAGGCGCTGTATCAGTCACAAAAATCAGAAAATCATCATACCTTACACCCTCAGGCCATAATAGTCCCATTGATTTATCGAAGAGGGAACATATTGTAGAATGGTTCACAGATTGCAAATCTTCGGTCGTGAGCAAAAATATTTTTCCAGGCCTATCTACTTCTAACGTACCCACGATAACACTGGAAATGTAACGGCCCTCTACTTCACTGGTTTCATCAATTGAAACAAATATTTTGTTTCCGCAGACTTCTTCTCTGATATTCCTTATTGTGTCATCATAGCATTGGGATACATAGTTCTTTCTCAGAGTAGACTCATCCGGAATTACACGGCCCGTATACCTTTCTAAGAAATCTCTTAGTTTAATATCGTTCAATTTCCAGAGTGGAATGTTCGAAGAAACCAAAGCTTCACACAAGTCTTTAAAAAACACAGAGAAAGTACCGCCATTGGAGGATGACTGTGAGAGTTACAGTGGAGAAACTTCTGGTTTGCTACTATTTTGGACACTAGGTATGTGCTTCTTTCAGCCGATATGTTGCTGAATGGTAAATCTCCTATCTCCTGCCACTTTCACTTCACTTTGCAGAAAAAAATTTCACCATTGGTGGTAAAAATATCCTCGCCGAACTCCAAAATGATTTGTTTGAAATGAACAGCCCTAAATGACTTTAACTTCGGCATTTTAAATACATTCCAAACAATCGTGGCCGATAACACAAATCCACTAAGCACACTTATGTTTGTACTGAGGTTCTTAACCAGACTGGCATTACTGGGCCTACTGTTGTCTGTCTTCCTACCCCCTCGATTTCAACATCGCTTCCGGATTAGCTGCAAGCACAGGTGTGTCTCCTGGAATGTGGATATTCCAAGAAATAAGGGTTGAACAAAGTTGTGAAGATTCTCATGTCTTCATATTCAACCTCATTTTCAGTTCCAATAATATCCAGTACCACATGCAAAAATGCATCATAAACCATTAAGAATGTGAGAAAATTACTCAAAATGTATAAAATATTCTAATAAATTCCATGATATAATAATGATGCAGAAAGCAAGAAAATGACCTAAATATAAGATACTTAGAAAAATGATGAAAAAATGACTTAATAAATGAGGGGTTTGGGTGTAAAACATGGTAAGTGACAATTTTTGCAATATTGAGATATTGAATGTAAAACATGGTATCTGACCTTCTAGTTTGAAAGGAGCGGTTAGTTTTTTTGGTATATCAACAGATGGTAGCAGTATGCAGACTTATTTTTCCTGGTAACTCCAAACCAGTGAATGTTAAAACATGGTATGTGAGATAAAATGGCTACTAGCAAGAAGTTGGAGTTTGATAGAGAAAAGGAAGTGTGCAATGCTGCAATGTTTGAACAGCTTCTAGTGAGTGATTAAGACTGTGATGTTTCTTATAAGGATCCAGCCTATCAAACAGAGGAAAATGAAAATGAACACTACACTGTTAATATCCAAAATGAGGTAAGAAGATTTTATAACCTCACTTTTCCCGCTTGCAAGTATATGTTGGTATCTACTGCAGTTACCATGTTGTACATGCATTGGGGTATCTACTGTAGATACCATGTTATTCTTGCACAGAGTGATCATATTACATTCCAAAAAAGGAGGATGGATTGCATAAAATTTTGTGCAGGTTTGAAATTAAGGTTTTTATTGTGAAAACATGTATTTTAATTATAAATTTGTTAATGTTTAATTTATTTTTCTGTGATGATCCTGTCACTGATGACACAGATGCTAGAGAAGAAAGATGTGGGAGAAAAAAGAAACAGGTTTGAATCAGCAACAAAAACGTTGAGAAGATCGCAAGGAAGGTCCACCTTACTTGCAGAAATGAGGAAAGAAGCAAGAGACAAAACGTCATCAGCAGGTCCCAGCTGTAAATGCAAGAAAGTATGCCTTCAGATATTCAATGAAGATGGCAGAAGGGACATCTTTCAGAACTTCTTGCATATGGGAAATTATGATTTTCAGATATACTCTTCCAGTTCTACAAAAGAGACCCTATCTAATAGATGCAAGCAAATAGTAGTTCTGATATGTGTGTACCACAAGCATGTATAACATGGTATCCACTGTTTTCAGTGTTTTGTACTGGTTGATATTGGTGTTTTTCAAAGAGTAAAAAAATACTTTGTGTATGATATTAGTAGCATTGCCTTATGCAAAATCCAATTAAACAGTAAGGCGAATATTAAACTGCTGACTGTTCTAAATGTGTAGTTATATTTTTGTAAATGTTTGCCTTCCCGGTAACACCAAAGAACTAAAATGTCAGTTACCATGTTTTACACCTGAACCCCTCAAATATGCATTTCTGTAATATGGGGGCAGCAGTGTCTGTGGTGAACCGTTTTAAAGATGACATGTCATCAGAATCTGGGCCCTGCTAATTAAAAATATGTTTATTGTAATGTTGATGGGCTGAGTGGCTCAGACAGTTGAGGCGCTGGCCTTCTGACTCTAACTTGGCAGGTTCGATCCTGGCTCAGTCTGGTGGTATTTGAACGTGTTCAAATACCACAGCCCTGTGTCGATAGATTTACTGGCATGTAAAAGAACTCCTGCAAGACTAAATTCCGGCACCTCTGCACCTCCGAAAACCGTAAAAGTAGTTAGTGGGACGTAAAGCAATTATTATTATTATTATTATTATTATTATTATTATTATTATTATTATTATTATTATTATTATTATTATTATTATTATTATGTGCGTATGGACCCAATGGATCACGCAAAGCTCTAACGATTCTGTTTTCTGAGTTGCCAAACAGCTCTCATCCTTTCTCCGTGGATCCTTTTTCCTGTCCACTTTGCTCCAGTCTTCTTTTTCACTTCGTTCTCTGGTTGCACTTTCCATCCATTAAGTTTTTTCCTATAAAGGTTTCTGTCCGCAGTGTCATTTGGGTTTATCTGGGCTTTTTCCAGATCCTTCTTCACTTCTAGTACCCATGGAATATTTTTTAGATGTTCTATGTAGGTGAGAATCTTGTGTGTCAGTCTACTTGCCGGCAATCTGTGGACGTGCCCATAGAATTTCAGACGTCTTTTACGGATGTCTGCTGCAATGTTGGAATGCTCTTCTGTCTCTCTGCGTAACCTCAGTCTATATCCATCTTCTGTTTTTCGGGGGCCGAGAATTTTCCTCAGGATTCTCCTTTCCTCTTTTAAATTATTTTCTAGGTCACCTTTCCCGTTTAGTGTAAGGGTCTCACTGGCATATAAGACTTCGGGCTTTATTACTGTATTATAGTGTCTGATCTTTGCATGGCGGGACAAGCACTTTTTATTGTATATGTTGTGAACCCTACCGTAGGCTTTCCGAAATTTTTGTAGGCGAATTTTCTGGGCAACCTTCTCGCCTCCCGTTGGTTCAAGTATTTCTCCCAAGTACTTGAAGTGTGGTACTCGGTTGATTTGCCCATGTGTCGTGTTCAAAGTCTGGATGTCAAGTTTTGAGCAGAAGAACTTGGTCTTTTCAAAGGAAATTTGTAGGCCAACCTTTCCAGCACATTCGCTAAGGGTTTCAATTTGTTTAACGGCTGTGAATACATCATCTGTAAGTATGGCCAGGTCATCTGCAAAAGCGAGGCATGATATCTCAATACCGTCTTTGGGTCGTCCTAGTTGTATGGGGCGCCAGTATCCCATGTCTTTCAATACCTTTTCCCACTCGCGGATGACTTTGTCTAGGACGAGGTTGAAAAGAAGCGGAGATAAGCCGTCACCTTGTTGGACGCCAGTTTTAATCGGGAATGGTTCAGAGATCTCCCCCATGAATTTAACTTTTGAGATAGTGTCAGTGTGTGTTGCCTTGATGAGGTTGAGGGTCTTGGAATCAAGCCCCAGTTCCTCAAGAATAACGAAGAGAGACTGTCGATCAACCGAGTCGTACGCTTTCCTGAAGTCAACAAAAATGCAGATGACCGGTTTGTTCCTCAATGCTTTGTATTTAAGTGTTGCCTTCAAGTTGAATATTTGTTCTGCACACGAGCGACCAGGGCGGAAGCCTGCTTGATATTCGCCAATACTTTGTTCAAGTTGTTCTTGCGTTCTCTTCAAAAGGCAAGCTGAAAGAATTTTGTAAGTCACTTGGAGAAGAGAAATGCCCCTGTAATTGTTTACGTCGGTCTTATCTCCCTTTTTGTGTAATGGGTGGATGAGGGCGCACTTCCAGTCCTGAGGTAATTCTTCCGATTGCCAGATATCTGTGATGATTTGAGTGAGCTCCTGGAGGGAGTTAGGTCCAAGATTTTTCAGAAGTTCCGCAATGATGCCATCTTCTCCGGAGGTCCTATTGTTTTTAAGTTTGAGGATGTGGCCGCGGATTTCTTCCTCTGTCGGTGGTGGAGATTATTATTATTATTATTATTATTATTATTATTATTATTATTATTATTGTAGTAGTGCTAGTGTAAATCACTTTTATAATAATGATTTGACATTTTTATGGGATTTTTTACTAGTACACAAATTGGTGAATATTACTGTTGACTTGTTCTCCTGAACTATGTCATGTGACATTGAATAAGGCTGAACAAAAAGCGGTTTTTCTCACATATATAACTTAGGAAGCTCGTTTTTATTTCAGTATCCTTTGATCATTTGTTTCAGTCTCATTCCCTGCGTCTGGAAGGTGAAAATGACAGGTTACAGAAACAGAACATGGAATTGGCAACCCATGTACAAGATCTCGCCAATCATCCAAATCTCTTGGAGAAGAACATCAATCAGTGCAATCACAAAATAACTGAGCTCAAAGTAAACTATTTCCTTCCATTATTTTATACTTTATTATTTAGTTTGTCCAGTGCCATTTAAAAGTGAAACATTTATGAAATGTATGATATTTATACCCTGTCCTTGAATATTCAGGAATATTTAAAACACTTTATTTAAAAAGAAATCAGGGAAATTACAACAAAATTTTGTAGTGACCTTTCCATAGTAATACATGGACCTAAGTTTTTATACTGAATATCGTGCAAAAGATATTTGGGATATTTTAGTTCTTTCCCCCCACTCCAAGTTGCTTTTATGTCACACCGACACAGACAGGTCTGTCCGACTCGTTGGCTGAACGGTCAGCATACTGGCCTTCGGTTCAGAGGGTCCCCGGGTTCGATTCCCGGCTGGGTCGGGGATTTTAACCGTAATTGGTTAATTCCAATGGCACGGGGGCTGGGTGTATGTGTTGTCTTCATCATCATTTCATCCTCATTACAACGCGCAGGTCGCCTACAGGCGTCAAATAGAAAGACGTGCACCTGGTGAGCCGAACCTGTCCTGGGATATCCCGGCACTAAAAGCCATACGACATTTCACAGACAGGTCGTATGGCGACAATGGGATATGAAAGGGCTAGGAGCGGGAAGGAAGCAGCCGTGGCCTTAATTAAGGTACAGCCTGGTGTGAAAATGGGAAACCACGGAAAACCATCTTCAGGGCTGCCGACAGTGGGGTTCGAATCCACTATCTCCCGAATACTGGATACTGGCCGCACTTAAGTGACTGCAGCTATCGAGTTCGGTACATTTCAGTTCAAAAGCATTGATCATTCTAGTGAAAAGCGTACATCGGATGTACTAGAACATCCTTCTAGGGACAATATCCTCAATCGTCCACTGAAGAAGAATGTGATAATATAGTTGGTGTTGCCAACATCGTGGTTTTCCCACTAAATCTGTGTTTTTATACTCTTTTTCAGCGGGTAAATTTTAACTTACAGTGGAAAATCTAGTCTTTTTCATGCTTATGTCAGTGGATATTTTTGTGTTTTTTCAGTTAAAATTTTATGCAATATAATAATTAACACCTTTTTTGAGACTCACAAATTTTCAGCAGGAATGACACATAGAAGGGCTATAGTGATTTCAGACAACTGAGAATGAATGAGTGAGTATTGGGCAGATCACAAGAACCAGACAGTACAACCTTCAAAGAGAAAGTGAATGTGAAATGACTCGGGTGGTCCAATGTGGCCAATAAAGTTAATAATAATAATAATAATAATAATAATAATAATAATAATAATAATAATAATAATAATAATCCACAGCCTGTTTACAGTCATTCGACCAGGTCAGGAATGGATTGAATGAAGCCCCCAATTCTAGCGGCGAGGATAGGAATTGTGCCGGTTGCCGAAGCCTGTCACACTCCTCTGGGGCAGTGATTAATGAATGACAGATGAAATTAAATAATATTGGAGAGTGTTGCTGGAATGAAAAATGACAGGGAAAACTGGAGTACCCAGAGAAACACCTGTCCTGCCTCTGCTTTGTCCAGCACAAATCTCACACAGAGTGACCGGGATTTGAACCACGGAACCTAGCGGTGAGAGGCCGGCGTGCTGCCACCTGAGCTACAGAGGCAATAATAATAATAATAATAATAATAATAATAATAATAATAATAATAATAATAATAATAATAATCCAACAAGGAGATGGGTTGTCCCTTTATTATTTAATCTTGTTTTGGAAAAGGTGATTAGGACTTAGGAAAAAGAAGTTAAAGGAGTAACCCTTGGCAGATTACATGAAAACACAATGAATTTACAGTGTTTGGCCTTCGTTGATGACTTAGCAGTGTTATCCAATAACAGACAGGAAGTGATTGCATCCATTGAAATACTCCATGAAATTGCATCCAGAACAGGACTCCAGATCTCATACCAGAAAACTCACTACATGGAAGGTTCCCTTCGGTACCTAGATGGACAGCCAATGAAAACCCAATATTGCAAAATATCCCAAGTGTCTAAATTCAGTTACCTGGGAGAAGTCATCCAACCTTCAGGACTCAATCCTGAAGCAAACAAAGAAAGGATCTCTATACTACAAAGAGCATACAGACTCATTTGGAGACATTATAACACTGTAATCAAGCCTGAAGCACTATATGCATCTGAAACACTGATCATTGGGGGCAGATCATTGATTAAAGATGTAGAAAAGCAAGAAAGAAAAATCTTAAGGAAAATTTTTGGACCAGTCTGTACAGGGGGAATTTGGATGATTAGAAAATCTCATGATCTGTATCAATACTCAGAGAAAAATCTCAGACACATTTAGGAATAGACGTTTAAAATTTTATGGGCATATTATTAGAATGAGTAATCAAAGATTGACCAAAATAATTTTGAACCTAGCCCTATCAATGAAAGTAAAAAACAATTGGCTGCTCGAAGTTGGAAAAGATTTTCAGGAAATAGGCATCACAGATGACGTTGTGTTAGACAGATCTATGTTCAGAAAATTAGTCGACAATCACCGCTTTAAACATCATCCAAGCACTACCTCCTACAAAATTTGGTCAGAAGATTGCAAGAAAAGCCACAGCAAGAAGATGAATAGATTTTGGGAGAAGAGAAAAGGCAACGACAACAGCTAAAAATGCTTAATCGCGCTCCTTAGTTGGGCATAACAAAGAAATAATAATAATAATTAAACCAGCTCTTCTACATGGATGACATCAAATTATATGCAACAAAAACAGATCCCAAATGACTTCCCTCATCAATATTACAAAAAAACCATTTCCAAAGATATCTGCATGGAATTTGGTATGAGCAAATGCAAAATAAATAGAATTAAAAAGGGGCAATGGTATAGGACAGACGTAATAACAATTCCAGCTGATCAAAAAATTGAAAGCATGGAAAAAATGAAACATATAAGTATCTAGGCTTTGAGCAATCAATGAAGATCGAAAATAAACTTCAGAAAGAAAAACTCATGCAGAAATTTCAGCACAGACTCCGCCTCATCTTAAAAACTAAGCTTAATGCTTCCAACTTATCAAAGGCAATCAATACATATGTTGTAACTGCACTGACACACTCATTTGGCATTCTAAACTGGTCTCAAACAGATCTAGAAAACATCAATCGCACAATAAGGACAATGCTTACTGAACACTAAATGAAGCATGCTAATTCAAGCATAGAGAGGGTTACAATGCTGAGAAGAGAGGGGGGTTATAGCTCTACACAACCAACAAGTAATAAACCTGAGGAAATACTTCCATTGTCGGACAGATGACAGCATTCTGCATAAAGCTGTGGTTGAAGCAGATCTAAACTACACCCCTCTGAATTTACAAGAACACCACATAAATATCAAAGACACCAACATCCTGCACAGGGAAAAGATAGAGAGAGATGGGATAGTAAAGAACTTCATGGAAGGTACTACAACCAGAGCAATGATGACAACATTGATGAACAACTTTCAAACTCATGGCCCCCTTTCTTCTCAGCATGGGAGAGTTATTTCCAGTAACTGAGGGATTCAGCCAGGCGATCCAAGATAAAGTGATCTCAACAAGGAGTTATAGGAAATCCATCCTTAAAGATCTTACTACTAAGAATGATGAGTGCAGGAAATGCAACAGCAACCCAGAAACTATTGAGCACATCATCAGCAACTGCAGATTACTAGCGCCAACGTCGTACACTGACAGACATAATGATGAGCCAAAGTTATACATCAAGAAATTGCCCTGACCCGATCTTTGATCCAGAACAGAGTGCCTTACTACAAATACTCCCCACTAAGTGTACTGGAAAATAAAAATTTTAAACTATACTGAGATCGAACGATACAAACAGATAAAACAATTCCGCACAATAGACCAGACATAACATTAACATATAAAAAGAACAACACACATATCTCATTGACATCGCTATCCCAAAAGACCACAATATGAAACAGAAATACAGGGAGAAGGTCGATAAATATACCCTTCTGGCTATGGAAGTAGCAAGAATCTGGAAACAAGACAGAGTGACAATTCTTCCTTTCCTCCCTTCTCCCACTGGACTCACACCAAAATCATTTCCAGAAAACTTAATGAAACTACAGCTCCCCATCTTCACTCACAATGTGGTACAGAAGCCTGCAATTTTAAAGACCTGCAACATTGTCAGAACATTCCTGAATGTTCAGTGCGACCATAAATTGAAAAGGCTGCAACCTCTACAACGAAGAGAATAATGAAGGCGTATATTGTAAAGTTATATAAGTTATAACTGAGCTCTATTTCTTATATGTAAAATATCAAAATACATGCTATATTACCAACTATAAAGTTGTAAAATAAATAATGATAATAATCCCTCAGGGGAGCCTGTTAACCTCTGGAAGGCACGTCCCCAGGTGGCGGATAGGGGGCCTACAGCAATGTGGGCTGATGAAAATACCTTGGAAATGAACCCGTGGACCAACAGGCAGTCCAACTCCTGGGGGCTTTACAATACTGGGACACCCTCTCTCCAGGGATCATAAATATGGGGGGCCCTAACACAGGGTGATGTGTGAAGACCCCAACGACATCAGCAGCAGAGACGATAGTCTTCGGTATGGTGGTGATGGCGGAAGGGGCAGCCCTGTACTTGGGGATTAATATGAGTACAACTGGTCAACGGCTTCCAAGGCAAAAGAAGATGTTTAGTACTATCTCAACGGCAAGGAAGGCGGAAGAACCACAGCGGGGAAGATTGGTCTCCATAGCTGAACAGGCAACTAATCTAAGGGAGTATACCCTGAAATTAAACCTACAGGATCTCTCAATCTCAGTAGTAACATGAATAGGATGTAATAACCCTAATCCACCCAACACAGTTTTCAACTAAAGCATGGAGGTCAAACATACGGAAATGATTACCCCAGGTGGTACCCAATCCACCGTCACTTTCAGTGACATTGTGGGCCTTCGGATTCTGGGGAGCCCACACCTACGCACTACAAGGATGAGTCAAACCATCCTGAAACCTCTTGCAACAAGATACGGCATAAACAACCCAACTACTTTGTCATGTTGAATGTCAACTCCCTAATCAAGATAGGTAAAATGAAACATCTAACAGACACTTTTACACAGCACCAGATTCTGAGTGCAAGAAACCAGATATTCTGATGAATATGCATTCGAATCTCAGGGATACCGGATCTTCAAGGGAAAAGTGCGGCGTTGGAAGGTAAAGAACATCCCTAATTTGGGGACTGGCTTCATTGTCAGCCACAAAATACTGGAATCAGTTATAGACTTCCATTTGCCCAATAGCAGAGTATCTCTACTAACATTTCGGTGCACCAATAAGGTCTACACAGTTGTGAATGTACATGCACCCATTAACCAGTACAACAAGTGGAATCCTGAAGGCACAGACAAGTTTCGGGAAGAACTCAAAGATAAACACATAGTGGGAGAATACCCAGCTCACATGCAGACCAACAGAAATGGAGAACGACTTGTTGGACTCTGTCAAACTTTTCATCTAGTAATGAAATCAATGGTTTTCAAACATTCATCAAGAAAGCAGAAGACATGGATTTCACCAAACAAACTCCTGGGAGAATTTCAGATAGATCATGTGGCCATTTCACGGAAGTTCTGTAGTGAAATAGAAAACGTCAGGATACTAATAGGGGCGAATCTGGACTCAGACCACTACCTCTCCAAAATAAAATTTTGGTTCTTACCCAGAAACACAAGAAGAGCAAGAACACCCATACTCACTAACTTTGACCTGGAGACACTGAAATCAAGCTACATGATTACAGAGATAATGGAAGTGCTAGAATACGAGAGTTACAAACATGGACCATCTACGGGACAACTTAGTCAAAGTTGCTACAGAAGAAACACATCTAGTGGACCAGTATCTGTGACCAAGAGATCGCACAGAGAGAGGTAGCTTGGCTATGATGGAACTCACAAAAGTCCCAAGCAAATAGGGATAAGTTAATAGAGCAGCGTCAACTAACTGCCAGAATCATCAGACAGGTTAGCGTCAATACACCCAGGACCAATTAACGCAATTGGATGAAGACTTTAAGAAGAACAACTCCAGAAACTTCTACAAGACCTTCAAACAAAACCTCAGGCACTAGCACTATACCCCACCCAGCCCACACTTCAGGGCACCAGATGGGAACTTAGCCTATAATGACAAAGACAGCTGTCACTTATTGGTCAAATACTTTGAGAATCTCCTTAGCTGCAAGTCCCCTAAGACTTCCTTTGTCTACCAAGACAGATCCAGACAACCAAACTCTCTTCCTCCAACAGAAGAAGAAGTAACAAACAGCATCCAATCTCTGAAAAATAACAAATCACCGGAAAAGAAGATGCAATAGTTGCCGGGGATAAATCAATCAGCAAGTTGACAGAGATCCTACAGAACATCTGGGAAATTAGAGGCTATCAGATGACTGGACATCTGCTCTGATCCACTCCTTACACAAGAAGGGTGACTTGACTGACATGAACAGCTATACAGGGATCTCACTGATACAGTTACCTACAAGATATTATCTAAGGCCCTATTGAACAGAGCCGAATCTCAATTGGATCCACAACTGGGGGAATACCAAGATGCTTTCACAAAAGGACGTTCTTGTGCTGAACAGATCCTCAACTCGAAATCGGTGCTAATGCAAGTTACACTAGCGGGCAAGAAGTATGTACAGTAAAACCTCCCTATAACGGACACCTTCGGGACCGAAAAAAATGTCCGTTATGAAGGGGTGTCCGCCCGCGAGAGGTTATGAAACCGGTACCATTAAACATAAGTTGGAACACAATAACCCATGTATAGTATGTGTTAACAATTCTCGCAAATGTACCTTTAATTGTATACTGTATACAGTATTGTACAATATACTGCTCTGTACTCACATGAGAAAGTTGTAGATGGGCTGCTGCAGATGCGATGCACTGTATTAAAGAGACAAAAACACTTCTATGGAAACCTCTATTGAGCACACTGTACACTATTACCGTTCACCATGTTAAAATTAAAAAGAACGTATGAGTTTTTGAAACGTCAAATCAGTATGTAGATGTAGCAATATCTAGCACAGTACAGTAAAACATTAGCTCTTGAAAAAATCCTTAATGTTCGTTTGTTTTGTCCATTTCGGTTTAGCAATGATGTTTTCACTATGTGCAATTAAATCCTGGGTCAAATTTACACCTTTTTCATCGTTTTGTTTACAATAAAATTCTTTCAGTCGCTTAACAATGCCGAGAGCCTCACTGTACGAGGTTATTGGCAGCACATTCATTTCCGTATTTTCTTCAAAGTCGTCATTAGCATCATCTTCACTCCCGCTTTCGTCAGAATCTTCATTTTTGTCCCTCTTCCCTTGGATTGACTGAAGAATCATTTTCGTGTTTCCACTCTCACACTCTGTTGGAATATCTGAATCAATTTCGATATAGGTGTTCACTTGTACACTGTAACCTGCTGCATTAATCAACTCTTGTGTTGTTTCTATGCTGTCAGGAAGGGTATCCGATTCTATTTCGGGATGTCCACCACTAGCGGGAAACCCAGCTTTCAGAAAGCAGTCACGAATTGTTGAGGCCGTGACGTTTTTCCATGCATTGGTTATCCGTGAAATTGCTTGGAGAACATTCAGCCCCTTTGTCAGTGTTTGAAGGGTTACTTCATTCCCGTTAAGTTCTGATACTATGTGCTTCATCACTAACTGTCTGTACATAACCTTGAAGTTCTGGATCACTCCTTGGTCAAGCGGCTGAGAAACTGATGTTACATTTGGTGGGAGAAAGACGATCTTCACATTTTGCAACTTAATTGTATCCGGATGCGATGCTGCATTATCGAGGAATAATAACACTTTTTGCCCCTGGCGTCTAATTTTTCTGTCCAATTGTCCTAGCCACTCTGTCATTATTTCTCTGGTCATCCATGCTTTCCTATTCGCTTTCCATTCAATGCCAAACTTCGTAACGTCCATATTTTTAAAACACTTTGGTTTTGCAGCTTTTCCTATCACAAGGGGCTCCTCTCGTTCTCCACCCATACTTGCACATAACAAGACAGTATGACCTTCTTTCACAACTTTTCCACCAGTACAACGATTTCCTTTGAAACACAAAGTTTTGTCGGGTAAAGCACGGAAAAATAATCCAGTTTCATCGGCATTCAAAATATTTTCCGGAGCATACCCGTCTATGATTGAAGGTATTTTTTCTTGCCAGTTGTCAACAATCTCCATATTAACACTGGATGATTCTCCGCAAATCACTCTGAAGTTGATACCATGTCGCTTTCTGAATCTTTCTAGCCAGCCATTCGAGGCTTTGAAATTTCCAATACCTAATTCTGTCGCGAATTCTAACGCTTTTGCTTGTATCATTGGTCCTGAGACAGGGACATTCTGACTTCTTATTTTAGCGAACCACTCTAGCGTTGCCTTGTCAATGAGAGCTCCACCACCACTTTGAAACAGTTTAATGCGCTGTTCGTTGCCATTTAAATGCCATTCTTTCACTAGTTCCTCTTGCTTTTTCACAATTTCAGCTGCCTGTGTCTTTCCAATCTTAAACAGTTCTGACAGTTTACGCACACCACACTTCTCACGTTTATGATAGTCTGTAATGCCTACCTTTTCTTTTAAAGTTAAAAACTTCCTCGGAGCCATGTTTACACACACTTACTAACATAAAATTGAACATATCAAAAGCCCACGAGTCAATGAAAAGTAACCTGACAGTGAAGGTACGAATTCCAGGGCTGTCGAGCATGTCAGATCACACAACTTCCAGAAGTGATAGCGTAGCATAGTGTTGCCTTCCAAGAATGTGTACAGCCAGGATCAAAAGTTACGGTGTCCGTGATTCTTGGAAGTACCGGCTGTGCAAAAAGTAAGCGAATACATACTGTACAGGACTCAAATACAGAATTTTTTTAAAAAGAAAGTGTCCGTTAGAGGAGGTTTAATTGGAGTTTCTCGTGGCTATGGTGTGTCCGTGTCCGTAATAAAGGGTGTCCGTATAAGAGGGGTAAATTACTCATACACAACATGGCATTTAATTACGGACCTAGAAAATCGTCCGCCAATGAGGGGTGTCCGCCGATGAGAGGTGTCCGTTAAGACAGGTTTTACTGTAGTCACCTGTGTTGACTTTACAAAAGCATACGACTCAGTAGACAGAACTACCCCCATGAGAATTCTGCAGGAAATGGGCCTGGACCAGAAGACCTATAAGCCTTATCTAGAACACCCTGAGTAATACGTGATCACGAGTGAAGTTCAGGGGAACACTTTCTGAAAGTTTTGAAATAAAAATAGGAGGTGACAGGGAGACGGACTCCCCCCCCCCCCTTCTTTTTAACTCTTCATTGGACAAGGTCATCAGAGTGTGCCATACCATATATGTCCCAAGTAGTAAAGTAGGTAATATGGTGTAATATTGTGCATTTAGTACAAGAAGGAGTCATGGTGCAATATAGAAGTTGCGTAATGCAAGATCTCGGCAGCACGTGGGATCAGAAATAACTTATCTTCCATAGTAACAGCGAGCAGCTCGGGTATTTCATATGATTCAATCGGGGAATTTACGAGAGTGTTTGAGAGCGGCCGATTCAAAAGAGACCATTCACAGCCCTGGAAGCGAAATTGCAGAATGAAGGGATATACAGAATAAATGAAGTCAGACTTACCAACTTCGAGATTTACAGTGCTGCACTATTCTTGATTTAATTAGTCAATCTGTTATAAAGCCATACTCCACGTTTTTGATGTGAAATAGAAGTAAGTCATATATTAAAAACTACCTGTAGACAGTTACAGTACTTAATTCTGAACTAATAAAGTAATAAATATATTTTTATTGAGTGAGCACTTTTGCTGAGCAAGCGGCTAAGCCATGGCGTCATCACATCAGTGAAATCCCCGATGGTATTACTAATACCGGAAGTTTGGTGAACACAGTAGCTTCAGGAGTTGGGACGATCATTCTGCTCTAAAGTCGCAAACCGCGCAGGTCAGTGTGCCTTATAGTAAGCCAGTGTTATATGGTAATATCATTAATAGTGACGATTTTTATCAACTAAGTAGACATACTTATTGTGAAAGCTGAAACCTTATTTTATGAGAATATGCAGTTACCTAAATGCAAGTGATATAATGTAATTACGAAAGTGTATTATACAGTTAACAAAGCAATTACCTTTGCTATAGATAAGATCACGTATGATGTTGCAGTATGCCAGAGTGCGGTTTTGGCACGGGATTGTCAATAACTAAAACAATATTTATTATCGATATCTCCAAACCTGTGTATGTAATTTGCATCCGTATAGTGCAAATACTGTGATCAGTACGCGTCGTGTATCACGAAGAACATGTGCGAATCATCATTTATCGGTTCGGTATAAATTAATGGTGTGTGTGGAGCACCATTTCTCAAAGATGATGGAAGAAGAAAAGACCAGCAGTGTAATTTGTAACACCATACAGTTTGTTGCAATAATGGCGTAATTTACGCAGACATAATGGCCTGGGACCAAGAGAATGCGGAGACGACACCAGTTAAGTTTATCTTGAAAGTTATAGGTATGCTTAGATAGAAAGAATTAGGTTTATTCGATCCTATTGTAGTTTAAATGTAAATGTCAGTCCTTTTGTGGCTGAGCTATGTTTTCTTTCTGTAAAGTAATGTCATGTTTCAGAGAAGATGCATGTTTGAACCCTGATGTTTGCTTATTATTTTATTTCCTTTTTATTAGATGGGAAAGAGGGAAATATTAGGTGTAGATGAGGATATTTGTTTTTCAAGAGGTAACTGTGTATTCCAGTTTTTGTAACAAGATATAGACTCTTGCATTAAGAAGGCTACACAGCCTAAAGCTTGTTTGGGAATAAATTTCAGCACGGAAGAGTTTAAAAAAAAAAAAAAAGCATGTAACTTGTTTACAGGAGTGCATGGCAGATGTAACCAGCGTGAAAGTACACCGTTGAACTAGTGTCTTTTAGATCGGCAACAAGGACTAGCTAATTGGTATTACATTGTGAAATTACGAGAAAAAAGGCAAGATTAGCCTGAAACTGAGATTATACAATGTGTGTTAATACAGGATGAAGGTGCCTGGTGATGAATAAAGGGGAAAATATAATGGTGTAGCTGCATGGTGAGAGAGAGGCTTGATTTGCCTTGAGTGTTCATTAATACTATAAGAGTCAAACTCTTGGACTCCGAGGTGTTAGGCCAGATGTGCCGTGTGTGATATGTAGTAGCTGTGTTAAATTGAGATGTGTATTTAAGGTTATATGAATGTGTATTGAGAAGCCTTAAGTTGAGTTCGAGGCCTATTGTTAGTTTAATGAACAGAGAAGTGATTTGCAGCATTAATATGTGTTCCCGATATATTAGAATCTCTCAGACAGGAATTACAAATCCAATTAGTTAGTGTCTTCTCTTGCGAGGCAGGATGTCTCATAGCTGGAGTATTAGAAATGTCAGTTGATTTATGATACAGCGTGCTAGGTGACGACCAACATGTGTAGCCGAGCCTGAAGTTCCGTGTTTTTTTTTAATATGAAGGAGTTTGGCATCTTATTACTTGTATTTCAGATAACGGATACACAGATGTTTTGTTTATTTTATTTGCATGAATTTTACAGGTTTCTTTGAAGTGTTTTGTTTATATCCAATTGTGTTACATGTATTTTTGCTTATTATGTCATTGTCATCGTTGATAAAGACTTTTTTTTAAATATGAGTCCGGAGCTCATTTTATTGGGAAGTAGGCTTTTGAGCCATCCAATTTAAAACAGAACGGTCTGTTAGTAAACTCAGTGTAGCTATAAGTTAGGGACCCTGGAACATTGATTTGTTGATAAGTGTTGTACATATTATTTTTATTATGGCTTGGATTTAGCATAATTTTATTCTGTCGCAGTATGTCCTATAACCGTAAATTGAATGATATCCGTCAGGATTCGATAAGATAAATTTAACTGCATTGAACTCGATGCGAAGTGTGTAATTCTTCCCCCAGGTTTTTATTTTGTAAATATTTTTATTTTAACACGGGACATTGCCTGTCTTTTTGTGACATGTATTAATTTTTGTGTTAATTATGTGCACGGCACATATTGGTATTTTGGCATTTATTTGAGCCATATTTTTTATCTTTTTTCATATTAATTTGTTGATTTTTCAAGTTTCAATAATGTTTTCTTAGATAATAAATCTATCTTACCACCTATTTTGAATTTTATTTTGGAATTATGTTACTATTTCCCGTTCACATACCCATGGTATAATTTATCCTGAGATATTTGTTTTATTTTAGCCCTGATCATATTTTTACGAACCGAACACGCATTTCTCCGACGGCGCCGGAAGACTGTATTTTAGACAGGAACCTGTGACACAAATGGAAGAGGCTACTATTTGACTGTTTGGCATTTGCAGATAACCTGGCACTTCTGGCGAACTCTGTAAAAGTAGCACTGAAACAACTCAGTGCACTTAAACACCAGGCTGCTAAGGTGGGATTACAGGTATCTCTAGAAAAGACAAAATACTTCACCAATATTAGTGATATTCCCAGCAAACTACACTTGGAACAGGGCCAGATTGAGAAAGTCAATAGATTTAAGTACCTGGGAGAATGGTTGGAACCCAATATGTCAGAAGGGGTTAGCACTAACAACCCGAATTAACAAACTAGAGTTAGCATATTGACTGACCAAGAACATTTATAACAAGAAATGTCTCTCTCGTAACACCAAATTGAGGCACTACCAGACAATTATCCACCCAGAAGCCCTATACCAGAATGCTTGATGCTGAACAGGAAGGGATTGTTGGACAAACTGGAGGTCCAGGAGAGGAAGATCTTGATAAAGATCCTAGGACTGATCAAAGTAGATGGCAAGTACAGAAGACGACCAAGCCAGGAGCTATACAGTTATACTGAAAAAATCACAGACATAGCCAGGAAGAGGCATCTGACCTTCTATGGACATGTCACGAGGATGAAGCCAACTAGGATGACCTACCGGTTTCTCAACAACTGAGCAAACAGAAGAATAGGGGCACCATGGCTAACAGAAGTGAAGAAAGACATGCAGGAACTGGGAGTGACTGAAAACGACCTCAGAAACCGAGCACCTCTCAGAAGAATAATCAAACAAAAGAGGTTTCAGGACAGACCATCATGTAAAAAATAAGGCACCCTTTGGACAAAGGAAAGAAGAGAGAAACATAGCCAGAGAATGCGCGAGTATTGGGCAGCTATCAAGTCCCTCTCCAAGCAGAAATGTTGAACATCTTGGTCATTAGACGGCCTATTCGAAGAAATAATAATAATAATAATAATAATAATAATAATAATAATAATAATAATAATAATAATAATATTTTTTTTTTTTTTTTTTTTTTATACGAGGGAAGTGTGGGAAATCTTTCATTAGACACTTGTGAGGGTCCGCACTTCACAAGCGTGTGAGATTCCTACTCACTAAAACCCACACACCCTTTTCCCACGACGTATATCTCCGCCCCGGAACCGCTCTCGCATTACTTCAGGGCGGTGTCGTGCTAATTTGTTAGGTTTCTTCTTCCTTATTTCTCCTTACTGCTGTTCATGAGCATTCATATCTCTCTTTTTCTGACGCAGGATGCCTTCTACATATACTGCTATCTGATCCCAAGATTCTTGGTTTCGTAGCATCGCCTGCACAATAGTTTCTGGCGTCAACTCTCCTTGCTCAGTATATAAACATCTTCTCTGAGTTGACCAATGATAACAAACGAAAAATGTATGAAATACATCGTCTATATCATTGCAATAAATACACGCCGAGTCGTTCGCTCTACCTACTCTATGTAGAAATTTACGGAAGTATCCGTGACCCGTCAATAGTTGCGTAATGTAAAAGTTAACCTCGCCATGAACTCGGGCAACCCAATCAGCTAGGCGTGGTATCAGCCGCTTAGTCCATTTTCCTCGAGGATCTTCCTCCCATCTTTGCTGCCACCGCTCCATTCGTTGCCTATAAGCTAGCTCCTTAGCGCGCTTCTTTCCGAGCTCTCCGTGAGTTCGCCAGACTTCCTGTCTCTCTAAGGCAAGTAAATCAATTGGTGCTACCGCTGCTATCGTAAGGACCGCAGGTTCGGATACTGTGCGATACGCGCTTGTAATACGCAAAGCTGATCTCCGCTGTACCGCAGCTATCCTTCGCCGGTATTTTTCAAACTTCAGAGATTCAGCCCAGACTTCGGCACCATATAGAAGTGTCGAGTGAACTATCGACATCAGAAGTCGTCGTTTGCTAGACTTCGGACCTTTAACGTTGCTCATTAATCTACTCAGCGCATCCGTTGTTTTCACCGCCTTATCTGTCACCCGTTTGATATGATCCCAAAAAGTAAGTTTGGTATCAAGTGTCACTCCGAGATACTTTATACTTCTGGATGTTTCAATTTCTGTTTGTCCAATATACATTGGAATGACGGTCGTGATCCTTTTTCTTGTCAAGAGAACAATCTCTGTTTTATGATCTGCAAGCTGTAATCTGTGATTCGCCATCCAATCTTTCACCCGTCGCATTACTTGATTTAGCTTAAACTGAGCCAACTCCAAATTTCGAGCAACTATCAAAACAGCTATATCATCAGCATAGCCCACTAGCATTGTGTCTTCCGGCATCTCTAACCTCAACAATCCATCATATACTATGTTCCACAGATTTGGGCCAAGGATGGACCCTTGTGCTGCACCAGCTGTGAGCCGTTTCACTCTCTGCCCATCTTCTGTGTGATATACTAGATTACGATCTTTCAAATAATTTCTCATTATGCGCATGAGATACTCCGGTAGTTTGAAAGTATTCTGAAGTGCTTCCAATATGTCATTCCAACTGATCGAGTTGAAAGCGTTCTTAACATCAAGGGTCACAAGGAGTGTCACTTTACGAGAGTGATGATTACCCATTTGTGCCCTTTTAGCTGTATTCAACACTTCCCATACTGCATCGATTGTCGAATGCCCTCCTCGAAAACCATGTTGACGATCAGAGAGGTCCCCAGCTAGTTGAACTGCTGAAAGTATTCTTGGCTGCAAAAGTTTCTCTAATCCTTTACCAGCAGTATCCAGCATACATAAAGGCCTATAGCCCCCAGATTTTCCTTTGCTTATTAAAACTAGCCGAGCTGTTTTCCAGCGAACACTGAACACCCCCGATAGCAGGCAGCTATTGTACATTTTCAGCAGTAGTTGTGGACAGAAATCTGCTATCAGCTTTAATATCTCTGCTGGAATACTATCTGGTCCTGGGGCCTTTTTATTTCTAAGGGACCTAATCGCTCTCATCAATTCTTCTCGTGTAAAAAGTGGCACATCATCTATGAATTCATCATCATCATCATCAGCAGACCTCTCAGGATGATCTGGGAATAATGTATCCACAATATCCTTCATTGCATTTGAGTCCATGATCGGGTTCGAGAAATTTCCAAGTTTCTTCATAACGATCTTGTATCCTGAACCCCATGGATCGTCATCCACTTCTTTAGCCATTTTCCACCATTTGTCGACTTTACTCTTTTTGATAGCATTTCTCAATTCTTTCTTCGCCGACTTATACTCAGCTGTAAGTGAGGTGTCTTCTTGGCTGACTCGTGCTCTCTGTGCCTTCCGTCTAAGTTGCAGACAACGTCTTCTCTGATCAGCAATATCTTTGGTCCACCAGTACGCTGAACGCTTCTTGTTTCGTGATGTTTTACGAGTCATGGAAAGATCACATGCTCTCCGAATAAGCTCCATAGTGAGCTCAACACATTTCTCAGCGGCTTCTTTCCTTTTATAACAACATATTTGTTCTGTTATACTATCCATTTCATTTCTTAGGATAGCAAGAAATTTTTCTTTGTCCATACTTTCTATATTCCACCGCGTTGGTTCATACGATCTAATATTAATCTGTGAAGTTTCAGGAAGAATACAAAAAGTAATGTACTGGTGATCACTTCCCGTGTATTCTTCAATCACCCGCCAGTCATTGATATTCGACACGATGTCCTCAGATACAAAAGTCACGTCCGGTATGGTTCCTCTACAGCCCGGTCGTCGAAAAGTTGGCACATTTCCAATATTAGTGACCGTCAAACCCAGCCTAGCGGCCATCTCCATAGTTCGGCGCCCTCTAGAGTCATACTGTGGCATACCCCATTCTAGTGCTTGGGCATTGAAATCACCAGCCACGATTAAACCGTTGTCAAAACCTTGTAATACGTCCTCTAGGCCGTCCAGCTTAGCCTGAAATTCAAATACTGACTCATTTGGCATAAAGTAACAGCTCACTAAAGTATATCTACCAGTGCGGACCCAAACAAAACCGTCTCCGCATCCTTGGTTTGATACTGGGCATCTACCCAAATCTGGTATCCAAATTGCAGCTGTGCCACAATTATCTACGAACCATCCTGGGTGGTCTCTGTCTTGATAAGGTTCACTGAGAAGAAATACGTCTACTCCTATCTCAAAGGTCATCTGCGTCAAAAGATCATTGGCAGTTCTACTCCTATGCATATTTGCTTGAATAACCTTCATCATTTACTGCTAGTTTTAGCCTTTTCGAGAGCTTCACGAAACGCTGTGCAGGCTTTTGAGCCAAGTACATGACTTCGATTAGCTTCGTCAACATTAATGTCTGTGCAAATTATGCATCTCGGATTTGCTTTGCAACCTATCGCCCTATGCCCGGCTTCTCCGCACTTAAAACAAAGTTTGCTTCTATCTACACCTTTGCAGTTTCGTGCATGGTGTCCATACGAAAGACATCGAAAGCAGCGAGATACCACGATCCTTTTTCGGATTCTACAATCCAACCATCCTATTTTAATTTTACCCATATCTAAAAGTTTCTGGGCCTCCTTATCTTCTATCTCAATGATAGCAAGTTTTTGCCCTCTGCTGTTCGGATTATTAATTGACACTTTCAGTTCTCCTTCGAAATTCTGAAGATCCTGTCTTACAGCTTCCTCTACATCTAAAGCAGTGGTGATACTGTCCATGTCCCGAATTTCCAGGGTAGTGCGGGGAGTTAAAGTCTTCACATCGCCATCCGTTCCAAGGACATTCCTTAAAGATTTATTAAAATTGTCCCTGTTCTCGTAGATAAGTGTTTCATCATTCAGGATTTAGGTTATAAGTTGCTTTCAAGGAATATACGATATCAAGAAAGGATCCTTCGCCGCCGCGGCTCAGTCACGGCCAGTTAGATTCCTTTCTTGCACGATGACGGAGGCAGAAGTTCAGAAAGATTCGGTAGAGCTCTCTCTTTCGTGTCATCAGAATAGGAGTGCAAACGTACTTGAATGTGTCAGTATTGGGACACAGGATATGACGCAAGTACTTAATGGGAGGAATGAGGAAATAATAATGGAGGAACAGCGTAAAGAGGAGGAACATCTTGAGATCGCTAGGGCATTGGTGAAAAGCATTCTAGCTATTCCGCTTAAGAACCTTAAGTTGGAAATCCAGAATGGATTGCGAAAATTGGAGGAAGCTCTCGATGCTGGAGCAGCATGCAGGACATCCTGGAAGAGAGCTAGTGAAAATCTAAAACGGGAACAAACAACCGTAGAGATAAATGAATTGCCTACGACACCGTTAGTGACGAACGGGGAGGAGAAAGATAAGGAGAAATGGGTCGAGATTTCCTATAAGAAAAAAAACAAGAAGAAGGAAATGAAGGAGGATAAAGATATCCAACCTTTAACAGATAAGGTAGATTCTGGCAGAATGGAGGTCATTGATGGTGGGAAAAAACAAGATAAACGGACCCATTTAAAATCAAGGGATCGTTCTGATGCTGTCCTTATCAAACCAACAAACGGCAAGACTTTTGCAGATGTTTTGAAGGGTATTCGGAGTAAAATAAAACCGGAAGACAGCGGCGTGAGTATTCGATCTATTCGCAAAACTCAGACCGGGGCGATTCTTCTCGCTTTTAATAATAATAATAATAATAATAATAATAATAATAATAATAATAATAATAATAATAATGCTCTGCAAATAACCTCAGTCTCTGTGGGTGAGGTTAACTTCCAAAAGTAACCAGGGGAACCCGACCCCTACAGAGCGCGTCCCCAGGTGGCGGATAGGGGGCCCCTACACTCTGTAGGGCTGGTTGAAATACTCAATACAACCCGCGGACCAACAGGTAGCCCAATTCCTGGGGGCTTTAAAATACTGGTACACCCTCTCTCCAGGGGTCATAAATATGTAGGGCCCTTAGCCTGGGTTATAGGTGAAGTCCTCAACGGCATCTGTTGGCGGAGAAGATGACCTTCGGCACAGTGGAGATGGCAGAAGGGGCAAACCTTGCCTAGGGTTAGTAGGTGAAAACTGGTCAACGGTCTCGTTGGCGGATGAAGAGAAGAATCTCCCAACGGCAGAGAGGGCGGATGAGCTACCTCCAAGAATCGAATCTTGGTTGAAGAACATAAAATTCCCCAGGCGTTTGTTCCCAGATTGGGTGGCCTGAGGTCAGCGTCTGTACCCCAGGTTAGGGGCAGCTGGAAGAAACCTCCAAAGCTCACAACCTTGGTTGTAAACTGGTGACTCAAGTAGTTACCCCAAACTCATGTTTATCATTCATGGGAAAGTGTAATGTGAAACAAATTACCTCAGGTGCACCGTTGTGCACAAGCAGACATTCGGATTCTGGGGAGTCTGCAGCGTTACACAAAGACGAGTCGGAGCGTCTTGAAACCTCAAACAAAATCAAATGCAAATACCCGAATTTCATAGCCACCTTCAATGCTAATTCTCTTCTTAAAACTGGAAAGTTAAAACACCTTATGGACACTCTCAGAAATCATCGAATTATCATAACGGCACTTCAGGAGACCAGATATATAGATGAAAACAACTTCGATTCTGAAGGGTTCAGGATATACAAGGGAAAAGTTGGTCAAAGAGTCATGAAAAACATGTTACACCTAGCAACTGGCTTCATAATAAACAAGAATGTCCTGGATTCCATAGTTCAGTTTGAGTCCCAATCTGAAAGACTATCAACTTTGGTTTTCAAATCTACCAATAGAATATACACTATTGTGAATGCCCATGCCCCCATAAATGAGGACAACAGAAAGAACAAGGAGAAAGTGGAACTCTTTTGGGATCAGTTGGACGATGTCATCCAAAGGGTACCTGAAAAACACAACATCATACTAATGGGAGACTTCAACGCACAGATAGGGAAGGAGAGAAAGTATCGACATGTAGTCGGGAAATACCCAGCGCATAACAGGACCAACCAAAATGGTGTCAGACTTATAGAGTTGTGCCAAGCCCACGGTATGATACTGAAATCCACAGCTTTTAAAAAGATTCCTAGATAACAAAAAATGTGGATCTCACCAAATCCTAACTTGGGTGAATTTCAACTGAACCATGTGGCTATTAGACGGAAGTTCAATAGGGAAATACAAAATGTCGAAGTCCTCAGGGGAGCTAATTTAGACTCGGACCATTACATGTCGAAGATAAAGATCAAAATCATCCCCAGAAGGAGAGACAAGGTCCTTAAACACACAAGCAAACGATATGACCCAGAGAAAATTTTAAATTCAAAAGAATACCATCTTGCGACAAAGGATATACACAAACAAAATTGGGATCAAATAAAACAGAACTTATTATCAAAAGCCAAAAAATTTGCCCCTATAACAAAAGTAAAAAAACATGCTTGGTGGTCGGAAGAATGTGACAATCTATTGAAACAAAGGAAGGAAGCATGGCACAAATGGCAGTCGCAACGAACGGAAAGCAATAGACAAAATTTCTTGAATATCAGAAAGATGAATATATAAGTAATAATAATAATAACGTAAATGTTTCCACCTTTTCAATACAATATATTCACAAAATTACAAAATTATACGGTACTAGTTTCGACCCATCTAGGGGTCATCATCAGCCGTATTGGAGCAAAGATCATTTGTGGCGAAATCCTAAGACAATATTATTTTAAAGAATAACAAGTGAAATGAGATGTTATGATAATAGTTAATAATACAAGGAATATACATACTAAGAGGTTTTTAACAAAGAATAAAGTATAAATGGGGTGTTGTAAAAATTATAATCATGGAAATCAGTAAGTTCTTGTATTGAAATGAAATATGGCTTAGGAAGAGGGCTTAAGGTGGGGCTGAAGGGTGCGGGAGAAAGTGTAAATGTCTTGGAAAAGTACCTTTGATTAAATTTAGGATTGAGTTTAGGTTGGCTGCATTATTGTTTCTGAGGAAAGTGATAAATAGATCGAAGAGTATGTTGGGTTTCTCTGAGATTTCATTGAGATTGTGACTGGCATTAAAGTATTGGTCTAGGTGTATGTAGTAATTTTCCATTATGTCTTAGGATTTCGCCACAAATGATCTTTGCTCCAATACGGCTGATGATGACCCCTAGATGGGTCGAAACTAGTACCGTATAATTTTGTAATTTTGTGAATATATTGTATTGAAAAGGTGGAAACATTTACGTTATTATTTTTATTATTATTACTTATATATTATTCTCAGTTCAATACGGACCAAAAACATGAAATTCATAACCATCAATCAGAAAGATGGTCAATAAAAAATTCAAAACAATTAAAAAGGCTTACGAAAACCAGATGCTTGTTCATATAGATGACGACTTCACCAAAAACAAGACAAAAAGTTTCTACAAAATCTTTAAACAGAGAACAACGAAGTACAAGCCACCGACTATACAGTTACGGGACAAGAATGGAAATATAGCACATAACAACACTGATAACTGCAGGATACTAACTGACTACTTTGAAAATCTCCTCAACTGTGAAAAGCCAGTAGAAAAATGACATTTAATGTCCCAACAAATACCAATCCTGACTCACAGCCGCCAACCTTCGAGGAACTAGAAAAGATCATTTCGAGCCTTAAAAACAACAAAGCATCGGGAGAAAACCAGATCACAGCCGAACTTTGGAAGAATGCCAACAAGGAAGCAATAGAATCCCTACAAAAAGTGTTTGAAGAAATCTGGGTCAAAGAAAGAATTCCAGAATGGAAGATGGCCCTCATCCACCCGATCCACAAGAAGGGGGATAAAATGAACCCCAACAACTATAGAGGCATATCACTTTTGGATATTACATATAGTATATTCTCAAAGGCCTTACTTAATAGGACAGAACCACAGTTAGATCATCAGTTGGGTGAATATCAAGCGGGATTCAGAAAGGGGAGATCCTGTCCGGAACAAATCCTGAACCTTAAAAATCTCATGGCATACCAGAAATCTAGGGCAAAAACATACGTCATCACCTTTATTGACTTCCAAAAGGCGTATGACTCACTAGACCGGGAAAGTCTCCTTTCTGTACTCAAAGAATTCGGTCTAGACAACAAAACCACAAACCTCATCAGGGAAACTCTCACCAATACATTTTCCAAAGTCAAATTCATGGGAGAATTGTCGGCTCCTTTTGATGATGTAGATGTTGATTCCCATAGGGAACCTAAAATATTTGTCCCGAATGAGTAAATTTATAATACCAATTTAAATGGTCCGTTATTGGACATTATAAATTTTCCAGCTAACTCATTCTTGGTTGCCTGCGTTTCGCCCTCGTGTGCTAAGTTAGGCTCGTCAGTTGGGACTTAGCACACCACCCAAGACGCAAGGCTAGTGCATACCGTGGAGGCCACTGCATAGGCTACTTGAAGCCACCAGCAGTGCCAATGCACTATGAGAGCTATGTCTCATTTTCAAAAATTGATGCCTGCCTGGCCATCAAATGATGTAGATGTTGATTCCCATAGGGAACCTGGAAAATTTATTATGTCCAATAACGGACCATTTAAATTGGTATTATAAATTTACTCATTTGGGACAAATATTTTAGGTTCCCTATGGGAATCAACATCTACATCATTTGATGGCCAGGCAGGCATCAATTTTTGAAAATGAGACATAGCTCTCATAGTGCATTGGCACTGCTGGTGCCTTCAAGTAGCCTATGCAGTGGCCTCCACGGTATGCACTAGCCTTGCGTCTTGGGTGGTGTGCTAAGTCCCAACTGACGAGCCTATCTTAGCACACGAGGGCGAAACGCAGGCAACCAAGAATGAGTTAGCTGGAAAATTTATAATGTCCAATAACGGACCATTTAAATTGGCTCCTTTTGAGATCCAAACTGGTGTCCGACAAGGTGACGGGCTGTTCCCCATACTGTTCAATTGTGCCTTGGAGAAGGTAGTCAGAGAATGGGATAAGACAACTAGTGGATCAAGATCAAATATTTTGCTTTCGCAGACGACATGGCCTTACTAGCTGAGACGTGGGAGGAAGCCAAGGAGCAGTCCTTCGAACTGCTGAAGCAAGCAGAGAAGATAGGTCTCAAAATCGCCTTTGGAAAGACCAAAATAATAACCAACATTAAGAATCCTCCAAAATATTTGAAAGTGGGGGAACAAAAAATAGAGATCATCACAGATTTCAAATACCTTGGTGAATGGATCAGTTGGAATGGTTTTGAGAAGAAAGCAATGGAATCTCGGCGAACCAAAATAGAAACAGCCTTCCAGCTTCCGAAAGACACCTATAACAAAAAATCCCTCTCCTCGAATTCCAAGATCGGACATTATAATACAGTAGTCAAGCCTGAAGCCCTGTATGCTGCAGAAACTCTATCTATAACTATGCATGGTCCAATGGAAAAGTTAGAGATAAAGGAAAGGAAAATTCTACGAAAAATTCTAGGCCCCAAATTTCATAATAACGAACTTTCACACATCCGCAATGAAACTCTGTATAGGAAATCAGAAAGGATTTCCGACACAATAAGGAAAAGGAGAATTGACTTCTATGGCCACATCCTAAGAATGGATCCAAAAAGGATAACTAAAAGAATCTTCGACTATTTCTGTAATAAGAAAACCAAGACGAACTGGTTTAAGGAAACTGAGAAGGACCTACGAGAATTCCAAATTGCAGAAGAGATGCTTGTAGATGGATCTGCAAAGAAAATAACCAAAGATAAAATGAGGTTTCAGGACAGGGTGAAGCCCAAGCGACTATACAGAATTTCTGAAGAAGAGAGGAAGGCAAGATCTGAAAGAATGAAAAAGTACTGGGAGGACAGGAAAACATGACTCACTAACCATTGATTGATCTATCGTACCAGAAAGAGGGCGAAACGGACAATAATAATAATAATAATAAAAATAATAATAATAATAATAATAATAATAATAATAATAATAATAATAATAATAATAATAATAATAATATATCTATATATATAATAAGAGTTTTGTCTGTACATTGCTCAGAATTTGAAAAGAATGGTATTTCTGTATCAATGATGTCCATAGTAACAAGGAAATTCACTTTTTTTTTTTTTTTTTTTTTTTTTACTTTTCCGTAATGTATGTATATATGTACACACATCACAAGAAAATGGCTGAAGAGAATTTAGTGAAAATCGGTATGTGAAGTTGGGGGATTAGGCACTACAATCTAGGCTATAAATCATTTTACTCACACTGAGTGTAATGGTAGTTTAGGGGAAGGGCTAAAATTGAATTCTCAAATATTTATATTATTAGTGGTCCTATCAATAAATACACACACATACTGAGCTCGATAGCTGCAGTCGCTTAAGTGCGGCCAGTATCCAGTATTTGGGAGGTAGTAGGTTCGAACCCCACTGTCGGCAGCCCTGAAAATGGTTTTCCGTGGTTTCCCATTTTCACACCAGGCAAATGCTGGGGCTGTACCTTAATTAAGGCCACGGCCGCTTCCTTCCCACTCCTAGCCCTTTCCTGTCCCATCGTCGCCATAAGACCTATCTGTGTCGGTGCGACGTAGAGCAACTAGCAAAAAAAAATACACATAACTAAAGTTATATAGAAATAAATGTTCAATCATTTGTGTCACACATTGTTACCATGCCGGTTTTGATAACACAATTATTCATGAATTTGCATTTTTGTTGCGAAGTCCATATCAACGCCGAGTCACGAGAAAATGGGTTAACAGAATTTAATGAAAGTCGGGATATGGAGTCGGGGAATAAAAAACTACAGTCTAAGTTATAAACAATGTTATTCGCTCTGTATGAAATTGCAGTTTAGGGGAAGGCGCCTAAAATTTAATTTTTAAGTACCTATGTTATTGGTCCTATCGAAAAGTACTACATAACAAAAGTTATAGAGAATACAATTTCCGACCATTCATTTTTATTCAATTTTACCATACCGACTATGATAAGAGTGGTATTTCAGAGTCGGAAGAAAACTAAATGTGAAGGCCTACAATATTGTAAGCGCATAACATTGATCAACAATAACATTACATTGACCATTGTTTGTGGTGATGTTCTTTGTCTCTTATGCTGCCGCTCAATTCCGATAGATGGGATTACTGCTGCATACCGAGTATAACAGCCTGACTGATTATTGGCAGGAAATAGCTGGAGAGTTGGAAAACTTTCTTCTTTAGCGTGTCATTCCTCTGGTTCATACATTTTCTGATACCGTACTGCTAGTACGTAACTCACTGGTTCATCATAGTATTCTAGCTATTCGATCCCTACTCTGATGCGCTGTTTTGGATGAGCAGTGTGCACGTTAAGGCAGAGGCTCACTTAGTAGTAGTAGTAGTAGTAGTAGTAGTAGTAGTAGTAGTAGTATGACCTGGTCTAGAATTACAATTTAGGCATATAGCAAATTATAACACCACAATCCACTAAATAACTCAAAATTCAACCCTGAAAAGAGCCATTTCTTAAAAAGAGCTCTTTCCTCTTCACTTTTTTTCAATTCTACATTCATTTTATTCAAAATTAGCAGTGAAGAAGGGGTTTCTCGTCTGGCTTGGAGGAAAAAATTGCTTCCAAGTCACAATTTTCCGCCGCCAGTGTAGTGAATTGAGATTTTCTGACTCATCAGGTACCGGTACTCCTAGGAAACAGATTAGTAAAAAGGCATTGTTTTTGCCCTGGGACTCTCCACTATTCGACCCCCCCACCGCCTCCGAAGAGAAACGAAGAGTGTTCTTGGATCATGGCTGTCTGCGGCCTGGTCATTCCTGCTCTGAAACTTTGGACTGTTGGATCGGCAGCGTATTACTGTTCGTTAAAAGTGAGAAAATGTGTGTTTTTTTCATTTGGTCGAGTATTTCATGCGTAATGGTTGCTTATACTCGCGCCATTCCTACTGACGTCATTGTAATGTCCTATGTTCATTTCAGTTGGGAAAACCACTAAGACAGTCTTTCTGAGGATGTAAACAGGCAGGTGGAGAGTGAGTGTCTGCCATTATAATGCAATTCCCCGACCTGATTGTGACTGATGGTAGGCAAGCGAGCCTTCCATTACAATGAAAATTCCCTAACGTAGTCTCCATATGAGAAAAGATGTTTGGTGATTTCTCCGTCGCGTTTCCAGGGTAATGTTAAGAGCTATGTTATTTAATACAGTCTTGCTCACAACGTGTACTCTACCTAACCTACAATTCTGTATTTCTGTAGCGAAGCACGGGTAAATCAGCTAGTATAATATATAGTATATTATTATTATTATTATTATTATTATTATTATTATTATTATTATTATTATTATTATTACTACTACTACTATTGGATTGTTGGACATGAAAAGACGCGTGAACTTCGCAGCTACAAAATAGCTCAAGAAAGCGGGTTTACATTGTGAAGGCACTTACCTAAACAAGCTTGTATGGTTATTTTAAGCCCCATTTCATGGTAGATGTGTTTGATTACAACTGGAACGACAGAATATTAAGTGAAATATTGAAAAGTTTGCGTTGAAATAATCCTGTTGCGAGCAGCCATCTTGTCAAAGATCAAAATCACGTAGAAGGTACACTGCGGTAGATAGACGATCGTTTTCTAGTGTAAGCGCTCCCAGCGCCCACCCACAACTTCATCTCCTTGACTTAACACACGGCCAACTAGACTCCCATATTGGCATGATGGCAGAAGCAGACATTCTGCGTGATATGGTGGAGCTCCCTGGTGTATCAAGGGAAAGTATCCACAATGGCCGAAATGGGAGTATTGACCCAAATCTGACTGATGATATCAGTCGGCAGATAATGGAAAATCAATACAAAGAAGTGCATCTTGAGACTGCAAGATCACTGTTGAAGAAGATAATGGCTATTCCTCTCAAAAACCTAAAAACGGAAATAAAGAATGGCCTCATGAAGCTGGAAGAAGCTTTAGATGCTGGAGCAACATGCAGGATGTCGTGGAAGAAATCTGCAGAAGAACTAGAGCAGAGACCAACTACCACGGAGAATAAGGAATTGTCCAACACATCACCAGTGACATATGACTTGGAGGAAGATCAAGGAAAATGGGAAACGTTTCTGTCTAAGAAGAAGAGAAAGAAGAAGAGTGAGGATAGGAAGCAAGAAGATATCCCAACGAAACAGACCAGTAATAATCCTGAAAGTACAGTGCTTAGCGAAAGTGGGAAACGACCTCATTCTAAATCTAGGAGTCGTTCAGAAGCCGTAATCATCAAACCAATGAATGGTAAGACTTTCGCTGATATTTTGAAGGATATCAGGGACAGGGTGAAGCCGGAAGACAGTAGAGCAGGCATTCGATCTATCCGCAAAACAAGAGCGGGAGCTGTTCTTCTTGAATTTAACAAAACAACTAAGATGGAAAATAGGGAGGTATTCAGTAATTCTCTGAAGGATGCCCTCGGACGAGATGGCGATGTAAAGGCTTTAATCCCCCGAACTACACTGGAGATTCGAGACATGGATGCTGTCACTACCGCTGCAGATGTGGAGGAAGCTGTAAGACGAGATTCCGGCAACCCCCATGGAGAACTGAAAATATCGGTCTCGAAACCAAACAGCTGGGGACAGAAACTTGCCATCTTCGAAACCAAAGACGAGGACGCTCAGAAACTACTGGAAGCAGGAAGAATTAAGGTAGGATGGCTATACTGCAGAGTACGAGCTAGAACTATGTTACCTCGCTGCTTCCGATGCCTATCATATGGACATCTGGCAAGGAACTGCACAGGCCCCGACAGAAGCAAGCTCTGTTTTAAGTGTGGAGAATCTGGCCACAAGGCAGTAGACTGTAAAAAGAACAATCCACGATGCATGCTTTGTTCAGACAAGGGTGTCAATGAAGCTGAACGAAAGCATATTCCTGGATCGGGAGCATGTGCAATATTTCGTGAAGCTCTGGAAAAGGCAAAAAATCATAGTAATTGATGCGAATACTTCAAGCAAATATGCACAGGAGTCAAACAGCTAACGATCTTATGACACAGCTGATTTACGAGATGGAAGTAGACATCGTTATTATTAGCGAACCATATCAAGAGAGAGACCATCCAGGGTGGTTTGTGCATAACCTCGGAACAGCTGCAATCTGGATACCAGATCCAGGAAAAGTCCCAGTAACACAGCATGGATGCGATGACGGTTTTGTTTGGGTACAGACTGGGGGAATCACTATTGTAAGCTGTTATTTTACACCAAATGAATCTGTTTCCAACTTTCAGATGAAACTTGACGGTCTTGAGGACGTAATACGCAGAATGGATAACAAACTAGTGGTCGCTGGTGATGTAAATGCTCAAGCGTTGGAATGGGGCATGCCACAAACAGACTCCAGAGGACGTCGTATAATGGAGATGGTAGCCAGAACAGGTTTGGTGCTCAACAACATTGGAAATGTGCCAACATTTCGACGGCCAGGATGTCAGGGAACAATACCGGATGTAACCTTCTCATCAGAGGATATTACGCCTAAGATTTGCGAATGGAAAGTGATCGAGAACTACCCGGGGAGCGATCATCAATATATCATCTTTCGACTGCTCCAAGAATCTCCTCAAGAAAGAAACATCTTGCGCAGGTCAGCATGGTGGAACATAGCCGGTATTGACAAGGAAAAGTTCATTGATGTAATTCGGAATGGAATGGACAACATAACTGAAAAATGTTTTGCTCGTAGAGGGAAAGAAGCAGCTGGTATACTGTATGTGTTGAACTCACTATGCAGCTAATCCATCAAGCATGCAACGCCTCAATGTCCCGAAGGAGACCGCGAAACAGCAAGCGCCCAGCGTACTGGTGGACCGAAGAGATTGCTGAACTGAGAAAGAATTGTCTGCGACTTCGACGCAGGGCTCAGAGGATGAGAGGCAGTCAAGAGAATACCTCAGTCACAGAGGAGTACAAGTCAGCAAAGAAGGAACTCCGTAATGCAATCAGAAAAAGTAAAGCCGGTAAATGGTGGTCACTGGCTAAAGAAGTAGATGATCCATGGGGACAAGGTTATAAGATTGTCATGAAGAAACTCGGGACATTTTCAACCCCGAGTGCGGATCTGCAAACAATTAAACAAATTGTGGATACACTATTCCCAGACCATCCAGAGAGGATTGACTGTGATGACGAGAAAGAACTGGATGATATACCCCTCTTTACTGTAGAAGAGCTGAATAGAGCTATTAGCTCTCTTAGAAACAAGAAAACTCCAGGACCAGATGGTATACCTGCAGAAGTGCTAAAGATAATAGCAGAACTATGCCCAGAACTGTTGCTGAATATGTACAATCATTGCCTGCAAACGGGTGTTTTTAGTCCCCGATGGAAAATGGCTCGTTTGGTTCTGATCAGCAAAGGAAAACTTGGTGGTTATAGACCTTTATGTATGCTGGACACAGCTGGAAAAGGCCTGGAGAAACTTCTGCAGCCCAAAATCCTCTCAGCAGTTCAACTAGCAGGGGATCTACCTGTTTGCCAACATGGATTTCGGAGAGGACACTCGACGCTAGATGCAGTGTGGGAGGTGGTGAATACAGCAGAAAGAGCACAAACGGGCAACCATCATTCCCGTAAATTAACACTTCTTGTGACCCTGGATGTGAAGAATGCCTTCAATTCGGCAAGATGGAGCGACATGTTGGTAGCTCTTGAAGAAACTTTCAAGCTACCACAATATCTTATGCGCATAATGAGAGATTACTTCAAATATCGCACTCTGTTGTATGATAATGCAACCTGCGACAACAGTGTTTTTCTCTTCACTTTGCCCCATGTATGGGCAACAAATTTAATGCGACATGCCCTACATATGGGCAACAAATTTAATGCTACCTTTGGTGGCCTTGTAGTCCTAATTCTTACCAAGTCCACGTTGGACTGATAAAAATATAGGTATCACCATCTCGCTGTACTTCCTCATACTTCACCTCAAGTTGTAGTACTAATTTAATATGATGTTGCCCGTGCAATATCTCCACTTACATGTTGCTAATTAACTACCCGAAATCGGGGATGGATATACCAATCAAGTGCGGTGGTTGCATGTCCATATTACGTCAATATCTCAGGGTAAAAACATCTATGTATATTCAAAAATACTATTTACTTTCGCAAGTTCCGTTGAAGAGGGTGTATAGTTCAATGTGTTACTCATTTACTCCGAAATCCTACCGTAGAATTAATATAAGCCTTTAAATATCATGACTCCGAAATATCAGCCTAAACGTATCCTTACAACTAATCTTCCTATCTCTACCTTTGAAAATAATCGCTAGAATAATCTTAAAACTAATTTATTAGCATGCCAATACTATAATTAACAAACTAATGATCATCTTTGGTAATAGAGGAAAGTAAACTCGAATATCACATATTATCTTTCTTGACAACTCAGATTCATGAATTAACATAATTAAAATTGGGCAGGTATCTTTAATTCATCTGGGCAATTATTATTTTGCTGCGTGACCACATTTCATCATTTTATTTCATCATGGGGACAATTAGGATTTACTCTTTATTAAAGGAGGGAGTGGTCTTTCTTTCCTTTAGGTCTATTTGCAGTACTCTTTGGAATACGTTTGGGAATTTGCGTATTGACTTGTTTATGGCATGAGATAAGTAACTCTTTCCAATTATGGCTTCAAAATGCCATTTTAAGTATCTAAAAGAAATTAATTCTAACCATAAATATTAATTCCATCATCCTTATATATTAAAAATATGTGCCAAAATAAAATTAAATATCTTCATTTACGAGTGCCATCTCCATGTTCTTCAACCGTCATAACCTGTCAGAATCGTACCGATCAATAAATTATTATGTATATTTTCAATTAAAATTACTCCTTCTACTGCCTACTGATTTTACCATTTTCAGGTTAACGCGTGCTCCAATGCTGTATATTCATTATGTGAGACAAATATATTACTAGGCGACTATCTCTTTTCTATATGCACATCAAATACATGTAAATTACGATCAATCTATCTCCATATTCCATTTAAGTTCGACCAATAGACCATTTTACCTCACTGCTACACTTAATATATTCACGTATCTAGGCCTTAATTCCACTGCTTGCCTCATTTTCAATCGCAACATAACTGTAGCTAAGCATAAATTCGCACCTATTTCCTTCAATCATTTACTTACACAATACCTATTCAACATCTCAAATCTCCAACAACATATTACATTTATGCTTTTAATTACTGCGATTCCTCCGCATACAATCAATATCTCTATTCAGCTTCTTCATAATGTCTACCACGTCGCAGTAAAACATTTCTTTTACCTTAATATCTACTCAAAACACCGCAAGCTGCTACTGTTTATTTCAACTCATCGTAAATGTGGACGATATCGGCCTCGTTATTCAATCTGGTCATTGGGTAGCCTAGGTTTATTATTATTATACACTGCACTTTCATATCTTAGCCTTGCCTAGTTTAATATACGACGTTCTCGTAAGCATATAGGTTCAAAAACATCATAATGCTCTTCCCGATACTGCTCACATTAACCTCATATCAAACTTATGAGCACGGCAGTATATTACTACACTTAAATAATACGTATCTGTGGTTATTTTCTCCGGCATATGCCTTAGAATTCACACAATGGCACAAACAGGTCATGTATTTGGCACTACAGCATTCCTACAATTATACTACACTAAATGAAATACTTTATAGTTAAATTTCTTGAAATGTTACGGTACTTATCTCATGCCATCCTAGGTCTGACGTTGCTTTCTTCTTCCTCCTCACGGCATCTCGGAACGTCTAGCCCTGCACTGGATTACATCATGCTGGATCTCTAGGTCTTCAGGCTTGAGCTTACGATGATCTGGTTAGCCTTCCTCCATCGCTTTAGGCTAGCTCCATTCCGTGTCCAATTTCCATGCAACGAAAAGATATTATTAAATTGACAGAATACATCTTAATTTTCAGTATATAGAGCTTTTCCAAAGACTTTGTCTAATTGTATTTATATTTCTTTTCCTCTAAAGATACTGCTCAGATTCAATTTTATTTTCATAAACTGGTTCTTCCTTGGTTTTTTATGTTGTCTGAATAATGTTCTTTAAATCTTATAAATGGGCTATACGTATAATTTGATGAAAATTTGGCCGTTTATTAAGTCAGTGTAGGCCTTATTTACGAATGCCGTATTCCAACACCTCTTCTTCCGTACAGTATTTGAAATCTATTATGCGTGTTTCCCTGCCGTTTTTACGTATTTTCCAGTAGTTTGTTTCTGGATTCTTCCTTCGTATGGCTCCTATTATGGTTATATATTGATTATGTCAGCTAATCTTCTGGTCAGGTAATTGCAATTCACAGTTCGTTTACGACGAAAAATCTTCTTGCCAAAGTAGATTATAATAGACCGTTTTTCAATTATTTTTTTTACGTATAATGGTTCATTTCTCATAGAGTTTCCTTTCCATCTCGCCAGGCACTGCCTCCTAATTGCGGTCAACTTGTCACAAAAAGTTATTCCGTGCATTCTTAACGCTTGAAGCAGATGTGCGCCATTTTTCTTCCGATCTATCTTCATGTCAACTGACGTCAAAATGTAACGTAATGGTACAATACGGAAGATGGAGAAAAGACAAAGCGTCTGACGGCTGGTGCAGCGCAGGAATCGATCCTTGGTCCAGATCTTTGGAACATAATGTATGATGACTTGTTACGTGTGGTGATGCCAGAGGACATGAAGCTTGTGGGCTACGCTGATGATGTGGCCGCCTTGATAGTAGCTCGTAATGTTGAAATGGCTCAAATTAAACTGAACCGGGTGATGCGGCGCATAAAAGAATGGATGATGAGCCACAGTCTAACATTAGCCGAACACAAAACGGAGATAGTTCTTCTGACGAGGAAAAGGATTGAAACTCTTGTACCAATGACTGTTGGAGAGTTAGTGATAGAAACATCTGCGAGCACAAAATATCTAGGAGTGACACTTGACTCCAAGCTCACATTCTGGACTCATATTCAGAGAGTGACAGACAAGGCAGTAAAATACATGACTGCACTTAGCAGACTAATGGGAAGTATTAAAGGTCCGAAATCCAGTAAACGACGTCTTCTCATGTCGACGGTTCAGTCAGTGCTTCTATATGGTTCTGAAATCTGGGCTGAATCCTTGAGATTTGCTTGGTATCGGAGAAGGATAGCTGCCGTACAACGGAGAGCGGCTTTACGTATTGCATGTGCATACCGCACTGTTTCCGAACCGGCAATCCTCACGGTGGCAGCAATAGCCCCAATAGATCTACTCGCATTGGAGCGGCATGAAATCTGGCGTACCAAAGGAGAGCTGGGAAAGAAATGTGCAAAGAAGCGCGCCTTCAGTCAACTGATGAGGCGATGGCAACTCAGATGGGAAAGTGACCCTCGAGGCAAATGGACCAAGCGACTGATACCACGCTTGGATATCTGGGTTGAAAAGTAAATTACTACCTCACGCAGCTTCTAACAGGACATGGATATTTCCGGAAATTCCTGCATAAAGTGGGCAGAGCGAGTGACGCAGCAGGCATATACTGCGATGATATTGACGACGTATATCACACCTTTTTTGTATGCGGCCATTGGACAATTCAGAGAAGATGTGTGGAAACTGAACTAGGAGAATTGACAACAGATAATGTTATTTCGGTGATGCTGCGAAACCAGGAATCCTCGGATCGCGTGGCAGTACATGTGGAGGACATCCTTCGTCAAAAGAAGAAGGATTTGGAAGCATACGAACGTTCGTAAAGGAGAAATGAAGAAAGAAGACGTCTGAAAGATAAAGCACGATATCACCCTGAAGTAATGCGAGAGCGGTTCCGGGGTGATGACTCACATCGTGGGAAAAGGGTGTGTGGTTTTTAGTGGGTAAGAATCCCACACACTTGTGGAGTGCGGACCCTTCACAAGTGTCTTTTTGAAGATTTTCCACAATCCCTCGCAAAAAAAATTATTATTATTATTATTATTATTATTAATGATATCAGTCAAAACTCCATCAAAAGGTGAGTCAGGGAAGACCTGAACAGTAGGCAGAGCTTAGAAATCAGGAAATGCTTCACTGCATCTTTCTTTCATATTCAAGTGTCACTCCTTCAAGTGTCAAATGGAGTTAAAGTTGTTATTTTCTTAAATCACGTAGCTTTGTTGCCTACTTTGATGTATTTAAAGCCATGGCACTGCTAATTTTTGGTGTAAAGTGATGAAATTCGAATCCAAGTAATACCAGTCTGTTTCAGGAGCTGGAGACATTTGCACTGCCGCACCTAGTATTGCTAACATCAAATGCGGAATTGGAGAGAGTTATTAGTCATTAGAACATCACTAAAATTAAAGCCAAAAATAGAATGAGACCCGAAAGATAAATTTGCTTTCATCAATTTGGGCAAGACTAAGAAGAAACAGTGCTGTCTTATGAGATACCAAGCGAAGTATTACAAAAATTAGGGACTGAAAACATAGCAGACATCTTCCTCTGTGCCTTCTATTGAAGTGTTTGGAAAAGGCATCACTGATCACTGACTGTTAGATGGGTTCACCTTGAAATATTTTTTGAATACTTTTAACTTGTGAACTAAAAGATTACACTTATTTTTCCTGTTGATGTTGTATTTTTGTTACTCAACAAAGCTTAAGTAGGGGAAGGTGGGGTGGTGGGTGGGGGGTTGACTAACACTGTTGGTAATACTGAATACAATGATATTGAAGATAATTCATATTACAATGGTGATACAGTCCAGCTCCATGGTTAAATGGTTAGTGCGCTGGCCTTTGGTCGGAGGGGTCCCAGGTTCGATTCCCAGCAGAGTCGGGAATTTTAACCATCATTGGTTAATTCCGCTGGCATGGGGGCTGGGTGTATGTGTTGTCTTCATCATCATTTCATCCTCATCACGATGCACAGGTCACCTACGGGCGTCAAATCAAAAGACCTGCGCCTGGTGTACAGAACATGTCCTCTGACACTTCTGGCACTAAAAGCCATATTTCATTTCATTTCATTTCATTTCAGAGTCATACAGGGTTGGAACTGAGGCTGTTACATATTATGAGAATGGATGGATAATAGAGTAAAATGAGAAAACAGTTACACTACTGTACATTGTACAACCCCTAATATATTACAGTTTCCAACTGATTGTTTTCTGCCAATTCATGAACTTTTATAATATGTCAGTACTTTGCATATTTGAAATGTGTATTTCAGTATTGTCCTCATCATGGTTGATATTGTTAACTGTTGTCTGCCCAATATAAGGTATCACACCCCCGCTTCAGAAGTGGCACAACTCAAAATTCACCCATGTTCAGTAGATGGCAAAACAAAATTGCTTGAAATTGTAATGCCTGTGGTGATGTAATGAATTCACGTACACTTTTCGTTCAGTATCTTTAGCATGAGTCTAACATTGCTTTTTGAGATACGACTTGTTCAGGTTCATCAGCCTTAAGGAGGGAGGGGAGGCAAGTTGTCATTTCTAAACTGATGCTTCTTGATCCACATTTTGAGTTGTGACACAACTGTTTGTTTATCAACTTAGAAGTGTCTCTAATCCTCAAATAAGGAACTAATTGAATGAAATTACAATAGTCACCTGGAAATGACGATAGTCAACTGGAGAAGGAAAGTTTATCCGTACCTCTGTTCCGACATCTTCAGTCTTAATACAGTAAGACTATCGGGAATGTAAGTGGAACTGAGTAATATGCAATAATGGTTAGGTGTTATTATTATAGTAAGTAGTTAGTTTTATTTGAATGCCAACATAACAACATTTCAAGAGAGATGAAAACCCAAGCTATTAAAAAAAAAAAAAAAAAGATAGTAAATACCGGTACCAGAGTTAATAAGGTGATATAGGTACTAAGACAGTCAGAAGGAACTTTATCAGCACTTACCAAAGCAAGTACACACAAATATTTTTATTGATACAGTATTTCATTGAACACACTGTTCTGACATACCTCACAGTTCCATGTTCAAACTGATAAATGGAAAAAGAAACACTTAAAGGTTCTCTCTTGTGACTTCAGAACTGTCATAACTTGAAATGGACAACATTCCTACAACTTCATTCACTCTAAAAACCATACATTATTTACTGAAATCAAATTTAATGTAGTCGTTATTAACCAAAATGAAACCTTTAGCTAACAGTCCGTGAGATGCAATTCACATAATGACACTGAAATAGTATGCAGAAAGTGACACAGCTCAGGATAACACTCTATTTGTTTCGGTTGCATTCTGTCAAAAAGAAACGCCTTATGGTAATTTAAATATTTCATTCAAGCAAGAATATCATCAGATTCTATCAAATCATGTTGTTGTTGTTGTTGTTGTTGTTATTACTGTATTATTATTATTATTATTATTATTATTATTATTATTATTATTATTATTATTATTATTATTATTATTATTATTATTATTATTATTATTATTATTATTATTATTATTATTATTATTATTATTAGATAACTCGCTGGGGCCATCAAGGACCACGTTAAGTCTTGTTGCATTTGACACTGAACTTGGCCTTCTTTAGAGCCCAAATTTCCCTCATTCTTTGTGAGTGGGCCTGCTTACGCTCCTCTGTCCAAGGAGCACCGTGTCTTCTCTTCGGTTGCTCGTCTCGGTTTAGCCCATTTGTCAATATTTTCTTGCAGAAGAGATCTCTGTTAAGGGCGTCTTCAGCTGAGATATGTAGCATTTGCAGGTCTTCTTTGGTATTTCTAAACCAGGGAATTGTGGTTTTGGGGTTTGAATCAAAAAAGTGAAAGATTTCTTTAGTTAACTTTCTTCCGTCCATTCTTTTCAGATGACCGTAAAATCGTGCCTGTCTTTTTCTGATTGTGTCGGTAATTTTCTCTATTTTGCTGTAGACTTCCTTGTTGGATCTCTTTTGATGGATTCCATTTCTGTACTTTGATCCCAAGATTCCTCTGACAATTTTGCGTTCTCTTTTCTCCAGTTCTTCAAGGAGTCCTTTGTTGGCATTTAGAGACAGGGTTTCGGTTGCATATAGAACTACTGGCTTCAGAACTGTTTTATAGTGACGTATCTTAGTGTTTTGGGAAAGGCATTTTTTGTTGTAGATTGTGCAGGATATTTGGTAGGCTATTTCCAGTTTGCATACTCGCTCCTGAAGTGCTTCTTTGTTCAGTCCATTTTACATGATGATCTCACCCAGGTATTTGAATTTGTCTACTCGGGTGATGTCCCCGTATTTTGTATGGAGTTTTGGTGGAGCCTCTTTGATGTTAGTCATGACTTCTGTTTTCTCAAACGATATCTGCAAACCAGTTTGTTCGGCAATTTCCTTTAAAATTTCAACTTGAGCTCTAGCGGTTTCTATGTCGTTTGAGAGAACAGCAATATCATTGGCAAATGCTAAGCAGTCTGTTGCGATCCCCTTGGATTTGATTCCTATTCTCAATGGACTGTAGTTGGTTTCCTGTAATCACCCGCCAGGTTCTGATGATCTTTTCAAGAACACAGTTTAAGAGTATTGGGGATAGCCCATCACCTTGTCGGACTCCTGTTTTGATGTCAAAGGAATGCGAGAGACATCCGTGGAACTTCACCTTGGATTTTGTATCGGTCAGGGTGGCTCTAATTAATGCCAGCAGTTTCAAATCAACTCCAAATTCATTTAAGATGTTTAGCAGGACTTCCTGGTCAATGGAGTCGTACGCTTTCTTAAAGTGGACCTTAGTGTACAATATCTGATGATCGTTGTGAGATTTTGGATCTGTTCAGCTGTTGAGCGACCTTTTCTGAACCCTCCTTGGTATTCACCTATTTGATGTTCGGCTTGTGCTTCCAAATGCTCCAGGATGGCAAGTGATAGAATTTTGTAAGTCACGGGTAGCAAAGATATTCCTCTGTAGTTGTTGATGTTCTTCATGCTGCCTTTTTTGTGTAGTGGATGGATCAAAGCTATTTTCCAATCTTTGGGTAGGGTCTCCTTGTTCCAAATTTCTTCTATTTGCTTTTGCAAGATATCACGTGATTCCTCTGGGGCATATTTCCATAGTTCTGCTACTACTGAGTCTTCCCCCAGCGCTTTGTTATTTTTGAGACGGGCAATGTGGCGCTTGATTTCATCTCTGTTGGGTGGTCTGGAATCTGGGTACCTGAGTAAGGGTTCCTTGGTCTCAATAGCACTTTGCGGTTTAGAGCAATTAAGTAAATTCTTGAAGTAATCTGCCAGAATGCTGCAATTTTCTTCATTTGACATCGCCAGTGTGCCGTCCTTTCGCTCAAAGCATAGAGATGGTGGTTTATAGCCAGTGAGTTTGCGTTTGAAAGCTCTGTAGTACTCTCTGCTTTCATTCTTCCCAAAGTTTTGTTCTATCTTTTCAATGAGAGATTTTTCGTATTTACGTTTCTCAGTTCTGAACACCCTAGCTGCTTGGGCACGTTGGGTTTTGTAGGTTCCCAATCTTTTTCTGATTTCGTAGAGTAGTACTGTTTCCACGCATTGAGTCTTTCTTGGAGGACTGATTCGCAGGTACCATTCCACCAGGCATGCTTTTTGCTTCTCTTGATTTCTGCAACGTCTTTGGTGGCCTCAACAAGGAGACTTTTGGCGTTGTTAAAGTCACAGTCATTTGGTCTAGCCTTCTCTTGGAACTCCTTGACCCTTTGCCGAAGTTTATCATTGTGGAAGCGTGTGATCTGTTTGGTTGTCTTCCTTGTGTTTGCGGGAATTGGTTTGAATTCGATAAGAGACATATAATGATCTGAGGCCACATTGATGCCTTTCTTTACCTTGACATTCATAATCTCAGGGCTATTTCTCCTGGAGATTGCAACATGATCAATTTGGAACTCTCCAAGAGCTTGGATGGGAGAACGCCAAGTCATTTGCTTTCTGGGTAGATGGCGAAAGTGGGTCGACATGACCTGCAGGTTGTGATTTTCGCAAATTGACACCTGTCTTTTGCCGTTGGGATTGGTTCTTTTGTGAGCAGGGTAATTTCCTATAACTTTCTTGTACTTCTGTTCACGACCTAGTTGGGCATTGAAGTCACCCAAAAGAAGCTTGACACGGTGTTTGGGGATTTTGTTTAATTTTTCATCCAGTAGGTCCCAGAAATTTGTTAAGCGTTCCATGTCATTCCTAGGGCATATTGTGTCGCCCGATGGCGTTTCCAACGATCATTCTAGGACACAGGCCATCCGTGATTTCAAACCACCTAAGGACGTCAAAGGTATTGCCAGATTCATAGGCATGGTGAATTTCTTCAGGAAATTAATTCCTAACTTCGCTAACAGAGTGGCGCCCTTGAACTTACTTCGTAGGAAAAGCGTCAAATTTGAGTGGGGGCCGTCTCAACAAGCCGCTTTCGAAGATCTGATATTAGCTCTTTGCAACGCCCCTGTTTTTGCTATGCCTGATTTCTCAAAGAAATTCTTCATTCAAATTGACGCCTCGTCGTCAGCGGTGGCCGCTGTGCTTCTTCAAGAAACTGAACTTGGAAGGCGACCCATCGCCTATGTATCTAGGACACAATCGGCTCAAGAAGCCAAGTATTCCATCTATGAACTTGAAGGTTTGGCAGTCTTATTTTCATTAGAGAAATTCCGCCTCTATCTGGAACACATCAAGTTCAACCTGGAAACAGATAACCAAGCCTTAAGTTGGGTCTTAGCTAGGCCGCATCGTACTGGTCGTATAGCCCGATGGGCCATCAGAATTTCTGCCTTCCAATGTGATGTTAGGCATATCAGAGGATCCGAAAATGTTGTTGCGGATGGACTAAGCCACATGTTTGCTCATGAGGTGGAGACCTCTGAACAGGAAGATAGTTCTTCTCTTCCCACGTCCATACCTTGAGGTGTAAATGCCATTCTAACTGATGCCCCCATGTTGTTTAGGGATATTGAAAAATATCAACGTGAAGATCCTGTGCTGGCCCCTATTATGGAAACCCTTTCTCCTGGGGAACATGTCGTCCCTTATGTGTTGAGGAACGGGGTTTTGTGTTGCCTGTCGAGGCATGTCCAAAAGATGAAAGTTGTGGTTCCAGCGGTTCTTGTACCTATGATCTTCAAGTACTATCATGAGACTAAATTAGGGGGGCATTTAGGCATCTTCAAAACTCGAGAAAAGATCCGAGAGATGTTTATTTGGAGAGGTATGGATGGTGAAATTCGTGAATTGGTAAAAGCTTGTAAATCTTGTTTGCTTAGTAAACCCACCTTGTCCACTAAGCTAGGTCTATTATCTTCTCATCAAGCGTCGCACCCCATGGAACGCTTCTATATCGACTACATCGGACCCTTCCCCCAATCAAAGGGGAATGCCAACAAATTCATTCTCGTGTGTGTAGATGATTTCACTAGGTTTTCCTGGTCATTTCCGACTAAGCTGGCTACCGTTCAGTCCACCATTTCTTGTTTAAATACCATCTTTGCTTCTTTTGGTCCTTGTCAGTATATAGTTTCTGATAATGCTAAGGCATTTACATCTAACCTCTTCCGCAAATTCTGTTTTGATCTGTCTATATCACATGTAACTACATCAGCGTATTATCCTCAACCATCTCTGGCTGAGCGGGTCAATCGTAATCTGAGATCGGCTCTCATTGCATATCATCATGATGATGTCCGACTTGTTGGATGAACGGTCAGCGTACTGGCCTTTCGTTCAGAGGGTCCCGGGTTCGATCCCCGGCCGGGTCGGGGATTTTAACCTTAATTGGTTAATTCCAATGGCACGGGGGCTGGGTGTATGTGCAGTCTTCATCATCATTTCATCCTCATCACGACGCGCAGGTCGCCTACGGGTGTCAAATATAAAGACCTGCACCTGGCGAGCCGAACCCGTCCTGGGATATCCCGGCACTAAAAGCCATACGACATTACATTTCATCATGATGATCATTCCAGGTGGGATACGTCCCTGCATTGGTTGGCCTTTGCTTTAAATTCGGCCGTTCATGAATCTCATAAATTCACTCCAGCTTCTCTGATGTTTCAATTTGTGCCTAACACCCCGCTCTCTAACCTTTGGTCACTTATTGATATTCTACCAAAGACAATAGATCCTGATAATATTAGAGATGTATGGAAAAAGGCTAAGCACAACCTGGAAGTTTCTCATGAAAAGGTTAGGGAAAGATATGATCGTGGACGGAGGCCCACCAATTTAAAAGTAGGAGTTCAAGTCATGGTTAGAAACTTTGTTTGCGCAGGCAAGCTTGTCCCCAGATTTCATGGGCCGTGCATCATATTGGATTTTTTGACACCGGTTACCTTATTAGTAAGCAATCCAGCCACAGAGAGGATCTTTAGAGTTCACCTATCTCAGGTGAAACCTGTGTAATGTCATTGTTAACTTAGCCATTAACGTTTAGCAGCAGTTTGAAGGTTATATTCTTTTGGGAGGCCTTCTGCCCCAAATTATTTTATTTTGTTATATATATATAAATTCTATGTACAATCTTCCCCTCTGGTTTTACTGCTGTCAATTCCCTTGTGGCCATTACCAAGCCCCCGTCTCCTGCATATCCACACTTTTGGCTGTAAAGCACTTTCCACGCCGCCCGCCCCTCAGCACCACCAATAAAGATCGTACTCTCAAATCTGCAACAACACTTTTCTGTTGCCGAGATCTTACTGTTTCAGTGCCCCCGCAGCCGTTCGCCTCCGTACTACCACAGAAGTGCGGTACGGGCCCACTTCACTCCCATGAAGTATCCTTGTGCATGGCACGCCGGAGTCCATCTCCCAGCAAAGGCTTAAGTGCGGCGTCCCTACCGCCAACTCATCTGGGGACTGTATATATACTTCTAATCTGCGGCGTCCATCATCACGACTACCCCTCTCATAGTAGCGGGAGAGGTGTATCTGAGGGTACTTGAGGGATCCGGGCGACCGCAACTGGATATCAGCAGCGGCGGCAGGTCTTGCCATCAAAATTATTAACATATATTTCACCTTCTGTGACTACAAGGACACTCTAAAGCTGGAATTTAACAAGTTTCTACCTATCAACAAAACAAAAACTTAGAACTTTTCTTCAACTGGAAATAACATTTTCAAAATTCTTCTATGTCACCCCAAGGAAGGACTTTTGGGGGGGGGGTCTGTACCGGGAGGTACACCCCATACACCCCAACACTGCGCATTTAAATCTAACGCCTAATAGAACTCCTCTACTGGAGAAACCGTGAAATTGAAACTAGACCAACTTATAAATTCACTCAGAAGATGTCACCACAGAAATCTGATGTAATTTTGTTATTGTGAAATTTCCTAAACTGACTATATTTCTACTTGTTTTGTTTGCCATTCATCAAGAAGTTTGGACTTTCTTCCATAGATATCACTACAAAAATTATGATCATGCATCCTGGTGCGAAGTGAAAGAAGTTTTGTATTCATAAGTTTTTTTTACTAATTGATGTTCATTTATTTTTGGGTTGGCAATATTTATCTTTTCTTTCTGCCAGTTTTGAATTTAGCCAATCCCAAATTTTTGTAATTAATTTTCTACCAATCACTGTCTTCTTCTTCTTCTTCTTCTTCTTCTTCTTCTTCTTCTTCTTCTTCTTCTTCTTCTTCTTCTTCTTCTTCTTCTTCTTCTTCTTCTTCTTCTTCTTCGATTTGAAGTGTAACTTTTATAGGGACCAATAAACGTGAGAGGGTGTGGCTAGATTAATCTTGAACGGCCTCAAACTTTCCCCGAGGGTTTATATACTGCGGATTTTCATGTCTCTTGGCCAATTCATCGTCATCTGACCTAGTGTATGTGTCAAGCAGGAGGCGGGCGGCGCCTCTTTCATCAGACAACAGTACTCCGACAAGGTAATGGCCACTTAAGGTCTTTATTTCTTGCTAGCTCCGCAGTTTAACCCGAGGGAAAGATCCGAAACTTTAACTATGTAACCAACTTCTCTAAAATATAAATCTCCTTTCGGCTAATGTAAAAATTTCATAAAACTTTAATGGTAAATCGGGGATAGGGAGTGATATACCCTCTTGAGCTCCCCTTCATCTTGGTTTGAGGTACCACATTTGTTTCTGGAATGTATTAAAGTTATTTCCATCCTTGCTACCTCAGTAGTTTGGGATTAGCCCCTGTTTTGTCGGCCAAGTGCCCTATAGGTTTTAAAATTTTTTGGAGCTCAATCTTCGACTCCGTTCAGGTTGTACTTGGGCCATTTATTTAACCTGTTCTTTTTCACTAAGGCCCTGTAGGTTGGGTACTTGATACCTCTGTGTAATTGATTTCCATTTGTAAATTGTGCCTTGTAAGGCCAGTGATTATCAGATTTTCAGGCAATGTTGCCTTATGTAGGCTCGGAAAACTGAGAGCCTGTTTGCTCTTTTTCAAAGTAATATTACTGTATGCCTCTTGAAGACTAGGTGCTGTAATTTTAGGAGCAAGTGCTCCTTGAACTAAGGGATTTCTGCCCTTGTATTAATTTGTGCTCTTTTGTAAATTTGAGCTCAGAGCTGAAGAATTGTAAAGCAAGGGGCTTGAAGCCCAGTTTTTTAAAAGTCACTAAATTTTGGATTTCTTGTCTTATTTAAAATTTGTCATTGTACCTGATGTTTCATTGCTATGAAAATTTGTTAAGGTTGAATTTAAGAAAATATAACCTTCAGTTTAAGTTTTAAATTCTTTTCTTGACATTGTAGTTAGACCCATTCATCCCGGCACCTTCTTTCACCTCTGCGGTCCACAAATCCCCCGGAACAACAACAACAACAACAACAACAATAATAATAATAATAAGAGCCTCCGTGGCTCAGACGGCAGCGCATCGGCCTCTCACCGCTGGATACCGTGGTTCAAATCCCGGTCACTCCATGTGTAATTTGTGCTGGACAAAGTGGAGGCGGGACAGGTTTTTCTCCGGGTACTCCGGTTTTCCCCGTCATCTTTCATTCCAGCAACACTCTCCATTCTCATTTCATAGCATCTATCATTCACTAATAAATCACTTTGGGAGTGGCGACCCCATCGTACTAATAGCCTATATCTGCTTCATTCATTCCATCCCTGACCCGGTCAATGACTGGAAAACAGGTTGTAGGTTTTCATTTTCAATAATAATAATAATAATAATAATAATAATAATAATAATAATAATAATAATAATAATAATAATAATAATAATAATAATAATTCAAACATTATTAGAAGAGTAGACACAGGTTTTAACATAAATGGTTTTACACCTCTTAATGATATTAATTAATTCATAAATTACAAATAAAAGAAAAGTGTAATTTGATGGAATCTGATGATGTTCTTTCAAGAATGAAGTCTGTCATTCTATTTTAATGAAGTTGTTTCCTGTTCAGGTATAATCCATTGTTAAATGTTTTCTTCTTCTTATTCTTGCATTCCGGCCTTCTAAGGACCACGCTACAATTTCAATTGTTCCTCCTTAGTTGTTCTTTCCTTTTCTTCCAGTATTCTTTCATTGTTTCACTGTGTTTCTTTTTCCTGTCTTCAGTCCACTTTGTGCCTGTTTTCTTTTCCTCCCTCCCTTGGAATCCTTCCATTTGTAAGACTTTCTTCCTTTTTTTTTTTGTGCTATTTTCTAAATTTTATTCAATCATATATTACTTTTGACAGACTGAAGAACCATAAAAGTTATAGATATCATAAAATGATGCAATACTTGTAACTGTTTTATTTTTCTTTAGATGTTGAATAATTAACATTTTCTGAGGTAATCTCAACACTACTAGTTTATGATTTTAGAATTTCAAGTCAAACTGAGGACAGCACTGCACAAAAAAGCTAGCTGATGTCAGTGTTTAGTTATGTTAGTACGGTAATCAATTGGATCCATGGACACAACATTTTATCATTAGCAACGTCTCCACAAGAATTCCCAACTTCTTTTCTATGATTTTCTGATAAATCAACTGTACATATTTTACACATTTGATACGTGCACACTTTTATTTTAAATAACTGACATTGATTTTAGTATCTTGAACTCATACTATGGGAATGGAGTAAACATCCCCCTTGGATGATTGTGCCTTTACACTCAAGGTCGTCACAGTCCTAATGATGTATAAGAAGAGGATCCATTTTGGTTTTAAACGTTCAAATATTCATGATTAACCACATTATAATCTTCAAAAACTGTTAACTCACAGTATTTTTTAACATACTTTCCGTGCAATATCCCTATTTTAGATGTTATAGTACAGCATTTTATGAAATCATTAGCCAACATTTTACTCTATAGTTTATAAGATTAGAAAGATCCCGTATCCATTAATTTTTAAGATTGATATAGGCTGATGATGCCCGTAAAAAAAAGGGTGAAACATGTACCTATGACTTTTATGTATTATTATAAATTTTAACCACATGAAATAGTGGATTGTATTGTATTGTATTGAACAGGTGGATCTATAAATATTATAATAATATTTGCGATATAGTGTATGGTAAGTCGTGCACGGATGTCAAAAATGTTCGTAAGTGGTGTAGAGAGTTTGCAGCCGGTCAGACTGAAATTCACGACAAACGAACAAACGAGTGGGACATATATAGACAAGAAAGTTGTTCCACCTATCAATACTATTTATATTGAACAGATTCACATCAGTACCAGTTTCGACTATTTATAGCCATCATCAGATGATATGTTACAATTGGTATGTGTCACAAAGATGTTATTGCTCATTAGAGCATCCAGATGTCTAATGGGTTGTGATATTATTTGTGACTATATGGGGTTAAAATTGTGTCTAAGACCAATATAGCAGTGAAAAGATTAAGTAAACCAAAAACAATTTGTGCATATACATTAAACACATTAAAAATAATGCAACATATATATAAAACACTTGATGAGTTTGAACACATTAAAATATAAAACATGTATTTAAGAAACACCTGTTAAATTTATGCTTTGTGAAGTTCTTTCTTCAGGCTTCCTTGTTGGTTCTTGTACTTCTATGTTTACGTTGCTTGGTTGCATAAAATAATCCTTGAGATGTTCTATTTTATTAGTATATATCATATGTGTAGATCCTCCGTGGCTCAGACGGCAGCGCGTCGGCCTCTCACCGCTGGATACTGTGGTTCAAATCCCGGTCACTCCATGTGATATTTGTGCTGGACAAAGCGGAGGCGGGACAGGTTTTTCTCCGGGTACTCCGGTTCTCCCTGTCATCTTTCATTCCGGCAACACTCTCCATTCTCATTTCATAGCATCTATCAGTCATTAATATATCACTTTGGGAGTGGCGACCTCATCGTATTAAGAGCCTATATATGCTTCATTCATTACATCCCTGACCCGGTCAATGACTGGAAAACAGGTTGTAGGTTTTCATTTTCATCATATGTGTTCGTAGTGAAACCCATGTCATAGGATGTTTAAGTATTGTTGTAGTTCAGCTATTGACGTATTTTGGTGAGCTTTTGAAGCAGACTGTAGTGTCTTGAATTTTAAATTTGATTAATAGATTGTTGGTAGCGACCTCCCTCTTGTCTGTATTCGTGTTTTGGAGCTGCTATTATCTGTAAAGATAAAGTAGTATGAGTACAGTGTGAGTTTGAAGGAATGCCTGAAGTTGTGTGTGGAAGTGAAATAGGTACTTACTGCTGTTGTTGTTGTGGTCATGCAGCGTTGTGTTTAAGGGCTTGTTGCGTACTGCTGCGAGTACGTCTGGGACTTGTGATCGCTGTAGTGAGGGGGATGGATGAAGGGGTAAGGGGAGTGGCTATTGTAGGGGTAGGGTTAAGCTTGTGATTCATCGGTCTTTTGAGGCGTGCTGTGTTCTGTTTGTTTACTATATTAAGATAGTCATTTTTTTAATGCTGGAATGGCTTTATTGAAGATGATACTGGTTTTTTCCGTAATGTCATTAATATTGTAATTAGGATTGGCGTATTGGTCCAGGGAAATATAGAAATCTTCAGTTATGTCAAGCAGGGAGCCTTTAGAATTTATGTTTAATATTTTCATATTGTTTTCGATGTCTGTGAATCTATGAATCTATGAACCCTCAATTACCAACTGCAAAAGCCTTTCTCCAGTATTTCTTGTCTATATACATGCATCCAAACAATATGGAAATGAAACTTATAAATAATGATACAAAGGAGTGGGAGACCGTCAATTTCCGTCGAGACAGTCGTCAAGGTTGAGCAAATCATGCGTGAAGATCGGCAGAGCACCCTCGATGATCTCTGCACTTTGGATCCTGAGGTTGTCCGAAGTGCCGCTCACAACTTCCTGAACAGCATGGCGGCGAGCTGGTATGACATGGGCATAAAAAATCTGTCACAGCGCCTACAAAAATGCATCAACCGAAATGGTGATTATGTAGAAAGATAGCTAACTGTTCAAGCCGTAAAATGATGTAAACCGTTTAGAAATAAACAGGTCTATGTATTTATAAAAAAAATAGGAGACCTTATTTTTGGGATTACCTTCGTAGTTAAAATGATACTTAAACTTTCATGTCATGGTAGTATTAGGAAAGGTTTCGGTTATGTAGAACATAACATTCTTCCGCATATTTGCGGCCCAACAATGCACTTTTGAATTTACCTGTACAAACGTTGGATGTAATGTTGGTATTACAGCACAAGATATTTAAACTTGACACAAGGATATCAGAAACTCTTTAGACTTTAAGAACTGTACGCTGATTTTAACTTTATAGCATAATATTTTAATGGAACATGTGGCATTCATGTGACACAAGGATGTCAAAGCCTTTTTAGACTTCAAGAACTGTACCCTGTTTTATATTTTAACATTAAAGCATTATATTTTATTGAAATATATAGCATTCATGTTTAGTCTAAGTAATGTTTTACAATGTACAATCGTTATTGAATAAGCAGGTTCATCAGCAGCCGACGATGGGAGCCTCTGTGGCTCAGGCGGCAGCGCACCGGCCTCTCACCGCTGGATAACGTGGTTCAAATCCTGGTCACTCCATTTGAGATTTGTGCTGGACAAAGTGGAGGCGGGACAGGTTTTTCTCCGGGTACTCCGGTTTTCCCTGTCATCTTTCATTCCAGCAACACTCTCCACTATGATTTCATTTCATCTGTCACTCATTAATCATTGCCCCATAGGAGTGCGACAGGCCTCGGCAGCCAGCAAAATTCATATCCTCTCCGCAAGTTGGGGGCTTCATTCATCCCATCCCTGACCCGGTCATTGATTGGAAAACAGGTTGTAGGTTTTCAACAGCAGCTGACAATGACCTAATTAACAGGTCGAAACTGGTACTGTGTTTTAATGTGATTGTACAGTAATATTTTAGACATTTTATATAATAAAGTATTGATTAGGTGGAAAACTCTCAATTTTTATACCTGTGTGCTCAAAATATCAATACAGACAAGAAGCTGATAGATTAAATTTATAGTATAATTCATCTTCTCAAGAAAAAAATTACCCCACCCTTTCGGTATTGTTTTTCTGAAGCCATTTATTATACAGTAATTGTTCTTTTCCTGTCGTATAACCCTAATTGAGAGTAAATTCCATTTAAAGTTCTTCAGGGTTTAGTAAGTTTTTCTAGCTGCTTTGGTGAATCAGAGATGCAAGGTAGTTTATTTTTGAGTGATGGGGCACATCATATTTGTTGTTATATTAAAGAACACGTGAATGGTGCTCTCAGAATTCATCTATAACTACTCTGCCATTTAAACAGTGCAGTAGATTTCCACTTTTGCTGCTGGATGGTCATGCAATAATACGTTGAAATTGGTTTCAAGCTAGCTAAGAGGCACTAATTCAAGCTGGTTCTTTGAGATGATTGAAAAAGGAAAGAGTGCCTGTTTTCAGTGTTGAAATTCTATCTTGCAGGGAACAAATCACGTTTTTAATAGCATAGCCTATGTTGTCATATTATTGGATAGATTTCTGCTGGGAGACATCCCACTCAGCCAAGGTTCAAATACTGGTGATTCCAAATAGAGTTTTAATGGGAATAGTATATGAGAAGGGTATGTATCCTCAAACCTCTGATCATTGCCCAGACTGAGTCTGAGTGCTTTGCTGAGCATACATAAATTTGAAAACTTGACATTGAAATAACAGAAAACAGTATTCCCCAAGGATTTTTTCAAACATCAAAACATAAAACTGGTTTGAAAAACTGATACATTTGCTAGGTTTCTGAAACCTCAAATGAGGCCTTAAATCAATATTTCTGATATCAGTGTTATTCATTTTATATCATTACTGCTCTTACAGTTTTTGGATATGTGGTCATGCCAGAATTTTCTCCTTAGGAGTTGTTTTACATGCTGATAATTCGATCAACATGAGGCTGGTGTATTTGGCCATCTTTAAATTCCACTGGACTGATTGAACCTGCTAACTAGGACACAGAGGCCATATTATTATCTTAATGGGAAGTACAACTAGATAACCATCTCCTCCTAACTGTAATCAAAAAAAGAAAAATGAAATGGTTTCACCCTTCAAAGAATGGTAAGAGAGGGAGAGAGAAAGAAAGGAAGGGCCACAAAGGACGTAAAAATGAAAGACTTCTCAAGCATCACATACCTAATACCACCGGAGCCAATCAAAGAATGAGAGTTGAACAAGGGCAGTCAGGTAGGAAATATGTATATGAAGAACTTAGCACAAATAAGTGAAAGAAATGTCCGACTCAGCTAGAGAAAATTATCAGTAGTAGAAGAGATTGTCAATATTTGAAGCACCTTTAGTATTCATTTTTAGAAGGATAAACAATATGCATATTCAAAATTTATGATGATGTTGGGCCAAAGATCGGTTAAAGAAAAACCTTGATATTGAATCTTAGGGAAGGGAAAAAGCTTTAATTTATAGAAGTTCTGAATTATCAAGATTTAAGTTTAAAAACATTACATAACATAAGATTAAATTTATTAAGAATTTTGTAAAATTTCCCTAACCTTATAAAATTGATTTTTTTCACATTCTCAAAATTGATAAAAACTACTCAAAAATCCTATAAAATTGTGGAGAAAACAAAAGACTTTGGTGTCTTAATTAAAACATTGTACTGTGACATACCAGTTTTTGAATTGTTGGAATTCATATCACACTGGTTACAAACTTGAATTACAACAATCCCCTACAGTTAATTGTCACTTGATTTGGCATGCATGCATGCATGCATGCATGCATGGACCATTGCACCTTTCAGTATTCAGTCTGCTAATCTCTACGAATTAAGCGAGTGCCTTCAAAATACCTCTTATCTTTAAATCATTAGAAACAAAGTCTAACCATCATCATCTTGGTTTCCCTCTATTTATCTTACCCTCCATTACTGAGTCCATTATTCTTGTTCTAGGTAACCTATCCTCTTCCATTTGCCCCACATGACCTAACCACCCAATCTGGTTTATGCGTACATCTTCATTCTTCAAGTTCATTCCTAACTTAGCCTTTATCTCCTGCCATTGCCACCTGTTAATACCAGTGATTGATCGTGCTCCTATCATGTCCGTTACTTTTAACTTATGAATAAGACATCCTGAGTCCACCCAGCTTTCTCACCCACACAACAAAGTCGGACTGAAAACAGACCGGTGTAAAGATAGTTTCATCCGGGAGCTGACTTCCTTCCTACAGAATACTGTTGATTGAAACTGTGAGCTCACTGCATTAACTTTGTTACACCTTGCTTCACTCTCATTTACTCTACTAACATCGTGGGAGAATGCACACCCTAAATACTTAAAATGATCTGCCTGCCCCAGTTTTGTGTTCTCAACCTAACATTCAACTCCCATAGGTTTCTTTCCCACTGGCATCACTTTAGTCTTGGCTTTAATTTTAATATACTCACTGCTACTGTTTTCAAGTTGTAAGATATTAAATTGCACGCTTTCAGCATAGTCTGCCATTAAGACCAAGTCTTTGGCATATGCCAAACTCCTTTACACATTTCCACCTAACTGAATTCCTCTCTGCCATTTTATACCTTTCATTAGATGATCCGTGTAAAGTAATAATAAAGGTGAAAGATTACAGTCTTGTGTAAACCCTGTAAGTACCTTGAACTTTCCATCATTTGTCAATATAGATGCCTTCGATTGCTTCTAACAATATACCATTAATCCAATAGTCCCTTTTTATGGCTAGCATCCTTTCCCTCATACTCTGTCATATGCCTTTCCCAAATCTATGAAATGTAAACATAACCCTGTTTTAATGTAGTCCTTATCCATGACAGTCAATTAATACTGTTACCAGTCACAGTTTTTATTAAGTTGTATTCGGCAATGCATTTCAGAGCCTATACTCTGTTACCATCTGACAACTTAAATGTAGAATTGTAAAAAATGTAGAAGTGTAAACAGGAAAATCAAAGAGGGCAGGGAGAATAGAGAAATTGGAAAACAGCTAATAAGGGAACTTAACAAAGTGAAGAAGGAAGCAAAAGGGAAAAGGAATCCAAATTCCCACAATGGTGGGAGAAGGGGGTGAACAGTTTTTAACAGATAATGAGAAGGAAAATCTGCTTAATAGGGAATTCATAGATTCAGTAGAAGATTGTCAGGAGTTGGAAACTGAAACAGAAGATAGAGATAGAGAGACACATAAGGAAACAAGAAGCTTTTCATTCACAAATGAGGATATTTTCAGAGAAATCCAACTGCTTCAGCAAGGAAAAGCAGCAGAGAGTGATCGAATTAGTGGGGTGGTATTAAAGACAATGGCGTGCTACATAGTGCCTTATTTAAAATTTCCCCTTTGACTATATCATAAATAATAGTGTAATACCAAAGGAATGGAAAGAATCTATAATAATACCAATTTATAAAGGAAAGGATGATAAAAGGAAACCTGAGAACTACAGACCAGTCAGCCTGACCAGTATAGTTTGTAAAATACTGGAGAGTTCAATAGCAAAGTATATTATAGGGGTATGTGAAGATAAAACTTGGTTCATGAGGAGCCAGTATGGATTTAGAAAGAAATTTTCTTGTGAGGCACAACTGGTGGGATTTCAGCAGGACATATCAGATCAATTGATTTGGAAGGCCAGTTGAACTGCGTAGCCATAGATCTTTCCAAAGCCTTTGATAGAGTGGAACATGGAATATTATTAAAGAAATTGGAGGGAATAGGATTGGACATAAGGGTTATATGTTGGATAAGAACATTTCTAAATTCAAGTGTTCATAAAGTCAAAGTAGGAAATCATGTATCACAGGAAGAGAAAGTTTGGAAGGGAATTGCACAGGGTAGTGAAATCGGCCCATTACTATTCTTAATATATGCAAATGATTTAGGGAACAATATAATATCAAAAATAAGATTGTATGGAGATGATGTAATTGTTTATAGGGAAATAAATAACATAGAGGATTGTACAGAATTACACCGGGTGATTTGGCTGTGCATTTAGGGGCGCGCAGCTGTGAGCTCGCATCCGGGAGATTGTGGGTTCAAATCCCACTGTCGGCAGCCCTGAAGATGGTTTTCCGTGGTTTCCCATTTTCACACCAGGAAAATGCTGGGGCTGTACCTTAATTAAGGCCAAGGCTGCTTCCTTCCAACTCCTAGGCCTTTCCTATCCCATCGTCACCATAAGACCTATCTGTGTCGGTGCGATTTAAAGCCACTAGCAAAAAAAAAAGTACAGAATTACAAGGGGACCTTGATAGTATCCAACAATGGGTTGAAGAGAATAATATAAAGATTAATGGAGGCAAACCAATTGTCACAACATTTACAAACAGTAGCTTAAAAACTGAATTTAAATGTACTTTGGATGAGGTAATTGTCCCAAAAGATGGCAAGTGCAAATAGTTAGTTGTGAGATTTGAAAGTAATTTGCACTGGAAGGGTCATGTTGATGACATTGTTGGGAAAGCATACAGATCATTACATGTCATAATGAGGCTACTTAAAGGATGAAATAAAGAATTAAAAGAGAAAAGTTACTTCAAATCGAATCAAATAAAAATCTCTTTATTTGCAAATGAGGTATGGTTTGTCCATTATTGGAATATGCAAACAGTGTTTGGGATCCTCACCAGGAATACCTAATAAAAGAAATAGATTGTGTGCAGAGGAAAGCAGCAAGATTTGTAACGGGAGATTTCAGGAGAAAAAGTAGTGTATCAGAAATTTTACAGAAACTTGGGTGGGAAGCCTTAAGTAAGAGAAGGGAGAAAACTGGACTTACAGGATTATATAGAGCCTATACAGGAGAGGAGAGGAAGCATGGGGAAAAATCCATGAGATGCTTCAGTTGGAAAATTATTATATCGGCAGGGCTGATCGCAGGTATAAAATTAGACGGGATTTTAGCAGAAATGATTGGGGTAAATTTTCATTCATTGGGAAGGCCGTGAGGGAGTGGAACAGTTTACCTGGGGAAGTGTTTGACCCTTTTCCATAATCTGTACAGATATTCAAGAAAAGAATAAATGGCAACAGAGAAAAGACCGAGCAAGTGGCCGTGCAGTTAGGGTCACACAGCTGTAAGCTTGCATTCGGGATATAGTGGGTTTGAACCCCACTGTCGGCAGCCCTGAAGATGATTTTCCATGGTTTACCATTTTCACACCAGGCAGATGCTGGGGCTGTACCTTAATGAAGGCCACGGCCGCTACCTTCCCAATCTCCCACCCTTCCATCCCATCACCGAAAACCTTCGATGTGTTAGTGTGACGTTAAACAAATAGCAAAAAAAAAAAAAGGAGACTGGACAGCTGAAGTAGGAGACTGCCTGTAGGTGTGAAATACAGTGGGGACTTCGAGGGCCCTGGGACCACTACGGTAGCTGTGAAGGCCCTTCAGGAACTCTGGAAAGCAGTAGCAAAAGGGGCTCTGGTTAAGACGCAGCAGGCCGTTATGCATGTTAGAATGGGAAAGAAAAACAATGTACTTTAAATCTTATAGCAATATTGTATTGTATTTTTTAAAGTGATTCCATATACTGTGTATGAGTTGATTATGTGTGTAAGTACAGAAGATATTATGAGTAGAATTTTGTAAATAATATAAATTTATTAAGGATGAGCTGTGTGTTTAATAGAAAAAATGTGAATGTAAATTGTATAATACTGTATTTTAGGAAAAACGTCTTCTTTTCTTTATAACTTAAAATGTAGTTGTTAAGAATAATGTATTTTTGTGTATCATTTGCCACTTAATAAAAATTGTGACTGGTAACAGTTATTTTATAATGAGCAAACATAATCGTATATTCATCTTGCAACCTTTTTCAAGTTACATGGCACATACTGAAAATCTGATCCTGACAGCCCCTCTGTGGTTAGAAACTACATAGTTTTCATAACTTGCTCTCAACCATTGTTCCCACCCTCCCTTCCAAAATTTCAGTGAACACTTTGCCTGGTATATTGATCAATGAAATACCTCTATAGTTGCAGCAATTCTTCCTGTTTCCTTGGTTATGGATAGGTACAATTACAATTACCTTACTAATATTCCATGCTAATTTTAATACTGTACTCTGCGAAGCCATTTCATCCCTCCCTTCATACTATATTTCACCATTTGAGGTCTAATTTCATATATTCCTGCTGCTTTATGATTATGGATTTTATTTAACATCTTTTTTCCTAACATCATTACCCTCGCCCCATGATCTTAGTTGTTCACTATGTCACCAGAAAGATTTCCTTTTATGTTGAAATACCAGTATTCCTTCCATGTATCCAGCGATTCCATGGGATCTGCTATGAGTTCATCTGATTTACCCAAAACACCATTCATTTCCTGATACCCACTGTGGGTGGGGGACACAGACGAAGAGTACACCCACAGTATCCCCTGCCTGTCATAAGAGGTGACTAAAAGGGGTGGCCAAGGGATGATTGAATTAGAACTGTGAAACTACATGTGATTAGTACCATCACGCTAGGAACACCACGAGTCACCTTTACTTGTGAGTAGTACCACTATGTTACCGGGAGAGTTGGCTGTGCAGTTAGGAGCGCGCAGCTGTGAGCTAGCGGGTTCGAACCCCACTGTCGGCAGCTCTGAAGATGGTTTTACGTGGTTTCCCATTTTTACACCAGGCAAATGCTGGGGCTGTACCTTAATTAAGGCCACGGCCGCTTCCTTCCCATTCCTAGGCCTTTCCTGTCCCATCGTCACCATAAGACCTATTTATGTCGGTGCGACGTTAAGCAACTAGCAAAAAAAAAAAAAAAAAAAAAAAAAAAAAAAGGGTACCACTATGTTAGGTACACAATAGGTTTGTGATTAGTACCAGTAGAGATTGGGTTCACTGTGAGTTTACAGTACCTGCGATTAGTACCACTATATGCGGAACACAACGGGCTTACGTTGCCTGTGATTAGTACCATTATGTGAGACATACCACAGGTCTGGGCATTGCCTGTGATTAGTACCACTATATGAGCGACACCTTGGGTCTGCATTGCCTGTGATTAATGCCACTATATAAGCGACACCTTAGGTCTGCGTTGCTTGTGATTCGTACCCACTACACGAGGAACACCACAGGATAGCACGAGTCCCCGTGATTAGTACACCTATGTGACAAACACCATGGGTTTGCATTGCGTATGAGTGGTGCCATTATGTGAGCAACACCATAGGTCTGCGTTACCTGTGCGGCGTACAATACTTGTGATTAGTACCATAATGTGTGGAGCACCGTGAGTCTATGCTACTTTTGAGTAGTACCGCAAGGAGAAATACCATGGTTCCACTTTACTAGCAATTATAAGGGGCTGTTAACCTGGATTTTGGACCCCTTTAGACAACAAGCATGATCGATTCAAGATTGTGCTTTGGAAGCAGTCCCTTGGTCAGTAATACGATAGTTTCTGAGAAGGTGGGTCAGATCCACTGATTGTTTTAAGTTCATATTCATTGTTCATAGTCGTCTTTTTTGAATTCTTGTCAGTGGATCGATTTATGAATTTTCAGTAACTCATTGTGAGTTGGATCTGCTGATTATTTTCAATTCATATTCATCCATTCATTCTTCATCATCATGTTTTGAATTCTGGTCAGTGGATGAATTTTTGACTTTTAAATTGTCGTTACGTTTTGTACCATTAGTGGCTGATGACCTCAATGTTAGGCTCCTTTAAAGGACAAGCATTATTATCATTATTTCCTAATTCCCTCCCTTTCCAAGATTCTTCACATCCAGAAAGGCTGACCAAGCTTTTTTAGGTTATTATTGAAATCTTCCCCTGACTTCTTCTTGGATTCAACAGTTATTTCTTTTGCTCTATTGATTTCTTTCACATACAATTCCATGTCTGCATCAGCCGTTTGGAGCCATTTCTGATACACCTTCATTTTACATTTACAAGCTTCATCATTTCTCTAAGATGTTTGGTTTTTCCCATCTTTATACCCAGTTGTTCCTAGGCATTCTCTTACTGTTTCTATTTCAGCACCCATGTATGCCATCCATTCCCTTTCTACATCCTGAATTTGTTGACTATCTATTCTTTATAATTTTTCACAAACCATGTCTGTGTGCACTGTCTAATTTTGTTCCGGAGATTCTCTACCCTTGTTCGTCTGCAGACAGATTTCACTTTCTTTCTCCTAAGGCCTAGAGATACTTAGTTCTCTACAGATTAGATAGTGGTCTATATCTTTGAAAAATCCCTGGAATATCTGCATATTCCTAACAGATTTCCTGAATTTAAAGTCTCGATATGTTTTTTTAAGGATTTGGTGCGTCTACCCTCCTAAATGTGGCAGTGAATAAGCTTATGCTTCAAGAATGTATTCATAACTATTAACTGCATACTAGCGCACAAGTCCAGTAAAGTCTTCCCACTCCTAGCTTCCATATTTTCCCCACATTTACCCATCACCTTCTCGTATCTTTCAGCTCTATTTCCAACTTTCACATTAAAATCGCCCATTTGCACTATCCTATCCTTGCTGTTGACCCTGACTTATGTTGTTTGAGTCATCAGTCCATAGACTGGTTTGGTGCAGCTCTCCATGCCACCCTATTCTGTGCTAACCTTTTCATTTCTACGTAACTATTGCATCCTACATCTGCTCTAATCTGCTTGTCACATTCATACCTTGGTCTTCCCCTACCGTTCTTACCACCTACACTTCCTTCAAAAACCAACTGAACAAGTCCTGGGTGTCTTAAGATGTGTCCTATCATTATATCTCTTCTTCTCGTCAAATTTAGCCAAATCGATCTCCTCTCACCAACTCGATTCAGTATCTCTTCATTCGTGATTCGATCTATCCATCTCACCTTCAGCATTCTTCTGTAACACCACATTTCAAAAGCTTCTATTCTCTTTCTTTCTGAGCTAGTTATCGTCCATGTTTCATTTCCATACAATGCCACGCTCCACACGAAAGTCTTCAAAAACATCTTTCTAATTCCGATATCAATGTTTGAAGTGAGCAAATTTCTTTTTTTTAAGAAAGCTCTTCCTTGCTTGTGCTAGTCTGCATTTTATGTCCTCCTTACTTCTGCCATCGTTAATTATTTTACTACCCAAGTAACAATATTCATCTACTTCCTTTAAGACTTCATTTCCTAATCTAATATTTCCTACAACACCTGCCTTTGTTCGACTGCACTCCATTACTTTTGTTTTGGACTTATTTTCATCTTGTACTCCTTACCCAAGACTTCATCCATACCATTCAGCAACTTCTCGAGATCTTCTGCAGTCTCAGATGAAATAACAATATCATCGGCAAATCTCAAGGTTTTGATTTCCTTTCCTTGGACTGTGATTCCCTTTCCAAATTCCTCTTTGATTTCCTTTACTGCCTGTTCTATGTAAACATTGAAAAGGAGAGGGGACAAACTGCAGCCTTGCCTCACTCCTTTCTGGATTGCTGCTTCTTTTTCAAAGCCCTCGATTCTTATCACTGCAGACTGATTTTTATACAGGTTGTAGATAATTCTTCGTTCTCGGTATCTGATCCCTATCACCTTCAGAATCATAAATAGCTTGGTCCAATCAACATTATCGAATGCCTTTTCTAGATCTACAAATGCCATGTACGTGGGCTTGTCCTTCTTGATTTGATCCTCTAAGATCAGACGTAAAGTCAGGATTGCTTCACGTGTTCCTACATTTCTTCCGAAGCCAAATTGATCTTCTCCCAACTCAGCTTCAACTTGTTTTTCCATTCTTCTGTAAATAATAGGTGTTAAAATTTTGCAGGCGTGAGGTACTAAACTAATGGTGCAGTAGTTTTCACACCTGTCAGCACCGGCTTTCTTGGGAATAGGTATAACAACATTCTGCCGAAAATCGGATGGGACCTCTCCTGTCTCATACATCTTGCACACTAAATGAAATAACCTTGCCATGCTGGTTTCTCCTAAGGCAGTCAGTAATTCAGAGGGAATGTCATCAATTCCAGGTGCCTTGTTCCTATTTAGGTCACTCACAGCTCTGTCAAACTCTGACCTCAAAATTGGGTCTCCCATTTCATCAGCATCAACAGCCTCTTCATGTCCCAGAACCAAATTATCTACATCTTTACCTTGATACAACTGTTGGATATGCTCCTGCCATCTTTCTGCTTTGTCTTCTTTCCCTAGAAATGGCTTTCCATCTGAGCTCTTAATATTCATACACCTAGATTTCCTTTCTCCAAAGGTTTCCTTGATTTTCCTGTATGCAGCATCTATCTTTCCCAGGACCATACAGCCTTCGACATCCTTGCACTTCTCCTTCAGCCATTCTTCCTTAGCTACCTTGCACTTTCTATCCACTTGATTCTTTAATCGCCTGTATTCTTTTCTGCCCTCTTCATTTCTAGCATTCTTGTATTTTTGTCATTCATCAATCAGGTCTACTATCTCCTGAGTTATCCACTGATTCTTAGTTGATCTTTTCTTCCTTCCTAACATTTCTTCAGCAGCCCTACTGACTTCATTTTTCATGACTCTCCACTCTTCCTCTATAGTGTTTCCTTCAGCCTTTTCATTTAGTCCTTGTGCAACATGTTCCTTGAAACAATCCCTCACACTCTTTTCTTTCAACTTGTCTAGATCCCATCTTTTTGCATTCTTTCCTTTCTTCAATTTCTTCAACTTCAGATGGCATTTCATGACCAACAAGTTATGGTCAGAGTCCACATCTGCTCCTGGGAAAGTTTTGCAATCCAACACCTGGTTTCTGAATCTCTGCCTAATCATAATGAAGTCTATTTGATACCTTCCAGTGTCTCCAGGTCTCGTCCACGTATACAGCTGTCATTTGTGGTGTTTGAACCAAGGCAAGGACTAAATTATGATCAGTGCAAAATTCAACTAGCCGACTTCCTCTTTCGTTCCTTTGTCCCAATCCAAATTCTCCTACTGTACCACCTTCTCTTCCTTGGCCTACCACTGCATTCCCGTCTCCCATCACAATTAGATTCTCGTCACCTTTTACATATTGTATTAAATCTTCTATCTCCTCATATATTCTTTCGATTTCTTCATCATCCGCTGAACGAGTAGGCATATAGACCTGCACTATTGTGGTGGGCATTAGTTTGGTGTCTATCTTGACGACAATAATTCTTTCACTATGCTGGTCGTAGTAGCTTACTCGCTGCCCTATTTTCTTATTCATTATTTAACCAACTCCTGCATTTCCCCTGTTTGATTTTGTGTTGATAATTCGATAGTCGCCTAACCAAAAATCTTGTTCTTCCTGCCAACGTACTTCACTTATACCAACTACATCTAACTTTGGCCTATCCATCTCCCTTTTCAGATTCTCTAACCTACCACAATGATTCAAACTTCTAACATTCCACGCTCCGACTCGCAGAATGTCAGTATCCATCTTCCTAATGATCGTCCCCTCTCGTGTAGTCCCCACCCGGAGATACGAATGGGAGACTAGTTTACCTCCGGAATATTTTACCCGGGAGGAAGCCATCATCAGTACATCATTCATACAGAGAGAGCTGCATGTCCTCGGGAGTTAGTTGCGGCTGTAGTTTCCCGTTGCTTTCAGCCGTGTAGCAGTATCTACACAGCTAAGCCATGTTAAGTATTATTACAAGGCCGTATCAGTCAATCATCTAGACTGCCGCCCTTGCAACTACTGAAAGACTGCTATCCTTCGTTATTCTGGTCTCTCAACAGATACCCATCCGATATGGTTGCATCTGCGGCTCGGCTATCTGCATCATTGGGACACGCAAGCCTCCCCACCGCGGCAGGGTCACATGGTTCGCAGAGAATATCCTATCCAAGCGATTTCAAGGTGTCTTTCACTGGTTTTGCAGTGTGAGACGGTGCATTGTTGTGTAACAAGATCCTTTTGCCATGTCTTCTGGCCCATTCCGGTCGTCTTTTGATCAATGCATGATTTAAATTAATCATTTGTTGGCGATAGCGTTGTGCATTAACGGTTTCTCCGGGCTTCAAGAGTTCATAATACACAATATCGCTACCAGATCGCGCACTGTCTTTCACATTGAAATCACCACGATTAAATTGTCTCACATCTTCTAATCGATGGAGCATGTTCAGCCTGACTGTGATGTCATTATGCTTCATAAAAATATCTGCAGTCGCTTAAGTGCAGCCAGTATCCAGTATTCGGGAGATAGTAGGTTCGAACCCCACTGTCGGCAGCCCTGAAAATGGTTTTCCATGGTTTCCCATTTTCACATCAGGCAAATACTGGGGCTGTACCTCAATTAAGGCCACGGCCACTTCCTTCTCACTGCTAGCCCTTTTCTGTCCCATCGTCACCATAAGACCTATCTGTGTCGGTGCGATGTAAAGCAACTAGCTTCATAAAAATTAATTTCATCCTCATCAGCACCCTCACATGGTGAATAAATAGACAGACAATTCTCATCCTAATTCCTCCAACTGCTAAATCTGTCCACAACACATGCTCATATACATGCCTAACAGAAACTATCTTGCATGCTGTCCTACCTCCTTACTTTTTTTCCCCCCCTCTACAATTTGCTTTTCGTCGCACCAACACAGATCTTATAGCAACGTTCCCTTTTTGACGCCTGTTAAGAACACTTTATAATCTCGTATCTCTTGCTCATTATCTTCCCTTACTCTATCATTAACTCATCCAGATGCATCTTCTTTGCTGAATCAGCCAGTTATATTTTCTGTCTTTTCTTCTTCTTCTTCTTCTTCTTCTTCTTCTTATTCTTCTTCTTCTTCTTCTTCTTCTTTTATGACCATATAGGATTACTTTAGTCAGTCCGTCGTTCAGGTCTCTTTGAAGGGATTGTTCGGTCTTCGCGGTCCTCCCAGTACTTCTTCAGGCGCTCTGATCTTCGTGCCCTTTCCTCAGTTGAAAATGTACGTGTTGTTGGTTTGTTTTGTGTAAGGGTAAAGCGGAGATTTGTATTCTTGAGTTTTGTATTCAATTTTATCTTATTTGTGGTGTCTTCTGTTGTAAGGCCTATTTCCTTCAGATCCTCTCTTACTTCTCTGATCCATTTACATCCTGTTGTGGTATTTTTTGAGACGAGATTGTGTTGTACTAGTTGTTTCAGAAGTCTCGAATCCTGCATCCTCATGATATGTCCAAAGAATCCCTGTCTCCTCTTACGCATAGTATCCGTAATGGGTTCTAGCTCTTTGTACACGGCTTTGTTAGGTATTAACCACCACTGTCCATCTTTCTGGTATTTTTTGTTGATGCAGGTTCTTCCAATCCTCCTTTCAATTTTCTGAAGTCTGTCAGTCTTTGATTGTTTATTCAGGTAAAAGAGTGTTTCTGATGCATATGTAGCTTCCGGTTTTATAACTGTGTTGTAGTGTTTTATTTTTGTATTTATTGATAAACATTTCTTTTTGTAGATATCCCATGTTAATTTTTGTGCTTTAGCTAATCTATTTGTTCTTACTTGGATTGAGATTTTTTCATTTAAGTTATGTGTTATTACTTCTCCAAGATATTTAAACCGAGTTACTATTTTGATTTTATTACAATTTATGGTGACTTCTTTTAGCTGTGTTGGTTTTTGGGGCATAATTTCTGTTTTTTCAAATGATATTTTGAGGCCAATTTTATTTGCAATGTTTTGAAGTTCTGATATCTGGGTTTTTGCTTCTTTTATGTCCACTGCTAGTAATGCTAAATCGTCAGCAAAACCCAGGCAATTTGTTTTGATTTTTCGGCCAATCTTTATTTTGGGGGGACATTTTCTAAACCATTCCCTCATTACCATTTCTATAGCACAGTTAAATAATAGTGGTGAGAGCCCATCTCCCTGCCGTAGTCCAGTTTTAATTTCAAATTTCTGTCTTTTATATGAATATTAATATTGCTGGCTCCTATTGAATTCCATTTCGATCATTGAGGTGTTTCCAATGAGTCCCTTGCTTGTCAAATGGATGTGGAACTCCGTTACTCCCATCGCTCTGCAAGGCTTGCTTCAAATATTCTCCGGTCAGTAAATTCTGTGAATAAGATGCTACCCTACCTACACTTAGTCCCAGTGAGAATGTCTCATCTAACAGGTTTTGAACCATCGATGGATTGTATAATCCAAGCTGCGTGAGCAAAAGGAGGGCTGGAAGTCATATGTCTGAGATGCTGACTCATATTCCTACGCCATGTACTTTATCTCTAAATCACTAAAAAGCGAGTTTAGCCATTGTCACCTTCGTCTCCCTTGGTTTCTCTTATCCCTCATGGTCGAGTCCATTATTTTCCTAAATAACCTATCTTCTATTATTCCCCTCACATGACCCCACTACCGGAACTGGTTTATGCATACAGCTTTACCTTTGGAGTCCATTCCCAACTTAGCCTTTATCTCCTTGTTACTAGCACCCTCCTTCAATTGTTCCCACCTATTTGTACTAGCAGTTGTTTTTTTATTAGATATATGAACTAAATTATTATTCTTGCTGCTGAGAGGACATTGTCCCATACGAGATTCATGAGTCATGCCTGTCGGTTATCTGAAAAGTTTAAACATATGCCACATAAACGTGCAAACTGTTTGTGATAATTTCAATATACGTAATTGGTCCATTATTTGAAATGATAAATCTTCCAGCTAACTCAACTAAATTTATTCATTCAGGACAAATATTTCAAGTTCCATATAAGGATAGGAGTCAATATCATCTGATGGCCTAGCAGTTATTAAATTTTGTAAAAGAGACTTAGTCTCTCATATTGTATTAGTATTACCTGTGGCTCCGAGTAGCCTGTGCAGTGGCCTCCACTGCATGCACTATATGTAAGTCTTGGTAGATGTGCTAGTTACCAACTGATGAGCCCAAATTGTCAGCTGGGGTGAAACGCTAACAACCAAGAATGAGTTAACTGGAAAATTTATCATTTCCAATAACGGACCAGTTATATTGGAATTATGAATTCGCTCATTCAGGACAAATATTTCAAGTTTCATATTGGAATCGAAATCTATATCAACTGTCCTTGATTCTATTTGTAGAGGTCTGGATTTAAAAAAAACCCTATTTGTGGAGATTTTGTTGGCTTGACTTAGAATTACAAAGGTTCAAATTGTTAAAATTCAAATTCATCATTAGGGTTTGGAAGTTTATGATCTAAAGAAGTACAAAATATGCAAGCAAATATGCCCTAAAAACTAGCTAAATATGACTTTTAAAAAAAGGGTAAAATATTACTTAAGCATTTTAGGGATAGGTAGTAAGTATTGGAATATTATTAACACTGAATGTACCAAAAAGTTATTAGGGATAATATAGTAGACACAATTAATGTGTGCTGGGCTGAGTGACTCAGATGGTTGAGGCGCTGGCCTTTTGACCCCAACTTGGCAGGTTCGATCCTGGCTCAGTCCGGTTTTATTTGAAGGTGCTCAAATACATCAGCCTCATGTGGGTAGATTTACTGGGGCGTAAAAGAACTCCTGCGGGACAAAATTCCAGCACCTCAGCGTCTCCAAAAACTGTAAAAGTAGTTAGTGCGATGTAAAGTAAATAACATTATTATTATTATTATTATTATTATTATTATTATTATTATTATTATTATTATTATTATTATTATTATTATTATTATTATTATTAACATTTAATGTGCAAACTGACAGAGCTACTGTAGGTAGACCTACATTAGCATAGCCCGGAAGTACAGTTCTCCTAAAGAAGGACCAAAAATAAAGTATTAGCATGCTTTTTGGTATCTGTCGGCGTATGTTCAGGACAGCATCACGTTCTCGGCATCATGTCTTCTAAACCTGCTACCTATCTGTTTTAGAAAAAGAAAGAAAAATCCATTTTGAAATCCTATCTATTGAAACGTGATGTCGGTAACATCTACCTTATTTAAAACAATGCCTCAATTTAAACAAAAATGTTGAAAATATAACCAAATATGACCTTATATCAATAATCATCATCATCATCATCATTTAACCATCTCTAATTTCCTGGGTGTGGCGCAAGAGCACTCTCCACTTGTGTCTATGCAAGTACACTTCTTCTTATTCTTCTTTTTCTTCAACTTTATGAAATTCCACTCCTCTTCATTGCAGATCATCTTTTATTCGGGAGATCCATCGTGTCCCTGGTCTGCCCCTAGGTCACTTTTCCTCCGCATCTTTGTCAAACCATTTTTTTGCTACCCTCTTCAGATCCATCCTCTTCAAATGACCAAACCAAACTTGATGTTGCTAGAATTTCGTTGAGTGGTTTCACTTGGATGTTTTTGCAGATTTTTTCATTCTGGATCTTATCTTGTCTCATTTTCTGCAGCATTGACCTCAGGAATTACATTTCTGCAGCTCAGAGTCTGCTGTTATCCCTTCTGTTGATGGTGCAAGTTTCCAAACCGTATGTTGTTATTGGTACAAGGTAGGCCTGATACAAAGTTTTCTTAGATATTAAAGGAATTTGGCTGTCCCAGAGGAGGTTCCTAACTTGATGGTAAAATGAGCTTGTTTCTGAATCCTATTGGTGATTTCATCTGAGCAGCGGCCATCTCGAGTTCCAATGCTGCCAAGGTATTGGAACTGATCAACTTCTGCTACCTTCTCTCCATCCAGCGTAATATTCATACTTCATCTTTTCCTGCTATCCTTTGTGGCTGCCATCTTCGTACGGCTAATTTTTAGGCCAAAATCCTTAAATCGGTTGTTCCAGGCATCTAGTTTCTGCTGTACTTCATCCTCTGTGCAACCCTAAATCACCATATCGTATGCAAAGGCCAATGCCTTGAAATCAGTACTGACACACTGTTGTTTCACCCTCTTTTGATTTTTGATTTCGTCCATTACAGAGATGAACAGCAGTGACGACAATGCACTGCCTTGTTGCACTCCGTTAGAAGTAACAAACCAATTTGAATATCCACTCCCTATTTCGACACAGCTCTGACAATGGGTATACAGCATTTTAACTTTTTTAATAAGAGAGTCTGGAATGTTTCTTCTTGTTAGACAATCCCAGATCTTGTCCCTAGGCACGCTGTCATAAGCCTTTTCGAGATCCAAGAAGACAAAGATTATATCCCTTTCTCCCAGTATTTCTCTATAATCATCTTTACAGCAAAGATGAGGTCAGTGATTGTTCTATCACCCCTAAACCTGCATTGTTCTTCTTCTAGCTGAGATTCAATGATGTTCCTGAACCATTTATCAATAATTTTCTCCATAATCTTTAATCCAGGAGATAGGAGTGTGATTCTTTTATAGTTGCTATATTTATAATCCTCTTTGCCCAATCTTATATCAATAAAACGACCAAAATATGACCAAATTAAAAAATGGTTAAAACATGCATTTATATGCAACATACATTTGCTTTAAATGGGGCAGGGACCCATCATTCACAGTTATTTTTCAGATTTTGGGTAAAGTGAGCTCAGAAAATAAATATGATTTTTCCTTAACATCCAAACCTTATTCATCATCATCATCATCTGTTTCCCTTGTCCAGCTTTTGCTGGGTTGGGATGTTTGTGGCACGTTTTCAACTTCCTCTGTCCAATCACCATCGTTCCTCCTTAACTGTGTTCCAATCCAGGTTTCTTCGAATTATACTGTTCTTTTTCAGTATCACCACCTGAGTCTGGGTCCTCCCTCTTGCCCTCCCACCTTCTGTCTGGGTTTCCATCATCCCCTTTGTCATCCTTCCCTCTTCCATCACTGTAACATGTCCAAACCATGTAAGTTTATCTCTCCCCATTCCATTTAGTCCTTCTGGGTTGGAGTATTTCAGTTGCCTTGACAAAGAATATGGCAATGTGTTTGAAATGTTGGCAAAATATACGTAAGGTACTTAAAGCAACAACACAGTTCAGTCCGTAAGAAGACTAAATAGCTGGGCTGAGTGGCTCAGACGGTTCAGGCGTTGGCCTTCTGACCCCAGCTTGGCAGGTTCGATCCTGGCTTAGTCCAGTAGTATTTGAAGGTGCTCATATATGTCAGCCTCGTGTCGGTAGATTTACTGGCATGGAAAAGAATTCCAGCAGGACTAAATTCCGGCACCTCGGCATCTCCAAAAACCGAAAAGTAGTTATTGGGACGTAAAGCAAATAACATTATTATTATTAAGAACTAAATAAAGCTTTACCTTCAGCTCCTTTCCCCATATTTTACCTTTGTCTCCTTCACAATTTCATCCGTAAACATACAGAATAACAGTAGTGACAGCACACTTCCTTGTCATAGTCTAGTTTTATTCCAAAACCACTCTGTCCTCCCCACATGTGTGTGGACACTGTTGTCACAATGTTTGTACATTTCATGCACATATTCTACCATTTGTTTTTCTAATCATGTCCATTGTATTACTTTCCATACCTTTGCTCTTGGGTTAGGGTTACCAACTGAAAATTTCCAAATGCAGGACATTGCTTAGCAAAAAGCAGGACATTTAAGAAAAATGCCTGTCAATTTCAATCAATAACAAAATTATACATATATTACACACAACTTTTTACGAAAGGAAATACCTTACTTAATGATCAGTCCTTGCTGCAGTTCATTTCCTTGAAGCTGTATTTTTCAACAGAACCTACTTTTGAAAGAAGACGCGAGTTATTTTCTTGAAGTAAATATTTATAAAATTCTTCACACGACACATCTTTGAAATTGAACTTCACAAGTAACATTCCTTTCACTGATTCTACCAACAAACGGTTCCTTTCCTTTGTCCATTGAGCATTTATGAATGAAAACACACGTTCAGTGGAGGCATTGCTGCTGGTATGGCAAAGAAAACTGGCAAATGTTCAAAAGTTCAGAAAATACCTCAATGTTCTGGCACTTATTAAAAAAAACAGACCATTGTTGGTCTAGTGTTGTATCTTTATCCAAAGTTGAAGTTTTAGAATAAGCCCTTACGTTGCAGAACTGGTCGAATAATTTTGAATCATCTGTTTCTACACCTTTTGACTGTAAGTACTGAATACATGGTACAACATCATCAAAGCTGAGGTCTTTAATGTTTTGAAGTTTCAACCATTTGAAACACTTGAATTCCTCTATAGGATGCATCCATTTATCCAAGTACTCAGTGCAGGTTTCATAGAAACAAGATACATTCTCCATAAACACTTTGCATTCTTTATCCAAAGCATCTTCTGAAAATGTATTTTAACATCTGTCTGACTTTGAGGGGAATTAATTGACCTTCAAGTCTGCCTTTCAATGAAGATTGGACAGATTCACTTCTACAACTGAATTATGTTCTTTCTTAAGTGACAAAATTTTATAGTGAAAAATGTGCATGGCTGAGGAAAGAAGCAAAAGATAGAGCTCTGAAAAGTCATTTTCAAGGAAGTTTCTAATTGATGAAGGCACTGACTTCCTATCCTGAGAAAGAAAGTAGGATTTCAGAGCTGGGAACAATTGCAGGATTCTTTCAACTGCTGGATACAATTTTAACCACCTAGTCTTAGAATGATTTAAAAGCTGCAGGTAATTTACATCAACAAATTCACAAAAGTCTTTCAGTTCCTGAGTGCGCACTGGGTATGTATGAAAGAAGTTGAAAATTTTCATCACCACAGACTCAATATCAACAGGAAGAGCATCAGCTCCATGTTGCAAACAGTTATGTAGAATGTGAGCAGGACATCCAACACCTACTATGTTTTCATTCAAGTCTTTTTTGAGAGCAGAATACATTCTTCCCTTCCCTGCGTGCAAGGCCGCCAAAATTAACATTGGCATTGTCTCCAGAAAATGCAATGCATCTAGAAGTGATTTTATGCTTTTTGAGAGTATCTGAAATATAGGAGGAAATACATTCAGAACTTTCATTTGGACATGTTTGTAAATCAAGAACTTTTATCTGAATGGCATTATTTTTGTAATCAAAGAATTGGATGACAATTGGAAACAACTGTAGTGCACCATGATTGCTTGCGTCTGTTCCTAGGCCAAAAAATGGAACTTTATTGTTAAGAGTTTCAATTATAATATCTGTCGAGTGAGGAGCAATAACATTATTTATTATGGCTTCTGTTTTAGTTCTTGCACAGGTCAGTTTCTGTGCTACTTCAGAACTTAAGAACATACTCTTATTCAATTTAGCTGTGCAGTCCATTGATTTGTACAACTGGTGATGGAAAACTGTATGAAATGACATTGTAGCTTCTGCGGCTTGAACATTTTTATCATCTGGTGAATATTTGGGAGTGACAAATGATAACATTGAACATGATATTGACCTAGTTCTCACCGTCTTTTTGTGTTTTTCACTGTTAACGTGTCTTTCCAAGTCACCAACACCTTTGTATCCGACATTAACATAACTATCACACACTGCACATTTCGCTTCACTTTCACTGTGTCCGTGAGTAAAGCAAGGATACTTATGTTTTAGTTTATCCAAAAATTTCTACTGTCTTTTTTTTAGATTCACTCCTTTCAGGTTGCAAAGATGACATACCAGTACGTAATAGGATGCAATGAGATTAATATTTCACTCCACTTGCTGCATACTCGCACTATAATTTATGGCGACAACCAGATAACCAAACACGATAGCTGTAAATCATATGGCAAGCACATGTAAACTGTAGCTCTCGACACTTCCGGTTTCTCTCAACATAAACGTGGAAATGAAGCGTGTTGATTGGTTGATTGATGCCTGGACTTCGAGTTCAATATATCGAATATTAGTATTACTTATTTCCACCCTCGGAAGTAGCGCCCTGAGCACATGGAGTTGATTTACGATACAATAACATGTTGTCTTCAGCCTAAAACCTAAGTGAGCAATCTTGTAACGAAAAATGCCGGACAGTGTCGATAAATTAGAAATGCCAGCCGGACACAACCAAAATGATCGAAAAGCAGGACATGTCCAGCAAAAGCCGGACGGTTGGTAACCCTATCTTGGGTACACTATTTTAAGTTTTTTCTAAATCACCATATATATTCTGTATTCCCGAAGATTTTATTTTTAACTGCCTCATACTGAAGACGGGGTCTGGTGATGATCTTATATTTTGAAAGCCATATTGTTCTGCTGGTAACTGTCCTTCCACCCCCCCCTTTTTTTTTTTTCCTCATTCTCTTTTCTAGTACCCTTTCAAATATTTTTGCTACCTGAGATAAGAGTGTGATTCCTCGATAATTATCACGTATCTTCTTGTCCTCCTCCTTAAATAAACCTTCCATCTTTTCCTTATCTCCTTTACTCCATTCATTTGGTACCAATTTTCCTGTCCAAATACATCTAAATGGCGTATACAGCCATTGTAGACCAATGGGTCCTACTGCTTTTATCACTTCCACACACAGTTCATCCAGTCCTGCTGCTTTTCCCACTTTCATTCGTTTGACAGCAGTTTATACCTCTTCCTTTGGGATTTTGCTCTCGGATTCTGTCTCCTCACACTCTACCTCTATCATCTTGTGTACAGCCATTTTCACATTTAGGAGTTCATCAAAGTAATCCGTCCATCTTTTCGTTATCTTCTCTGGTTATGTTATCTGTCCTTTTTTCCCCTTTCACCTGCTTTGTGTAGACCATTTATTTTGTCTTCCTTCTTACAAGTCCATATAGCATTCTTTTACTGCTGTACACATCCTTTTCCAACTCTCATGTAAATCCTTTCCAGCTTTTCTTATTTTCTTCACCTACTACTTTCTTGCACCTTCTTTTCATTTCCTGATACTTTTTTCTACTTTCTTCTATTTTCTCCCTATTCTATACTTGCTATGCTTTCTTCTCTCTCTTTCCACCATGGGGTCTCTAACTTTACTCTTTTAGCCATTCTGCTGTAACTGGTCTCTGCAAAGCTTACTTGAACATGTCCTCATTCCACTTCCTCCACCTCAGTTCTGGGTACCTGTTGTTTCAATTTATATTGGAATTTTTCTTTTACTTCCATCTCTTTTAATTTCCATGCCAGTACTTGAATTTTCTTTGCTCTTATTTATTTCATTTTCACTATATTTCATACTTTCAGTTTTGCTACCACTACTCAGTGATCTCTATCAAAGGCTACTTTTTGCAAGGCTGTTACATATAACAGCTGTTTATGATTTGCTCTTTCCATCAAGAAGTAATCAATTACTGTCTTTTTCGTTCCGTTTCCCCATCCGTATCTTGTAACCTTTCTACTATTCTATTCCAGATGTTCAGATTGTCAGAATTTAAATCATGAAAGTTAAATTTTTGTTGGACACCGTTTAAAAAAAAAAAAAAAAAGTTTTATTTTTCTTTGAATTGTCAGGAGTTTTAAGTGGTGAATAAAACTTCAAATTACATAGATTTTTCAATTTGTCAAGGTTTTACTATACATATTATTAACCTAGTTGATTTGATATATGTTTCTCCTTTCGGATTACACTTTTGTGGTGAAAGTCTTGGGATAGCAGTATGTGAAGGAAATAGTTGGTGGCAGGTGGTGGTGATTATTGTTTTAAGAGGAAGTACAACTAGGCAACCATCCTTTATATAACACTAATCAGAGAGAAAAAATGGAAGGGATACGACACTTCAGAAAATGAACGTATCGGCCAAAGATAGTCAAGGGCCGCGAAGGGCACGATAATGAAGGACTCCTTAAGGCTCGAGTGCTCTATTACCTTCAGGGTCAGAAAAGAACAAGAGTTGACCAGGGGAGGTTGGATCGGATAGATGAAAGTGAGGAGCCTGGCACAAGTAAGTGGAAGTAATGCCAGGACTCAGCTGAGGGCCCCGTGGTCGCCAACACACGCTTCCAAGTTAAGAGTACTTGGGGCCCCTTTAAGTTGCCTCTTACAACAGGCAGGGTATACCATGAGTGTTATTCTACTGCCCCCACCCACAGGAAGTACCTGGGCTTGTATCAGTTGTGATCTAACATTTTGAAAGTGAGTATAAGCACTGTCTGTGCTGATCATAGCAAGGCAATGTGAATTATTAGTTTTCAAACGGATATCGTAGTGGGGGTCAGAAAATGGCACATTCTGTCGCCAAAGTTGTGCGGACATTTCGAATTTCTGGATCACTGGTGTTGTGTATTGAACCAGGAAAAGATTATGGGGCCAGAGCATGGGAAGGATTTCAGGTAGTGCGCGGTTACTTATTGGAGCAGGTACAGAGAAGGATATTTTTCTCAGGGCGAATAATAGATGGTAACTAAGTTTTTTGACAATATTTATTGATTTTCACGTAAATCACCCTGCGGTTGATTTATCAAGATTAAATTTTCAATCAATCTCTCCAGAATGCAAAATGAAATATAGGCACTGTTATATTCTGAGACATTCACTTGATGTTAAAAATGTATACCAAAATGAATACCAATTTTCCGAGATCTTAAACACCCTACAGTTCTTCTAGGATCTCTTATATAGATTTAAATTCCAAAATAACACTTTGTACATAGAACTTCATTTAACCAAATTTCTAGATTGTGTAGAAATTAAGTCCATCACTTGTGATGCAAACCTACAGTTTTTCTAAGATTTTTAAACATAATATTAACACACACTTCCATTAATAATATGATAGTTCAAATAAATGTTTTCAATCACTTGCTGTAAACTCCTACAGTTCATCTAAACCAATAAGAAAATAAAATAGTACACTTGTTTTACGGAAAGCCCTATAGTTCATCTAAGTGAAATGACTTCAGTTTACCAAATTTAAAGAAAAATCTATGGTTCAAAATAAGACCTGAAGTCTTCTTGAATAACCTCCTACAATTATTAGGAACAGTAGGATTAGAATCCACATGAAGCACTTTTCTTTTGACGAATGTAATACTATGAATGATTGAGTGCTTTGTCTAAAGTCAGTTAGTGTCTAAGTGGAATTACTCACTCAAAAAATATATGAAAAACACTTATATCACCTGTAATCTGCTCATAAGGATTGATGAAGTACTGTCCTGCGGCATGGTGACTGGAACTTTCTGCAGTATGCAGCCAAGACTCGAACTCGACACCAGCAGCGTGACAAGTGTCATCGAATGAAGACACCATGTTATCATCCCTCGTCGTAATCACGATCAATGCCTCGTCGAAACCACGTTTGAAGAAACCACGATTAATCCCACGCCGGAGATGACGTTCTACGTAGTATAAGATTCGCCAAGATTTGCGATGTTCTTTTAAAGAGAAATGTTGAAACACGGAAAGTTCAATTGGCACAATATAATGGGTTGTAGAACTCTTAATTATCGTTAAAAAGTTGTATTATACACTGACATAAGTCTTAATGCACAGTTTGTATACTCACTTTTGTTTTTCGATGTTAAATATGTGACTCAGAATATCACAATCTATGTTACAATCTAATCCATAAGTCAAGTTAATGCAGTAATGACCTACAGTCGTTTTCAAAATGGAAAGCACAGTCTTTCACTCACAATTTATAGAACATGAATTGAACACTGTCACAGTTCATAACAGTCAATGATTATGTCTTAAATTCACTCGTAGACTAACCATCACAGTCCATGAAATACTTGAGAAAATGCAATTAATATCACTCCTAGAACAGTCTCTTGAATATTAATGTTCATAGATTAAGAGTTTTTATGACTGAATTTGCATCACATGAGTTCGTATGACCAAATATTGCCATAAAATGTCCATAACATTTAGTTAGTTTTTCGTGGTAATAATCAAAAGTTCGAGAAAATACGTGAAAAATAGTCACATTTAGTCCTGTCAATTATCAGATATTCTAGTAGAATGGTATTTTGAACAGTTCACAATCATAATAGTATATGAGAAATGCGTCTCAGAATTAATTAAACTGTCATAAACTGATAGTTCAGTTTATCACGCACCATGTCCTAATATGCTGTCACTGTCAATGACAAAGTTCAAAATTATGAGAGATTGACAAAGTCCACAATACCTTCAACTGGTAAATTAAACACTTGAATTTTCAATTACACTTCAATGCACAGTCTCTATCGTAAATTCACTTGGTTAAGACACTCGTAAATCTTATTCAGTCGAAGAAAATTTTATAACATTTCACACGTCACGACGCGGTTGAAACTTCACTGCGACGACCTCACACAATTCAGAGTTCTAGAGTGTAACTTATGTCTCTCGCGAAGCGCGACAGAGCATAGTGATGTCTAGTCATGATCCATAGAGTTTAAGATACACTGACTATACGCTTGGGTCGTCGACCTATTTATATCCGGTTGGCAGCAGCTCTCTGAGCCAGGCGACAGAGGGGTGGATATATTTCCTGCACTTCAACTCGATATATCTTTGTAACCACTAGGCGGATTGTTCTCAAATTTGCAACGTTGTACTTTTAAAATGTAAGCTACAATTTGGTGTTAGTCTCATTTTTATTGGTCAAGTTGTTGAGAAGTACAAAAATTGTTTCAAGACGTTTTGGCGGGGAGGTGAGATGCATGCAGTGCTGACGTCACTTGACCTTGCCCCACTTATGCTGTCTTCCTCACGCAGTGCAGTATAGACGAGAATGATCTCACGTACAGCTGTTCGTACATCATAACTTAGCCATTCTCTCATGAATAAATATTTTACAACACATATGTGCCAGGGTCTTATGCTTTCCTGGTACAGTATGTATCAGAAAAACTTCACAAAAGGCATTACCACCCACATTGGATGGTGCACTGGCCGACGACAGATACGTAATGGTGGTGATCGGCAGTGCCTGGCTAGAATTGTCTGTGCAAACAATCCATACTGGCTCAAATCATATCTACAGCCACATTGAATGCAGGAGGTACCAGGTGCATTTTCAGCAGTTAATTGCAGCGTTCTCTGGCATCTGTGAGATATGGGAGTAGAAGACTTACCAGAGTGCCCGTGTTAGCATCCCAGCACTGGGCACCGTTTAATTTTTTAAATTTTGTGTGGCTATATCTAGCCGAGTGCAGCCCTTGTAAGGCAGACCCTCCGATGAGGGTGGGCGGCATCTGCCATGTGTAGGTAACTTCGTGTTATTGTGGTGGAGGATAGTGTTATGTATGGTGTGTGAGTTGCAGGGATGTTGGGGACAGCACAAACACCCAGCCCCCGGCCCATTGGAATTAACCAATGAAGGTTAAAATCTCCAGATCGAACACGGGACCCTCTGAACCGAAGGCCAGTACGCTGACCATTCAGCCAATGAGTCGGACACTGGGCACCGTGTCTCACCTTCACACAAGACGTTACTTATTGGACTCTTGACGATTGGTGACGTGATGTGCTCCAGTAGGTCACGGTTCCAGTTATTTCGAGCCGATGGTAAGATTTGGGTGTGGTGCAGGCCCCATTAAGCCATGGACCTGTGTAGTCAATAAAACACCGTGCAGACTGTGGTGGCTCCGTAATTGTGTGGTGTGTGTTTAAGTGGTATGGACTGAATCTGCTGGTCCACCTGAACAGGTCATTAGCATGTGGTGCTACGTGCTTACAGTCCCCCACAGCGATTGGATGTTCCAGCAGGATAATTGCACTGTGTTCTCCAAAAGTGGTTGGAGCAGTATTCCGTAGAGCATCAACTACTGCTGTGGCTGCCAGGCTGAGTGGCTCAGACGGTTGAGGCGCTGGCCTTTTGACCCCAACTTGGCAGGTTCGATCCTGGCTCAGTCCAGTGTATGAAGGTGCTCAAATACGTCAGCCTCCTGTTGGTAGATTTACTGGTACATAATAGAACTCCTGTGGGACTAAATTCCGGTACTTCGGCATCTCCAAAGTCCGTAAAAGTAGTTAGTGGGACGTAAAACAAATAACATTATTATTACTGCAGTGGCCACCTTGTTTGTGTTACAATACAAATCACACCGAGTATTTAGGGTGTTGTGGTGCTGGATTTGAAACTGGTGCGCTGTGAGGAACGTTTCAGTTTGTGCGAGCAAATTCTGACTGGCAAGCAGGCAGCAGTGCTGATGTTATTGCTCAGACTAATAAATAAAGAAGAGACCGAACAGGAGAAGACAGATTGCCGTCCAATGGTTTATGACACTATACTTCAGCCACATATGGCTACTCTCTATTTTGAATGTGTCTTAAACAGGTGGACTGAAGTAAACTGAGAGGTCTCACCTCAGGACGTGCCCATCGGCTAAGAGAATAGCATTCTCTTCCTGAGACTTCGTCTTTACCTGCAGACTACTTTCATACATCTAGAACTAAAACTGACAGTAATATTCTCGCAGAATACTTTCCTTCAGAGTCTCTGTCTTCTTCTTTGTCTTCTCCTCAACCCGAAGGTTGGCGGACAGCATAATCTTCTCCCAATGACTTCCGCTCTTGAGCCAAGTGTTTAATTAGCTGGTAGGGGCGCCTTCTTTTTATACCATCTAGAATTTCTGTTCTTGGTCGACCTTTTTGGTCTCCCACTTTTCCTTCGATCAGTGAGATACACCAGGATGAATGACACAATAGATAACCAACTCAGCTGTTCCGTTGATTTTCAATAGGCCGGGCTGAGTGGCTCAGACGGTTAAGGCGCTGGCCTTCTGACCCCAACTTGGCAGGTTTGATCCTGGCTCAGTCCGGTGATATTTGAAGGTGCTCAAATACGTCAGCCTCGTGTCGGTAGATTTACTGGCACGTAAAAGAACTCCTGCGGGACTAAATTCCGGCACCTCGGCGTCTCCGAAAACCGTAAAAGAGTAGTTAGTGGGACGTAAAACAAATAACATTATTATTATTATTATGATTTTCAATAGTTGGTAACAATGAGCGTTTCTTTTCCACTCTATTCAAAACTTCATGATTTGTTATCTTAATTGTCCATGGTATTCGTAGGATTCAATGCCAACACCACATTCCAAAAGCTCTTTTTCTTGCCTTGTCCCTCTTCAACAAATTTCAGGTTTCTGAGGTAACCTGTTCTGCAACAGAACAAGTTGCAATGCTCCAAACGAAGCTGGTATAGATTCTGATCATAATGTGATAGTAATGACATCCCAGTTGCAACTAAAAAAACAGAGAATGCAGAGGCATGCAGCAAAGTGCTACTTGAATAAATTAAAATATGATGTTGAAACTACTGAGAAAATATGAACAGAGGTAATATTGAGAAAGCATTTTCAGAAGTACACAAACAGTTTGGCAAGAAGATAAAACTTCTGAATATAATAAGAAGCAGAACTGGGTATGTAATAATCAACAAGAATGAAGCAGCTGAAAGATGGAAAGAATATGTTGAGAATCTATATGAAGGCCATTTAGATGAGACCTTGCTAAAAATGCAATAGTACAAGATGAAATCAGACCACCAATATTCAAGGAAGAATTTTATAAAGCCTTGAAAGAACTAAAACAAAGAAAAGCACCAGGGCCAGACTTAATTCCAGGAGAAAATTTTCAAGCTCTTGTTCTACTGTAGCTGTTATCTGTTTTCTAATGTTTTTTCATTTTTCTCCAACACTGTGACCTAATATCTTCACTGGGTGAATTCTGACCTTAGTTTCTTCCTTAAACTTTCCAATAGCTTCAACATCTTATTTTACTTTATTCAGGTTCTACTTTGCTGCATGCCTCTGCATTCTCCGTGTTTTAAAAGTTGCAATTGAGATGTTATTACTACCAGATTATGATCAGAATCTATATCAGTTCCTGGGTAACTCTTGCTTGATTTTACTTGATTGCGATAGCGTTCTCTTACCAAAATATAATCTAGTTGATACCTATCACCATTTCCTGGCACGGTCCATGTTTTTCGTCTTCTTTTAGTTTGTTGAAACAGGGTGGTAGTAATTACGAGAGAATGGCTTCGGCAGAAATCGACTACTGTGTCACCTCTCTTGTTACGTGAACCAAGACCAAAGTCTCCCACCATTGAATCCTCTTTCCCTTCTCCTACCACTGCATTCATGTCTCCTAGAATCATCAGATTGTCTGCATCTTTTACCTTCATTAACATCTCTTCAATTTGGTCGTACATCTGACCTACTTAATCATCTGTTTATGTGGCATGTATAACTGAATCAGAACAGTATCCTTAGGCTTTGTATTTAACTTGATAAGTAATATCCTTTCATTATACTGGACACCTGTTGTCCTAATTCCTTTGTCAATATAAACCCAACTCCTCCAGTTTCATCTGAGCAGCCTGAGTACAAAATGCTAAAATCTCCACTCCGAAAGTCTCTGCTGCCTGGCCATCTCACCACACTGATTCCTATAACATCCATTTCTATCCGTTCCATTTCTTTCTTCAGATTCTCTAGCTTCCCGGCCATCTTTTATGATCTCACATTCCATGTTCCTATTCTAACTGGGTGGCCCATTTGTTGTCGATTCTTCTCAAGTATCCCTCTCCAGAGATCCGAGCAGGGCGCTAATCCGGAATATTTTACTATTGAAGACATCATCATGCTGTTTGTTCAATGGATATCCTGTGGATCTTTAATGCAGTAGTTTTCCTTTGCTTTCTGCATCCTATGCCGTTGACCATCAAGTGGCAGTTCCGCCTTTAGGAGTGGTTTCCTACTCCCAGGACAAGAGGGTGCCCTAGACCTCTACCCGCTCATCCGCCCTCCAAGGAGGTCGTTGGCACTTTGTAGATTGGGAGCACTTATACCAGTGGTCACTCGGTTTGATTATTTATGTATTGGCACTTTTGTACAAATGGTTTGCCAACCAGTAAACACTCCTCCTTTCTCGTTCTGGACTTGGGACCGGATAACAGCCCGCTCGCAACAGCCAGCCTTTGTGATATTAAGTTATTAGAGGGAGAAGCGGTAGGAGGTGCTTTTTGATGCATCAAAGTGCAGCATGTGCGTGGGTCGCGCTGGGTAGACCACCAAGATGGCTCCCAGCAGTAGGTCAAGATCTGTTGCCTTAGAAATACCTTAATGGAAGAGTGGAGTTATTTATCCAGTTAGTGGTATCTATGGAGACCAAGAAAATTTAGTGAGTGGGTGGTTGTTAGAGCAAGGTTAGCAATCAAAATACAGTCTTAGTAAGTTATGGAGCAATTGTAGCAAAATCCAATATAGAGGCACTTAGGGCAGTAAAATCAAACAAAAATATGCCTTCAAATCAATTAAAATAAGCTGTAGACTCTTAAGATAACACGTTCACACAACCACCACAAAATAAATGCACAAATACTCCCTGATACCCACTAACACCACACAAAACGTGAGAAAAGATTTTAAGATCGGAGAGCTCCACTAGACATGATATCTTCCAGTGAGTAAAATTCATAAAAACAGAGACTCTGTACTATACTACAAAACAGACCCTTGTTCTTCAGTTTTGTATCCTGGCAATGCAGAATTTTGTAAATTTTATTATCTGACAGAAGTATTTCAAGACAGCGATTTGTATCCAACTTGTAAAATTATAGAAATTGAATTTGTATCTAAAGATTGTTCATATTATACTTTTTATATTTTGTTCACAAGATGGAGGATATGGTGGAGATAGGATCCAGCATCTGCAGATGGGGAGCTGTAGGTAGCTATCCAAATGGCATGGATCAGTATCTCTCCACAACTGTTTTGTCCACTTGTACATACTTGCCACAATAAGTGGCTGCACTACACCATGCTAGAGGAGAGTGAATATGATGCTAGACTTCTGTTCTATGACATTTGCCATGTCACCATTTCGTTGTTGCATCTAGAAAAACCGCTATGTGATAATATTTCAGCTTAGAACTCTGACTAGAAAGGTTCTGTCACCTAAGGTTCAGTCTTCTTCTTTTTTTTCTATCGCTTTTCCCACACCAGTGAGGTCGTGGGTGCGAACTGCGTCACACAATTGGGTGTGGCCCTGTTTTATGGCTGAATACCCTTCCTGACACCAACCTTATATGGAGAGATGTAATCACTATTGCGTGTTTCTGTGGTGGTTGGTAGTGTGGTGCATTGTCTGAATATGAAGAGGAGATTGTTGGGGCAGACAAAAATACCCAGTCCCCAAGCCAGAAGAATTAGGTAATCAGAAACAGTTAACATCTCCAACCCGGCTGGGAATCGAACCTGGGACCCTCTGAGCTGAAGGGCAGTACACTGACCATTCAGCCAATGAGTCAGTCACCTAAGCTTCGGTATTGCATGAACTATATCAATAAATTTTCATTCTAAATGACACCCATACTGCGGATCAGTACAGTATTTCTCCCCTCACATAACGGTATTTCGAGGTGCAGCGACAATATATTCCCATTTAAAGATAAAAATTTCATTGTTCCGTATTGAAAGTATTAACGTTAAAAATTAAATAATTGAAAAAGAGGTTCAACCTATTCAATACATAAAAGAAAGAAATGTAGTGATTACATTCTTATTTAATAGTAACTATAAATGGGACCGGTTTCGACCCTAGTCCAGGTCATCGTCAGCCGTAAAAACATGTAAAACAATGCATATGAAAAAGAAAAAGAAAAAGAAAAAGATTAAGTGAACTCTGGATCGGTATAAGATGAAACATAAATTAACGATGGGGGTAGAAATTGTGAGTCACTTAAAAGAAAACAGTACGTAATATTAAGAATGGTAGTATGGCACATGCAATGATAGGCGAAGTCTCACAATGTTTATGAATATTGGAGAACGGTCAAATGGGTCAGTTTCCACACTCTGTCAGGCACAAAGTCACAACACTATCAAATAATATATGAAGATCATAATTAACTTGAAGTTGCAGACGAATAGATTTGTAGAAGCAAACCGCCAGCTCCCGGTGATCAGCGCGCCACATTCAAGGTCATGCGCTGCGGTCTCGAACGCCAAAGTAGAATGGAGAATATCCTGAAGGTCCAGTATTTGTCTCGGTAGCGGGAAGTTAAGTACGTATATATAGAAATATACAACGCAAATCAGTATAATTGAATGAGTACTTGTGCTCCTGCTAAGTTCTTGGAAAACAGTTGACTTGAAAAAACAATTGTAAAGAGAAAAAATATAGTAAAAAGCGCAATATCAGAAAACAAATGAAAACTTATATGCACAGTGCGCTATTTTTTAAACTGAAAAAATTTTAGGTCATGATTGAAGTAGTCGAAGTTGGCGCAAGACAAGAGTTAAAATTTGAAAGAGGAGAACCGAAATGAAGGTCGATGGGTTTTTTTTTTTTTAAATAGAGAAGGTAGAATAAATTAACAGAGGAAGAGTGATAGTGAAATAAGAGAAAGAATAAAAGAAAATGAAGTTAGATGGTATTGAGGAAGGATAAGATAGGGAAATGAAGGAGGGGTAGTTTAGGGTGGGTTAGGAGGGTGGGTTATTGGAGGTAGAAAATGTGGGTGGGAACTTTGTAAGGCATGGAAAATAGAATTGGGGTTTTGGAATTTGGAATTTTTGAGAAGAAGAATTAGGAATTAAAAATAGGAAAGAATTTCCACCAATCAATACTTGTTTATTGCTTATATTAAGCTACAGGACCGGTTTCGACCCCACATACAAGGTCATCTTCAGCTGAACCATGAATACATATTTATATGATGAAGCTTTGATTAAATTGCATTGTCAAGGGAATGTCATATGATGATGTGCATTTAGTCACATACAAATGGGGCATGTCTTAACGTGAATTGGCATATGTCAGTATGTACAATATTGCAACTGTATGATGTCTAAAATATTATGTTGAGGCCCTAAAATTAGTGTATAAAAAATATCTTCACTTAAACTAACTTATATATATATATATATATATATGTACAGGATAAAATACAATATATAAAAAACATTTCGTGCACATGAACAATCGTATCTCACTTGTTGGTTAATTCATCAACTCTCGTATTTAAGTCCAATTTTCAGTTCTACACTCAGCTGCTGTTCTTGGAGTTTAAAAGATATGGTTGTAAAATTGCATGAGTAAAAGATTTAGTCTTCTTGTGGGATAAAACACTTTCCAATTTTAAAAAAGTTGCCAGATGTATGGATAAAATTTGGCTAAAATATGTTCAGCTCTGCTATGTATGTTGCCTTATGTTAGAATCAAATCTTGTTGTCCTGTGGCATCCGTAAAATTGGGTTCAATGTAATGGCTCCTTTCCCATTTGTAGTTGTGCAATGGTGTTATGTTTATTATTGTTGGTGTAGCCGAGTTGCGTTTGACGTGCGATTGCGTTTGACGTGCGAGCTTGTACGTACGTAATGCTCGCACGTCAAACGCAACTCGGCTACACCAACAATAATAAACATAACACCATTGCACAACTACAAATGGGAAAGGAGCCATTACATTGAACCCAATTTTACGGATGCCACAGGACAACAAGATTTGATTCTAACATAAGGCAACATACATAGCAGAGCTGAACATATTTTAGCCAAATTTTATCCATACATCTGGCAACTTTTTTAAAATTGGAAAGTGTTTTATCCCACAAGAAGACTAAATCTTTTACTCATGCAATTTTACAACCATATCTTTTAAACTCCAAGAACAGCAGCTGAGTGTAGAACTGAAAATTGGACTTAAATACGAGAGTTGATGAATTAACCAACAAGTGAGATACGATTGTTCATGTGCACGAAATGTTTTTTATATATTGTATTTTATCCTGTACATATATATATATATATATATAAGTTAGTTTAAGTGAAGATATTTTTTATACACTAATTTTAGGGCCTCAACATAATATTTTAGACATCATACAGTTGCAATATTGTACATACTGACATATGCCAATTCACGTTAAGACATGCCCCATTTGTATGTGACTAAATGCACATCATCATATAACATTCCCTTGACAATGCAATTTAATCAAAGCTTCATCATATAAATATGTATTCATGGTTCAGCTGAAGATGACCTTGTATGTGGGGTCGAAACCGGTCCTGTAGCTTAATATAAGCAATAAACAAGTATTGATTGGTGGAAATTCTTTCCTATTTTTAATTCCTAATTCTTCTTCTCAAAAATTCCAAATTCCAAAACCCCAATTCTATTTTCCATGCCTTACAAAGTTCCCACCCACATTTTCTACCTCCAATAACCCACCCTCCTAACCCACCCTAAACTACCCCTCCTTCATTTCCCTATCTTATCCTTCCTCAATACCATCTAACTTCATTTTCTTTTATTCTTTCTCTTATTTCACTATCACTCTTCCTCTGTTAATTTATTCTACCTTCTCTATTTAAAAAAAAAAAACCCATCGACCTTCATTTCGGTTCTCCTCTTTCAAATTTTAACTCTTGTCTTGCGCCAACTTCGACTACTTCAATCATGACCTAAAATTTTTTCAATTTAAAAAATAGCGCACTGTGCATATAAGTTTTCATTTGTTTTCTGATATTGCACTTTTTACTATATTTTTTCTCTTTACAATTGTTTTTTCAAGTCAACTGTTTTCCAAGAACTTAGCAGGAGCACAAGTACTTATTCAATTATACTGATTTGCGTTGTATATTTCTATATATACGTACTTAACTTCCCGCTACCGAGACAAATACTGGACCTTCAGGATATTCTCCATTCTACTTTGGCGTTCGAGACCGCAGCGCATGACCTTGAATGTGGCGCGCTGATCACCGGGAGCTGGCGGTTTGCTTCTACAAATCTATTCGTCTGCAACTTCAAGTTAATTATGATCTTCATATATTATTTGATAGTGTTGTGACTTTGTGCCTGACAGAGTGTGGAAACTGACCCATTTGACCGTTCTCCAATATTCATAAACATTGTGAGACTTCGCCTATCATTGCGTGTGCCATACTACCATTCTTAATATTACGTACTGTTTTCTTTTAAGTGACTCACAATTTCTACCCCCATCGTTAATTTATGTTTCATCTTATACCGATCCAGAGTTCACTTAATCTTTTTCTTTTTCTTTTTCATATGCATTGTTTTACATGTTTTTACGGCTGACGATGACCTGGACTAGGGTCGAAACCGGTCCCATTTATAGTTACTATTAAATAAGAATGTAATCACTACATTTCTTTCTTTTATGTATTGAATAGGTTGAACCTCTTTTTCAATTATTTAATTTTTAAATATATTCCCATGTTAGTGAAAACACTGTAATTAACTTTTCTTAAATTTGTTAAGTATGATCATTTTCTTTGACAGAAATCACTTATGAGATGTCAAATAGACCTGAATAGACATGCAGAATTGAAGACAGTGAAAGTTTCAAAGCGTCCTGCTACAAAGGAGAAAGGTAAAGTACAGAACATTCCAAGTCCTTCCCCTTCACCAATAGCAGTAATTCCAGAGGAAGTAAATGTCCAAGATTCAAAGGAGAAGTCTAAGCAAGGAGCCAGTGGAAAGGTACCCTCGTCAAGCCCTAACCCTGTAGCTTTCAGTCTGTCATTCACTGCTTTCCAGGATGTAAACTTCGAGCAATTACAGAGTAAGACTGATCAAATGTTAAACAAAAGTCTACAGAACAGTCATTTACAGCAAGCAAAATAATACTTTAATATTAGATATATTGCCAAGGGTCATGGTACTTAGCAACTGTATTGACTTATTTATTATTATAAAATCTTGTTGAATTTCAGTAATAAATGTGCAGGTCAGAAGAATGATGAACGTTTTTATAAAGGATGCTGAAAGCAAGCTTTCAAATTTAGGTTATACCTTAAAATCAAAGTCTATTTTAAATACAATGTAGGCTTTAAAGCTTGATATTCATCTACAAATATTAATTTCATTTGGCAAAACAAATCCATTTAAAGTAAATGTTATACGATAATAGAAAAAGCAAACAGTTTAATAAAAGTAAAGATAATCATTAAACTTTCACTAAATCTAATTAGAAGTGATAGTGCAATATGATCTAATAATTCTTATGAGCATGCATGGTGAAGAACAATCCCTATAATCATCAGATATGGATTTAGTGATTTTTTCCTCTACTGTCAAAACAGTAAAGCCCATGTTGACCATTTGTCATTATTCACCCAATGGCCAAAAGTCATGGGAAGACACTGAATGTGATCTCTAACTAGTTGCTCCTCCGCGAGCCCTCAAAACAGCAGGAATATGGTGAGGCATCGACTCTACAAGGGGTTGGAATTATTCTGGAGGGATCTGGACCCACACATCTTGCACTGTTACCCACAATTGGTCTTGTGTAGTTGGTACAGGGTTCATGGAGAGTACACAAGCATCGACAGCATCCCATAAATGCTCCATTGGATTAAGGTCGGAGGACCTCGAAGGCCAATCCATAGTCGTAACTTCACCGAGTGCTCCTCCAGCCACCTGCGTGCCACCACAGAGTGGTGACATGGCACATTGTCCTGTTGAAACATGGCATCTCCATCAGGGTACTCTAGGGCCAGAAAAGGATGCAGAATGGTCTGAAAGAATGTTCACATGAGGTGCACCTGTCAGCGTTCCCTGCAGCCAGACAATGGGGCCTAATTGGGACCTTGAGAACGCTGCCCAGACCAGAACAGAGCCACTTCCCGCCTGGACACAACCTTGTTGACACATAGGATCCATAGCTTCATGGGCCACACTCTCGTGCACCCATGAGTTCAGTACAACTGGAATCGGGATTCATCGGACCATACCACATAACACCACTGTTCCACGGTCCATTGCTGATGTTCGCGGGCCCATGGATGTTGTTGAGCTCTGTATCGAGGTGTCAGCAATGGGACACAAGTTGGTCGTCGGCTGGTGAAGCCTATGTGGTGCAGTTGCCTCCTTACATTCCTGGTAGAAATGGATTCCTGACTCCCAACATTCAACTGGGCGGTGATCTGACTCACAGTAGCCTGTCAAGAGCTCAGTATGGATCTGCGGAGGTCTTCCCGTGCAGCGGTTTACGCGGGTGGTAACATTCTCTCCGTGATATTGAAGATCCACCCTCGACACTGTTGACCTCGGAAACCCAAATTTGCATGTAATCTCCACAATGCTATGACCCTTGCACTGTGCGCCGATGATCATGCAACATTCAAAGTTGGTTAACTCACGACGTGTTGCCATTTTTATGACACTGGTCCAGTGATTTGAAAGCAACAATATCTGTCCATCTCATGGGGTCATTAGATGACAAGCAGTGAATTTCCTTTATCTTTCCTAATTTAAAGACTTCAGGCCTATTGCCACGTTCTGGCTTTTTGCACTGATAAACAGTTCATCTCGTGGGCATGATCTCAACACTTCTGCTAAAATCTTAAGCCTTTTGATGCTGTATCCTGCCCATTCCATCCTTTCATTACGGGTAATATTCAATTTGACGAGTACTCAAACTTTTTTCCGGCTCTTAACCTTGTATGTCTGTATGAATCTGCAAGAACTTGTACGTCTATTTTATCCCCTTTGCCACCACCAGTACATACTTAAGTACTGACTTTGCCATCAGATATCAATTTATGTTTTTGAGAGAAGTGTTAAAATATTTTTTGTATCGCATATATTGCATCCTAAACTCTGTAAGCTCTCCCTACTCTGTGTTCAGTAATAGATGGATACACAAGATCAATCCTGTTGATACATTATTTCATAGATGCTAATACAGAGGCATCATAGCAACATTAAATTTTTGAAAAACACATTTTTTTAAAAACTAAGGCTCTGCATTACCTATCTATGAATGAAGCTAAATGTTAAAGTTCAGATCTGGTTTGTGGAACTATATTTTCAATGTTTCTGTGATCAAGTATATATATTTTGACCTTGCCAGTACTTAAAGATACTGGATATGGATGTTAGGATGGAATTCAGTATTTTGTTATAAGGAATTGTTGATATTATTTTCAGTATTGAAGTGAAATAAATTGAATGAGATTTCAGTAGATTCGTGTTTTTTGTCCTTGGGAAATTATTTGTCCTCTGCTTTGTTTTAAACAATTTAAAAAGCTGTAGGAGACTATCAAAAGGTAAGCATGCATTATATACCAGTATTATGAAGGCTAGGAAAAAGAAAGAAATAGTGCTTTTATTTATTGGAGCCAAAAAAAAAAAGACCATCAAAATTACAAAGGAAACTGAGCTTAGGGAACGAAGCGCATAATTTACACTTTACAAGTACAGACTCTGGGGAAAGAAATATTACCAGCTAATTCAACTTCAGAAAATAATTACATAATTTTCATGTTCTTCTTCTTTAAAGAAGTACCTTTAACTATTTTGAACTTCTCCTTCTTCTTTTTCTTCTTCCTCCTCCTCCTCAACCATAAGGTTTGTGGGTAACATGCATGTCTTTCAAGTGTTTCCGTTCTTTGGCAAGCAGCTTCAAGTGAGAATAGGTGTGCGTGCCTTTAATGTTGTTGATAAATTGCACTCTTTTTCACCTTCCATTTTCCCTTCAAGCAGGGTGGTGCACCAGAATGAAGAAGCAAGTGGCAAACACTGCTATTTCTTCTTTTGTTTTGGGTTGTTAAATAGTGTTTTCTGGTCACACTCTTCATCCATGAATTGTTTGGAGGTTACACTTCGGCCTCGGACATGTGTGAGAGAATTACTTTGGTTGCCATTTTTTAAAGCAACAGAACTTTGACGGGCTCTAGTTGAAACTCAAAGCTCCGAGTTACAAAATATGCTTAAAGATGCAGGTGCCAGTCCACTTCCTGAAGGATTTTAATTTTGTCTTAATTACTTAGCAATTTGACAACTTTCTCCATATCCATAACCGGGCTATCACAAGACAAATATGCACCACGCTAGTCAACTTTACACGATCATGTTCCTAATCTATAGGTAGGCCATCACACAACATTCGCTACCCTTGTACTGTACCACTCAGTACAGAATAACTTTCTAACTTCTGGTTGAAATGTGTAATACAAGCACAAACAGGCTCACTGGGTTATTCAGCAAACTCAATGCTAATTGTTAATCTGAGTGTAACGTCAGGAGTCGCATACGGTCGTTTCGACCGGAAATTAATAAAACACCAATCACTTACTTAATATGCCATTTATTGTTACAATAATATAATACTATATAAACACAGACAAACACTTTTTAACAAATAACTATAATAATGAGATTGCCTTTTGGTGATGAAATTAAAAATAAATAATCAAGTTCTCTTTATGGAAAATACTTTAAAAATTATGTTTAATATCATTTAACACATATCTAGACAATGCTCCTTCTCCCTCTACTCAACAATGAATGATAACAGTGTACTTTCCGCATTATAAATAAGTCTGCACCATGAGTCGCGTACGGTTCAATAGACCAGAGACGGGTAACATGGAGTCGCGTGCGAACGAAATGACCAGATAGCCGGCTTGTCACACTGAAGGAGTGGAGAGTGATAACAGTGGTTTGATGGAAGTGTGGTCAAGTCCATTGAAAGGTACTGAAGAATAGAAAGTATAATAAGCAGTGTTCGCGGAAGGATTGATCAAAATAAACAGAAATGGTCGAAACGACCGGACGTAACCCCTCGTGGGTTAAGCAAAATTCAACTTTCCTGAAGTTAACAACTTGCTTCCTGAAGATACAGTTCAAAAATTCAAAACCTTTTCCTGTTATCGCGCAACTTTCCCCGACCTGCCTCCTGTGGTGAGGGCTCTTATCTGTGTTGGAAATCATGTTTCTTTCACAAGGAGAAGGGCTAGGAAAAATGTGATTGTACTAAGCAGTAATAGCAATAATTCATGGTGTGATAAGTGGGGTATTTTTATATAGATTAATATGATCAGAATCAGAACTTCAAATTTACGACGCCGTGCTAAGCTGGAAAACGTGTTAATGAGGAGCACTGTAATTTATACAGAGCATTTATTAGCTGGTTCTAAAATAAGTTGACCTTGTGACTGTAGATTTATTAGCACATAAAAGATATTCTGCAGGACAAAATTCTGGCACTCAGCATATCTGGGAACCATAAAAGTAGTTAGTAGATTGTAAAACCATTATTATTACTATTATTAATTTTCCAACTCAAGTTTCCCAGGTGTGGTATACATGCGCTTGCCATCTCTTCCTGTGTGCATACATCTTCTGTTTTCCAAGGCAACTTCCCATTTGAGACATCTCTCCTCCTCATCTGATTTCACTGACTCTATGAAGCATTTCCTTGGTCTTCCTTTGATATTTTTCCTTGGACAGTAAGTTCAAAGTGTTTCCTGGCAAGTCTCTCGCTCTTCATTTTCATAAGGTGCCCATGCCACTGAAGTCTACGCCTTTTTATTACACTGGAAATAGGGACCTTAGTGCCAGCGACCCTCCTATTTACTTCATTCCTGATTTTGTCCTTCTGAATAGTTTGATGCATAGTTCTAATAAATCTCATTTCTGTTGCCTGAATTCTGCTCTAGTCATTATTTAGTAGAGGACATGCCTCTAAACCATATGTGAGAAATGGTACGAAGTAGGTGCGATACTGGGTTGTTTTTATTTTTTTGGAGTTTTGCAGTCCCACAGTATGTTTCTGACTTAATTGTAAAAGATTGATGTTTCTGAGTACTGATGAGTATTTGTTACTTGACAGTGTTGTTTTTCGAGATTATGCTTCTGAGGTACTTGAAGTGAGAAACTGATTCTAATTTGGTTCCTTACAAAGAGAGATTTGAGTTAATTCCTTTCCGCTTGATGGTCATGCCTGCGGTCTTTGTTTGATCCATCTTCAGTTCAAAGTTACTGAATATATTGTTCCATTCAGTCAGTTCTTTTCTTTACTTCAGCTTCTGTTTCTCCCCATACCAGCACTCACCAGGTTATTTATGATTAAGATTATTATTAATAACAATTCTTTAGTTTAAATATTTTCCTTGTACGAAAGCTAGCTAAAATACTTGCTTTGCTGGAACTTTTGGCAGAAAAGCATTGTGCTAATAATTTTAGGGAACTTCCATCACTGTTAGGAGCTTTACAATTGTATCTACCTCATTTGGTGTGTCCAGAAATATATCCTTTTATTCTCTTAAAGTCACTCTGTACTTTCTTCAGAAATTAGAGATATTTGCATGCATAAAATAAGGGCACAGTAAATGAACCTTTTTACTTAACTGCATGTCACAGATTTGTACTATGACCTCTGATAATATACTGTATTAATGTTTATTTCCTTTTTTTTTTTGTGCATGGCCTTGCCTATGATCTGATTTGCTTTGCTGTATTCTTTATTCTGGTCTTCCTTCAGAGTGGGGCTGTAAATAACTCTTACAAAGATGTGTGAAAATGAGGCTATGGTGTTAGTTCAAATTGAGTGTGAGTTGTTTCAGTGGCAAGCAGCTGGTTGTTAGTATTAGTTTATGTCAGTAAGACCTACTTAAATATACAATTATATTTTTTCAGTAATTATTTTACTTTTTCATACTGTAAAACGGTGTTAGAAGCTAGTATGCCCCTGAAGTAGCTGGAACTTGCAATATAGCTGGAATTGTGTTCTTTAAATTCTGATTGTTGAATTGTGTAAATAATATTGGAAGCTCTGAAGAATTTATCAAAGCTCTGTTGTAATATTCTTTTGCTCAAATATTGCTTACTACTTCTATGACTTTTTTTTTCTTTTTTCTTTTCTTCCAAAGGGGCTTATAGGTAGGGTTTACTCTTAAAGACTGATAATTTTAAAATGTTATGGTTGGCTTACTGGTAAGTAACACTTATGTGATAAAATTGTGTTGTTTATTGTAAAATTTGAAATAATAAAAGTGCATGTAAAGTAAAAATGTAATATTGATGCAGACTGGAATAGAAATTACTATGTTAATTTTTTTTTACTGTAATAAAGTTTATTAATTATATTTTTTATTTTAATTACTTGCATTGCAGAAAGTGGGGAACACATTCATACAAATATGAAAGGAGTACTATTTAAACTTATCTTTCAGCCTATTAGGTCATGTTCTGAACATATGGTACATGCCAAAGAGATGATCAAGGTTGGCCAACTGAACACCAGCCGATCCTTTCCAACAGAACAGTAATATAGTGCATCCTCAAACTCACTCCGCAGCGTGCTTGATCTACTAGCGGGAAAAGTTTGGTTTTGCAGCGAGGAGACAGCGTTGTATATGCTAGGGGCTACAGTTATCTTGGGAGGTGGGATTCAACATTATAACAATTAAAACAGTAAATAAAATATATTGTACTCACCACTATCACAGTAGGTGCTGGAAGTGTTTTCCTCTTTCTTGAAGGCATAGCTCAGCCCATTTACATTTATTTTCAAACACTTCTACCAATGAATATTGAATTTTCATGACCGCATTGTAATCGAAACAGACTTTCAACGTATTAGGTCGTGTTATGTACATATAGTACGTGTTGAAGAGATGTTAAGTACAGAACAAAAATGGCCAGCCGGACACCAGTGGGATCCGAACCCACAACCTCCCGATTTCGCGTCGATTGCTCTACCAATTGAGCTATGATGGCCTAGGACATCTTTGTTCTGTTTGAAAGGATCTGAGCTACAGGTCTGGCACTGCTGCTAGCACATTGTAGAGTGCGTTTAAGTCGCCCGTTGTGGGGCATGTCAATGAATATTGAATTTTCACGACCGCATTGTAATCGAAACAGACTTTCAACGTATTAGGTCGTGTTACATACATATAGTACGTGTTGAAGAGATGTTAAGTACAGAACAAAAATGGCCAGCCGGACACCAGTGGGATCAAATGCATATAATGAGTTATCTCTGCCTTCAGGTCATCTAGTGTCTTTGGGTTGATGTCCGAAATATCATCAAACTTCCATTCCGTTAAAATTGTTGGCCTACCAGTTCGTGGTGCACCATGAACTGAACCTGTTGCATGAAATTTCCTAATTAAATCATGCAGAGTGTCATGATGTGGACACCTTGAATCAGGAAAATGCAAACGAAATAGCAGCCTCACATTTTCCGTAAAGTTTCCAGCAGCACGGAAAACATTTTACACTTAAGCATTTTCACCACACTAAGAACTTGACAAGAAGACAACTTACAGCATCAAAGTACTGGAACTCACTGTCGGCAATACTGTAATGGTTCACTCCAATATTCAACCCCTACCCCACTAACTCAACTTGAAGGTCAACACTGAACCTGTGTGGACGATAGTGGTGCTAACCTAACTTTTCCCACTAGTAGATTGAGTTTACGGATGCACTGTGTGATCTAGGCCACCATGGCTCAGTCAGAAGAGCATCCAATGCAAAATCAAAAGATTGTGAGTTAGGATATGTGTCCAATTGACCGTTTTTTTTCTTCTGTACTTAACATCTCTTTGGCATGCGCTATATGTATGAAAACAACCTAATAGGTTGAAAGTTTACCTCAACTACATCATCTTTTTCATCAATCAATAGTTCTTGCCGACTGAGAAAGATAAATAATATACAGTTGTTTTGTTCAAAATGTGTAGAGAATTGATAATATCTGATTTGAATTATACATCCTTTTTATACTGTGTAGATTGTAGCTTTTTTTTAAATTTGAACTTGGTTTGATATTGGTTGTAGATTTTTATAAAAAACTATTTCTGACTGATTTCTATCTTACTTGAATAGAAAATTATCATAAATTATTATTTTCAAAATTAAAAATCGGCAGCAAGAAAGTAATTGTAACAAATTATGACTATATTGAGGACTTCAAGTTGTTCATGTACTCTCCATTATTGGGCTCAAGATTCCTGACTGGAATGCATGGAATTAGTTATAGGTAGGCTATACATGAAAGCATTGATGTTACTTTGTCTCTCTAGAATTATTATTGTACTTACCCTAATTTATGTTCTGGGTTAAACAGCCTTGTATTCTCAGCTCTCTTCTTTGACTACTTAAAAGAATTATTTGTTTTGTGCTCCAAAGAAATTATAATGTTGTCAATTTTAATATGATTCCCTTCTTTACCCATTATTTACTTGGTTTTATATAGCTACAATATCCTTCCCAATCTTCTCTTGTAATATCAGATGATATACCATAATTGTGATTTTTGTCACCATTCTCCAGATGCATTGCTTTATTTTCCCTACTCATTTCTCCTCATCCAGTGACCAGAAAATGACATCAGTTCTGACACTGTTTTTTTGTAGTATAATAGTATCATATACTTTATAAAACATGCTGAGAAGATTTTAAATCTCCTTCAAATTCCTTGAGTTATACAATAATTTTTATTATAGTTCTCCAAGTACTGTGTAACAGAAGAGGTAAGCTTTTTTTTTTGCTTTATATTTACATAGTGTCTGTGTTGAAGGAATTAAAACAATCCTTGTGTACTTGAAATATTTTTATTAAGTTATATTTCATTAATATATTTTTTATAAGTAGACAACAACACCACCACCATCACCACATCTTGCCAGGCATTAGAAAGCCTGTGTATGGCATCTAGAATTGTCATCTTCTTCCAGAAAACCACCAAATCCTCTTCATTGACTAGCATTCTTAGTAGACCAGCTTGGTAGTGCCATTTTAGCAATTCAGTTATCCCCTTGTCCATTGGCTGTATAATAGCCGTCACGTTGGAAGGTAAAAATTTAGTTATAATGATTTTATCTTCAGATATGAGAATGTTCTCATTGTGATGTGAAGGGGCATAATCAAGCACTAGAACAGCCTTCTCTTTTAAAAATTGCCAAATTTGTGGTACAAAATGCATAGAGAACCTGTTTTTATAAATTTAACTTTATGTCCTATCACTAGTAGTTTCATTCTGTGATTTCCAGAAGCATTACCAGTGCAATAAATTTTAATGTGTTCTTTAGATGATTTATGTCCAGAGCATGAACCTCGTTCTTAAAAGCAAGTGTTCTGGTTGGTAGGCAATTCCAACACAGACCAATTTTGTCTGGTGTTAAATTCCCCTTTTCCACAAATTTCTGAAACCCTTCCTGAAAGGAGTAGGCTGCTGCAAAATTTGAACTAAGGTGCTCCAAGTTTGCGAACCCTGTGATGTTGTTTGGATCTTTTTAGCTGACTTGTTGAGCCATTCAATTCCCCCCCCGTAATCCTAGAGCTTCATGAGAAAATTTAGACTTATCGACACACACAATATCTGAAACAGCGACACCTTCTGTTTCTTTTTAGCTAAATCACTGCAAAGGAGTAACATCTAACTCCTTGAATGTGAATTTCTTCATGCTTTTCCATGTAGATGATCCAGAATTGGAATCACAACCTTTTATAAAATTCTGTAATTACTGCTTATTCTTTTTAATGTCCCGAGCAGTCTGTACTCCAATTCTGTAATCAGCACTTTGTTTTGCAGCAGTTTCCCCCTTCTCATATATTTCCATTAACTCTTTAATTTTTGTGTTAATGTTAATGCAGGTTTAAAAAAAAAAAATTTCCAACATCTCTTTTCCAAACTCCTTATCACTTTTACCGTTGACACTTGCATATTGATTAACAACAGAAAAGGCTTGTTTTCAATTTCCATTGAGCAGGCAGATCGATAACAAGGAATACAGTACTCTGTTGTCATGTGCTGGGTGTTTTATAGTGGTCTGAAGAGCTGCCTTTCTCAACAACTCAAATGCAGAAAGCTTAGGTCACAAGCGGTTGAAAAATAATGTACAGTATGTTTTTAACTTTCGAAATATTATTTGAAAAGGTGCACAGATAACCTGCAAACTGGACAATCTTCACACAAATAATCGAGTGTTTTCTGTACTTTTTGGTCCCAAAGAAGAGTTCTTACTTGTTGGTAAAAGTGAGGGTTCTTCTGTACTCTGTTTGCCACCAAGAAACTGCACTACCGATTTGCTAGTTGTTTTTTACGTCGCACCGACACAGATAGGTCTTATGGCGACGATGGGACAGGAAAGGGCTAGGAGTGGGAAGGAAGCGGCCGTGGCCTTAATTAAGGTACAGCTCCAGCATTTGCCTGGTGTGAAAATGGGAAACCACGGAAAACCATTTTCAGGGCTGCCGACAGTGGGGTTCGAACCTACTATCTCCCGAATATTTTTTTTTTCTTTTTGCTAGGGGCTTTACGTCGCACCGACACAGATAGGTCTTATGGCGACGATGGGATAGGAAAGGCCTAGGAGTTGGAAGGAAGCGGCCGTGGCCTTAATTAAGGTACAGCCCCAGCATTTGCCTGGTGTGAAAATGGGAAACCACGGAAAACCATCTTCAGGGCTGCCGATAGTGGGATTCGAACCTACTATCTCCCGGATGCAAGCTCACAGCCGCGCGCCTCTACGCGCATGGCCAACTCGCCCAGTATCTCCCGAATACTGGATACTGGCCGCACTTAAGCGACTGCAGCTATCGAGCTCGGTAACTGCACTACCGATGTAGACACAGTTTTCCTCACTTTCCAGTGGATAGTTTTTTCTAGTATGTTGTTTGTTGGTTGTCCCTCTCTGTTTATTGCCACCGCTACTGCTTTGGCTTTGCATATCTTGAGATTGAATTCCTGGAACTTAACCTTCCATTCATTGAGCCTCAACTGTATCTGGTCCTCAGTTTCTCCCTAGATCATGACATCATCAGCGAAGGCCATTGCATTAAGTTCACCATAGGTTTTCTTCATGTTCTTCATTATGTCATCCATGATGGTGATAAACAATAACAGACTGAGCGAGTTGGCTGTGTGGTTGGGGGCGCGCATCTGTGAGCTTGCATTTCAGTGATAGTGGGTTCGAACCCTACTGTCAGCAGCCCTGAAGATGGTTTTCCCCACTTTCATACCAGGCAATTGATGGGGCTGTACCTTAATTAAGGCCAAGGCTGCTTCATTCCCACTCCTAGAACTTTCTTGTCCCATTGTCACCATGAAACCTACCTGTGTCAACGTAAAGCCAATTGCAAAAAAAAAAAGGGGGGGGGATAGTGCACTGCCTTAATGGACTCCACTTTTTTTTCTTTCCAGTTGCTTTACGTCGCACCAACACAGACAGGTCTTATGGCGATGATGGGACAGGAAAGGCCTAGGAATGGGAAAGAAGCGGCCGTGGCCTTAATTAAGGTACAGCCCCAGCATTTGCCTGATGTGAAAATGGGAAACCACGGAAAACCATTTTATGGGCTGCCGACAGTGGGGTTCGAACCCACTATCTCCCGGATTCGAGCTCACTGCTGCGCGCTCCTAAACGCACGGCCAACTTGCCCGGTGGTCTCCACTTTTGGTCTGGTACCAGGATGAATGTCTGTCACCAAATTGTACACAGCTGGTAGTTGTACAGCATCTGAACTTGCCTCACCTGTCCCATCGGCATATTCCTCTTTCTCAGCCATTTCCATATCTTCTCTCTGATAATGCTGTCATATGCCTTCTGAATATTCAAGACGACCATGAATAGATCCTTTGTCTTTCTCCCAATATTTATCTATTAGCATACCACACTGAAGATGAGATCTGTTGTGGACCTATTAGGTTACTTTTTAAGTGTTACGTTCTTCAGTCTGCAGGAACTAACCTTGAATAATAAATTTATGAACTACTTGAAAAAGAAACAATTTAAATAAAATAGAATGACATGTTTTGTTCTTGAAAGAACATCATCAAATTCTATCAAATCACACTCAAATATTTAGAAGTATAAATTTTATTCATATCTGTTGAAATACTTATAAACTTGAATTCTGGAACTTATCTTAATGAAGCCCTCTTTTGTCTTCACCCAAACACAGAATGCGATGTGTTTGAAAACTGTTGCTCTGTCATTGGCACAAGTCCAACTGAGTGTCCAGTCCATTGACCCTTCATTACGCCACGCCCCTCTCCTGGCTAGCTCAATGACACACTGTATTTTACTTTTAGGTATTTTATTTTTAGTGTTCTCCTTATTATTATTACTCTGGCCCCGTGGTGTAGGGGTAGCATTCCTGCCTCTTACCCGGAGGCCCTGAGTTCAATTCCCGGCCAGGTTAGGGATTTTTACCTGGTTCTGAGGGCTTGTTTGAGGTCCGCTCAGCCTATATGATTATAATTGAGGAGCTATTTGACGGTGAGATGGTGGCCCCGGTCAGGAAAGCCAAGAATAGCGGCCGAGAGGATTTGTCGTGCTGACCACCTTGTAATTTGCAGGCCTTTGGGCTGAGCAGCGGTCGCTTGGTAGGCCATGGCCCTTCGGGGCTGTTGCACTGTGGGGTTTGAGGGGGGGGGGGGGTATTATTCTTTCTTCTTCTTATTTTGACCATCTGAGGACCACGTTAATTTGTATCAGATTAATTTCTTTGGATCTTTCTCCTTGTCCAATATTCTTTCATTCTCATACTTTGCAACTTTCTCCCTTTATTATTATTATTGTTGCTGTTATTATTATCCTAGTATTACAGTTGTGTGGTTTTTTTTTTTTTTTTTGTACTATGCAGGCGTTCTTAGTGAGCCTCTAACGGGCTACCTATTATGCCAGTAATTTTTCGTTGTGTCATTTTTTGCTTACTTCAACTCTTTTGGAACAGTACTTACAGTTTCTTCTTCTTCTTTCGTTTCAGCCAGCTATGGACCACTCTGTTTCAACCTCTTTCTGTCTTCAGCTTTTAATACTTTCCCAGTACTCCTGCATCCTTCCTTCCGTTTTTCGGTCCATGTTTTTCCTGTCTTCATTTTAGGTTTTGTTCGAAAACTCTGTAGACCTTCAAGTTTCTTCTTTAAAGGGTCACTTGCAGTTTATTATTATCATTTTTTTTAACTCTGCAAAGGTTCTTAATATGCAGCCAATCGGCTGCCTATTATACCAGTAATTTTCTATTATATTGTTTATAATTAATATAATTAATGATTCTGATGTTCAGTTCCTGATGAGTCTTTTTTTTTTTTTTCATTCATAAATATAGTTATAGATAGTTTGTTGTCACTCTTTAAATCTTTCTAGATATGATAGAATTCACCTAGTTCTTCCCTTTTCAGATATATTTTACTAACCCACTCTGCTCTATGACATCGTCTTCTATGACCCTATGACTCAGAGGAGAATTCTCTAAAAGAAATAGGTTATTCATGTTGCCAGTGGAAGAGGATATTGGGATAGGTAGGTCAATAGGGGTGACAAGTAGTATGGTTTCAGGTTGTGACGAGAGAGGTTGGAATTTACCCTTACATTTTTGCTGAAAAAGTAGGATGGAAGCATTGTACTTTCATATTTTTCATTTCTTTTGTATCCAATTCTTTCCTAATCCAAATTTTTGATCCTTTCAGGTGTTCCACGTTATTAAAAAATTTTCGGGCCTTCTTCCCGTATTTTTTCCTATTCTAAAAGCATTATCAATGTAACTCTCACTACACTCCATTTTGACTTTTTCACATATTAAGGTAAATCAGCCACTCCATATACAGTATAATTATTCTCTTCCTATCTTCCCTTTCTCATGTTGATCCCTCCATCTCAAGCTTCCTTACCCTTACCTCTAAGTCCAGAACTTTATTCTTAATTTCCTCCAATTCAAAGTTATTTTGCACCAGGCACTCCTTGATCTCACGTAATTCCATTTTTAAATCAGTCTTCATGTCATTCAGTTCCTTGTTCTGGCCCATGAATAGATCCTTCATAACTTCAGGGTTTAATGTTGAATACAGAAGTGGTGGATTTGCATTAATTTTTTTAGCTGAATTCCTTCAGCTTCTCAATATATTCCCAAGACAGACCAGGGCCCGGATTCAACTCCACACCACCAATCACCAATAGTACCATCACAACAAATACTGTTAACACAAACTGTATAAAGTTACAGGGACTGTTGACATTGTGAATGGGTATCAGTTTCATCCTACAATGCCACCTCTCTATAGCATATCCGTATTGTTTGGTCGACACTCCCATTCTACCGCGTACGCACTCTTATCACACACTCAGCACAACACATCCGTTCACCTCACTGGTTGGATTACAACTCAGTTTTTCCTTTGCCTGTTCCATCTAGCTTTAATTTGAGGATCTCTAGTGGTGTGCCAAAGCTTCGGGGTTTGGTTTTTAACACTATGAGCCGGGACGTTTCAAGATGGCGTCCCTACCCCGTGCCGACGTAATTTAGACTCTCAGAAAAAAATCACAGTTCTGTCAGTTTTCGCATTATAAATTATCAAATTTATATACATATTGTACAAAGAGTGGGCTATCCCACGAAATCAAATACAAGATGCTTACCTTCAGCATTGGAAAGAAACTTAGGCTACAATATTGGTCCATTCTGATATCCTTGTTCATGCACTTGAATTTCTAATTCACTAGAAAAGTTTGATAGTTTTTAGTCACTGAATAACAGAATTACACATTGTTATTCCCAATACTTAGCTTTGGTATGGTAACATTCAAAACATTCTCCTATGCAAAGACCCACGTCACATTTACGACAATATATGGTGGTCATTTCCTTCCCAGCATGACCGGTGTTATGTTTGGACTTGTCGTTGCAAACCTTGCACGTACGCGCCTACTGCAGGTATTCTGTGAGGAAAATGATCTGTACCTAATAGCCTTCCCGCAGTTGATGCTCGTGATTCAGTAATTTCGGCCCCAACACTACTCACCATATCATCAACTAAACGTTCACAAAATTTCGAACGGGGAAGTTTTTGTGAAGAAGCCTTACGGTACAGTATATAGGCATTCACTATGACAAGATCAAACAGATGGAAGAATAATTTTTTCCACCTCTTGATCGATTTCCTTGTGAATGCATAATATGCCAACAATTGGTCGGACTTATCAACACCAATTTTGAATTTGTTATAGTCTGGTTCTTCTGGTGATGAATCTGATGATTTAGCATCCTGAGGGACTTGTATATTTTCATTTTCTTCTTCACGATCACTTTCATACAGATCAGAATCTGAATCGTTCACAAGTTCCACAATAATCTTTTCACTTATCCGTGGGCTGTATGCACGTGTAGGATTTCCTTTACTTGTACAAGGTCTGGGATCCATATCTCAATAGTTATACAGTATAAATCGACTACTTGAGAGATGATTGCAGACTGTTGTCCCACTATACACTTTCATTCTAAATCTGTGAAGTCATATAATCTATCATTAGAAAACACGCACATAAATCTGAGCTTATCTAACCGGAGCGCGCGAGGAGTAGGTATGTCAGCAATTAAGTAAGATCTAACTGAGCGCATGTGGCTACGAAACATCGTCCCTAAGTTGCACCACCAATCACTATCGATCGACAACAACTAACGATAGTAAAGGAAATCGACAACACGTCAAAGCAAAAACTATTTCGATAACGTGAATAGCTTTCGAGTGGCTGAATTTCAAAGATCGTGGTAGTAGTATTACTAACAGCGCCACTCAGGCGCACACCGCGTGGTAGTAATATTACTACCGGCGGGCGCATAGTGTTAATTTTGATTTGGTCCAGTATTTCGTTGGGCAGTGTGTCCTTTCTGAACTGTACCACTGCCAGCCCCACAGTAGATGATTCAGCGGCCAAAATAATGACTTCAGTTATTTTGGGGGCTAGGGCATCTATATCTTCAGGACCTTTCACACTGGGATTGATATTTATATGATTGGTGATGTGTTCTCTAAAGTTTTGCCAATTAATCTTGCAGTTATAAATTGGAATGTGGAGAGGAGTAACTATAGGGGAGAAGTAAAGGGTCATGAGTACAGGTTGATAGTCAGAATCGAGGGCATGAATAATGTTAAGTTGGATGTGGTGTCTGATCTGATTCTATGAGAAATGGCAATATCCAGTGTGTCAGGTCTCACATTAAGGGTTGTGTGAATAATTTGTTGGTTTATCTAGACCATGTGTAAGTAAGAGACTGCGGTCGCAGTGTCTGGCAAGGAGATTACCTCTGCGATTGGTAGTTCTACTCTTTCGCAGCTAGGTTTCTTGGTGTTGCATTCACCTGCTAGTATGCATTGGCTGCCAGTATGACTTTATCAAAGCCAGGTGAGTCGAACATGGCTGATGGGTGAATGTAACATGTAGAGAGATTGAGAGGTAAACTTTATGAGGGGAGATCAAATATAGAGGGGATTTTATTTTTTATTTAAATTAATTTATTGAAAAACACAAGGCAATTACAATGTATTTTTCCACATAGTTTCCTGCTTTGAAAATGTATTTGTCCCAGCATATGGACAGCTTTTTGATGCCCTCATCATAAAAGGAACAGGGTCGGGTCACCAGCCAGTTGCGCACGAAGTCTTCCACACTCTCGTCATCTTCAAATTGTTGCCCTCCTAAAGCTTCTTTAAGTGATCCGAACAAATGGAAATCGCAGGGCGATAAGCCCGGGCTGTAAGGAGGATGATCAAGTGTAGTCCAGTGCATTTCCTGTAGCTTGGAGACAGTTAGAGCTGCAGTATGGGGCAGCGCATTGTCGTGGAGAAGGATGACCTGTCAAATAGGTTGGTCTCGTCTTTTGCGGCGATATGCAACCCTTGCCTTGTTCAGTAGTAAGCAGCATTGATTGTGCTCCGCTCATGCAAAAAATCAATCAGCAAAATGCCTCGCTGATTGAAAACAACGGCTGCAAGAACCTTGCCAGTTGACAGTCGAGTCTTGGCTTTCAATGGTGCTGCCTCCCCTTTCCCTCGCCACTCCTTAGTGGCTTGTTTGGATTCGGAAGTGTAGTGGTGGACCCATGTTTCGTCGCAGGTGATGATCCGACTCAAAAATACATCACCTTCTTCTGCAAACCTTGCTGTAAGCCTCTGACAGATCTCCAAACATCTCAACTTCAGATTTTTGGTCAAAAGGCGAGGGACCCATCTGAAACACACCTTACGGAACTGTAGGTCATTTGTGATGGTTGCTTGACAGCTCCCATAACTGATTCCGACTTGTTCTGCAATTTCTGATACTGTCGCCCGTCGATCGTTGTCAATAATGTCTTTAACCGCACAAATGTTTTCGTCTGTAATGCTGGTCTGAGGACGGTGATCATGTTGCTGATTTTCCACATGTTCTCGTCCTTCCTTGAAATTTTTATGCCAGGCAAACACATGCATCCTTGCCGATATTTGATCACCAAACCAAAGAGGAGAGGATAGAATAGAATAGTAATTCAATGATGAATTTCAGTACCAAGCCACTAGGCGCTAGTAGTTTCAGTCCAAAATTTGAGATAGCGCCACAGTGCACATTGTACGCAATACTTTACTGTTATTATCAACAGATAGCGCAGAGAAGTAACACCCGGCGCAGTGGCGCACATCCAGTTATGCTTACAGCTCCACCTTGCCCTCCTTTCCCCTGCCCCTCCGCCCTCCGTTGATTATAATACAGTTCTACTACTTCCGTGCCCAATACATTGTAATTCATATATTTTTATTTTCAAGTACTTGCTTTGTTGTAAATAATGATCTGATACCCCTAGTGTGTATGGCATACTATGTTATTGAGAATATAACCTCACACCTCAAAGCATCTTTTACTTCCAATGAATGATTGACACATTAACACAAAGCTGATATTATAACAAATAAGAAATCCTTTCAAAAGCAAGACAGCAGAGCATACCATATGCAAGAGAATGGGGTATCCGATCAATATCCAAGTACCACATGAAAATAAAAATAACAGAATTAAATGCACTGAGACCGGAAATATATAGAAATACATTAATAGAACCATTCAGCTTCCAGCCCCTGAGGTGTACTCAAACAGGAAATACAGAATTCCACGAGAACTGACGAAGATGTATTTCTAACAAACAAGCACAAGGAACAAAGATTTACAGCACAAGCTCATGGGCACTTGAAATTCAAACAACACAAATACTGTAGCATCATGGGAACTATTGCTTATAACTGATATTAGTTCGAACAAGGTTAATCGATTGGGTAAAGTCAGATTCAATGCAATCCAACCATATTATCTCCATAATACTTGACGCAATATGACTAATTCTTTGTCAGAAGGGCCCACTGATTGAGGTTAGACTTGAAATACTTAACTTCGAGGCACAACAACTATCTACACATTGTGAATGACTTCCAGCACCATCTAAAATTTTGGACAGGAACTACCTGAAGCTAGCTACAGATTGGAACCATAAGCCCCATTAAAACATTAAACTTTCACCGGGGTGCACCGAACTGTGCAGTCAATCTCTGGCAAATTTCCACCGCTGTAACTCCTTCACGAGCAAGACATTTCATAATTATGCCTTGCGCAGTGGAGGGGTGCAACTGTTGCTCCGAAATCGTGAGCATTAGTGATGAAACAGCAGGAAATATCTAACAGAACGCTCTCCCCACTCCTAACGGTCCCACCTAAGCATAGCAGAAGCGCGAGCCAGTCCTACCAACTGTTGATGTTCAGGAACATTATCCTGTTTATATTTGATCGACCTTCGTAATTGTAGTGGCTTCAAGGGAGGTGAAGTCAGGAGGGGAGGGGATCCTTTGATGAGAATAGGGTTTGACGGATGAAGGCAGCAGTGCCTCCTTTATCTTTGATGGGACGATCATTACGGTATAATTTGAAATTAGGGATGTAAAAGGGTATGTGGGGGTTAAGCCAAGTTTCTCCAATGAGAGCAATATCCACGCTGTGGTGTTTTATGAATTCGCAGAGTTCAGTACATTGCCATTTGACACCTTCGGCATTCCAGGAAAGGACTCTCAATTCCCTGGGAAATGTTTTTCTGTTGGTACAATTAGGCATTATTGAACCACAGAAAGATAGCCTCAAGTATGATTTGATTTTTCTCATTTTCATGATTGGGGGCGGCCACTCTCCGTCGGAGGGTATTCTTAATTAGAGAGATAATCTTGAGAGCAGGATCAGTGAACAGTTTCACGAGTTGGAAGAACTCAGAAGCAGAAGAAGTGTTAGGGAGAAACGGTACATCCCTTTGTGATAAGAGGGCCGTAAGTACTCGCAGAAAGGAGGGAAGTTGGAAGGAGATAGAGTAGTCGGATTGGGAAGGGGCAGGTGTTGTGATTCAGATGCATTGGTAGCATTTACAAAAGTTATTTTGGGCCTGCGGTGTAAAGGTTGGGGGGCTGGTTTCTTCCTGGTAGAGGGTAGTCTTAAATTTTGTTGCTCGATAAGGCGTAGGTAGGTACTGCAGCCTCAGTAGTTAACAGTGTGTGCCTTGCTGCAGTTGGCGCAGCAAGGTTTAGCTTTCTTGTCCCCTCTTCTCGGACAGTCTTTGGTGGCGTGGTATTGGCCACAGATGACACACTTAGAATGGTAGTGGCATCCTCCAGAAAGGTGTCCAAATCCCTGGCAAAAGAAACACTGTACTGGTCCAGCACGACTGACGGATCTTTCCACAGTAACATCTATGCGGAATAGATTGCGCATGGCAAATGTATTTTTCTCATCAGCAGTATCACCAATGTAGGTGATTAGAAAGAGAGGGAGTTTCTTTTTAGTCCTTTGTGCCGCAAGTTAGGCCACGGATGCTATGTTGAATCCCAAATGACAGAAAGCTTCCTGTATTTCTTCAGGATCTTGTGAGGCATTTAGGCCATGGATAACAACTTTCCTGTAGTGTCTGTCATACAGAGGGGTGTGGGGGGCGAGTGTGCGATTCTCTTCTGTGATGTAATATGGCCAATTTGAGAGTCTCAAAATCCTCAAGGTTATGTGTTTGTATTCTGATGCCATAGGGTGTAATCAATTTGGTTTTCTCCGAGGATCATAGTGAATGCCAATGCACTATGAGTGACTTTGTCTCTTTTTTTAAAAAAACTGATGCTTGCTGGTCATCCGATGCTATCGAAATCAATTCGCATGGGGAACCTGAAATATTTGTCCGAATGAGTAAATTGATAATACCAATATAATGAGTTAGGAATGAGTTAGCAGGAAAATTGATAATGTCCAATAACGGACCAAGCATGAAAATCATTGAGATAATTATCGAAAGGTACATAACATGTGAATAAAACAGTTTGAAGAGGCAAAACATGATACAAGCGAAATATGCATTCAAAGTTTTTATACTAGGTACACTACTTTATTCTATTTGAATTAGTTTTGGTGTAAAAGGTTCCATAAATTGAAAAATGGTATACGTTTAAAACAATTCAAGCACCACATTTTATTTTTGTTCTGCCCTCAGCAGTTGTCACTCCACATTATAAGCTTCTTCTCTCCTGTTAGTTTACCTGTACACACACAAAGCTATTTCATTTCCACCTCTACCACTTAATGCCTTATGCCAAACAAATATATAGCCAGTCTGATTGTCCCCGATATGTTCACAGAAATTGAAATAGTTTGCACAAATAGTACACTTCGCCATGTCTTAGAGGAATCACTTTCTGCAAATCTGTGCAGTTTTCTGATTGTAGCTCTTGTGACTTGATTGTGTCTTTTTCATTTTCTTCATGGCTTTCTGAGCTTTTCGGTGATGCAGTTCAAATCTGACTTTCTTCTTCTTGTTAGAAGGATCACTCCAAATTTCAGCTTCGAGAAGATCACAAGTTGAACACGTCACTCCTAAAATGGTGGAATTTTAGTTTGGGATATTTCCGCCTGAACACCTGTTAGTACTTTGTAAAATTTTTGAAACTGTTTAAAGAGACGGTGAATGCTCAGGTCCTCACTTAAATATTTATATTCTGATCATTTTTGTCTAAGAGTAGTGGCTTCCTTCCCTTGGTATTGTGTTAATGTGATGGACAACCTTCTCTTCTATATGTTAACCCAAGGACCTCGCAAAATGTCTTCATGCAGTCCTGCAGCACGTAGCCCTTCCCTTTTTTTAGTTAACATCTGTGAATCAGCTTCTTCTACCACATGCTGCTGAATACTTTCGTCACTCTCATTAATCACTTTCGCTCTGCGTCTCTTCATCTTGCAGAAACATACAGTATTAAAGACATAGCATAAGCATAATTTTCATTAATTGTATCTCTAAGCCTATAGAAATCATTAAATAGGGCAAGCTTTTGTTTATATGTCAGCTGCTTGCACTGAAACCGACATTTACAGGACACCTGAAAGAGAAAACCGATTGATTAAGAGGCTATCCTGTAATACCACTTACCTTCTCCGGCGTTTATTTGATGGGCTATCCCTCGTTGACAAGTATGATTGTCTTTCTGAAAAACTTAATTTTTGTGAGATCCTAAGTGACTGTAGAGTCCAATCCTAGAACTGCAGATTTTCCCACATATTTGACACACATTTTTTCTGTTAGGCACTGGCTGTGCAGTTTGGTTTTACTTCAAGAGCTCCCACTGTTTTCTTGCATTTATTTACTGCTTTTTTATCCATTATGAATTACACAACCTAGTAGGACTATATGTTACGAATGGATTTAATAACAAGAATCATGCATTTCAACAGTCAAATATTGGAGCCTAAGCAACCTCCGAAAGATACATTTCTTTTGGTGAGATAGAAGTGTATATTCCATTGTTCTGGCACTTGGCTCACTATTTGACCATCATGCTAGGTGGATGACGCACATACCATCTTCTGGATTTTTTCAAACTATTTGCAACTGCTATGGCACTCAGGCCAGAATATATTCTATTGCTGATGGTGTATTAACTATTATTTTACTATTAACTCGATTTTCAATAGTTTGGCACCTGATCCGTTATTTACTTACATGCTTCAATTAACAACTAGTGATGTTGAGAGGATAGAAAAAATGAAAGCACATTTCCTGAAGCATGCACCGAGAGTAGAAAAAGCAGCTACATCAAGATTTCTCTATGAACTAACTAAGGAAACATTCTGTACTGAATACTTATATCCCAGATTACCATTACCATCTACTGGTCCATATAAGGAACTTCTACGCAGAAGAAAGATGAAGAGGATGGAAACAGAAGAAGACTTTTCCAGTTTGAGTGCCATGCTCAAAAAGAAGTGGACAGAAGGGAATGAAGACCAAAGACATGTTGTTACAAGACATGCTGTTCATGGTTTTCATCACAAAATTTTCAGAACCAAACAGTTTGTTCCTTGCTCGATGATGAGCAGTGTTGTACCTTTTCTCAGCAGCATTTCTCTCTCTAAGGACAGGGGCTAGCAGATACCTTTTAAAAGCATACCCATTATCTGTAGATGACCATCATAACTGCCTTGTTCTAATGCAATTTGGATCCTTGTTCTAATGCAATTTGGATCACAGAATTTCTGAAAATTCTACTGTTGTGTGTTGAACCAGGCCATCTTGCGATGATATCTGTTATATGTATGTCAGCATCGCAGACAACCTGAAAAGAAGATTGCCTAGTTATTACTATAGATACCTTGCACAACAAGCAATACCAAGAAGTAATTAATTTTTTTTCCTTTCCCAATTCCATTTTGAGTGGGGTCCCTAGTGAGTTTATGATTAAATCTTGAGCAAAAGCCCGAAATTGCTTTCTACGTTAAACCAGTTCCCAAAGATTCCTCTCAACAGCAGTAACATTGTTATTGACTAGTGCAAAAATTAAAAATGTAATTGCGTTGGGTATTCTAAATATGAGCACAGATCTTGCTCCTTGCCCATTGTACCCTAACATTTCATTGCTTTCGATTAACAATCTAGAGTGTAGCAAGTAGAGGAAGGTATTTTGAAATAAACTCACTGTAAAGTGTAACATTTGTGATAATGTACATTCTTTAGTCTACACAAGTCCCTGCATGAAGGGAAAGAAAACTGAAAGCTCTCCATCAGATATTAACAGGAGAATGGTTAACACATTTATGAGAGTAGGTGGTGGTGATGTAGGTATGGATTGAGGGGTATAATGAAGGAATAACAAATTGAAAACGTGAAACCTGGAGGTCATGAAGAGGGAACAAGGAAAGTACCACTGACCTTACTTTCTGCAACAGGACAGCAATAACTATCAACATACATGATGTCAGTAAAATGTTATTTATGTCACACTTTGTCACTGTATATCTACGGAAGAATTCAATGTGTCCACATAGCCCTACATCGTGGTGTTTCAATGATCGCACACTGGCCAAGAATGAAAAACCATGGGTATAATTAAGATGCATGTGAAATAATATAGCAAGTGATCTAGAGATACTACCCATGTATAAATAATGGCCAATGAGGAACAGATGTATCAGAGGTAAGACACAGAATGTGAATGAAAGTCTGCATTCTGTCATATGGCAGAGAGGTGTCAAACAGAGATTTGTGTCAAAGGTGAAGATAAACTTGGCTGTAACAATTACAGTGGAATATTTCAACATGAGACCACTTGCAAATCAGAAAGTAAAGTTTAATTTATTTGGAGGTACAGTACTCTCAGTGAGAATACATAGTGTTAGTCAGGAATGAAGGCAAAAAAGAAAAAATGAAATGACAGGCACGAAAGCTGCTAGACAGACACCGAGACAATAAAAACTATCATGAAAGGAAAGAGGAATAAAAATTCATTTTGATAATACTTCTTGTGCAAAAATGGCTTTTCCTGCATAACAGTACCATTCCAAATACTCCGTGCACAAAACTTTTAGCTGAATTTGCATAAAACTTTACATACAGGTTCCTCTTTATATTAGGCTTATAAACTTTTGCACTTACAGTACTGTGTAGAAAATAGTGATAAATTTGCAACAACAGAAAAAGCGACTTAACAATTATTTCATATACCCTATATTAAACTTCATTAATTTCCATGAATGATCAATTGTCTTTGTAAAAAGCTTTTCAGAGAGATTACTCAAAAGCACACTCCAGGTAAAAATGTCAAAATTTCAAATAATTTCACATTTTATTTTCTAAAAATAATTCATTTCTGGAACTAACTTATTGACCGATACTGAGCCAAATATAGTTGCCTTCTGTCTTGTGACTTCTTATTTAATCAAAGATATGAGCTTCATTGATGTTTCCGTATTGAACTGAGATCACAGAGATGAGAAATCTATTAGGTTCAACCTATTCAGTACTAATTACGTGTTGATGTTACTAATAACTTTTATTTAACATGGGAGCAGTTTCGACATTTAAAATGTCGTCATCAGCCATAAAATAAATCACAAATATATAAGCAATGACATAATAATCAAAACTATTGTGGATACACATTGAAATATGTTCATTAAAAGTCTTTAATCGTCCATTCACACCATGTGTTAAGATAAATCGCCATAACAGAAGAGCAACGGCTCTTTTGTTTTTAAAAGTACCTGATAAAATTTTTACACTGATGTATATGAAATCAGTCAGTGTTAACAGACGTTAGTCTTGTGAGAAGGTGATATAAAATGTTATACGTGGTAGGTCTGGAGGGGAGAAGGCGGATTGGCAGGGGGGGAGATCTTGTTGGGGAGCAGTAGGTTTAAGGTGGGGTCTTGTGAACAGTGTGGTGGGGCTTTGTAATGTGATAGGGTAATGTGTATCACGCTGAATATTGACCTCCTATTCGGAAGATTAACATTCTTAAATACTTTAATTAAAAAATCAAACAGAATGTTAGTTTTTTCTGAGATTTCGTTCAGATTCAAATTGAAGTTGAAGAACTGGTCTAAGTGAATGAAGCAATTTTCTGCAACGTCAAGAATAGGGCCTTTGTCCATATTCATGAGCACTTCTATATCTTGCTGTATGTTACTGAAGCTATGCTTTGAATCTTGAATGTGCTGGCCAACTGCCAAGTATCTTTTATATTTTGTAGCATTTACATGCTCCATGTACGTGATTTTGAAGTTCCTCCCTGTTTGACCAATGTACGAGGATTGACAGTTTTGACATTGGAATCTGTAGACTCCCGATTTTTGGTAAATGTTAGTCTTGTTAATTGAGCTGGTATTATATATGATATCCATATTTCTATTGCTAGTTCAATATGCGATTATGGTGTTGTGTTTCTTCAGAATATTTGTAACAACGTAAACATCTTCGTTAAATGTGAAGGTTGAATAATAATCAGGTTTAGTTTTCTCTCTAGTTGGAATTGAATTTAGGCGATAATTTCGTTTGTTGATAATACGCTCTATAAATGCATTGTCATAACCATTATATTTGGCTATGAAGTGGATTGTATTCTATTCTTTATTTAGATTTACTGCATTAAGTGGTATAGTGAATACCCTGTCTACCATACTGTTGTAGGTAGCATACTTGTGTGTTTTGGGATGAAAAGAATTTTTCTTGATAGTAGTGGCTGTCTGTGTTGGTTTTCTGTAAATTCTGTATTCTATGGATGAAGGAAGTCTGTTTAATGTGGGATCCAGAAAATTTATGCTTCTGTTTGTCACAGATTCAAGAGTGAACTTTATCTGCGGATCAATATTGTTTAAATTGCTAAGAGTGGTGGCTGCATCAGTAACTCCTTTGTCAAGGATAACAAGTGTGTCATCCACAAATCTGGCCCAAAATTTTATGTTCGCGAAGTCACTGTTGTTAATTGCTGTATGCTCTAAATGGTCAATATATATCTCAGCTAAAATCTCTGAAGCCGGTGATCCCATAGCTAAGCCATCCTGTTGGTATATGCAATTATTGAAACTGAAGAAATTATTCTTAACTACTAGTTTCAAGATTTCCATTAAATCCTGGAACTCAAGTTTACTGAGTTTGCTATACTTATTTAGAATGTTTTGGATTATTGGAAAAAGTTTCTTAGTATTGATGCTTGGATACAGATTTGTTACGTCGAAAGAATGCATCGAGTAGAAAGGTTCCATTTCAAAGCCATCTAGTTTTTTTAACTAACTCAATGGTATTTTTCAATGACTTATTTGACAGAAAATAATTGTTCTTTTTTAGAAATTTCTGGATGAATTGTGTTAGCTTATAAAATGGACTTGGCCTATAATTTATGATGGGGCGTATGGGGACGCCTGTTTTATGGATCTTGGGTAAAGCTTTCGCCATTGGTAGTCCTGGGTTCATGGTTATTAGTTTCGCCTTCTCTTGTTCTGTGAATAATGACATATCTTTCAGGGTTGCTTTCAAGAGATGTTGTAATTTTTGGGTCTGATCTTTTTTTATCACTGAAAAAGAGCTATTCTTGAAAAATTCTTTAGTTTTTTCAATATAATCAGTTTTATCCGTCCATTCACACCATGTGTATCCACAATAGTTTTGATTATTATGTCACTGCTTATATTATTTGTGATTTATTTTATGGATTATGATGACATTTTAAATGTCAAAACCGGTCCCATGTTAAATAAAAGTTATTAGTAACATCAACACGTAATTAGTATTGAATAGGTTGAACCTAATAGATTTCTCATCTCTGTTAGTATTTAATACTACTAAAAATTTAAAAAACTGATTGAATTATAATAACTGTAACAAAAATTTGAACTTACTAGGATCCCCTCAACTTAGCTGCTGAGAAATAAATTTATATCCACCAACCTGTCAATTTACTGAATAATAGTGCTCCTTGTTATTACATCGCTAAACTTCTTGAAGATTCAGAAAACACAAAATTAATGTTATCAGTTACAACAAACACTAAATTACACCTGTGAACATGAAATACAACTGAAGCTAACCAGGTTACAAAAGGTACAAGAACTTAAAGATGTAATCAAACAATTGACCAGAGCAAAAAATGAAAGAGAGAAATGAAGGTTATTTAATTTCATTGGTACACTATCAAAATCTTTATCTAGCACATTGGACCAAAATGACGCTGACTTTTATCAGGGTAAAATATCAAAGTTAGAAAAGAAACAAATATCCGTGTTAAAGATTGCTAGAGAACAAATGATCGTAGTTAAATTCACCTTACAGTCTATGAACAGCACGCTATATGATGTTATGGCAAATGAGTTAAAAATTAGTAAAAATTTAGAGCAAATTCAAAATTTTATAAAAAATGAGACCGGACAGTTAGAACAGACGTTTTCACAGCTAAACCTTGAAATTAATATCAATCGACATTTTATTGAAATTGAGGACTTGAGCGTCCAAGCACATGAACAATACAGAGTTGTAGCCTCAGCCATTCCATATGCTCAGATGGGAGTAATCCATATGCAAATTTTAAACCCAGCAGAAATTGTACCGGGCGGTACGCCTCCACGCCGCGAATTCAAATATTGCGCCAGTTAAAACTTCTCTACAGGAGAAAGCCTGAACTTTAACAAACTGTATTAACTCAACGGTTTCTCGGAAGATGTCTCTACTGTAAATTTGATAATTTTGAAGTGTTCGGAACTGTGCCTATTTTGATTTGTGTTTGTTTGCTCCGTATCAAGAAGTTTGGACATGCTCTAACAGATGTCTCTACCAAAACTTTGATAACGCACTCTGGTGTAAAGGAATGAACTTTCTTGAAGAAATTTAGCATTCATAAGTTTTGTTTTTACTAAATTTTGTTCTGTGGTTTGGGGGTTGGCAACAGTTATCCTTTCTTTCCGCCTGTTTTGAATTTAACCAATAACTAATTTTTGTAATTAATTGAGGGGGTGTGTCTACTCATTCTTGAAAGGTCTCGAATTCTCCACGAGGGTATAAAAACGGCTGATTTTCTTGTCTCGGGGCCACTTCAGTAACATCTTTCTTAGTGTGTGAATATGTAGCAGGGGGCGGGAAGCGCCTATTTCTTCAAGCAGCAGTTCATCTACAAAGTAATGGCTGTTAACATCTTCATTTCTTGCTAGCTCAGAAATTTAACTCTCGGGGAGGGTTCGAAACCTTTAGTATGTAACCTACCTTTTTAAAATGTAAATTCTTTTCTGTCTATCTATAAATTACAAATCTGTAAAGCGGGGATATAGAGTGCTTCACCCTCTCGAACTCCCCTTCATTTTTGAAAAAGGAGGTGACTACGTTTTCATACCCGTTCTTCTTTTCTTTAATGTAGCAAAGTTTTCTCATACGTGTCACCTCCCTAGCTTGGGATTAGCCCCTGTATGATCGGCCTAGCGCCACATAGGTTTTAGACAAACTTGGTGTAGGAGGGCAAGTTATCGCCTCCATTCATTTTGTATTTTGGGCCATTTACTTAACCTGTTTTGTTTTCCTTCCTGTGAAGGCCCAGTAGATTGGGTATTAGTTACCCCTGTTTCCTTGTGTGTCTTTAGGGCAGATAGAAATGAAGTTTGTTGTAGCGTTTGATAGGCTTGTAAAATTGGGAGCGGGTCTGCTCTTTTCCTTAACATTGTAATTAGGAGCAAGTGCTCCTTGTACTTAGGGGTTTTCTGCCCTTTAGAATTTGTGGTTGTGAGCTGTGAGCTCAGGAATTAGACTTGGTGCTCGAAGCCCAAATCTTGTAACAAACTGTGATTTGTTAATTTGTTGATCTGCTACTTGGTACCTGTTATACTTTGTTAATTGTTGATTTTGAAAAGAAAATATAACCTTGGTTAAAGTTTTAAATTAACTTTAATTTTGTAGTTGAGACCTATTCCAGCCCGCACCTTCTTTCACCTCTAACTACCACGGATATCTCCGTAACAAGTGGTAGCAGAGCGTGGTTGAATGGGTCTCAATTTAGCCTCTTTTGATGGCTAAATATTGCTTTTGTTTGAACTCTAACAATTTTCTCAGTCGCTGGTTTTTTTGATTTTTTCTAAATTGGTAAAGTTCTGTCATCATGTCCGGCCCTCGCGACGTCCTCCATCCCGGCTATTTGCACAAGGAGGAATTGATCTATGAATTAACGATTAGGAATGTTCAATCTAGAGGCACGGTTGCGATAGACACCAATAAGCTAAAAAATTCCCTTGATTTGCCTATTACCATACTGACTTTGGGAGAAAAAGAGATCGATGACGCTCTCTCCACGATCACTGATAATGCTACTGAGCTAGCATCAGTAGTTAGTTTTTTTGAAGGGGGTGATCCGTCACCTAATCAACTTAAACGTGTACAAGCTAGATTGTACCATTTTTTCAATAGGGTGAGTGATCTGTTGTCTCTTAAATTGAATGATAATCAAGGAAAGGAGGCTAGTGCCGTCCTCGAAATCCTTTCCGATTTATCCAGTAAGGTTGGTCTACTGTTAACTGGGGCAGTACCTCCCAAAACTGATCAACCCGCTATGGTAAACGTAGGTTGCGAGGAAGAGTCTTCTAAAGGAGAAGCAAATAGGACAGCTGTTGGGGCTCTACAAACCTCTGCCCCATTAGACAACGAATCTGAGCATCGTACCTCGCTGAATAATGCACATTCTGAATTAGCTTCTTCGCCACTTAGGCCTCTACCTACTATGTCACCAGGGTTCAGCAGTTTGCCCCATCCATTAGCAATGTTGCTCAGGGGTATTTCTAAGTTTTCTGTTAACTCTACCAGTGACATTATTTCATTCTTAAGGTTTTTAGTTGAGTTTCAGGATCATGCCCTTGTTTTTTCTCTTTCTCCGTGTCAAATTTTGCAGATCATTTATCCCTATGCAATTGGGGTTCTATCAGACAAAATAGTTACAGCAATTGCTGAACAGTCATCCATAGAAGACTTCCATGCCCATCTGTTAGCAAATTTTATCCCTGCTCGAGCTAGGTCATCGCTCATTCAATAGTACTACTACCGAGTACAACGGTTGGAGAAAACTTGGCAGACTTCATCCAAGATATTAAATTCTATACCAGGGTGAAGATTAGATTGTACAGGCCATTGTGGAAGGCATTTCTCCATCATACCGATCATACTTGTGTTTTGCGTCGCGCCCGCAAACTTTTGCCGAGTTAGAGGCTATGGCTGTCTCAGCCGAAGGAATTAGATATGCCGACACACTACGTGTGGCGAGGGAGCCCCCTCCTTCTTTTAGCAATCCTCGGCCTCCACCTCGCCGACCAGTCACTGCCCGTAAATGTTACGCTTGCGGGTTGCCTGACCATCTTCGGAACAAGTGCCCTTTGATTAAACCCAATGGGACCAGGAATGGAGCTGGGTCATCCCAAGGCTGTTTTCGGCGCCTTTTCTCATATTGCCAAGAACTGCCCTAATGCTAACAGCACCCCCTCCTGCTCAACTTCTGGTGCAACTTCCACCAACAATCATAAGTGACTAGTGGCTTCGGCTGAGTCGGCTAACCCCTCTTCACAAGGCTCAGCCCCGGTTAAACCTGATGTAAATTCCGGAAAAGGCCAGAATTATTCGACATTACCATCTGAATGTCCCAAAAAATGTCTTAGGATTGCAGTGGATACTCCCGCACCTGTCCCATTTCTCAAAATTGAATTGAATAACCTGTAACTGCTCTTTTAGACTCGGGGAGTGTTTGTTCCATTATTTCGGCCGAGTGTATTCCAAATTAAAATCTATTTGTAGACTTCCTGATTTTTGTTCGACTTCGGTTCAATATGTTTCGGCAAATTCCTCTCCATTAGAAATTTTAGGTTTTCTGTATGCCAAAATTCGTATATCTAAATTTACTTGGAAATTTAAACTGTTTGTGGCCAAGCACTTGTCTTGCCCCATTATATTGGGAGCTGATTTCATGTCTCACACCGGTCTAGTGCTCGACCTTCAGAGCAAGTCGTGCACTATCAAATTTGATAGTAATTCCAAAACCCCTTTGTTAAAATGTAGTTCTGTAACATGTTCATCTATTTCGCCTACCCAGGATGAGATGTTGTTAGACCTTAGACATCTACCTGAGGAGCAGGCAGAGAGTATTCGTAAGTTGTGTCAGTCGTTTCCAGAGGTTTTCTCTGATACTCTTGGTGTTACTGACCTTATCAAATACAAAATTGAGGTTACGGATTCGATTCCTGTCCGTTTTCCACCTTACAGGCTATGTCCACCTAAAATGAAGGCATTGAAAGAAATCATAGATCAGATGCTAAAAGATGGTATTATTCGCCCCTCTAAGTCGGCGTATTCTTCGCCTATTTTTCTAGTCCCGAAACCCCAAGGTGGCTTCAGGCCTGTGATTGATTATAGGGCTCTCAATCGGAAGGTGGTGTTACAATCCGTGCCCCTTCCGTACCTTCACTCTTGTTTTTCGTGGTTTCGTAAAGCCAGGTTCTTCACCATCTTAGATCTTAATCAGGCGTATAATCAGATACCGCTTGCAGAGGAATCTAAACACCTGACAGCGTTTGCCACGGATTGGAAGTTGTATGAGTACAACCGCGTGCCTTTCAGGCTCCCCATGGGGGCAGCCGTGCTTACGAGACTGCTAGACAGGGTCTTCTCCGACATCAAATTTGAATACTTGTATCATTATCTTGATGATGTCGTCGTGTTTTCTGAGACCTTTGAAGAACATCTTGATCATTTGAAAGAAGTCCTAAATCGTCTTCGTAAGGCAGGATTAACAGTTAAGTTGTCCAAAGTCGCTTTTGCTAAGCCTTCTATGTCATTTCTAGGGCATATTGTGTTGCCCGATGGTGTCGCTGTAGATCATTCTAGAACACAGGCCATCCGTGATTTCAAACCTCCCAAAGACATCAAAGGTATTGCCAGGTTCATTGGTATGGTGAATTTCTTCAGGAAGTTTATTCCAAATTTCGCCAATAGAGCGCCCTTGAACTTACTTCACAGGAAAGGCATCAAATTTGAGTGGGGACCTTCTCAACAAGCCGCTTTTGAAGATCTCAAATTAGCTCTGTGTAATGCCCCTGTTCTTGCAATGCCAGATTTCTCAAAGAAATTCATCGTCCAAACCGACGCGTCGTCGTCGGCAGTGGCTGCGGTCCTTCTTCAAGAGACCGAACTAGGGAGGCGACCCATCGCCTATGCATCTAGGACTCTTTCGGCTCATCAAGAAGCCAAGTATTCCATCTATGAACTTGAGGGTTTAGCTGTCTTGTTTGCGCTAGAATAGTTCCGCCTTTATCTGGAACATGTCAAGTTCGACTTGGAGACTGATAACCAAGCCTTAAGTTGGGTCTTAGGTAGGCCGCATCGTACTGGTCGTATAGCCCGGTGGGCCATCCGAATTTCTGTCTTCCAATTTGACGTTAGGCATATAAGAGGTACTGAAAATGTTGTGGCAGACGGACTAAGCCGTATGTTTTCTAATGAGGTAGAGACCCCTGAACAGGTTGATCGTTCTTCACCTCCCGAGTCCATACTACCTGAGGTTAATGCCATTCTAACAGATGCTCTCATGCTCTTTAGGGATATTGAAAAATATCAACGTGAAGATCCGACGCTGGCTCCTATAATGGAAACCCTTTCTTCTGGGGAACATGTCGTGCCTTATGTATTGAGGAATGGTGTTTTATGTTGCCCGTCGAGGCATGATCAAAAGATGAAAGTCGTAGTTCCAGCTGTTCTCGTACCAATGATCTTCAAGTTCTACCATGAGACCCCACTAGGGGGACATTTAGGCATCTTCAAAACTCGAGAGAATATTCGTGAAATGTTCATCTGGAAGGGTATGGACGGAGAAATCCGTGAATTGGTAAAATTTTGTAAATCATGTTGGCTTAGTAAACCCACCATGTCCACTAAGCAAGGGCTTTTGTCTTCTCATCAAGCGTCGCGCCCCATGGAACAAGTCTATATCGACTACGTCGGACCCTTTCCGCAGTCAAAGGGGAATGCCAATAAATTCATCCTTGTGTGTGTAGATGGCTTCACTAGATTTTCTTGGTTATTTCTGACTAAGCTGGCTACCGCTCAGTCCACCATTTCTTGTTTAAATTCCATCTTCGCTTCTTTTGGTCCGTGTCAATATATTGTTTCAGATAATGCTAAGGCTTTCACATCTAATCTCTTTCGTAAATTCTGTTTTGATCTGTCCATCTCTCATGTGATTACTTCTGTTTACTATCCTCAACCATCTCTAGCTGAACGGGTCAATCGTAACTTGAGGACGGCTCTTATTGCCTATCATCATGAAGATCATTCTAGGTGGGACACGTCCCTGCATTGGTTAGCTTTTGCTTTGAATTCGGCGGTTCATGAATCTCGTAAGTTTACTCCAGCTTCGTTGATGTTCAAGTTCGTTCCCAACACGCCGCTCTCTAACCTTTGGTTTCTTAATGACATTCTACCCAAGACAATAGATCCAGATAATATTAGAGATCTTTGGAAGAAGGCCAAGGCCATTCTTAAAATTTCTCATGAAAAGGTTAGCGAAAGATATGATCGTGGACGGAGGCCCACCAACTTAAAGGTAGGAGACCAAGTTATGGTCAAGAATTTTGTTCCCGCGGGCAAGCTTGCCCCCAGATTTCATGGGCCGTGCATCATTTGAGATTTCCTTACCCCGGTGACGTTGTTACTAAGCAATCCAGCCACCGAGAGGATATTTAGGGTTCACCTGTCGCAGGTGAAACCTGTATAATTTCCGTGCTAACCTTGTCTTTATAACCTGTAAGAATCCTGAAGGTTATATTTTTAGTTTCATTTTAAGGCCTTCTACCTCTTATAGTTTTACATTTGGTTGAATCTGCTTTGTATAAATTTTGTGAAACCTTCCTTGAAGTTACTCTGCTGTCCCCTCCATATGGCCATTACCATGCTCCCGTCTCCTACTAAACCACACCAGTGGCATTAAAATAAAAGTCATGAAATAAAAGTTTCCACGCCGCTGGCCCCTCAGCCTCCCCACAAAGACAGTACCCTAAAAAACATTTCTGTCCAACAAAAATTCTGCCGCCGAGATCTTACTGTTTCAGTGCCCCCGCAACCGTGGGGCGCCGTACCGCCACTGAGGTGGGGTACGGGCCCACTCCACTCCAGCGAGGTCAACCTGGGTACGGTGCGCCGGAGCCCTCTTTCCGGCCAAGGCTGATGTGCAGCGCACCACCCGCAAGCTACATGTGGACTGTAAACAAACGTTGCATCTGCGGCGTGCAGCACGACTACCCCTCTCATAGTGCGGGAGAGTGGTATCTCAGGGTACTTAAGGGGTCCGAGCGGCCTCCTCTGGACAAAGGCAGCGGCGGCAGGTCTTGTCGTCAAAATTAAGCGACAGATAATGTTCTTCTTCAGCTACATGGACACTCTATATCTACTATTAATACAGCTTTGCTTCAAATCAACATTTGGTGGACTTAGAAAAAAAAAAATTTCTTCCAAGAATTAAAGTGTTTTTTTTGGAATTCAACTACTACAACCATAGAGACCTTTCATCAAAAGCTACTACAAAAAATTCCAAAACTGGATTTTATTTAATCCCACTTATATCAAACAACTTCTGAGACCTTCGACTGTTGAAAAGTTATATTTTTCTCTTCTAAATTCTTCAAATCCTCAGCAAAAACTTGGACTTTTTTTAAACAATTTTTTTGTTTTCTTCTGTGTCACCCCTTGGAAGGACTTTTGGGGGGGGGGGGGTCTGTACCGGGTGGTACACCACCAAGCCGCGAATTCAAATATTGCGCCAGTTGAAACTTCTCTACAGGAGAAAGCCTGAACTTTAACAAACTGTATTAACTCAACGGTTTCTCGGAAGATGTCTCTACTGTAAATTTGGTAATTTCGAAGTGTTCGGAACTGTGTCTATTTTGATTTGTGTTTGTTTGCTCCGTATCAAGAAGTTTGGACATTCTCTAACAGATGTCTCTACCAAAACTTTGATAACGCACTCTGGTGTAAAGGAATGAACTTTCTTGAAGAAATTTAGCATTCATAAGTTTTGTTTTTACTAAATTTTGTTCTGTGGTTTGGGGCTTGGCAACAGTTATCCTTTCTTTCTGCCTGTTTTGAATTTAACCAATAACTAATTTTTGTAATTAATTTCTGACCAATAGTGTCTTTCTTTCTCGATGCTGATGTGTAGCTTTTAGCGACCCAATAAAATTGAGGGGGTGTGTCTACTCATTCTTGAAAGGTCTCGAATTCTCCACGAGGGTATAAAAACGGCTGATTTTCTTGTCTCGGGGCCACTTCAGTAACATCTTTCTTAGTGTGTGAATATGTAGCAGGGGGCGGGAAGCGCCTCTTTCTTCAAGCAGCAGTTCATCTACAAGGTAATGGCCTGTTAACATCTTCATTTCTTGCTAGCTCAGCAGTTTAACTCTCGGGGAGGGTTCGAAACCTTTAGTATGTAACCTACCTTTTTAAAATGTAAATTCTTTTCTGTCTATCTATAAATTACAAATCTGTAAAGCGGGGATAGAGAGTGCTTCACCCTCTCAAACTCCCTTTCATTTTTGAAAAAGGAGGTGACTATGTTTTCATACCCGTTCTTCTTTTCTTTAATGTAGCAAAGTTTTCTCATATGTGTCACCTCCCTAGCTTGGGATTAGCCCCTGTATGATCGGCCTAGCGCCACATAGGTTTTAGACAAACTTGGTGTAGGAGGGCAAGTTATCGCCTCCATTCATTTTGTATTTTGGGCCATTTACTTAATCTGTTTTGTTTTCCTTCCTGTGAAGGCCCAGTAGATTAGGTATTAGTTACCCCTGTTTCCTTGTGTGCCTTTAGGGCAGATAGAAATGAAGTTTGTTGTAGCGTTTGATAGGCTTGTAAAATTGGGAGCGGGTCTGCTCTTTTCCTTAACATTGTAATTAGGAGCAAGTGCTCCTTGTACTTAGGGGTTTTCTGCCCTTTAGCATTTGTGGTTGTGAGCTGTGAGCTCAGGAATTAGACTTGGGGCTCGAAGCCCAAATCTTGTAACAAACTGTAATTTGTTAATTTGTTGATCTGCTACTTGGTACCTGTTATACTTTGTTAATTGTTGATTTTGAAAAGAAAATATAACCTTAGTTAAAGTTTTAAATTAACTTTAATTTTGTAGTTGAGACCTATTCCAGTCCGCACCTTCTTTCACCTCTAACTACCACGGATATCTCCGTAACAGAAATAATTAAAGCCTATAAAAAGGCTCAGGAACAATTTCCTCAGAAAATGACCCTACCATTTGAACTCTGGAGTATTTTATTTATATGGTAGCCACAATATAAGTTTTCATTAATAATGGACTGGTATATGTTGTCTCTATGCCCCTTCGTGATGAAAATTTCATACTATAAGATTCTTCCTTTCCCTGCCTCCATTGAGAATGGACTTACTTGGATTTTATCGCAGATTTTATCATGATAAGTGAAGAACAACAAATATATGTTAACTTAACCGATGCCCAGGTGCAAAACTGTAAAATGATACCAGAGTGTGTAAATCAGAGTTTGCCTTAAAAATTACTCATGGAGAAAAATATTGTATTCTAATGTTGTTATCAAGTACTAATTCTATTCCACAGAGTTGCCCTAAAGATATAATATGGATTCAATATTTAACGTGGTTAACAATTGAATCGATTGTTTCAGAAACCAGTCAAGCGACAAATCTGTCATTTTTGGGAAAATGAAAAAACTGTCTAGCATCAGATAAAATGTTACGGTAGTGGTTTTAATATTTTAGCATGAGAGTATTATATCTTTTAATACTTTCTATCTAAGGAGAACTATTTTGTGCTCATTAAATTTCCTGTAAAAAGTTCCAAAAATTTCCACTTAACTGGTTTCTGAAATAAACGAGTGTTGCAAACATATTTTTATGAGATAATTCTTGAATTTTGAAAGGATTTTGTCATAAAACCCATATTTGTGGAAATAGAAAATATTTCAATACGTTTAGACTAAATCAAATCAAATCAAATCAAAATCTCTTTATTTGCAAATGAGGTGTCTACCTCGGTGGCAAATGGTACACTAAAATACATTATTGTCAAGCACTAAATTTTAAATTAACAGGTGACAAAGAAAATTTTCCTAGAATACAATATTATACAATTTACGCTAATAATTTTTTCTATTAAACACACACATCATCCTTAATAAATTTATATTGTTTACAAAATTCTACTTATAATATCTTACAAACATAGTCAACTCATATCCAGTACGGTATGTGAAATTACTTCTAATAATACTATACAACTGTTATAAGATTAAAATTAACATTGAATTTATTCACATATTTATATTTTACCCATTTTGGAACCTAAGTAGCATAACGACCTGCTGCGTCTTAACCAGAGCCCCTTTTGCCACCACTTTTCAGAGTTCTTGAAGGGCCTTCACAGCTACCGTAGCGGTCCCAGGGCCCTCGAAGTCCCCACTGTACTTCACCCCTACAGGCAGTCCCCTACTTGGGCTGTCCAAACTCCTTAGACCAGGGGATGGAATTAATTTAATCACACACATTTATTATTTACAATATCCTGCACTGGTCGAATGCCCTCTAACATTTAATTTATTATCTCTGTTGTTGTTTATTTTCTTCTTGAATATCTGTACAGATTTTGGAAAATGACCAAACACTACCCCTGGTAAACTGTTCCACTCCTTCACGCCCTTCCCAATGAAAGAAAATTTACCCCAATCGCTTCTGCTAAAATTCCTTCTAATTTTGTACTTGTGGTCAGTTCTACCAATATAATTATTTTCCAACCGAAGCCTCTCACGGATATCTCCCCATGCTTCTTCTCCTGTATAGGCTCTATATAATCCTATAAGTCTAGTTTTCTCCCTTCTCTCACTTAAAGTTTCCCACCCAAGTTCCTTTAACATTTCTGATACACTACTCTTTCTCCTGAAATCCCCTTTTACAAACCTTGCTGCTTTCCTCTGCACACCATCTAGTTCTTTTATTAGGTATTCTTGGTGAGGATCCCAAACACTGTTTGCATATTCCAATAATGGACGAACCATACTTAAGTAACTTTTTTCTTTTAATTCTTTGTTGCATCCTTTAAGTAGTCTCATTATGACATGTAACGATCTGTATGCTTTCCCAACAATGTCATCAACATGACCCTTCCAGTGCAAATTACTTTCAAATCTCACACCTAAGTATTTGCACTTGCCATCTTTTGGGATAACTACCTCATCCAAAGTATATTCAAATTCAGTTTTAAAGCTCCTGTTTGTAAATGTTGTAACAGTTGATTTGCCTCCATTAATCTTCATATTATTTTCTTCAACCCATTCTTGGATACTCTCAAGGTCCCTTTGTAATTCTGAACAATCCTCAATGTTATTTATTTCCCTATAAACAATTATGTCATCTGCATACAATCTTATTTTCGATGTTATATTGTTCCCTAAATCATTTGCGTATATTAAGAAAAGTAACGGACCGATTATACTACCCTGTGCAATTCCCTTCCAGACTTTCCCTTCCTGTGATATATTATTTCCTACTTTGACTTTCTGAACCCTTGAATTTAGAAATGTTCATATCCAACGTATAACCCTTACATCTAATCCTATTCCCTCCAATTTCTTTAATAATATTCCATGTTCCACTCTATCAAAGGCTTTGGAAAGATCTATGGCTATGCAATCTAACTGGCCTCCTGAATCTAACTGATCTGATATGTCCTGCTGAAATCCCACCAGTTGTGCCTCGCAAGAAAATTTCTTTCTAAATCCATACTGGCTCCTCATGAACCAATTTTTATCATCACATATCCCTCTGATGTACTTTGCAATTAAACTCTCCAGTATTTTACAAACTATACTGGTCAGGCTGATTGGTCTGTAGTTCTCTGGTTTCCTTTTATCACCCTTTCCTTTATAAATTGGTATTATTATAGATTCCTTCCATTCCTTTGGTATCACACTATTATTTATGACATAGTCAAAGAGAAATTTTAAATAAGGCACTATATACTATCCCATTGTCTTTAATACCTCCCCAGTAATTTGATCACTTCCTGCTGCTTTTCCTTGCTGAAGCAGTTGGATTTCTCTGAAAATATCTTCATTTGTGAATGTGAAGCGTCTTGTTTCCCTCTGTGTCTCTCCCTCTCTATCTTCTGTTACGGTTTCCAAGTCCTGACAATCTTCTACTGAATCTCGGAATTCCCTACTGAAGAGGTTTGCTTTCTCAGTATCTGTTAAATAGTGTTCACCCCCTTCTCCCACCAAATACAAATACAAATATAACTTTTAGACGGATGAAATCAGCAATGCTTGTTCATCATGACAGGAGGTATTCAATCCTCATAAATAAACTCCACAGCACATTCTGTCTTTGTAGTAGACCATTGTAAAATGCTGTCATAAGTGTGCATATCCCATCAGGTAAGGTTTAAGGTGTTTAGGTCACGTATCTTCTTAATATTGATGGGCACCTAAAACAAACAATAACAATGAATAACGTAGGGCTCAGACCAGGTACTTCCTTGCCTGAGTAAGAAATATAACCTTCTCCTTTTACCTTTGCAATCTGAATAATATCACGCGTGTGAGTTTGTTTGTCTACCACTACTCGTTTCATTTTAGATACAGGTTCGTCTTCTGAACTTTCAGACATATCACTACGATTATAAAAACACTGCACTAAACAAAAGAAACACTTTTTCAAACAGTTGTTCACAAAACTACAAACATGGGATTCCAGAAACACAACAATGACAACATAAACAGCTGAACAGTTGGCTATTCTGGATTCAGAGCAACCGGCAAGGTGCAGCACATCACAAAATGTACTGTACTTGTAGTTTACTGCAGAAACCAGCCAAGCGGTGTCACTTAACTGGTTTCAGAACTAAATACGAAATTCAACATAATGCCTGACCATTATAGGAGGACGTTTCTTGACTGTTTTCAGCACTAAAATTTGCGTATACCATCTTAGTAACACATTCTGCTATTAACTCAGTTTTTCATTTTTGGGCACTCGACTGCTCTTTGAAATAATCGATTCAATTGATGTAAACAAGTATTTGTAATATAGCCCCTGAACCCACAAAATTGACCACAGTTTGCAAAGAAAAGAGTGTGCAGTATTGGAAGATACCTTCTATGAGCCTTACATGGCCTACATGGCCAAATACAAAATTAAAATCAGTCACCAAAAATAAAAAATAAACTCCACTAGCAGGAAGGATATTATTCCTGACATTTTTCTAACATACGGACATTTGAATGTAACTATAAGATTTAGATTTAAAAGAAAATTCCTTGTACAATTTCCTCACTCACATTAGTGATATCAAATATGCTAGTAAAAGAGTGGAAGAAGTAGAAGGTCTTATAACAGAGAAAGAGGAGGAGATGCAGTTCAATCATCTATATTCAAATTTCAATGTACACTGACTGACAGTGACAATGCAACACCAAGGAGGAGTGGTTCGAAAGGGATGAAAGTTGGGGAAAAAACAGAGACGGCACGGAAGAATAATTGATGTTTATTTCAAACCGATATGCAGGTTACACAATGCGCACGGCATCGACTCAGTAGGATGTAGGACCACCGCGAGCGGCGATGCACGCAGAAACACGTCGAGGTACAGAGTCAATAAGAGTGCGGATGGTGTCCTGAGGTATGGTTCTCCATTCTCTGTCAACCATTTGCCACAGTTGGTCATCCGTACGAGGCTGGGGCAGAGTTTGCAAATGGCGTCCAATGAGATCCCACACGTGTTCGATTGGTGAGAGATCCGGAGAGTACGCTGGCCACGGAAGCATCTGTACACCTCGTAGAGCCTGTTGGGAGATGCGAGCAGTGTGTGGGCGGGCATTATCCTGCTGAAACAGAGCATTGGGCAGCCCCTGAAGGTACAGGAGTGCCACCGGCCGCAGCACATGCTGCACGTAGCGGTGGGCATTTAACGTGCCTTGAATACGCACTAGAGGTGACGTGGAATCATACGCAATAGCGCCCCAAACCATGATGCCGCGTTGTCTAGCGGTAGGGCGCTCCACAGTTACTGCCGGATTTGACCTTTCTCCACGCCGACGCCACACTCGTCTGCGGTGACTATCACTGACAGAACAGAAGCGTGACTCATCGGAGAACACGACGTTCCGCCATTCCCTCATCCAAGTCGCTCTAGCCCGGCACCATGCCAGGCGTGCACGTCTATGCTGTGGAGTCAATGGTAGTCTTCTGAGTGGACGCCGGGAGTGCAGGCTTCCTTCAACCAATCGACGGGAAATTGTTCTGGTGGATATTGAAACAGCCAGGGTGTCTTGCACATGCTGAAGAATGGCGGTTGACGTGGCGTGCGGGGCTGCCACCGCTTGGCGGCGGATGCGCCGATCCTCGCGTGCTGACGTCACTCGGGCTGCGCCTGGACCCCTCGCACGTGCCACATGTCCCTGCGCCAACCATCTTCGCCACAGGCGCTGCACCGTGGACACATCCCTATGGGTATCGGCTGCGATTTGACGAAGCGACCAACCTGCCCTTCTCAGCCAGATCACCATACCCCTCGTAAAGTCGTCTGTCTGCTGGAAATGCCTCCGTTGACGGCGGCCTGGCATTCTTAGCTATACACGTGTCCTGTGGCACACGACAACACGTTCTACAATGACTGTCGGCTGAGAAATCACGGTACGAAGTGGGCCAATCGCCAACGCCGTGTCCCATTTATCGTTCGCTACGTGCGCAGCACAGCGGCGCATTTCACATCATGAGCATACCTCAGTGACGTCAGTCTACCCTGCAATTGGTATAACGTTCTGACCACTCCTTCTTGGTGTTGCATTTGCTCTGTCAATCAGTGTATATAAAATAATCGTCTGGACAATCGTAGCAATAATCAAGCCGGTAACGTTCGCTTGTTGTAGGTGTTGTCCTTGTTTTCTAGGCCCCACATACAAGAAATATTGGAATAATACCTCTGGATGTTGCACAAAGATTTGTTTTAAACAAAAGATTTGATTGGCTTGGGGCCACTATTGGGATGTGAGTGCAATCTACAGCTCCAATAAATCCTGCAAAATGCTCCTATAAACAAGAATAGTAAAAACTATTATTTTTTTAATTTGGAAAGAACAAGAAGAAGTATACTGACTGATGTGTTCAAAATTATTGCTATAAATATCTAACTTGTTGATGTAACTGCCAACTAAACAGTCTATTAAATTAATTCGGGGGGAAAAGATAGGTATATGAATAAATCTTGCTTTGAAATCTGAGCCTAATTTTGCCTTGCATCGGCTTCATTTCATGTTGAATAAATATCACACATCGGGTCTTGCAGACTGATGGTACCGGGCGAGTTGGCCATGCGGGTAGAGGCGCGCGGCTGTGAGCTTGCATTACATGTGATAAAATTCATATTTGGGTCCGTATTGAAGATATTTGTATTAAATAACACTTGTATGTTTTATTATTCATCCACCTATTCAATACAATACAATTTTAAAAATGAGGACATTGTCCTTATCAAAACTGTTAACATGAAATTAATATACTAGATGGTACATGTTTTGCTTATCAATAGTAGGCATCATCAGCCATATTTTTCACCTTAGGCTAGATCAGGTACCTGATTGGAAATTATTTATGAGTGCTGTTAAAAACTATGTCGTTTAAAATGTATTGGAGATTGTTAAACAACTATTACAATATAAAATGTAGTATGCTGTTCTGTCTGTCTGTTAGGTCATCAGCCCAGAGGCTGGTTGGATCCTCAAATAGCATCACCAAAGGCTATGCAGTTATAGGGAAACCACAAAAACCAATGGCGGTACCAAAATGAGGCGTACTAGGCAAGATGAGGAGTGAGGTAGTTTGCCATTGCTTTCCTCACTGGGCCAGACAGTGCTATTGTAGCACAACTAACCCTATGAGCAACACCTTTCATGACACTCCGACACACTGGTTGTGCTCTGAATGTCATTAATCAGCACCACCCATACCTCAGCAGCTTCCATATTGTCACAGCCATGGATGAGACTGGGACTTCAGTGGAAGCTACACTTTGCTCTGGCCTGTGCCAAGAAATGGATGCAAAAGTACTGTATCCATCAAGAAATGACAGCAGGCAGTAGTATGCTGTTACTTGACAATATTTGTGATAATATTGGAGTCTAAAACATGATAAACATGATATTAAAAGATATTACAATAAAGATAAAAATCAGAAAACACATTCCACTTATACTTTGCACGGCCTTACTTCTAAATTGAAGTTTCGCAAAACAAATGAGCATCACCTTCCCTCTGTTGCCAGCGTGCTACGCCTGCGAGAACAGCCGATGCAATATGACTGCGGTAAACAGCCCTTTTAAATTGTAATACAGTACTCAGAAAAATGAATGAATATGGATTGAAAACAAATTCACAAGAACTACACTTTCTAACAATATCTGGCACTAAAAGAGAATGAGGAAATAACACATCACAAAGGGCTAACGGCTGGCACAGAAAGGAGGTTATGGCCTACAATGGGAACACTCTACTGATCTCAGAGTCACTGGAACCCTCCAACAATATGAAAAACACACTACATATTGAAGGAAAATGCAAAAGATCGCGAACCGTACCGAATACCATACACGCTGAGTGAGATAGGTTAACCACGTGGTGAATGTAAGTATTAGAGTAAGCAACTAGGTTTCGAGATCGTGCTCTGCCGATATAAATCGATATGAATGGCAGCTTGGGATTGGTTGGATGTCTATGCTTCAGCGCATAACCACCAGACAGAGCCAAAATCTGCTAAAACGTCAATTTAGAAGTAGAGCCGTACGGAGTATAGTTGTCAGATGGCGTATTATTAAAAACTTATGGAAAGTTGAGCAATGGTAATGGTCGTTGGTTCTTGAAGTTAATAAATATTGATTTTCATTTATTTGCTTATAAATTTTGAAGAGTTTTCATATGGCCTGGTTCCTTTTGAGGTAATAGTAGTTGGAAATATTGGTGCCATAGTCTTTGTAGGCATCATTAGACCATCTTCTTTGATGTGGTAAGAGTTTGTAATGGGTATGGCTCTTTGCTGTTGGGCGTGTTGAGGTGAGCGTATTAGTTGGAAGGGAACGTTGTCATTCAGTGGTTAGCCAAAGATATGGTGAGTTCTGTACTTGAAGAGCTTGCATCCGGGACATAGTGGGTTCGAATCCCACTGTCGGCAGCCCTGAAGATGGTTTTCCGTGGTTTCCCATTTCCACACCAGGGAAATGCTGGGGCTGTACCTTAATTAAGGTCATGGCCGCTTCCTTCCAACTCCTAGGCCTATCCTATCCCTTCATCGCCATAAGACTTGTCTGTGTCAGTGCGACGTAAAGCCCCTAGCAAGAAAAAAAAAACAAAAAAACTGATGGTGTATCGACCAGTTGTCATATGCACCTTGCTCTATGGATATGAAACCTAGACTCTACATCGCCGTGACATCTAGAAAATAGAACGCTTCCACCAACAGAAGCTCGGATCCATTGTGAACACAAAACAAAGAATTCTTGAGAGGGAAAAGGTGAACAACATAGAGGCTACCATAGTTGGTCACCAACCTGGATGGACTGGGCATGTCCAGATTATGAAAGAGGACAGACTTCCTTGACAAACCCTGTACAGTGAACTTAGTATAGGTAGGAGATATTGTGGTGCTCCTCCGAACCGCTATGAGGATCACTCAATAAGGCCTTGAGGAGTACAAACATTGATATATGTACTTGGTGTGCAACGGCAGAAGATCATATTCACTGGTGCACAACCACTTCAGTCTCTGCTGCACAATCTGAACATGAACATCAAAGACAGGAAGAAGAGAAACATTAGAGATGAATCAATTATTTCAGAAAGCAGTCAAGTGCCAAGAAAAAATGAGTTAATTGCAGAATATGTTACTAGGAGAGTATACGCACATTTTGGTGCTGAAACCAGTCAAGAAACGTCCTCCTATAATGGTCAGGCATTACGTTGAATTTCGTATTTAGTTCAGAAACCGGTTAAGTGACATCACTTGGCTGGTTTCTGTAGTAAATGCTGGTACATTTTGTGATGTGCCGCACCTTGCCGGTTGGCGCTGCTGCTCTGAATCCAGAACAGCCAGCTGTTCACCTGTTTATATTGTCATTGTTGTGTTTCTGTCATTGTTGCAGTTTTCTGAACAACTGATTGAAAAAGTGTTTCTTTTGTTTAGTGTAGTGTTTTTATAATAGTAGTGATATGTCTGAATGTTCAGAAGACGAACCTGTATCAAAAAGGATACGAGGAGTGGTAGACACAAACTCACACGCATAATATTATTTGAAATGCCAGGATAAAAGAAGATATCTTTCTTACAAAGGAAAGGAAATACCTGGTCTGAGCCCTACATTATTCTTTGTTATTGTTTGTTTTATGTGCCCATAAATATCAAGAAGATACTTGAACTAAATGCCTTAAAACCTTACATGATAAGATATGAACAGTTTTAGGACAGCATTTTACAATGGCCTACTACAAGAACGAGAATATGGTATGGAGTTTATGAGGATTAATTACCTCCTGTCATAATAAGCAGGCATTGCTGATTTCATCCTTTTAATAATTATACTTTTAGTCTAAACCTATTCAAATATTTTTTGTTTCCACAAATATCGAGTTTATGACAAAATCCTTTCAAAATTCAAGAATTATCCCAGAAAAATATGTTTGCAACACTAGTTTATTTCAGAAACCAGTTAAGTGGAAAATGTTTCGGATTTTTTTACAGCAAAGTTAATAAGCACAAAATAGTTTTCCTTAGATAGAAAGTATTAAATGGTATTGTGCCATATCATATATGCCCAAAATAGTAAAGTAGGTAATATAGTGTAATATTGTGTCTTTAGTTTACAAGAAGGAGTCATGGTGCAATATAGAAGTTGCGTAATGCAAGATCTCGGCAGTGCGTGGTATCAGAAATAATTTGTTATCTTCCATAGTAACAGCGAGCAGCTCGGGTATTTTATATGAGTCAATCGGGGAATTTACGAGAGTGTTTGAGAGCGGTCGATTCAAAAGAGACCAATCACAGCCCTGGAAGCGAAATTGCGGAATGAAGGGATATATAGAACAAATGAAGTCAGACTTACCAACTTCAAGATTTACAGTGCTGCACTATTCTTGATTTAATTAGGCAGTCTGTTATAAAGCCATACGCCACGTTTTTGATATGAAATAGAAGTAAGTCATATATTAAAAACTACCTGTAGTCAGTTACAGTACTTAATTCTGAACTAATAAAGTAATAAATATATTGTTATTGAGTCAGTGGTTTTGGCGAACAAGCGGCTAAGCCATGGCGTCATCACATCAGTGAAATCCCCGATGGTATTACTAATACCGGAAATTTGGTGAACGCAGTAGCTTCAGGAGATGGGACGATCATTCTGCTCTAACGTCGCAAACCGTGGGGGTCGGTGTGTCTTATAGTAAGCCAGTGTTATATGGTACTAACATTAATAGTGACGATTTTTATCAACTAAGTAGATATACTTATTGTGAAGGCTGAAACGTTATTTTATCAGAATATGCAATTACCTAAATGCAAGTGATAAAATGTAATTACGAAAGTGTATTATACAGTTAACAAAGCAATTACCTTTGCTATATATAAGATCACGTATGATGTTGCAGTATGCCAGAGTGTGGTTGTGGCACGGGATTGTCAATAACTGCGACGATATTTATTATCGATATCTCCAAACCCATGTATGTAATTTTCATCCAATAGTGCAAATGCTGTGATCGGTACACGTCTGGTAACGCGAAGAACGTGTGCGAATCGTCATTTATCGTTTCGGTACAAATGAATGGTGTGTGCAGAGCACCATTTCTCAAAGATGATGGAAGAAGAAAGATGAGCAGTGTATTTTGTAACGCCATACAGTTTGTTGCAATAATGGCGTAATTTATGCAGACGTAGCGGCCTGGGACCAAGAGAATGCTGAGACGACACCAGTTATCTTAAAAGCTATAGGCATGCTTAGATAGAAAGAATTAGGCTAATTCGATCCTATTGTAGTTTAAATGTAAATGTCAGTCCTTTTGTGGCTGAGTTATGTTTTCTTTTATAGAGTAATGTCATGTTTCAGGGAAGATGCATGTTTGAACCCTGATGTTTGCTTATTATTTTATTTCCCTTTTATCAGATGGGAAAGAGGGAAATGTTAGGTGTAGATGAGGATATATGTATGTCAAGAGGTAACTGTGTATTCCAATTTTGTAACAAGATGTAGACTCTTTCATTAAGAAGGCTGCACAGCCTAAAGCTTGTTTGGGTATAAATTTCAGCAGGGACCAGTTTAAAAAAAAAAGCATGTAGCATGTTTACAGGAGTGCATGGCAGATGTAACCAGCGTAAAAGTACACTGTTGAACTAGTGTCTTTTAGATTGGCAAGAAGGACTAGCTAATTGGTATTGCGTTATGAAATTATGAGAAAAAGCCAAGATTAGCCTGAAACTGAGATTATACAATGTGTGTTAATACAGGACGAAGGTGCCTGGTGATGAATAAAGGGGAAAATATAATGGTGTAGCTGCATGGTGAGAGAGAGAGGCTTGGTTTGCCTTGAGTGTTCATTAATACTATAAGAGTCAAACTCTTGGACTCCGAGGTGTTAGGCCAGATGTGCCGTGTGTCATGTGTAATAGCTGTGTTGTATTGAAATGTGTATTTAAGGCCATATGAATGTGTATTGAGAAGAATTAAGTTCAGTTCGAGGCTTATTGTTAGTTTAATGAACAGAGAAGTGATTTGCGGCATTAATATGTGTACCCCGATATATTAGAATCTCTCAGGCAGGAATTACAAATCCAATTAGTTATTGTCTTCTCTTGCGAGGCAGGATGTCTCATAGCTGCAGTATTAGAAATGTCAGTTGATTTACGATACAGCGTGCTAGGTGACTACTAACATATGAGTAGCCGAGCCTGAAGTTCCGTGTTTTTTGTTAATATGAAGGAGTTTAGCATCTTATTACTTGTATTTCAGATAACGGATACACTGATGTTTTGTTTATTTTATTTGCATGAATTTTACAGGTTTCTTTTAAGTGTTTTGTTTATATTGAATTGTGTTACATGTATTTTTGCTGATTATGTCATTGTCATCGTTGATAAAGACTTGTTTTTTTTTAAATATGAGTCCGGAGCTCATTTTATTGGGAAGTAGGCTTTCGAGCCATCCAATTTATAACAGAACCGTCTGTTAGTAGACTCAGTGTAGATATAAGACAGGTACCCTGGAACATTGATTTGTTGATAAGTGTTGTACATATTATTTTTATTATGGATCGGATTTAGCATAATTTTATTCTGTCGCAGTATGTCCTATAAGCGTAAATTGAATGATATCCAACTGTGTTGACTCGATGCGAAGTGTGTTATTCTTCCCCAGGTTTTATTTTGTAAATATTTTTATTTTAACACGGGACATTGCCCGTCTTTTTGTGACATGTATTAATTTTTGTGTTAATTATGTGCACAGCACATATAGGAATTTTGGCATTTATTTGAGCCATAATTTGATCGTTTTTCATATTAATTTGTTGATTTTTCGAGTTTCAATAATGTTTTCTTAGATAATAAATCTATCTTACCCCCTATTTGAATATTATTTCGGAATTATGTTACTGTATCCCGTTCACATACCCATGGTATAATTTATCCTGAGATATTTGATTTATTTTAGCCCTGTTCATATTTTTTACAAACTGAACACGCAGCTCTGTGACAGCGCCAGAAGACTGTATTTTAGACGGGAACGATACAGTATAATACTTTCAAACTAAAATATTAAAACCGCTACCATAACATTTTGTCTGTTGCAAGACAGTTTTTTCCATTTTCCCAAAAATGACAGACTTGGCGCTTGACTGGTTTCTGAAATAATCGATTCAGATGTAAACTATGCCAGGCCCAACCTCATCCTCCACCTTCCATTAAGTGCAATCAATATGGGCATATGTTTCATCCCAGGATTGGTGTGCTCAGCCATTAAAAATTCTCAGATACAAGTATCAGCTGACGACCTACTGTGCAGTTTCTGCAAGTGGCAGATGGTATGTGTTTCTAGGCGCACTTACATACAAAAATTTAGGCCTATCAAGATTTTTGTTTGTTTGTTTTTACTGCAATTACCTTGGTGTCTCTGAGAACCCAAACCCATGGCACTACAGCTCTTGAAGGGTCTTGGCATACCAAGCTACCCCTGCCCAGCCTGAGGACCTGCATATTACGAGGTGTCATGTGGTCAGCACGGCGAATCCTCTCGGCCGTTATTCTTGGCTTTCGAGACCGGGGCCGCTATCTCACCGTCAGATAGCTCCTCAATTCTAATCACGTAGGCTGAGTGGACCTCGAACCAGCCCTCAGGTCCAGATAAAAATCCCTGACGTAGCCGGGAATTTAACCCGGGACCTCCGGGTAAAAGGCAGGCACGCTACCCCTACATCACAGGGCTGGCTGCCTGTGAGAAACAAGCTGCAATTTGAGGGTGCTGGTCTTTTCTTGGGAAATACATGAACCTTCATTTCAACATTGCTATCGCTCTTTAAACCACTTTTACAATATAACAAACTGTGTTCTCGTGAATTCCAAAGAAATCTTCTGTTATTATGTGGAAAGATCCACTACAGCATGACAAGCTGAAATTAGACTATGGAAGCCAAGCGATACAGGCACTAGTTCCGTCAGATGGTGTGACACAGAGAGCGGGGTGATTATAACGGTGTAGACCAGTGAACGCACTATTGCTATGTCTCTCCCTTTGCTATAAACTTTGCTTTTAGCACTTGCCATTACTTAACACATGGAGATAATATAATTCTGATAAGGATAAAAATGTCAGCAGAAATCTCACGCTCAATACAGTGCAATATTTAGTGTACAAAAGTCAGCAGAAGTGCCTATTTTGGACCCCATGTTGCCAAACCGTATGCAGTGACATAGCACGGAACTAGAGCTCTTCAATGCTTGCTTAACCATGTCTTCCATGAGAACTAGGCGAAAACTGACCTGCAGTCATCTTCATTTTCATTGGTTCCCCTATGCATATTACAAAGCCATTGGTCTTGCATGACTAGGGGGAGAAGGGCAAGAGGGAGTTATTCCAAGTTAGCATTTTTTTTTCCGGGATTTCGCTTGGAGTTGCAGTGCTCTAGCATAAAATCTTGAAGTAATAACTAGAGCCCGGATTTCTATGCACTACCAAATCTTAAAATATGTATGCATTCACGCGCTATCATATGGCAAAACATGCACAATAAACTGAAAAAATGTGCACGATCAAAATTCAGGTTCTTTTGAAACATTGAAAAACAACTAATTTCTCCAAATTGTCTTGACTTAAGCTCATCTGTTTATTTGTCAGCACATTCGTAAACACAGAAAATAACCTTTCTACGTCACAAGAAGTGACAAGTGCTTACTTACATGAAGATATTTGGGACAAAGTGAGGTCAAAATGTACATCTTTTGCATCTTCACCACAATACGTCTTTTATAAGCCTGAGGAATTCAAAATCAGGATTTGAACGGATCACTTTGTTCAGCCTCTCTAGCTGCCACAGCTACTTCTGCGTGCGATGATTGCAGACACATTTGGATGTCCTCAGTAACTGGTAACGATTGCCTGCTGCGATAAACAAAGACCTGTTATGAGTGAGAGTTCCGGGTAAGAAATTCCAGGATAAAAACGGAAGTGGGTTCAGTGCAAAACCAAGGTTTGTAAGCTGCTATCTCAGTAACACGGCGCCACAGACGTGCGATACAAATCTTGTTTTGTTCGTTTAACATAGACGAAAATATGAGCCGTCAATAAGTAATGCACAATTTACGGTTCAATTTATAGCAATTTATAACTGAGACACCTTATTCCTAAGAAATGCAGAGATCGACGTGGGGCCTTCTGGTTTACATAAATATTCACTCAATCAACAGATAAGAAAGGGCTCGGTTAATTGGATTATAGAACTTCTACCGTATGTACTAACTGGTTGTTACATAGGATGCCACGTATACATTCTTGCCATCTCTCAATAATAGATATACTGTATAACAGAAAAATGGTCCCAAATTCTGCAAACCAACATTCGTAAAATGCACTGTCATGCAAGTTAACGTTATAATTATATGCGCCACAGTCAGAAGAGTCATATTATGCAATATTAAACGTCCAAATATTTGCTATTAAATCCAAAATATTAAAAATATGCATTATGCATGAATTTTCTCGTAAAAAGGCCAAAATATGCAAAAATACAGGGAAAAAGAACGGTTATTTGGAATCGTTAGACACAAAACGAATATTTGCTATGTTTGGGAAGTGTAACTAGGTTATTTAAAAACATGCATTTGCAAGAAAATTCGGGCTCTAGTAATAAGAATTATTCAAATCAATCAAACAGTAGTGAGAACATACTGTTATAAAACTCAAAGTTAACACAAATACAGAACTGGTACTCTGCTATAAAATATACACTTCTTATCTTAAAGCTACCAGAAGCTGAATTAAAACTGTTAATCCTCCCCTGCGAACCATGTGACCTTGCCAAGGTGGAGAGGCTTGTGCGTCCCAGTAGAACAAATAGCCACGCCACAGGTGCAACCATATTGGATGGGTATCTGGCGAGAGTCCAGAGTACCAAATGATTTATTTAAAAGAGGGTAGCAACCTTTTGGTAGTATCAAGGGTGGCAGTCTAGATGATTGTCTGAAATGGCCTTGTAATTATACTTAACATGGCTTAGCTGTTTAACGTCGAAAATTTCACTTTTGTGGTCCGTATTGAATCGAGATTCACAAAGTAATGAAACAAGACATTAGGATCAACCTATTCAATACTAAATTATGTGAGAGATTATTAAATCATCACATATTCATTTATTTTATTCTCATGGTACCGGTTTCAGCAAGTGATTGCCATCACCAGCCTAGGGAATTTCTACAGAGACATTTGAAAATACATTAACATGTGACTCTTATAGTTAATTGTAACAATGTATCCTCATGCCATACGAAATATATATAATATATATACTCTTATAGTTAATATATACTTAATAACTTAAAACAGATATCTATGTAAAAGCTGAATAATGTTATTTATGTGTTACATGATAGTCATTGTGCATTTACATTGTCCCCCGGACGCCTCCTCCTCAATCGCTCCATAAGCATTTCCCCCTGCCACCCCTAATTCCCTGCCTTAACGCCTCTCCGTGCAACACATGACACGGACAGGCCACACCTTAACAATCACATAATTAAAAAAAAAATTGCCAGACTAATTTAAAATATACACTTTGTGGTTAAAGCACAAGTTCATGGACATAGAGTAAGACCTTGAGATTATGGAGACACTAAGTAAGGGGCCTAGGCTCGACATTACAGAGGCGTGTTTCATACATTTAGACCAGTATTACAATGCTAATCTTAATTTAAACAAAATTTCAGAAAACCCAGAGTCTTATTTGATTTCTTGATCGCGCTGCTTACTAAGTTAAGATTTCCAGGAAATTCTACAGTTTTTCAAGCTCTACGTAATAGTTTTTTATATTAATATTTTCGTCCACAACGTCCCCCGGACGCCTCCTCCTCAATCGCTCCATAAGCATTTCCCCCTGCCACCCCTAATTCCCTGCCTTAACGCCTCTCCGTGCAACACATGACACGGACAGGCCACACTCGTTGTGCTACAGCTGCTGTGCTAAGTCTACAGCCGTTGAGGTGAGTTTACTAAAACCAAGTTTGATATGACAAGTTTTGCAACCAGTCTCCCTTCGTTAATATTGGGCTTTCATCATTGCAGGGATGCGGTATTGAACTGAGAAGCTTAGTCCATTTAACATATTCAGGGCAAATATTGTCACAGTTCTACCGAATCAGACAACAATACAAGTTTTACATTTTGCTACAACCACCAAGTTTCAGAAGATGCCGTATTTTACTATTTATAACATAAATAACAAAACACAACAAGTTTTATATGCATAAGATTTTTAAAGTATTATACCTGTGGAATGAACATTTTAATACCATTAATTTGAATTTAGATCTATACTGTTTAACTCTAATATTGTATTGGAGTTCAATGCCAACGAACTGATATACAGAGTGTAAAAAATATTAAGTATTACTAAATAATGGAATCCTACTCAATATCTTGAGATGAGATTTTTCACTTATGTTTTTAATGTTTTGACCCACAAGTTGTTAACTTGTAGTAACCTCGGGTAATTTTTAACTTAACACAATTTAACACAAGATATTAAGGAGTTATTTGTATGAATATGTTGTTGTATATTTTATGTGTATTGCCAAGTTTCTCTTTACAGTCACGCAGCTGATGACAACATTGTTTTTGTATTGAAAAAGGTGGAACCTACAAGATTTTACAAGTATTTGTAATCTCATTTCAATACGGGTAAATCAAGATGAAGTTTCTTATGTTATACTAAGATGTATAATCGTACTAGAGGAATGGATCTCATAGAACAGATTTGTTATTACAGGTGTTGATCTGGAATGTTCTTGATCCGAGACGGAACCTACAAGAAAAATAATTAGCAAATTAGCATTATGAATGAAGAAACGGGGGAAGAAAAAGTTTTATAGGTAGAAGACTCACCTCGGGTGACAAGTTGGTGGTAGTAATGTTGAAGAGGAACTAGCAGACTGATCTTACAGGCAGCAGACCGCCGGAAAGGGTGGGGAGGGGCGGGGTATACGAGGTTGGAGAAGGGGAGGGCGCAGTACAGGAGGAAGTGTGGTTGGGTAGCGTGGATAGTGGTAGAGGTAATATGCAAGCGTATTACGTGTTATCTGAAAAATTTATTTACTCTCAGTTAATTTAATATTTTTTAATATTGTAATGAATGTGTCGAACAGAATTTTAGGTTTTTCACATAAATTGTTGAGATTTAGATTTGGTTTGTAACACTGATCAAGTAGAATATAACATTGTTCAGTTAAGTTGAGTAAAGAGCCCTTATTTATTATTTCAATAATATCTATGTTATGATCTACGCCGTAGAATTTGTGTTTTAGTCGTTCACATGTTGGCCTACTGCAGAGAATCTTTTGTATTTGATTGCATTCACATGTTCCATGCATCTAATTTTAAATGACCTACCAGTTTGTCCAATGTATGTGCTGTTGCAATAATTGCAGCGGAATCTATAGACACCTGATTTTTCGAAAGGGTTAGAAGCCTTGGAGTTGTGCAAAATGTCTAGGTTTCTATTGTTAGTTCTCTTGTTGATGGCAAAAGTTGTGCATAAAGGTCAAATTATTTCTATGAAGTAGGTGGTGAGGTTTCGCAGTTCAATGTGGAAACAAGTGGACCGGTAAATAATAATAATATTAATAAAAATAAAAGCCAAATTAATACAAGGGCTGTTCAAAAAGGGATTGAATAGCAAAAAATAATAAAAAATATAATGAAAATATAATATGCGACTCACCTGTGTTGGACGTATTGCATAACTGATATGAAGGGAAGCCTTGAGTTTTTAAGGACATCAAACTAGAAGCTCTTTGAACGGCATCAATGTAACATGTTTCTACATTATTCACTGCATGTGCATAACTTAATTTCTAAATACCAAATCAAATCAAAATCTCTTTATTTGCAAATGAGGTGTCTACCTCGGTGGCAAATGGTACACTAAAATACATTATTGTCAAGCACTAAATATTAAATTAACAAGAGAATAAAATTTTCCTATAATACAATATTATATAATTTACACTAACAACTTTTTCTATTAAACACACAGTTCATCCTTAATAAATTTACCTTGTTTACAAAATTCTACTTATAATATCTCCTGTACTACTTAAAAATATAGTCAATACAGTATGTGGAATTACTTCAAATGATACTGTACAACTGGTATAAGATTAAAATTTACATTGCATTTATTTACTTTTTCTTTTCTTGACCCATTCTGGAACCTAAGTAGCATAACGATCTGCTGAGTCTTAACCAGAGCCCATTTTACCACCACTTTTCAGAGTTCCTGAAGGGCCTTCACAGCTACCGTAGCGGTCCCAGGGCCCTCGAAGTCCCCACTGTACTTCACCCCTACAGGCAGTCCCCTACTTTGGCTGTCCAAACTCCTTAGACCAGGGGATGGAATTAATTTATTTACACACATTTTTTATTTACATTAACCTGCACTGGTCGAATGCCCTCTAACATTTCATTTATTTTCTCTGTTGCTGTTTATTCTCTTTTTGAATATCTGTACAGATTTTGGAAAATGATCAAACACTACCCCTGGTAAACTGTTCCACTCCTTCACACCCTTCCCAATGAATGAAAATTTACCCCAATCGCTTCAGTTAAAATTCCTTCTAATTTTATATTTGTGGTCAGTCCTGCCGATATAATTATTTTCCAACTGAAGCCTCTCACGGATATCTCCCCATGCTTCTTCTCCTGTATCGGCTCTATATAACCCTATAAGTCTAGTTTTCTCCCTTCTCTTAGTTAAAGTTTCCCACCCTAGTTCCTTTAACATTTCTGATACACTACTCTTTCTCCTGAAATCCCCTGTTACAAATCTTGCTGCTTTCCTCTGCACACTATCTATTTCTTTTATTAGGTATTCTTGGTGAGGATCCCAAACACTGTTTGCATATTCCAATAATGGACGAACCATACTTAAGTAACTTTTCTCTTTTAATTCTTTGTTGCATACCACTGCTACCATATAATGACTTACAGTTATCAGAACTTTGTAATGAATGATACACAAGTTTTAAGAATCTTCAGCATCCAGATTAATCAACTTGAATCATCCTTCAACGTCAGTTAAGTGCCATATTTTAATGCATTTTATGCATAATTTGAAACTTTTATCACTTTTGTGACTATTTTTCATCTTCAACTTTTAACTTTTAGCATCAACCCACAATATTTTTACGGCATATGTACATTGTTTATGGACCTTTTGATATGTTGTGCAATTTGTATTATTGGCTGATGATGACCTTGACCTTAGGTCGAAACTAGTGCCAAATAAATGTTTCATTTGTAATGTAAACCACATTGCAAACAATTTGTATTGAAAAGGTGGAAATGTTAAACAAAAACTTTTAATCTTCTATGTAGAATACACACGACCAAGAGCTGGAGACCATAGGGTAGATGTTAATGATCCCCAGGTGGTTCCACACAGCTTCTGTAAGATGATGTTCCTTGATCGTAACTTAGCAGCCGTTTTCTGAAGATGTTTCTTGAAGGACAGAGTTCTGTCAAGAGTAATCCCTAAATATTGTGGATGTCTGTTGTGGGCAAGACAAGTGTTCTCAAACTGAACCTACAGTTCACGATTGGTCGTTTTGTTGCTAAGGCGAAAACATGTAACTTCAGTTTTATTTGGATTCGGTTGTAATCTCCATTTGCAAAAGTACTCTTCCAAGGTGGTAAGATCAGTTGTCAGTGTTTCTTCAGTGCTTTCCATGAATATATCTTGTACTGTCAGGGCCCAATCATCAGTATATCCAAATTTCCTAGAGCTAGTTTCAGGTATATCAACTATGTACAGGTTGAAAAGCAGAGGAGCTAATACAGAACCTTGGGGAAGACCACTGCTTAGATTTTTCTCACTGCTAGTGCCCTTTCCCAGTATTACACAAAACGTCTTCTTGGTAAGCATACTATCAATAAGTCATGCAATCTTCTAACATGGCAAAATGCGTAGTAGTTTGCAGATAAGTCCTCGTTTCCACACAGCATCATAAGCTGCAGTCAAATCAATAAATGCTACACAGGTTTTCACTTGTTTTTGAAAGCCAGTCTCAATAAATGTCAGTAGTGACAAAACCTGATCTGTACAGTTATGGTTTGGTTGAAACCCTGCTTGTTCAACAGACAAATTCTGAAAAATGACTGTGAACTAATTCTGTTATAGAGTAGCCTTTCCAGAAATTTGTATAGTACGCACAGAAGAGCAATTAGACGGTAATTTTTGGGTTGATCGTTAGATTTTCCTGGTTTTAAGATAGCAATGATCTTTGTCCATTTCACGAGCCGAGGGATAGACCCTCAATGCAGGATCTCAGAGCAGAATTTAGCCATATTCTGGCATATTTTCCACAGTGTATCAAAAATTCAGGGAGAATGCCATCAAACCCAGAGGCTTTGCCTGACTTCATATCTTGTAAGGCATTTGATATTGTGCCCTATAATGTTTTTGATTCCTGCCAGGCTAATGCCGAATTCGAACCAAGAACATCATAGTGACCCCTACATCCAAGAAAAGATGTATGTACGGCACATGTCTTACCTTACAGGCGTATCCACAATCCGCAGCTCAGTAGAACATGAATCAGGGCATGAGGGTGAAAAATGAGGGCATAAAAGATAACTTAGGTGGACACGATATGATGCAGGGTAAGAGAAAAATCCTACAAAAAAAAATATCTAACAGAAAACATCGCTGCATTCAAAGTTTTACAATCAGGGATTTATTACATAAAAATACTATTTACAAATATAAGAGCTTTCAAATGTGACTGGGGTAAAGATAATGTTGAGCTGATGACTACCAGTTCACTGCCTTCATGAAACAGCTTTGCTGTAACAAGCATGGTACAATTGTGTAAATAATAAAATAAAGAGACAATGGATCTACTGAAATACACATCTAACAGTAATCTCCCCATAAAATTTTACTATGCCTCGTACCATTGAACCCCGGTGCAAACAAATATAAACACATAATCTACAGTGCCCTGACCCGGTCTAGATCCCTGGTCCCATGAAGAGCAAGGCGTTGAATATTCACATACAAGCAATATAAAAAGGAACGCAACCATCTTGTCCAAGGGGTCAACATCAAACGGGCAAGTGTTAAAATAAAGCAGAACCAACAGAACTAAAATCTCTCCCTGCGTCAAAACATCAAGGTCGTCCTCTCCCCTCTACACACTCGACAAGCTGCAGACAGCAATATAACCGAGTTTCAAGACTGTGACGTCAGGCACAACAACCCTCACCAGCAGTGCACTCGACAGGCAGCGGTCCACACAATTTATCAGCTCAGCTGACTGACTTGTAGCTGAGTGCTAAGAAACTTCGCTTTTCAAAGTACCTCACATAATCTGTCTGCTAAAGCGCTCTTTTAAATACACATGGGCTACACGCCCTCATCTCAATATCACCAGCCATACAACAAATCTCATTTCCGCCTCCAATGGGCTCATCCTTGATAATACAAAGGCACAATTCAGTAAGCTATAATCACATAGTCATAATAAGGCATCTCAAATGCATCTAATACACGTCTTAATCCGTGCTGGGGCTCTCTCATATCAATTCATACAGTCAGCTACATGCATAATGCCCACATCTCTCAAACATACGGACTCGCCCACCCTATCAGTAAAGCAAGGTGAGTTACGGGGTAAATCCTGATCTCAAATACACAACCTACGTCTGCAGAGACATATGCCTAAACGCTACACAATAAAGAGTGCCTGTCTGTCAGACTTACCTAACATGACCAAGGGAGTTCGACCTGACCCATGACGATTACACGTACACTAATCTAATACTATCGAAATGAAATATAATCACACCAACAAGGAATATACAACCTACTACCTACACTAATGTACGGGGTTCGAGCTTGAGGCCTAGCTCTTTATTACCAAGAATTTTCCTACCATAAACTAACGTGTTGGCTGACGGCCCCCCTGTTCCTATCTAAATTTAAATGACATGCTTGAAACAGAATTGGAAAGCTCTGACCTTATATGATTGATGACATGACGGAGCGGCCCTTCCTGTGGACCACTGAATTTACGACATCATGTCAAACTGCGACGCTTGCAGCAGATACTGGTGAACGACTGGAGACATTCTATCTTGCGTGAATCCTTCTTGCAGCTCCTTAGATGGTTGGAAGATGTCCCCTTCGACGTCGCGCTGATCAGGTACGCCCCATGTTCCTGGATCGATTCCCGATGTCGTGCCGGCTTCAGCTCCCGTTGTGGCTTCCTCGCAATGATTATGTAGAAGCTCGTACTGGCTTGATGCAGGGGTAACTGAAAACAAATTTACTTATTACAGACTGTCCAGACTCGATGCCTGTTTCCACAAATATCGTGCCTCACACGTTACATTGACCAAGTCTTGTTCTGAATTTTAAACCTGGTACACTATAGTTTCTTCATCACTCTTAGTAACACTGTTATTTTATTCTTTCACTCGGACAACATGTCGTGGTATCAGAACTACCCCGAGCCTACATTTATTCTAGCATTACGTCAGTTACAACTGGACCTCACAGAAATATGAAGCTACTAGTTCATCAGTCTATAATAGGCAGTACCTCATCTCACCATAGCCGATCAACACAGGTAATATCAAGAATTCAGCTGAATATGCAGGTTAATTGCTTACTTTCTGGCAGATTCAGTAGTGCTAATTGTATGTGCAGCTCGAAGATAAAACGTTGTTCTAGGTGCCGACTCGCAGCATGACGACTTCGTTCAAGCAGCCTTACGGTCAGAGAATGAGGCTGACGTGCCAGGCGGCTCTGCATTTATAATCAGGTTGGCGTAGCCACGCCGCTTGATCGCGTGTAGGATACGCGCGCCCGCGACTTGAAGTTTTCCCGCACATAGCACGTCAAGTACCCTACTTAACGAATGCATTTATGATTACAGCCATATTGCATATCAAAATTAAGCACAAATTATGCAGGTTGCAATTCTTGTATCAGATCCAATGCATCTCTTTCGTAACCAAAGATATTAATTTAATTCCTTCTTCCCTCCAAAGGTTAGTTTGCCGGGATCCGGGGAGCGTCCCCAATCTTCATTAAGTGGCTTGGCTTGGGACATAAATCCCTTTAAAGAGGCTCTGGAAATTTTCATAATGATGCTCTAGCTCTCTTCCCACGAGAACGCTTCTTTTGGAATCTTTTATGAAATAAACTATAAGACAATGACTTCCTTGGTGGCCTCAGGAAATCCCAATATCTAATACTAAAATCTATACTATTGGTCCATGAACTGTATGGTTCAATATATCTTATGGAGTGAATGGCTTGGAATAAGTACTCTCTTCTGGACTGGTTGCCTTCAGTGTTTTCAGTTCACGTTTTATCCGAATAGTATGATCTCGATCTTCTGGAGCTTTTGGGCTGGCCACAATATGTGCTGCAACCATATCAGAAGTTATTGGAGAACTAATTCGATCTACCCGACAGCCCCCTCCTAGCTTTCTTAGAAAGGACCATGCTTTTTGACTTGAGCATTTTAAGTCCAGGTTTTCAACTGTTTCTGTCCATTTCTGCCTGTGGGCAGCATTAAGAATATGGAGTAATTCATCTGCTATGCACGGGTTACCAGTTGCAAGGAACTCTTGGTACAGAACATCAGTGTTTTCATTCCAATCAGGTAGCCTCTAGGTATTATGCCCTTCCTGTGTCTAGGATGGGTCATGTAAAAGAAATCCCGACCAGTCTCTCAGGGTTGTCGACGGTATATTTGTTTTACGTGGGATCAGAAGATGATGCTGATACGCCGAGTAATATTTTACCTACCAGTTGACTCGATGGATGATCTTAACTGATGATTCATTGCTTTAACTCTAAGATATCTTATATTACTATGGTAAAATAAAAATGAAATGGAGTATGGCTTTTAGCGCCGGGAGTGTCCGAGGACATGTTCGGCTCGCCAGGTGCAGGTCTTTTGATTTGACTCCCGTAGGTGACCTGCGCATCATGATGAAGATGATCTGATGATGAAGATGAGACATACACCCAGCCCTCGTGCCAGCGGAATTAACCAATGATGGTTAAAATTCCCGACCCTACCGGGAATCGAACCCGGGACCCCTGTGGCCAAAGGCCAGCACGCTAACCATTTAGCCATGGAGCCGGACATTACTATGGTAAGCCATAAATAAGACTCAAGTTAAACTTCACCACTAATATTTATTAAAATATAGAAAAATCTTGGAGGAGAAAAATTAAAATTAAAAATTAATAGACTGGTAAACATCTATTGGGTTAAAGTTATTTGTCAATGATCACATTTTTCATCATTATCTTGTTAATCATCATTGAAATGTGCTAACCTTCACCATATCTGCAATATTTGTACATAAAGCTGAAAATATATGCAATTTGAGTATGGGAAAGGTTTAGCTACATAAAGTTATTCCATTATATTCTAGCTAACATTGTCCATTGCAAAATTCTTACTTCTCCTTAAGACATTTCATTAAAATGATATTCATCAAGTTTTAGGTTGGATTATCTCATGATATTTATTGTATCTCAGCATAACAATCAATCTTCATATATACACTAGAGTAATCATTAGGCCTAGCAAGGTATACTGAATCTTAAATAAGTAAAAAATAATGAATATTTATGTGATATCTCGTAAAATTAGTTAAAGCATTTAGGGAAAATATCATTCTGGAAGATATTATACGATATCACCTCTTCTACTTTCTTATATACAGCAGCAATTGTCTTTCGTATTGTCCCCTTTTCCGGGACCGCTCAGTCAGCGGAGCGAGAGTCCCACAAGTGGAATGTTCGCAGGGCCGATTTTGCTATATCAGGACAGTTCTTTTAAAAATGTATTTTTAGCAGGGCATAGGTGATTGGAGAGGTGACACTGGCACAATGAAATACATAACAAAATAACAGTCTGGACATCAGAAAAAACAAAACAAAAACAATACGGGTACACTTCTGGACCCATTCTAGTGAATATTAAAAAAAAAAAAAAAGAACTTATTTACAAAATGTGCCTCTTGCTTTCCTTAAATTACAATTTGAATATTTCTCGTATTCATTATTCTCAAATGTTTCTTCTGGTATCAGTGTCGATTCAATGTGACTGCAACATCGAACAAATTAAACTGACATGAGTAAAAATGCGCATTACAATTGGATAATAGGGTATCCAAAACATATCCATTTGCCCATAACACATCACCTTGAAATTAAGCGTTCTACAATTTTTAAGTTGTTCACTTCACCAAGTATAATCTCAATCACTTTTGCTGTTAATTAATTTAGTTAATTTCAAATTGTTATTTATTTATTTATTTATTTATTTATTTATTTATTTATTTATTTATTTATTTATTTATTTATTTATTTATTTATTTATTTATTTATCAAATTACTCTCTTAATTTGTATTCCAATTTATGCTGATTATTATTATTATTATTATTATTATTATTATTATTATTATTATTATTATTATTATTATTACTGTATATTTTTACTAAATTTTATTAACTCGCCAAGGATTTAAATGTTTAGGATTGAAATAAGCTCCTTAATCATGCTTATCTTTATATCCTAGCTTAGCCCCTCCTGTTCCTGGTTAATTATGGGTAACATTTTACTCCTATTCTCATTTTTATGTTACCATTTAATCCTTCTCTATATTCTTCAAATGGTTTACGCACTTTTATTTTATTTTATTGCAATAAATTATCTGATATTATAATTTATATTCTGATGACTCTATTTCTATAACGTTGGGCTCCAGAAAGATATTCTTGCCTTCTATAGTTTACTCGTGAATTAATAATTAGTCATTTAGGTTTCTTATTAGCTCTTTGATTCTTGCATTTACAGATCGTTACATTTCTCTTTATTTTTAATGGTCAAATCCTCACCTAACACATTATCATCATTTGATTTCATTTAAAATCTTTCATATAAGGTTTCTATAATTTTGGATTCAAATTCTTACATATAAGATTTTCTTTTATAAATTTGTTTCCATTCAAATTCTTTGGTTCATTCTCTTCTTGTTCAGATCCCGTATGATTGTATTCCTCCATTTAATCACCAATAATTCTTTCATTAACTAAATTAATCATTAACTGAGAAATAGAGCACACTCACAATCAACAAACAGAATATTCTAAATTTAACCATATCAGAATCATCACAATGGGAGTACACGTAGAATTCACCAAAAGAAATCCTAAAACATAAAGTACACTGGTGCAAAATATCTCGTGACCATACAATTCCCTCGAGTTTTATGGAAATAAATTTATCACCGTATGGGTTTTTATTATTATTATTATTATTTATTTACATAGTTTACGCCCACATTGGAGCACTTAAATCAAACCCAAATACATTTATGTTAACAAAGAATTAACTGAAGATTTAGCTTGCATCATCTTCTTCCTTTCCCAAAACCTCTTCATTCTGGCTGACCTGGCTGCCCTTTCTTCATCAGATATGACATATTGTTTGTGTTGTACAGTTTTTAATGACAATCTTATTTGTTTGTTCTTGAGAATCCTTTTTTCTTCTCTATTTTCAATTATTATTACAGTAAAACCTCCCTATAACGGACACCTTCGGGACCGAAAAAAATGTCCGTTATGAAGGGGTGTCCGCCTGCGAGAGGTTATGAAACCGGTACCATTAAACATAAGTTGGAACACAATAACCCATGTATTGTATGTGTTAACAATTCTCGCAAATGTACTTTTAATTGTATACTGTATACAGTATTGTACAATGTACTGCACTGTACTCACATGAGAAAGTTGTAGATGGGCTGCTGCAGCTGCGATGCACTGTATTAAAGAGACAAAAACACTTCTATGGAAACCTCTATTGAGCACACTGTACACTATTACCGTTCACCATGTTAAAATTAAGAAGAACGTATGAATTTTTGAAACTTCAAATCAGTATGTAGATGTAGCAATATCTAGCACAGTACAGTAAAACATTAGCACTTGAAAAAATCCTTAATGTTCGTTTGTTTTGTCCATTTCGGTTTAGCAATGATGTTTTCACTATGTGCAATTAAATCCTGGGTCAAATTTACACCTTTTTCATCGTTTTGTTTATAATAAAATTCTTTCAGTCGCTTAACAATGCCGAGAGCCTCACTGTACGAGGTTATTGGCAGCACATTCATTTCCGTATTTTCTTCAAAGTCGTCATTAGCATCACCTTCACTCCCGCTTTCGTCAGAATCTTCATTTTTGCCCCTCTTCCCTTGGATTGACTGAAGAATCGTTTTCGTGTCTCCACTCTCACACTCTGTTGGAATATCTGAATCAATTTCGATATAGGTGTTCACTTGTACACTGTAACCTGCTGCATTAATCAACTCTTGTGCTGTTTCCATGCTGTCAGGAAGGGTATCCGAATCTATTTCGGGATGTCCACCACTAGCAGGAAGCCCAGCTTTCAGAAAGCAGTTACGAATTGTTGAGGCTGTGACGTTTTTCCATGTATTGGTTATCCATGAAATTGCTTGGAGAACATTCAGCCCCTTTGTCAGTGTTTGAATGCTTACTTCATTCCCGTTAAGTTCTGATACTATGTGCTTCATCACTAACTGTCTGTACATAACCTTGAAGTTCTGGATCACTCCTTGGTCAAGCGGCTGAGAAACTGATATTACATTTGGTGGGAGAAAGAAGATCTTCACATTTTGCAACTTAATTGCATTCGGATGCGATGTTGCATTATCGAGGAATAATAACACTTTTCGCTCCTGGCATCTCATTTTTCTGTCCAATTATCCTAGCCACTCTGTCATTATTTCTCTGGTCATCGATGCTTTCCTATTCGCTTTCCATTCAATGCCAAACTTCGTAACGTCCATATTTTTTAAGCACCTTGGTTTTGCAGCTTTTCCTATCACAAGGGGCTCCTCCCGTTCTTCACACATACTTACACATAACAAGACCGTAAGACGTTCTTTCGCAACTTTTCCACCAGTACAACGATTTCCTTTTGTCGGGTAAAGCACGGAAAAATAATCCAGTTTCATCGGCATTCAAAATATTTTCCAGAGCATACCCGTCTATGATTGAAGGTATTTTTTCTTGCCAGTTGTCAACAATCTCCATATTAACACTGGATGATTCTCCGCAAATCACTCTGAAGTTGATACCATGTCGCTTTCTGAATCTTTCTAGCCAGCCATTCGAGGCTTTGAAATCTCCAATACCTAATTCTGTCGTGAATTCTAACGCTTTTGCTTGTATCATTGGTCCTGAGACAGGGACATTCCGACTTCTTATTTTAGCGAACCACTCTAGCGTTGCCTTGTCAATGAGAGCTCCACTACCACTTTGAAACAGTTTAATGCGCTGTTCGTTGCCATTTAAATGCCATTCTTTCACTAGTTCCTCTTGCTTTTTCACAATTTCAGCTGCCTGTGTCTTTCCAATCTTAAACACTTCGGACAGTTTACGCACACCACACTTTTCACGTTTATGATAGTCTATTATGCCTACCTTTTCTTTTAAAGTTAATAACTTCCTCAGAGCCATGTTTACACACACTTACTAACGTAAAATTGAACACATCAAAAGCCCACGAATCAATGAAAAGTAACCTGACAGTGAAGGTACGAATTCCAGGGCTGTCGAGCATGTCAGATCACACAACTTCCGAAGTGATAGCGTAGCTTAGTGTTGACTTCCAAGAATGTGTACAGCCAGGATCAAAAGTTACAGTGTCTGTGATTCTTGGAAGTACCGGCTGTGCAAAAAGTAAGCAAATACATACTGTACAGCACACAAATACAGAATTTTTTGAAAAAGAAAGTGTCTGTTAGGAGAGGTTTAATTGGAGTTTCTCGTGGCTATGGTGTGTCCGTGTCCGAAATAAAGGGTGTCCGTATAAGAGGAGTAAATTAATCATACACAACATTATTATTATTATTAATATTATTATTATTATTATTATTATTATTATTATTATTATTATTATTATTATTATTATTATTATTATCATCATCATCATCCCTAAAGACAGCGACTATGCCTATGACTATCACCAAGCCCAACGTGTACCCTAGCAGTCACTATGCTGTCAATAATCTCCTCATTATAATAAACCATTATACAACTATCACTCACACAATCTTTTATGTCTCAACATTATTTTTACTTCCATGATTATTATTCTTAATTACAACATTCTGAAGAAATACACTGTGGCTGATAAATACATGAGATCCATTTATGGTCAGATTTTATATTCAGAATACATCTCAATCTCTATAAATACTTTAGTTAGATCATTGCTTTAAAGTTGGTTACTAAATTTTATTATTACCATCTTGATTATTGACAAGATACATCATTATTATTATTATGTTATGATTATTATTATGGACTTAATACATCAGTGATAAATCTTCAAAGATATTAAACAACTCACATACACCATCAATGAAATACATGCTCTACTCTACCAGCACCATAATGAAATAAATACAACTCTAACAAACAGCAGAAATTAATTACTCAAGAATACAATCTTACAATGAATCTACAGAAAGAAAGAATACTGTCTAATGGGTACTCATGGTTTTGATGTAGACCACTGCGCCTGGAACTTAGATGTAAATGCAGGTCCCCTCTCGATTACAGCGGATCGTAGACGTACAGGTTCATTGTGCTGGCTCACACAACTTCGGCTTAGAAGTTCATGACGTCTGCGTAGTCAGATGATGTGGAGTTACAGTGATAATCCCTTGAGGTTTCCGTGGAAATTCTCCCTCGATGATCCATGATGAAAGATCGGGCTCTTGTAGTCAGCTGAAACTAAAATTTACATTAGAAGTTTGCTCCACCTGTTTTACTTCACAAATTTGTGCACGATAATACTTAACTGGTGTAACGATGTACAACATTCACTATCCTATTTCTTTCATAGTATTAAATAATGTACTGCATCTACTTCTTGTCGATCTTTAGCTTGTGTTCGACCGTGGCTCAACACTTTGTTAAATACTTGAACTGTCACCCTGTTGTAATCTCTATCACATGTCTTTTACTTCCACTCGAAGAAATGGTCTCTGGTTGACGGCTTAACTGTTCCAAATAGATTCCAGAATAAAATAGATCCCATGAAATCTTCTCAAATTCGAAGACCAAATACGAACTTGTTAGGTATATCCCCAGTAAAGTTCAAAAATGAGGTAGAAAGTACTCAAAGTTTCCAGACCTATCACTTCGATCACATTGCCTCTTGACATTTCTAAAGAACATACTAGAACATGCGGCAGTCGGGGTCTAATAAGAATACTGTGTTCTCACAGAAGAAAAATTTTCGATGTCTACTTATCTCTTCGATGATCCTACTAAAGAAGAATGTCATGTAATGTAATAGTATTCCTCTCTCGATCAACATACAAGTGAAAAGGTGACGTAACCCTCATATTAGGATTCCTATTGGTTAAAGGCAATACTTTAATGTGATTCGTCCTTCCTTGTAAGGTAAAGATTATTCCAGAATTCTCTCGCCCCCTTCTCCAACGTTCGCTGCATGACGTGCTCTCCGCTGTGACATAACTCAGGTGTCTTTGACTGCTCGACCCATTTCCGCTATTTGGCTCGCTACAGGAGGGCCTGTCTATCAGCTGATACCTGGTCCATGTGTATGCATGTAAAATTTACGTGAAATAAATCAAATCTTCATTTATACTTATAGGGTACCATTTGGACGGGTACAATATGAATCTAAGTATGCCATATGTTATTTTTCAGAAGAAATCCTCTGTTATGATGTCCAAGTGCATGAATATTTGTTCTCATGGGGATATCGTTTGATGACATGACCCTAGTATAATATTCCATGACGGTTAAAATCTGTCACAATCAACATAACACCTGGATTCTAGATAAAATACAACATTATTCTAACCAGAACACATATGATCCTAGCTTGTGTCAATCGATTCATTACATATTTCAAATACTCAATCTCTTTTTATTTCATCATAGCACATATTCCTATTTAATTAATCTTTTATTTTTTTCATACGACAATTCTATATCTTCGTCAATATTTATTTCAATTCATATCTCTTCTTATTATTCTCAACTCTTCACAATTAACCTCTCTTGATGCATATGTAATTTTCTTCTTGTATATTCTCACCATCGGATCAATGTCTTCTCAAATCGTATCAATATCTCTTCTGTCTGTTGACATTTCCATAACTTGTGACATCGTATCTTATAATAGCCATGTATTTCCTTCATGCCTTATCAACCTACATCGCCTACATTTATATTAATCTAACACTTGGAAACTACAGCGTCATAAAATACTCTTCTTGTCAAAACTTCTCATCTCCTACAGCATTACTTGGAGAGAATATCCCATTTTTCTTGAGAATTGGGGTTTAGTTAAATTGCTTTAGAACACTATCTACTCTCTTTATATCGATCTACCGAGAAATCACTCACGAGAATCTAACATATTTAAGCTTATTTTGAAGCTTAGAATGACACAATAACAAGACTTTAATTACAAATGAACTACTCTAAATAACATCTACTAAATTACATGTTTTTATTTAAGAAACCTCTTTTCCTTCGCTTCTGGGATAATTTATGTCTCATTCATTCTGCATTGTCGGGAGCGATCATTGTACTGTGTGGCTGGTTCTGCAGATGTCAACTGCGGTGTTGGCCATCACGGTTCAGCTCAGGTCACTCCAGGTAGTCCGCTGCCCATCTTCTTATAGATTCATCATCGTCTCGTCTTCTTCAGTTACAGAAATGCAGAAAAACATATGTGAGATCAGCTGTTGTGATTACAATCAAAGCCTTCTATTGTAACAATTATAATTCTTTTAAAACTTCTTTGTTTGGTCCCTAATTTTATCTCAGAATTCCAAAATGTCTGCTGTAAATTCAGTATATGTGCTGTATGGGATTTGCGTTATAAACTTTCTTGCAGTAATATTGAGTTGTCCCAAACTATTGTTTCTCTGGTTGATATACTATTGGTGTCTTAGACACTTCCAAATCTCGTTGAATGTTTTAATTAGATGTAACATGTTTTATGAATATATATTGATATATTAGGCATTATTTTGACATTTTCTTGTAGCTAATATGTTCTTTCCTCAAATTTTCTTCTCTTATTGATACTTTTCTTTAGAATCAGCTTACCACTTATTCGCGCCACGTCTTCTTGCGAAGATAGTCAGTCATTTTTTTAAATCCTTTCTACAGTGTCGAGTTTCTTAATAATCCGAGTCCCCAGTTTTTGTCTTTCTCACTGCCATCATGATTATAACTTTTGATATTGCGTCATTCTGAATTCCTGTGACATATTACAAGGTTATTCATTCTGCTGAACTTCACTGTGAGTAATTGCGTTTACACCAACTCGATTGAAATTTCGCTTTTGGAGTAGTGTAATGGCACACTATGAAGTTCTTTGCTGTGCTTTTTTAGCACCAATAAATCTCTCTCGTAGTTGTCTTTTACAGGCGGAATCTATCCTAGGCACTTATCAAGGTGTTCAGCACAGCCAATCCAATTTGCTCTCTGAAAGTTCCAGCATGGACTGAGGAACTGAGGACACTACTGGAACTTCAATTTCAATTTCCACTACAATGGGTCGATGTTGGCTATGGGGAAAAACAGGGAGAGCTCTTGGTATGATTGGTAGAAGTACAGTGTTGTAGTCGGTAGACACATAGCGTAAATGAGGATTATACTCTCTCCTCCAAGCAGCTGATCTGAAAGTACGCCGATCTTTAGAGTCATAAAGAAGATAGAAATCTTACTCTTCAACCCAAGAATTCAAAGTGTCACCATTGGAATCAGTCACAGAATATCCCCATTGCTCATGATGGCTGTTAAAATTACCTAGATAGAGTCAGACTCGTTATCTGAATGGTCAGTGTACTGGCCTTCGGTTCAGAGGGTCCCAGGTTCAGTTCCCGGCCGGGTCGGGGATTTTAACCTTCATTGGTGAATTGCAGTGGCTCGGGGGCTGGGTGTTTGTGCTGTCCCCAACATCCCTGCAACTAACACCCCACACAAAAAACTATCCTCCACCACAATAACACGCAGTTACCTACGCATGGCAGATGCCGCCCACCCTCATCAGAGGGTCTGCCTTACAAGGACTGCACCCGGCTAGAAATAGCCGCACAAAATTATTATTATTATTATTATTATTATTATTATTATTATTATTATTATTATTATTATTATTATTATTATTATTATTATTATTATTATTATTACTACCTAGATAGACAGCTGGGTGAGGGTATGGTTGAATGACATGTGCTGGCCATGTGGAAGCAGGAGGTTTATAGATATTGATGACTGTAACATCTCTTATCTTGATTACAATGGAATGAACATCATTTCTTGTGCTTGTGGATATCAGGGAGGCATACTCTACTGTATTTCATACATATGTTGCAGTTCCATATTCATGATGGAATGCTGGACCTAGAAGTTGAAAATCATGTATGGCTTTTAGTGCCGGGAGAGTCTGAGGACATGTTCGGCTCGCCAGGTGCAGGTCTTTTGATTTGACGCCCGTAGGTGACCTGCACATCATGATGAAGATGAAATGATGATGAAACGACACATACACCCAGTCCCTGTGCCAGCGAAATTAACCAATGATGGTTAAAATTCCCGACTCTTCTGGGAATCGAACCCGGGACCTCTGTGACCAAAGGCCAGCATGTTGACCATTTAGCCATGGAGTCAGACACCTAGAAGTTCATAACCTGATATTTTACCTCTGGTATGCAATTAATCATCATTTGCTATGTGAGTTTCCTGTAAAGCAATGACATCAGTATTGCTTTCCAGAGATAGTTTTGATAAAAACTGACACTTTGATCTGCTTAGTCCTTCTATGTTGATCTGCATTGTTTGAATACTTCGACCTAGATTTTCAATAACTTACGTCTGTTGGATATGTTTGTTCACCCTGGACAAACAAAGTAATCACCTTATTTGTACTTTTCCACATTTGAATGATTTGTGTTTATTTGCCAAAGTTTGGCCAAGCTGCCAACTATATTTTGGTATTCTTTAAAGTTTTGAGATTCACGGACAACTACACGACCTTCTCACACACCAAGCAAAGCTTAAAAAAACCTAAAAAAGTAAATTAAAAAACTGAACTTCCAATTTGTGCGAAGAATGTTATTAATGCTAAGCTTTAAAAATGCTTTGATGTTGTTATTTTCATATAAGTTTGCATGTTTTATTTGCATATGTCTACGGTATTTACAATATATGCAGTGGTTTCAGTAAGCTTACAGTTCATCACCAGAAATATCAGCATCATTTTTAATTCATGCCAATAGCTTTCAGAATCAGAACTTTCGAGACTGACTAAAACTGCCTGGACTTGAATCCCTTCAGAAAGGCGGTGTTCTCTGCGAGCCTGGGAGATTCTTCATTGTTATCCTTGCAGTCATTTTCTTTATTCTCTATCACGTTTTTTTACAGACTGAAGTGATATTCCAAGGCATTCAGCTGTTTGTTGATAAATAAGAAACCGTTTTTCACTTGCGGTCATGTAAAGCTCAAATTCAATCAACAGAGGTCTCGGAGGAATCTATAACAAGAATCTGCTCTCGCCAACACGTTGAAGGAGACGATAAGAAGACATGTTTATGTTAGGTGAAGAACCACAACATCGGAATTCCATTCACTTGTAGGATACAAGGCCAGGATGAACATGCAAGAAACAACATGGTAGGAAACAGGGGAGAGGTCAGTCTGATACTGTACGTAACCACAAGGTGTTCTGTGTCTCCCGTGAAACAGCGGCCCCACAGCTTTCCCTGTACCGGCCAGCTATTGATTCATGTTATTCTACCCAATACAAACTGATTTAAAAAACAAAAGAATTTACGTATTTCACTGTCTTGAGTTACAGCATAACCACTGGATACATAAAGATCACACCTGCGTGGGAGGGGGGGACGCAGACGAAGAATAGGCCTACACCCACGGTATCCCCTGCCTGCTGTATGAGGCGACTAAAAGGTTGACACCCCCCTGTGGGTGGGAGATGCAGACAAAGAATACACCCACTGTATCTCCTGCCTGTCGTAAGAGGTGACTAAAAGGGGCGACCAAGGAATGATGGAATTGGAACCATGAGATTACTTGTGATTAGTACCATTAAGTGGGGGGACACCATGGATCGACGTTATTTGCGATTGGTACCATTATGTGAGGAACACCATGGGTCTGGGCACTGCCTGTGATTAGTATTGTGTGCATTCCACCAAGGTGAGGAAGCAAGCACTTGGCATCATGAACTGGTGTCCGTGTGGGAGGAGCAAGCGTGCACCGTGCTGAATTGCAATGGTTTGCCTGTATTCAGAATGGGTCTGCGTTACCTGTGAGTAGTAAAACTATGAGGAGCACAATGGTTCTGCGTTGCCTGTGATTCGCACCACTATGTGAGGAACACCATGGGATTGTGCATTGCCCGTGATGAGTACCACTATGTATGGACCATCATGGTTATGCAATGCCTGTGAATAGTACCTTTATGTGAGGAACACAATGGGTCTGTGTTACCTGTGTGTGGTACCATCATGTGTGATACACTGTGGGGCGACATTGCCTATGATTAGTACCACTATGTGAGCAACACCATGAGTATACACGTTCTGTGATTAGTTCAACTACGTGAGGAACACCACGGGAATACCACCCGTGATTAGTCCCACTAAATGAGGAATATCATGGGTCTGCGTTGCTTGTTAAGTAGTACCCTTATGTGAGGAACACACGGATCTGTGTTACCTGTGAGTGGTGACATACCATGGGTCTACATTCCCTGTGATTAGTACCACCATGTGAGGAGCATCTTGAGCCTACATTAACACTATAGGAGGAACACCATGGTTCTGCTTTACCAGTGATTAGTAATGAGGGGCTAGTGAGCTGGATTTAGGACCCCTTTGGACAGTGAGCATCATCCCGGTAATATCAATAGTTGACGCTGTATCAACCAATACTCACTTCATTCAACTGCGCTCGGAATAACTGTCGTTTGTTCATTTCTTGGGGCCTTCTCGTTGAGGACGTGGGTACGTGCTCGGGTGGTCTAACAATGCTGTCAACCTGTTCATTTGGGAACTAAGACTAGTGACACTGGACTGATAGCAGCGCATTCTATATTGGACAGTGTGGAAAAACTGAATTAATTTATATTTCGGGTCAGTGAGAAAGCGAATGGTCTGGATGGGTTAGGTCCGGTTAGTGACAAAGAGATTAGTGTCTGGATTGGTTAGGTCCGGTTAGTGACAAAACTATTGGCCTGTGACCAAACAAAGGGGGTCTAGGGTCAAGAGCCCCCACGTTAGGACCATGAAGCGACTTTTAGGTCTCTAGCATTCTGTAGGGCAATAGTAGCGCATTTTATGTTGAACAGTGTAGAAAAGATGAATTAATTTATATTTCGGGTCAGTGAGAAAGCGACTGGTCTGGATTGGTTAGGTCCGGTTAGTGACAAAAATCATTGGGCTGTGACCAAGTAAAGTGGGTCTGGGGGCGTAAGCCCTGCATTAACGTAAGTATTATATTAAATCACTGCTGATGTGTATTTTTGACATTCTTTCGTTTACATGATGTTTTAAGTTTGTGCTTTTATTCAGCCAGGGTTGGTAACACAATCTAATTATCAGCATTGATGGCAATGACATTACATTCTCTTTGCATTGACCAATAGGAATGTAAGTAGCTACTTGAGCCATTTCGGTCGACAGTAGACCAATTCAGCTGAAGTACAGGCGATTAGGAACGAGATCTAAAGAACAATTCAACAATAACTATAATGTTACTTTTCTGCCACCTCTATTGCTCTCTTGACCTACACTCAGAATGAAAGAAAAACATGGTTAATCATGCATTATCATTTTGTTATTTATGACATTTCTAAATGTTATAATATAGCCTACCGTAATTTTTTTCAGTACCCTCAACTCTATGTTTCTTATAATAAAGAGTAGGCCTATTTTTCTTTAAATATTTTGTTTTACGTCGCACCGACACAGATATGTCTTATGGCGATGATGGGAGAGGAAAGGCCTAGGAAGTGGAAGGAACCGGCCATGGCCTTAATTAAGGTACAGCCCCGGCATTTGCCTGGTGTGAAAATGGGAAACCACGGAAAACCATCTTCAGGGCTGCCGACAGTGGGGCTCGAACCCACTATCTCCCGATTACTGGATACTGGCCGCACTTAAGCGACTGCAGCTATCGAGCTCGGTGAGTAGGCCTAAAATTAATTCACATGTGAATAAGTTCATATACTTCAGTGAGGTCAAATACAGTAGAGACAATACGCGACACTGAGTGAGATATCGAGGGACTGCTATTGGAGCTCTCTCTAGTGAGTAGACCTGAAAACTACTGATTCTGTCATAAGAGCACGTGTATTTTTGTGTGAAGTTTTTGGTGTTATGTATGCGTTTTCAATGAGTTGACATAATTAAATAGTAGCGTGTGTCATTCCTTGATATCTCCTCTCAACATGAGGGGAAAGGTATGTGCTGTGTTTGGCTGCAGTAACTATGAAGTAGAGAAGAATGCGCAGTCGTTCTTCAGGTTCCCTCGTGACAAGAAAATGTAAGTAAAATTGTGTTTGCATACATATTCTTCCAGTGACAGAGATTTTTATAGTACTTCATAATCTTCTGACCTGCTCGACCCATATATTAACTGGCTTAAAATGTAATATGCATATTTTATTGTATAGTGCAGCAGTTAACCTTCAATACCGATGTGGTGTTGTAGGTGTGATCTGTGGGTTTTGAAATGTTACAGAAGTGATTTGGATAAGGTGTACAAGAAAGAAGGGACGTTACGCTTATATACGAATTATAAGATCTGTTCAGATCATTTCCAGGCCAGCGACTTTAAAAATCCTCGACTATACAGCCAAGGATATGTTACATTTTTACTCTAATTGTACGTAAATATTCCTCAAAGCATCACTATTGACAACATGTTCATACTTTTCTTTCTTTTATCCTTCTTCTCAGATTAAAGCCGGGATTTTATAGATTTTCTTTCCGTTAGTAGGCTTCATGTTAAGAGGAAAATTGTCCAGCTGTTAAATGTTAATTCATTGCATCATATGTGTAAGGAATGTGCTGATATTTTTATTGACAAGTGTCTTAATGTGATGATACAATGTTTTTAAATGAGAAAAAAAAGACAAATCCAACCGTAAGAGTTCAGGCAGGAATGCTAAAGCTAAAAAAGTAATGCATAAATGAAAGATCAAGCCATTTCACAGCAGTCCATTTCACATCTTGTTTATATGTCTAATTTCAGTCTTTGAATAATAACCTTTTATATAATTCTTCATTCATTTATCCAGAATTGCTTTAACAACTTCGAAGTTAATATCTCAATAACACTTTCTTTCTAGACGTAATTTATTTATCCATTTCCGTATATACATTTCAATTGATATTTGAATTTAGCGCGATTTTTTCAGGTCAAGTCACCAGGAGCGCCACCGTCGAATTGTCTCCCATTCAGTGTTGCCAATTTAGCTTTTTTCAAGCTAAATCTAGCGTATTTAAACCAACGTTTAGCGGCAAAAAATCAAGATTCCCGCTGTAGCCTTTTCCCCGCTAAATCTAGCTTATTTCATCCAATTTGCCTCATGTGACTTGGTGGTGGTATTCACCCAGTTATGAAGGAAGGTTTACTCTCTCCTTGTGTTTGTTTCTCGTATGATGTCATTGATGTGATAGCAACAGCGGAACTATATAGCTATCGTCGCTTGGACATGGTACGTGAATCACCCCCGTCCCAGCGGGAGCATGGGATGTGCCTTTCCCTGCTCATCCTTATCGCCCGATGACCTCACAACACTTGAATATATCTGACCAATATCTACTGCTTCGTAAGATTTCCTTTACCTATGTAATGACACACGACTAGATAACTCCTCCCTAATTCTCACAGATGTGGAAATGCAACTCCATATATGGGTACGTTGTAGAATAAGACGAAAATGCATCACCATATTTCATATTTGGTCATGTTCTGAGAGTGCGGGGTGACGTGGCCTAGCTAATTCTAGCGATAGTATACAACGGCTTGTTACTCCTTTTGGCTCTTCATTTGCGTTTTGAAACTCTATATAGTTCCACGTGCGGGTTGAATTTGTGCTAGTGAGTGTTCATTTAGCTGTGCAGTATTATTAGTGTTATTATTATTATTATTAAGTTATTATTATCGTCATCAGTCTGCCTATATTCTTGTGAAATGCCTCCGAAATATCAGCAGCATTTTCGGAAAGAGTGGCTTACAGATCCTGCTTTTCGAGAATGGCTTTTAGAGGTTCCCGGTGACAAAAACAAAGCCAGGTGTAAATTCTGCAAGGCTATTTTTAACGCAAAACATAGTGATCTTGTTCAACATGCTAAAACGAAAAAACATATCACAGCATGTAGTGCATTTAGCTCATCTAGAAAATTAGATCAGTTCGTTGCACCAAGTAGAGATTATGAAAGTGTAGGGAGTGCTGAAGCGTCTCTCTCACTTTTTGTAGCATGCCATTCGTCGATACTGAGTATTGATGACCTTGGCGAACTGTGAAAATCAAAATTTAATGATAGTCCAACTGCAGCATACCTCTAATGAAAGCCGATAATGGGCTCAACCTAGAAAACAGGCTCCTGCTGTACAAAACCTCCATACGGCCAATCCTTGAGTATGCCAGTCCTGTCTGGGGGATCGCAGCCAAAACGCACCTAAACAAAGTTCAGCGCTTTCAAAATCGTGCTCTTCGCATGATCAGTGGTGCGCAGTGGTACGAACGGAATCGCGATATACATAATGACCTTCATATTGATGAAGTTTACACCAGAATTCTGATCTCTGCACAAAGATTCTACTACAACCTGAACTCCAACCCAAACCCACTCATATCCAACCTGGGTAACTATGATACTGATGGTCTTCTCCACAAGCGACCAAAGTCTCTCCTAAATTAAATCCACCCTCCGGGGTGCAGGTCACATCCTGACCAGTGCGATTCCGTTATCAATAGTACCACCTCATAACACCTATGCAGTCTTGTTAGAAAACTCATCGAAAGTTGCACTCAAGGCCCGAAAGGCCGAAGGGCTAAAATTGCTCACGGGATTGGGTCTCGACCCTCTTATCCCACGAGATGTGTGGTCTACTACTGCAGCAAACCTCCAGCTGCATAGAACAAAGTGCAGTGCTTTAATAAAATTTGTTTTGGGTCCCCACTTCGAGAAGCTTTTGCTAGAAGATATAGGCAGTGGGCCTTTTAGCATAATTATTGATGAGTCTAACGACATCAGTGTCACTAAAATCTTGGGGATAGCAATTCTGTATTTTGGTGTTAAGACTGGAGGACTGACATCCACATTTCTATCTTTTTCCGAACTACACGGCTGCGATTCTGAATCTATCACCGCTTGTGTGCTGAAAACATTAAGAGATAAACAGTTAAACATAGGCAATTTAAAAGGGATTGGTGTCGATAACGGGGTTTATGCCAAATTGCGCAAGGAATGTCCAGGGCTTGTAATGATACGTTGCATATGCCATTCACTGCAGCTGGCAATTTCTTCAGCTGCAGATTGTCTTCCTACAAACCTCGATTTTCTCATTCGAGAAACTTACAACTGGTTTGCCCACTCAGCTCTACGTCAGGGTACATACAAAGCTTTGTACGCTGCCATAAATGAAGGTCATCAACCCAACAAAATTGTTCAGGTATGCCAGACCCGGTGGCTTTCAATTGAAAGTGCTGTTGTTAGATTAACTGAGCAATGGCTTGAACTCAAGACTATGTTTAGCATAGCTAAAACTAAAGAGCGGGACTATACTGCCTCATTATTGCATGCTATGTATGCTGATGAGAAGAATCTTGCATATCTCCTGTTTCTTCGACCAATTTTGGGTGATGTTCAAAGGGTAAATTAATCGTTTGAATCTCAAGTGGCAGACCCATCTAAATTACTAGAAGATCTAGCAATTTTAGTAGAGGGCATAGGAAGAAGATTCGTGCTTCCAACGTGTAGGAAAGACTTCCTTACTGATAACCTTGAGTCTTGCGTAGACTGGCATGCCTACTTAGGTTACCAGGTGGAGGAAAAACTGCGAGGATTGAAATTATCTCCTGAGGAAGAAAAAGAATTCCGGAAGAGATGCATCATTTTCTTGACAAAGCTACACGGAGAGCTGCAAGCAAGGCTTCCGGAAAATGTTAAAGTTTTGAAAACTATATCTACGTTTTCGGTTGCAAATTCTTTGCGCGTAGTGAAGGAATCTCTCATTCCAGTAATGAGATATCTAAATATCCCCGCTGAAAAAAACACGAAAGCTGATTTTCAGTGGCATAACTTAACAACGGTAAAATGGAAAGAAACATCGGTAACATTACGTTTCAGGCACGAGGTGACTAATTATAGAGATGCTTCAGGTATTAATCCCTTTCAAGAATTAGCTGACGTTGCAACGTGTCTACTTGTGCTGCCTTGGTCCAATGCTGAAGTGGAGAGACTGTTTAGTATGATGAACATCGTAAAAAATAAGTTACGAAATAGGATGGGAACAGAATTACTAAACTCTATTGCAGCAATTAGAGCAGGGCTTCGTCGCATTGGGAAGTGTTGCAAAAACTACCAGTTTCCCCCGGAGGTGTTACGCAAAGTAGGGACAGCAGCTGCTTATAGGGGTGATCCAAGTGGCATTAAACCTCGTGCTGGTACTTCACAGCAGAGTTCTGCAGAAGCAAGTGAGGAAGATGCTGCTCTGTCACTTCTGTTCCCCGAAAATTCAGACAGTGATCCTGAGGATCTCCTAGAACTTCACTTATAAATCAGGTAACTGTAATACAAATAATTTCGTTAAAATATAACTGAACCTGTGTTATTCCTAGTCTTCAGTGTAGAATTACCAGATTGTATGTCCTCCCCATACTTTTAGGTTTTTTACCTTAAAATATATCTTGCATTATTTATGATCCCATCTACGTTTTCTAGGAGGAATTAATATCTCGATTTACGGCATTCCAAATTATACAGTACACTGACTTCATCAGCAAGTTCTTTAATTTATTGCAAATATTACCTTTTGTATTATGTTTTATTTAGTTTCCATCACAGAAATGTACTAATTTGTAAACATATTATTTTTAACTTTCCAATATTAAGAATTCCGTTGCTTGGCAAAATGCAATTAATGAATTGAAAATTAGAGGTCCACTAAACGTTAATGCTATAACTAAAATGATACTTTGTATTTACATATTCTTAGACTAGTGATAAACCTTTCACGCAATCGCTGGGTCTGTACTCTGCAAAAAATTGTATAGACTGTCTCTCCCATCTTTTTGTGGAGAGAAAAAAAAGGAAGATATTTATTTATCATTTTTTGTGTCTAAAACCAGTCTGCCAAGACTAGCTCAGTATACACAATTAAAAGTGCATGGTGTGCAGTTATAGTAATTTGCTAATTGAACAGAACAAAGCACAATTTAATTGCCTATCCGGTAAGCAGTGCTACAGAAGTTTGGCTTATTTTTTAACTTTTTCTAGTTATGATTTAGCTTTTTCTAGCTTATATTGGATGATGGTCTAGCTTATAAAACGAGAATAGTGTTGGCAACACTGCTCCCATTTTAGCAAGGCTAAAGATCCGGAAGTGTCGCGTATTGTCTCTACTGTATTTGGTGAGGTGTATGAGGAGGACCTGTTCAATTATATTATACAATACCGTACATTAAAAAAAAAAAAAATCTAAACAGTGCGAACATATTCACTGTTTACAGTCACTTGTCTTGAAGTAGCAATTAATGAAAACGAAATGGCGTATGGCTTTTAGTGCCAGGAATGTCCGAGGACATGTTCGGCTCGCCAGGTGCAGGTCTTTTGATTTGACTCCCGCAGACGACCTGCGCGTCGTGATGAGGAAGAAATGATGATGAAGACAACACATACACCCAGCCCCCGTGTCAGCGAAATTAACCAATGTGGTTAAAACATCCCGACCCTACCGGGAATCGAACTCGGGACCTCTATGACCAAAGGCCAATGCTGTCATTAATGATAGGTCTACTATAAGTACTGGTTACTTGCTTAAGGCTCCCTGTGGAGACGGATTCGAGATCCAAGTACGATATTTACAGCCAGAGATGCGTGGTGACACTAGTTGCGGCTAATCACTCAAAGAAGTGTTATCTTTCTTTTAGAGAGAAAAATCACCAAATAACAAACACGTCACTGACACCATGCAGCAGCTTTCACAGGCATTAGCCAAAGGGAAAAGCTCGGCAGTTGGCATGCAAAGAGAATTTGGCAATATTGGCATGGTTATAGCAACAGCAGAGGTCAGAGAATGCAACATATTAGCGCATATCGAGACTCTCTTGTGTTCCAAATCTGCAAACATTACCAATTTACAAGAAAGGGTAAATTTATTGAATTGGCAGCTTACAATATGTAATTTATGATTAGAAAGATACGCTTTTGTTGTTTATTGAAAATTCTTTGACAAATAATAACGATTGGGTGAGATACGTGAGAACATCACAAGTAGAAAATTAACAATATGTTGGTATCAACGTTCTGTCGCCGACCCTTCTCCAGAGTAGTTTCACCAGACTTAACTTGACAACACATCAATGTATCTGAAAGCAAGGTTGAACTTATCCATGAAAAGTACTTGTTTGCAGTTTTTAATTACACTTTCAAATTCCATTCCCGAGTAACACATTTTGTGTAAGTATGCGACATGACTCGTATATTTCTTATTTGTGTGGCTTGAACGAAATATATGAAATGATTTCATTCGATAAACATTGTTTTCCTATACTGTGTTGACCTGGAATTTTTCTGAAAATATAATGATATTTCCGTTTATTGTAGTAGACTTTTATTGAATACCGGCATTATTATTATTTGCCCTAAATTTGTTAATACTGGTGGAAGTTTGAATATTTTCTATCTTGGGAAATGATGAAAAAGGAGGATCGTCAGCATCTTCGATCTATAAATTTGAGTGTTGCTGCTCTCGAAGAATATAAAAGGATTTGCTAGTTCGTATGTGGTAAGAGTTGGAAATATACGTTTTGATACTTTCAGACTTTTTTTACCCCCGCCCCTTTTTTTTGTATTGTTTTTAGTTAGGAACTGTCAATGTAAATAATCATGTTTTTGGGGAATATTTATTATTTTATTCAGCTGTAGTCATATAATAGAGGCTAAGTGTTGTAGGGTGTGGGGAGATTAAGTATAGGCATTATAACGTTGAAAGTAAGTTTAGTTAACTGTAAAAAGTGATTGCAGCTTGACCTATAATGCATGACATGCTTTCACTATGATGCATTGATTTCCAAGGACTTTCTGTAGTTGAAGTAGGAGTGGTTAGTTTTAGACATATTTTAAACTGTGCGGATAAGTTATTTGTCTACCATTACTTTTATTTTCAGTTAATCATGCTTTGAATCAAGTATACAGAAGTAATTGGAGATGAGTACACCACGTTTTGCTCGTGGCACTAAAGGCCGTCTCTTTGTATACCTTGGAATAGTTGTCTTCATTGGTGTGGTAATTTATTTTTTCCAACTTCAACTACAAGAACTGCAGCAGAAGTCAGATAAATGTCAGCAGCAACAGGAATCACTATCTGCGCAATTACAAGGTGAGATCTCAGTTTTATACTTCTCTGATCATCATCAGTTTCTCATCATATTCTGCTTCTCATAACCTTTTTGTCTTCAAAAGTCATATGTCTATTGATTTGGCATATTTGTGCACAATTTTGTATCTTTAAGATTTGGTTCATTTTAAAATTAAAAAAAGAAATGCATTAAATTATTAGACATAGGAACAGTAAGCTGAATGAATAATGATTCTTATTCCCAGTTGAATTTTATGTTGCTTCCACTTCAGCTACTTGCGCTAGACTTCTTTTGTTTGGTGGTGATGGTTGTGGTGGTGGTGATTGTTTTAAGAGGAATTACAACTGGGCAACCATCCTCTATTAACACTAATCAGAGGGAAAATTTGGAAGGTGTCTTGACACTTCAAAAAATAAAGGTATCAGCCAAAGAAAGACAAGGGCCATGAAGGGCGTGAAATTGAAAGACTCCTTAGGGCTCGCAAAGCTAATACCACCAGTGTAAGAAAAGAAAATTAGCCATTCCAAGGCTAAAGTCATGTCAGTAGGTAAGAAACCTAAGAGAATTTAATGTCAGGTTGGGAATACAAAGCTGGAACAGGTAGATCATTTCAAGTATTTAGGATGTGCATTCTCCCATGATGGTTATGGTAAGTGAGATTGAATCAAGTTCGAAGATATTAGATTGCAGGCTTTCAGCACAATGTGCCGTTAAGACAAAGTTATGAACTACAAATGTGAAAGGTTGCAGCCTTGTCTAACCCATGTAAGTACCTTGACCCAAGAACTCATTCTACAATCAGTTCCCTAGTCCAACATAAATTGTTTTTGATTGCTTTTAATAATCTACCCTTACTTTGATAGTCCCCCCCCCCCCCATTGCGGCAAACATCTTTTCCCTTGGTACTCTGTCTTACGCCTTCTCTAGATCTACAAAACGTAAGCATAACTGTTTATTCCTCTGCTAGCATTTTGAAATTACCTGGCGCATACTGAAAATCTGATTCTGACAGCCCCTCTGTGGTCTGAGCACGCCAGTAAATGCTTCTGTCCTATGCTGCAAATTTGCGACAGATGCCACTTCACCCAAGATATCCTTCCGTTTTCCACAATGGAAACCGTCGGCTGTACGCTGCTTATCCTCGAGCAACGCGGCCGGTAGGAATACGCTTGGATAGCAGTCGCAGACTGTCTGATGTATCTTCGGTTCCCTGTCTTGTCAGACAAATAAGTGGGGTACCTCCATGGATAATAGGACTACCTGAAATAATTCTGGATCTGCACACTGGCCCGAAGGAAAATACGGACCCCTCGATTTATCGGAGTCTCTTCCTATCCAGTGTTGGCCAGTATCGAGATTCAGTCGTCGTTTACACGGATGGTTTGAGGGCAGAAACGAAAGTGGGCTGTGCGTTCACTGTTGACAATGTTAGGTTTCTTTTTGCTCTCCTGGAATCCTGTAGTGTGTACACAGCAGAGCTCTATGCTATCTCTGAAGCTGTGTGGTATGCACTGTCCAATGAGCGCAGACACTTTCTGATGTGTACAGACTCCTTGAGCTCGGTACAGTCTACTGATACATGTTTTTTTCAGCACCAACGGACCATTTATATTGATATTATAAATTTACTCATTCGGGACAAATATTTCAGATTCCTTATAGGAATCAACATCTATATCATCTAATGGACAAGCAGGTATCAATTTTTGGTAGTGAGACAAAGTCTCTCATAGTGCATTGGCACTGCCGGTGGCTTCGAGTAGCCTACGCAGTGGCTCCAAGGTATGCACTAGTCATGCGTCTTGGTAGGTGTGCTAGGTACCAACTGACGAGCCCAACCTAGCACACGGGGGCAAAACGCTGGCAACCAGGAATGAGTTAGCTGGAAAATTTATAATGTCCAATAACAGACCATTTATATTGGTACCATCAGAATCAGTCTAAGAGGGTGACAACATGTGTACATAACGTATGACATTGACAGGTGTATGACATTGATACAAGCCTGGAATGAAACATCTGGCGATGAGGAATGTACGAATTTGGAAAACACCGAGACGAAATAACAATAGTGAAGTGACAGGGAAGGGAACTACCTACGTAAATCCTTAACCCATATGCACCCACCCTTTGCTCTGACATCACCAACTTTTTAGTATGCAACCTGGGTGTTGCAAGCTTTCGGTTAAAACAGTATAGTGGGTGATCGACTGCGCGTATTATCACGGGACCTGTTTTATATTATTGAGAAATTCCACACTATTGCTCATGACAAAAAAACAGAACAATACAGAAATATAACACACACAAAAATCCCTTTGAAGTGTTATGTGGCTGAAGATGTTGATAATATACGAAACATGTACCACTTTTAACCATTAAATTGCCTTAGGCAATCATTGTATCGACTAGGTGGAAAATAAATAAATACTTAGTTGTGAATCTATTGAAGTGCGAAACGGATCATGAAGCTAATTTTATGTAATTACTGAGCATTTCGTGCGAGCAAGCAACTTCCTTCTCAGCCACCTTGTCAACAACAGAATACAGATTTCTCGATCGGTATCTTAATCAATTCTCTTTGCCAAAGAAGCATACCAGAGCACTCTGGTGACACTTTGAGACACCAAGAACAGATTTCAGTTAGAAATGTTTTTGCGGAAAAAGCCAACAGATGTCACAAATGTCTCCAATATGCGACCTTGCATCCCGGTGTACCAGTCCGCATGTGGAGTCCTGGCCCAGCCGCTCGAGCGCGTACCAGTCTGCTTACATAAAATCAGCTTCATGGTCCGTATCGCACTTCAATAGATTCACAATTAAGTATTTATTTATTTTCCACCTAGTCGATACAATGATTGCTTAAGGCAATTTTTAATGGTCAAAAGTGGTACATGTTTCGTATATTATCAACATCTTCAGCCATCCTATTTAAGGACACTTCCTCTAAAGCATTACTTTGTCAATTTTATATATTTTTCATCTAAACAGTGTTATGTGGCTGAAGATGTTGATAATATACGAAACATGTACCACTTTTGACCATTAAAAATTGCCTTAAGCAATCATTGTATCGACTAGGTGGAAAATCAATAAATACTTAATTGTGAATCTACCAGTCTGCTTACGGGTGCATAGGGGTTAATGACTGGCAACCAGGTATTACTTAATTACTGTGGCAATCAGTTAAGTTATTGTTATTTCGTCTTGGTGTTTTCCAAATTCATACATTCCTTATTGCCAGATGTTTCATTCCAGGCTTGTATCAATATCTTACACCTGACAATGTCATATGTTACGTACACATGTTATGTCACCCTCTTAGACGGATTCTGATGGCTTAGTCAGCTTCCGCTTCGAGGCTAGCGCTGTGCCTCGTGCGGGGAGCCATCTGGTACCATTTCCACTTCTATTATAACACCTGAATTTCAAAAAGTCATTCTTTAAGAAGCCTTTCTCGTGGACAGTCGAGATTTTCTTCTGATGACGCAGAGCACAGTTCTCTGCGAAACGTAAAGAATTTCACCTTATTTTCTTGACATGGCATAAGCCCAAAAGCCTATACAGTATCATGTCTATAAGTACGGGAGGTGAAAGCATCAATGGCAAGATTGTGATAATTACATAATGTAAATGTCATTAATCATTATGTATCCATATTGACAGCTAACTATTATTTTGAGATTTTTCTAATTTTCTTTTTATAATTTTGTCTCTTCAGTACAGGAGGAAATATAGAATTAGAAAAAAATTCAAAATAATACATTGTGATGACTCGCATACAGATGCTAGCGAAGGAAGGTCTGGTACGTAGGGCACTTACATTTTTTAAATGATTATTATTATTATTATTATTTTATTTTTATGTTTTGCTATTTGTTTTACGTCGCGCCGACACAGATACGTCTTATGGCGACGATGGGATAGGAAGTGGAAGGAAGCGGCCGTGGCCTTAATTAAGGTACAGCCCCGGCATTTTCCTGGTGTGAAAATGGGAAACCACAGAAAACCATCTTCAGGGCTGCCGACAGTGGAGCTCGAACCCACGATCCCCCGATTACTGTATACTGGCCGCACTTAAGCGACTGCAGCTATCGAGCTCGGTATTATTATTATTATTGTGCTTTTATTGCCGCATTGGACCACTGTAGTCAATTTCTGTCCGGTCTTCTACAGTGGCGAAGCGTGAACTAAGTAAGGGGGTAGACAGAGTTTTTATTTACTTAAAATATTTAAATCATATTATATATGGAATTTTGTTTTCAGCGCATAGGAGCACTATATTCAATATAATATTAAGGACCCTGAAACTAAGACAAACCCCATAGCAACCTATAGCCCAATGTGCACTGGTTTTTTTAAAAATATACACTAAATAGGCAGCGTGAGTTGTCAAATAACAACATACTTTTAGAATTAAAAATATCAATATATTTCATTGTTATGTAAATTAAATAGGAGAAATAAGAAATAAATAGATTTTCGTACAAGTCACCTTAAACAATATTCTTGTCAGTGAGCTCAAATCGCCTGTCCTTCATTTCAGCAAATATATCTATTACTCTTGTTTTGAAGTCAGGCGTCTTGCTAAGATACCACAGCAGTTCTTTCGCTATAGCTAGTGTTCCCAAGTTAGACAGTTCTGGTTGTTCATCGAATTCCTTAAATAGGTTTTAATTCGTTTGAAGGCACTCACAGCGCGTTCACTAGAAACTGACGTTAACGGAATGTACAGTATCAAGTTAAGCAATTTTGTTGTTTCTGTATGCACACTCTGGAGTTCATTATTAAGAATGTAAGCCAATAGTTGTTGGGATTATAATACCGTACCTAATATTGGCAGGCAAGAAAATCCCTGTACTTGAAGGGTTTTGATGCTGTCATTCACTGATTAGGTGTAAGTTTGCTATACTTCGTATTTGAATATTATTATTTTATTTTTAGACGTGTCTTCTAATGCAGTACATTCAAATAATTACATTAAAAGCATGTCTGAGATGGTAGCAAATAAGAGCACCTGTAATTACTGAGATCCAAATACGAGCCAATGAGAGTAAGAGGAGACTCTGGTATGTCTGTCTACTGGGCAGAGAAATCTTGCTATAGCAAAGTCATAGTTCCACAGTCAGCACCTACATATAGTGTTAGTGTTGCTCTATCTGAAAGCTTTGAAAATCGAAGGGAACATACACAGAATGGACAGCGTCTACTTTCGCCTACGTGCTTCATGTAACTGACGTGAGCCCTAGCATTGCAGAAGTGAGACGAAAATAAATAAATAAAGCGGAGAATACAATAATGTCATGAATGTGGAAGTAGTTTATGTTCTAAAAATAATTGAATTAACTAGACAATATTTCGTTCACAGAATGTTAAGGGTACACGCTGTCTACCGTCTCCCCTGACGCTTCGCCCCTGGTCTTCTATGATGTTTTATGTTTTTTTCTTTTCTGATCTTCCAATATTTCTTAATTCTATCTGATCTTCGATGTCGTTCTTCTTCTGAAAATACCCTTTTAGTTGTTTCTCTTTTATTACATTTTGGTAAGAATCTAACTTAACTATTCTTCAATTTATTTAGGCTACTTTATTTGATTTAATTTGAAATCCTCCAGTGCCAGTGTTATGTCTATTTCTTTCACGTCTTCTTTTATTTCTCTTTTCCAGACAGGTTGTTGCTTTTGTTTCCAAAGCTTTTCCAAAATTCTGCATATTAACCTGTCTTGAGGTGTTTTCAACAGATGACCAAAGAATTATATTTTCTTCTTTCTCATGAAATCCGTTATAGGTTGTGTTTCCTGATATACTGCTGAATTTGGAATGATGCGCCATTCTCCTTCTTTTTGGTACTTCTTATTAATGCATGTTCTTACCAAGGCCCCACACTGCTGGCTGCGCAGAAGCGTGTGACTGGGGAAGACATGTCCATGCACGTACTGCCATGTTGCGGGCGCTCCTCAGCTTGACGCGGAGATCGTACGGAAGTCATGCTTTAACTTAAATTTCGCACACATGAAAACATCCGCCCTACAAAATTAATGACAGCCTACACCGACTACCGTGTACACATGCAATAAATATACATAATATGAAGACTGTGGTAATATTAAAATATATTTCTGTAAAAAAACTGAACAATCTACACAAATCCTTTGGATAGCACCTTAAAAAACTTTAGCAGGCTGAATAAGAAGACTGAAAAATACACTAGCGGTCCCTCGAAAATGATCATGTGGCTCACTTTAATATAAGGGTCATGTTTGTAACTGATGTGTTTGAACATTGTACGTATGACAAGAAGGCCAGACTCAAATGACGAGGATCATGTGAATATCTGTCTCTTGAGAAACCTAGATTCGACAATTTAGCTTTATTGAAAATATGAAGACATGTTCAAAAAGCAGTCTAAAACTTAAGTATGATTACATATCGTGAGATAAAAATTGTCTGTCTCTCAGCAGACTGGAGAACACATAAATTAAATATTTACAAACTCCTGTACCGATAACAATAATCTTCAATATCAACAAAAAAAGGAAACCAGTGAAATGAAATCTTTCTATGAAAGGTACATAGCTTATGATTCCTATCTGATAAGTCATTAGGCCTACAGCAAATTTTACTCCATTCTCTTAACACATTGTTTAAAAAGTACATGACTGCAGAAATCTTTCTAAAACAATCAGATACATGTTTTATAGTTTTCTGAATATGAAATGCCAGCTCTGTGGTGTAGGGGTAGCGTGTCTACTTCTTACCTGGAGGCCCCGAGTTCAATCCCCGGCCAGGTCAGAGATTTGTACCATGGGACCCTCTTAGACGGATTCTGATGGTTCGGTCAGCTTCCGTTTCGAGCGCTAGTGCTGTGCTACATGCGGGAGCCATCTGGTAATGAATGAACGTACAGTTTCCGCTTCTATTATAATGTCTAAATTTTAAAGAGTCATTGTTTAAGAAGCCTTTCTCGTAGACAGTCGAGATTTTCTTTTGATGACGCAGAGCACAGTTCTCTGCGAAACGTAAAGAATTCACCTTTATTTTCTTGACACGGCATAAGCCCAAAAGCCTATACAGTATCATGTCTATAATTACGGGCCATGAAAGCATCAGTGTCAACATTAAATAACATTCTCTAATCATCTGAGATGTCGTCCTATTCGTAAAAAATGTTGCTAAAAGTTGGTTTGTTGGTTGTTTATTTAAAGGAATTTGGTGGAAAAAATGGTCATTACATAACCGGTAGTGTAGTACCAGCTCGCCCCGTAATGTCATTGACAGCAAGTGGGGACATGTATGTTCTGTTCAGACTAGTATAATGTTATTTTAATTTGTGAATAAATTTGGTAACCAGTTGAAACTGAAGTAAGTATAAAATTCCCCAATCATCTGAGTTGTTGTCTTTTTCGTTAAAAAAAGTGTCTAAAATTGGTTTGTTAGTTGTTTATTTTAAAGGAATTTGACGGTTAAAATTGCTAGCATGGTCGGACGGGATTAAGAGAAGGAAATTTCAATTTATGTGAAAGGTCTCAGAAATATAGCAGACTTTTTTAAAGTGTTTTACTTAATGACAAAGTAAATGTAAATTTAGACTCGGAGAAACATTTTATTTCTTTTTTTGGGTGTAGATATAGATGTAAGTTCCAAGAGCAGAGCAGATTTTAAAATTTTAGCATGTAGTGACTAATTTAATAGATTTTGTTCATTTATGATTTGAAATTTTCTATTTTAAAGTTTGTACATGTACAGTATGCGCCAAAATATACAGTACTGGAAATTATGTTGGTCTTATTATCGTTACCTTACTTATCGAGATGATAGTGTAAATGTTCAAATTGTGCTCCATTACGTTGTAGCCAGTGTTCGTAACAATCACGCAGATTTTCCAACATATTCTGGAACATAGGTTGCTGCAGAGTCCTGAAGAACGAGACGATCTTCTGACGTAATGCAGGCACAGTTTTGGGTGGATCTGGACAATTGAAAATCCGCTCCTTTAACATTTCCTACACGTAAGCATCAGGTGGTGTGAGATTGGGGAAATGTGATGGGTAGGGGAACTCAGCCCCATGGGAAATTACTTATCCTGGAAAGGTTTCTTGCAGCATAGCCATAGTCTGTCGAGCGGTGTGGCAGGTTGGAACCACTGTCTATTCATCCACATGTTACTGGCACGACAAAACCTTCTTAGATCCTGAATAAATGGCCTGATCACCATGTTCCTTTAGCGTTCCTGGTTAATAGTAAGAGGTGCACTATCATCATTCTCTGTGAAATACGGACCTAGCACACCGTTTCCTGACACTGCACACCAAATCGTCACACGCACACTATGTAGCGGTTTCTGGACTATAGTGTCTGGCCTCTCGAAACCAAGAAAGCGAGTTGTTTGTTGATTGATAAAACCGTCCAAGTGAACGTGACATTTGTCGGAGGACCACACGTTGAACAAGAAATCTGGATCCTCGTACACCATGGCCAAAAATTGTACACAGTATTCCACCCTGACATGCCTTTCGTGCTCCGTCAATCGTTGCCCAACCTGTATTCAGTACGGAAATCCACCTATGTCTTTAAACAATCGTCGATGTGACGTAGGGTTGATGTTTAATTTCAGGGCTGTTCGCCAAAGACTTTGCTTTGGAGACTGCAATACCTGATTGAGGACACGTCCTTGATTTTCATTTGTGGACACAGTTACTGGCCTACCAGACCTTCCCTTGCGTTGATACAATACACTACCCGTACGACAAAATTTTTGAACAATAGATAGCATAACTGTGTTGCTAGGTGCTGGCTTATTGAAGTGTTCACGATATTGTTCTGCCACTAACTTTAAACTCGGCCCATCTTGATGACCGTTTACCGGGCAAGTTGGCCATGCGGTCAGGGGCACGCGGCTGTGAGCTTGCATCCGGGAGATATTGGGGTCGAATTCCACTGTTTGCAGCCCTGAAGATGGTTTTCTGTGGTTTTCCTTTTTCACACCAGGCAAATGCTGGGGCTATACCTTAATTAAGGCCACGGCCGCTTTGTTCCTACTCCTAGGCCTTTCCTATCCCATCGTCGCCATAAGAGCTATCTGTGTCGGTACGACGTAAAGCAACTAGCAAAAAAAAAAAAAAAAAAAAAAAAAAAAAAAAAAAAAAAAAAAAAAAAGTTTCCGTACGAGCGAAAATAATACTCCACTATAAACACTTTTTCCGCCGTCGCGAGACCCATTGTCACATCCAGTCACAGAACACAACATTCTTTACACAACTGACAATTCATCATGGCGATGTAACAACACGCAGACGCTCAGGTGTGCGCTTTGCACGAAAATGAGTACTGTATATTTTGGCGCATACCGTAATAAATGACATAGTAAGTAAGTAAAAGTTGAAACACAAAAGAAATATTTAACAATTTCAAGATTTATATATAGTTGTTCTGTTGATAACTATATTTGTACAAATGTATCAAGTCCCAAGATTCAGTTTTGATGTTTTGGCACCGCTGAAGAAGAGAGTAATTAGCTGTAGGCTGTAGTTAGCTCTCGAAACATGTACGGTAATTAAGTATAATAAAATATGTTAAGTATTGACAAGGTTGGAAAGTGTTCTATAGAAATTGACCTTTTACATATTACATTAAATCTTCTATCTCTTCGTATATTCTTTCGATTTCTTCATCATCCACTGTACTAGTAGGCATATAGACCTGCACTATTGTGTTGGGCATTGGCCTGGTGTCCAACTTGACAGCAATAATCCTTTCACTATGTTGGTCGTAGTAGCTTACCTGGTGTCCTATTTTCGTATACATTACTAAACCAACTCCTGAATTTCCCCTGTTTGATTTTTTGTTGATAATTCTGTAGTTCCCTGACCAAAAATCCTGCTCTTATTGCCAACGTACTTCACTTATACCAATTACATCTAACTTCAGTCTATCCATCTCCCCTTTCAGAATCTCTAATTTCTGGTCTGTTTGCCGAAGACTTCGCTTTGGAGACTGCAACACCTGATTGAGGACACGTCCATGATTTTCATTTGTGGACACAGTTACTGGCCTACCAGACCTTCCCTTGCGTTGATACAATACACTACCTGTACGACGAACCTACCGCAGCGATTCAAACTTCTAACATTCCGCGCTTCGACTCGCAGAATGTCGGTATCTATCTTGCTGATGATTGTCCCCTCTTGTGTAGTTCCCACTGGGAGATTCGAATGGGGGACTATTTTACCTCCGGAGTATTTTACCTGGGAGGTAGCCATCATCAGTACATCATTCATACAGAGAAAGCTGCATGTCCTTGGGAGTTAGTTATGGCTGTAGTTTCCCGTTGCTTTCAGCCGTGTAGCAGTATCAACCTAGCTAAGCCATGTTAAGTAATATTACAAGACTATCTCAGTCAATCATCTAGACTGCCGTCCTTGCAATTTCTGAAAGGCTGCTACCTCCCTTCTGATGTACCATTCGTTACTCTCTCGACAGATACCCATCCGATATGGTTGCACCTGCAACTCGGCCACGTGCTTCATTGGGACATGCAAGCCTGTCCACCTCGGCAAGGTCACATGGTACATGGGTGGTGTAGGCCATGAAATGTAAAATAAAATAAACTCTTATTATTATTTCTCCGCACACAAACGGCTACATTAATACAGTTTGCTTGCTGCTTTCGTGACAGTCATTTGCATTTCCATTGTTTTACATTGTTTCTACTGCTAGTGATATGAAGTCTCTTCGTAAGTAATATGTTCAACAGTTGACATCATTGTCGGTACATGATGTTAGCTTCGTTTCCTCACGCTGCACCATCTCAGCTTTCAGAGCTCTTAACAACGTGCACACACTCTACTACAAAAGGATTTCACTGCAATAAAGCAGCTGATACTACTATTACTGGTTTTACTTATCCAGCAAGGTACCATCTTATAAAGTAACTACACTACAATTATTCTACTTAGGCATGCCCTAATTATAAAATAACTGTCTAACTGAAACTATAGGAATGTATAAAAAATTAAGTTCCCAGAAGGAATCTATAATTTAATTTCATCGATAGATAGATTGATCGATAGATTATAGAAATGTTGTATTGTGACCCCTGAGTGTTGCAGCTAGCTGCGGTGTAGCTGAGCAGTCTGTCACAGACACCATTGTCGTGAAAATCGCAACATATTGCGAGTTAACCAACTTTGAACATGGGATGCTCATCGGCGCATGGTGCATGGGTCATAGCATTGCGGAGATTACACACAAATTCAGGTTTCCGAGGTCAGCAGTGTCGAGGGTGGATCTTCAATATCGCAGAGAGAATGTTACCATACGCGTAAACCACCATGCAGGAAATCCGCAGGTGTTAAACAAATGGATATCACGTCACCTCCTCAGAATCATGCTGGGCGCTCGATGGGCTACTGTGAGTCAGATCACCATCAGTTGAATGTTGGTAGTCAGGAACCCATTTCTACCTGGACTGTAAGGAGGCAACTTCACCGCATAGGCTTCAGCACAATTAAAAATAGATTATAGATTACGATAGGCTTCAGCAGCCGACGACCAACTAGTGTCCCTTTGCTGATACCTCGACACAGTGTTCAACGATGTGCAATGGCCCACAAACATCGACAGTGGACCATGGAACAGTGGCGGCGTGTGGTGTGGTCCGACGAATCCCGATTCCAGTTGTACTGAGCTGATGGGTGTGAGAGTTTGGCGTATGCCCCAAGAAGCTATGAAGCTATGTCAACAAGATTGTATCCAGGCGGGAGGTGGCTGAGTTCTGGTCTGGGCGGTTTTCTCATGGTCGCAGTTAAGGCCCATTGTCTGGCTTTGACGGTGGTCTGAAGACTCTACACCAAGTGACACCATGTGCTCTGGAATGGTTGTCAAATTTGGATATTTTCATTTGATTATTTGTAAACTTTTGTGTACTTATACAACCATACGATATATATAGGGAGCGCTGACAGGTGCACGTTATGTGGATATTCTTTCAGACCATCTGCATCTCTTTCTAGCCTTAGAGTACCCTGATGGTGATGTCATGTTTCAACAGGACAATGCGCCATGTCACCGCTCTATGGTGGCACGCAGGTGGTTGAAGGAGCATTCCAGTGAAGTTACGACTATGGATTGGCCCTCCAGATCCCCCTGATCTTCATCCAATCGAGGATTTATGGGATGTTGGTGATGGTGGTGGTGTACACTCCATGAACCCTGCACCAACTGTACAAGACCAGTTGTGGTTAGCAGTGCAAGATGTGGGTCCAGATCCCTCCAGAATGATTCCAACACCTTGTAGAGTCGATGCCTTGCCATATTGCTGCCATTTTGAGGGCTCACGGAGGAGCAACTCGTTATTAACATCACGTTCATTGTCTTCTCATGTCTTTTGGCCACTCAGTGTACATACAGATTATTATTTTCCTCATTATTATTATTATTATTATTATTATTCACACATAGAAATGAAAGTTGCCATTAAATGATGAAATATTTGGACTATACAAGGATTACACAACAAACGTAAATAAGTACACAGATTATTATAGTTACGGCATTTTCTATGGTCCAGAGAGAAAGACGGGATGGGTCAGACACTGGACAAAAGCACACCAAGAAATGTCAAATTTAGAATATATTTTCAATGTTATCTTTTCTTTAATAATCTTTTCAAAGCAACAATAATTTAACAAACAGTAACAATGTTTAACAAGTAGAATTTAGAAGGCTATTTCCTAAATCATAAGTTTTGTCTGGGGAGAAGCAGCTCACAATTTACAATGGATGATTTTGAAAGTCTTCACTGGAACAATGGTTTTACATCAAACTTTGGTCTCATAACTGAGGCTAGTAGGGCCTTTATTAACAAGATTACCCTTCAGAGGGGTAATAGTACTTTAGAGTTTATATGTAAAGAAGCTACAGTTTCCAAAACAATGTTATTTTGGAGGAGAATCAAACCCTCGACCTTAAGAAAAAACATGTGGAAAGGGTCTTGAACCGTAAACCACAATTTCAGAGTTCGCACTAGAACACCTCTTATAATTCTTAATTATAATTACACTCGCTACAGTTACTCAATAGGTGAGCTACTCACAAATTGTGGATCAAAAGATCCAGAAAACACAGGAGTCGAAGCTCATACTAGACTACAAAGAAATGGGGGGAAAAAAGTTTATCGAAAGGCGAAGAACAAAATAAAAGGTATGCTTAACACCTCAAGCAATCCCATGACATGACTTGTGATAGAACCTAGTAGGGCAGAAGGCCTGGTGTCACAGACGATAAGACATACGATGTGGTGACTAAGACCAGAAAGAAGTTTAATTCTGAACACAGGATAGAAATTTAGAGTCAGAAAACTTAGTTACCAGAAAACAAAGCGAATAAGGGAAACGAGGCTACACACTAGTATGTCCTTAAAATTACATGGACCCCGTAAGGGGTTTATACCATGTCTGTAGACAGCCTAGAAAACCTATATGATATGACCTAACAGAAAACCCTACATTAAAATTAAGATAGTCGCAGCTCACCCTGTTACATACGAAAGTGGAACGCTGGTACAGTCGAACCTCCATTACTCGAATTTTCAGTATCTCGAAGTAACTTAAATTTCCCGGGCATTTGTCCTATTCTTCACTTGGTTACATGAATTTCTCGATTTATCAAGGCAAACATTTCCTCCCTTGAAGAAAATACTCTGTAACTTGTATTTTGTGCAACATTAACTGTGCAATACAGCATTTGTGGTTTGTTAGGAATAGTTAACAAGTAAAGAAATGTTTAGAGTGATGCTGGGAGCTAATATGACGTGAACTGAAAAACTAAAACTTCTAATGATCAGAAAATCTGCGAAGCCTTGCTGTTTTTCGGGTGTGAATTTATTGCAGGTGTTATTTTTAATATCCACCTATACAATACAAAGAGATCTAGTAAATTAAGAATGAAATCTTATCATAAAAAGTTACAAGGGACTTGTTTCACCCGTATTAAGGGCATCATCAGCCTCAGACTCAAACTGCTAGATCAGATTGCTGCCTAACTCATCGCTGCCCCTGCCTCCTTGTCTCTTGGGAGGAGAGCCTCGCTTTACGCCGCATATTCCAAGATCGGATCATGATAGATAGATTCATAAAATTCAACTTCACAGTATTCATAGATATGAGGTAGGTGCTGCTTGATTGTTTGTGACATAAACAGGCAGCAGACTGATTGTTGGTCATGACATAAACAGGCAGTAGGCAGATCGGTTGATAATGACATAACCCGACAGTAGCAACTTAGAAACATAAGACTCGAGCCCAGTATGTGCCACCACAAACAGAACCAATTCTCAGCTAAGTTAAACATAATCCAAGTCCCCAGGTGTCACTCAGAAATGACGGTAGTGACATCTACTATCGGAGTTTTTATTATGGACACTCGAGTTTAGGCTTTAATTACAAACGAACCAATAGGCCTATTGCAATGCGAGTTATACCAATATTTTCGTTGTTTAGTTCTACATTAGCGTATATAAGACACATTGTTTTCGACGTTCATTAAATATTTTTTATTTGTGATTATAATAAATATTGCCCGAGTTTTTGGCTACTTCTCTAGGAAGCGCTCACTTAGGAATATATACAAGGAAAACTACTTGTCTGATGGTAATGAAATTTTTATATGTTATAACTACATGTATTTGTAGTGTAATACTCAAGTTGCAATTTTTTTCAACCACCCCCAAAAAAGTTCTTATCATTTTTCTAAAGCAACTCTTTCTCAGTCCAGGATAAACGTACAACAGCAAACATGGGCTTGTTTTGAAGCACTCAGTCATGGTTATCAGAAACTACAATAACTGTAACCGTACAGTTTGGTACCGAATTTATAAAGTGTAATATTGAAAGGAGGTTTTGTGTATGCCGCACCGTGCGATTAACAGCAGGCCGGCTGGTGAAATCGGGCGCAGTGTTGCCGCGTTCAGTAGTAATCACGCGCACAACGAACACAGCTTTTCGTTTACTTTCAACCTTTAATTTTATTTCCTCTTATAAATTCCACTTCCCATCACCTTTTCTCATAAGGGCTTTGGACCTTCAAAGGCAAGTTTAAAAATGGTTGACTTCCTAATTTAGAAATATCACACTGTACAATTTTTACAAGATTTGCATTGTTATTTACATATATTTACAATATTTAATTCTATCAATTTTCTTCGTCTGAAAAATCACTGTGTTCCGATAAATCGGTGCTGCTGTCATTTATGTTGATTATGACTGGCTCGAAATAAGCGACGTTTTCAGACAGTCCATCTTTTTCCAAGTAGTAGTCTTCAATTATCTTAGCGTGTTTAATGCATTGTTTCCAGAGTTCAGGGGTGACGGTACGTAAGGCTTCTCGACATAAAGCGTTAATTGCTTCCACACCTCTACCATTTTCTAATGTGTTAGCCATATTTGTTTTTGCTATTTATCCTTTTACGTAAGCCCTAATGAGCTCGATTGGATTAAGCTCGCAATGGGCCACTGGTAACCAAACAAGCTGTACATCTGGTCGAAGTTGTTTAGTCAGTTGTTCCAGCTTCTTTACCGGTGTTTGAAAATAAGGCCTGGCAAGGACAATCAGCTCTGATTTCGTTAATTTGTTATAATCGTCAACTCCAGGTGGTAGTGAAATATTGGTTCTGTCCGCACCACGTCTCGTCTGTAAAGAAGATCTTGAAGCCCTGTGCTCTTAAGTCTAATGATCAGAAAATCTGCGAAGCCTTGCTGTTTTTCGGGTGTGAATTTATTGCAGGTGTTATTTTTAATATCCACCTATACAATACAAAGAGATCTAGTAAATTAAGAATGAAATCTTATCATAAAAAGTTACAAGGGACTTGTTTCACCCGTATTAAGGGCATCATCAGCCTCAGACTCAAACTGCTAGATCAGATTGCTGCCTAACTCATCGCTGCCCTACCAGGTATTTCGGCATGCAGCGTGTGTCACAGATTCCATTAGCACTGGTTTCCTGTTTAGTTTTTTGAATCGGAATCCCAAGCTTCGAACTACTTTCAAAAGCGTAGAAATTGACACATCAGGAAAATCCGGCATATTTTCTAACAGTTTCATTAAGAGGCTTTTAATTGTGGGAAATATCTTTTTCATATGAAAATCGTGCATATTTCTTCGTATTGTGCCCAAAGTAAAATCATCGAGATGGATTTTCGGACGCCCCGGTCTCACACACTGCTTCTTTCTTGACCTGGATGACGTATTTCCTTCATTCTCCTTTGAAGCGACTCCTACTCTCTTCACTGACGACAGAGATAATCCAAGACAATCTGCCACCTTCTTGTACACAGGGAACCTCCTGTCCCCTACTTTTCCCCCTCACATTGAAAGAAACAAATAGCACTCAAAATCATTGCAAGTTCACCCTCTGATAACGGCGGTCTCGGAGGCATCTTGAAGTGACGTGGCCAACATGCAGAACATAGGACAACTGAAAATAGCTTGCGGATAAACCAAGGTCATGGGCATTCCGTTGCACAACTGCCCGGGGCGAGTGTACTGTGTTCGTTGCGCGCGTGGTTACTACTGAACGCGGCAACACTGCACCCGTTTTCACCAGCCGGCCTGCTGTTAATTGCACGGTCCGGCGTACACAAAACCTCCTTTCAATATTACTCTTCATAAATTCGGCACCAAACTGCACGGTTACAGTTATTGTAGTTTCTGATAACCATGACTGAGTGCTTCAAAACAAGCCCATGTTTGCTGTTATACGTTTATCCTGGGCTGAGAAAGAGTGGCTTTAGAAAAATGATAAGAACTTTTTTCGGGGTGGTTGAAAAAAATTGCAACTTGAGTATTACACTACAAATACATGTGGTTATAACATATAAAAATTTCATTACCATCAGACTAGTAGTTTTCCTTGTATATATTCGTAAGTGAGTGCTTCCTAGAGAAGAAGCCAAAAACCCGGGCAATATTTATTACAACCACAAATAAAAAATATTTAATGAACGTCGAAAACAATGTGTCTTATATACGCTAATGTAGAATTAAACAAGGAAAATATTGGTATAACTCGCATTGCAATAGGCCTATTGGTTCGTTTGTAATTAAAGCCTAAACTCGAGTGTCCATAATAAAAAATCCGACAGTAGTAATAACCTGGTAATTAACTGGATATAGTTCAATTCAGCTTGTGTCCATGAGGCTTCACCACTTTGGGGCATTAGAAGGTTTGCCTACAACTAGGGAGAGGCCGTACTACCTTCACCACTATTATTATTATTATTATTATTATTATTATTATTATTATTGCCTATTTTGTTCTAATAGAAATGAAAACTGCCATTAAGCTGAAACACTAATATAGCAAGCCAGATACTATCTAATAAAATAATTCCACTATCCTAAACTGCACTTGGGTGTATCCTAATTATAACAGGTGAACTGAAACAATAGAACTGAAGTTATAACTGAATACATGATACTCAGACTGATGTTTCTACTTACGCACTGATAGAAAATAAAACTGCTTTTAATTGCTCAAATATAAAAAGTACAAGGGAAGACATCTAAAACATTGACTCAGTATTTTCTCAAAAATGCCAAAGATTTCAACTACAGATATCGAATTATATGAATCAGCTGATTTACTAGATTCCGGCAGCAGAATATTTGAATCGGAAGAGAAGCAGTAAATTACCTGCAATGAAACTACTTGATGAGCAAAATACCTTATATTCTCTAGAATTCATATTTTTGACTTTAACTTAATTTACAATGCTTGATAATTTAAAGAAATTGCTTTCTTTGTGATAGGTGCAACGGAAGTGCTATATGAGTTATCGGGTCTTGTACGGTACCTATACAAATGAAAATGTGGAAAGTGCAGAAAGTACAACTGCGTATAATAAACTGTCTTTATACGTATTCTACCAACAAAGCTAGAACTATCTAAACCAGGGGTTTTCAATTTGTAAGGGCAAAAGGGCCACATTGGAAACCTTAGGGATGATCACGGGCCACACTTTGATAATAGGCTAATTTTAATAAAATTCCGCAAATAGAACAGAGGTACAAGTATGAAATAATATCATAGTTCAGTTGAAATGAAGGTTTAATATTTTCAATTGCTTAAAACACCATTTCACAATGCATAAAAGAGTGAAATTAAAAATAAACACTATTACCTCAAGGACAGAATTTGGAAGAAGAGCACCCAACGATGTCAGTTCATTTGAATTAATATTTGACAAATAACCTAAAGACAAACTGACATTAGTCAACATTATTAAAGAAGGACAATTTAGTGGAGTACTTTCCTGAAAATTTCTTTGAGTGTGCTGTACTGTGTACCAACCAGTAAGTACTATCAATAAGAGAAGAACAAAGAATTGAATGCGCTTCTTACACTAATGGCAATTCAAGTATTTCTTGGTATTCATTGCATGCTATGTTGCATAAAATGTCCACAGTAAGCATGGCATGGAATTCAAGAATTGGTTTGGATCCCATAGCCATTTGAATAATGGCATTTGTGAGGGCTCATTTTCAACTGAATTTTGGATTTTAATCTTTTTCAACCAAAAATGATCAATTCAGACCAAGTGAATACTTAGGAATACTTAGAAACAGGAATTAATATTAAGGAATGAATTAGTTCTGACTTGGGTCTGTAAAGGGTATAAAAATTAATACATTTTTGGGTGTGCTATGAAATATTTTTTGTAAATTTTCTTCACATTTCTTAAAAGATTTTTGAAAAGACCTCGCGGGTCGCAAAATATGCCGTCGCAGACTTCCACTTGGAAACCATTGATCTAAAACAAATATTGGAATATTATTTCCTATTTCCTCCAGCTCAGTTAGAAAGCAAATTAAGTATGTAGCCTAGAACACGTAATCTACCGAACACCACCACAACCAACGGAACTGTTGAGTGTAAACTGTAAATAAGTATCACTCATCTTAATTACTACCAATAAACACTAACACCAATATTTATGCCGCTAAATGGATCACGCACACACAACATTAACCAAATTTCAATAGGTATTACTACTTTATCACTATGCTAAGACATAGCACTTTCAACATTCCCCACCAAGTGCAACTGTGGTCATGTAATTGATTATGTAGTCAAGGAGTGAAACTCCAACAGACCAACATAACTTAACTTCTCCATGGTGTGTAGAGGGCACTTGGTGCTTTTGGTGACTGGCCAGCTCTCACAGGACAGACTGTAGCATGACAGACTTTCGATTTGAGGTGGACTGGCAAATCCAAGGTCCACACTATAGTCCATGCCTTTATCATTAGTGTTATTGTTATTGCCCCAGAATCAGTTAAAAGCCTTTGCCAACCAGTTTTTTATTAATTTTATACCTCTGCAAAAATGAAGTGTCAATCCCCTGACTCAGGACTTGCTTGGAATAAAAGTTACATTTCTTTAGCCTTTAATCGTATATCTAATTTTTCTCCTTAATTACATAATATAACCTTTCTTTTCAGTCTGTTGAAGCATGATATACAAAATTTAACCGGGCGAGTTGGCCGTACAGTTTGGGGCGCTTAGCTGTGAGCTTACATCCGGGAGATAGTGAGTTCGAGCTCCATCGTTGGCAGCCCTGAATATGGTTTTCCATAGTTTCCCATTTTCACACTAGGTACCGTACCGTAATTAAGGCCATGGCAGCTTCCTTCTCACTCCTAGGCCTTTCCTATCCCATCGTCGCCGTAAGACCTTTCTCTTTCGGTGTGACGTTAAGCCAATAGCAAAAAAATACATATTTTTTGCTTCCACAGACTGAAAAGCTTAAAGCTTATATTAACATTGACACTGATAAGAATAGCTTCCTTTTTACTGAAAAAGATGTTAAATCATAATTTAACCGATACTTTTATGCATTTCTTTTTTACAAAATCAGTGCTGTAATACTTTATCTCAATGGTAAGTCAATTTTGTTATTTTGACAGTCAATATAACTTGATTAAACATTTTGCTTGACAGTTTCATAAAATATGTCAAAATATTTGTTGCAGTATGACCTTAGCAATAGAATATTTTATGTTACTTTGATCAATTTATTCTTTATGTTTTGAAGTAATTTTTGGGTCATTTTGTATCAGTTTGGTTCATTTAACAAAATGGACTTCCAGTTCAATCTGGCTGAAAATGGTTGTTCTGTATAAGTACATTTAAATATCATGTTTATCTTATTACTTGATTTTCTTCCCCAGTAATATTTGAATACAAACTAAGGTTGGAGAAATCTCTCCAGCAAGATAAAGCTGATCATCGGCAGATGAGGGAAGAATTACAAGCGAGAGTAGAAGAAGAAAAGCAGCTTCGAGAGAAGGAAAATCTTGAATCCATTAACAAATACACATCATTACAACAACAGTATAAATTATTACAAGTGAGTATAGCAGTCTTCCTAGTTCTTTCAGGTAGTTGATCTGACACAAGTATGTTTATGTAATTAGTATCCCAGAAACAAATATACTTTATTTCATGAAGTCATTTCCTGTGCAAATTCAGTGTACAAAATACATTAGTTTAAAATCCTAGAGTAAAGATTTTCTCGATTTATCACGTTTTCCTTTGAATTCTATGCCTTTTAGTGAGGATAGCTACGTTCTGAAGGTGGTTCTCCAAACTTCATTGTGAAGTCGTATATAGAAAGATGGGAACATAAACATGAACACATAATAAGGTACATAGAATGTGTTCCTTTTCTTGTGCCTGTCTTTCTGTATACCAGATATGACTTGATTTGCTTCTCGTTTGTTCCTCCCCATTACTCATGTTGACCTGTTGAGGTCCTTTTCTGCTTTTGTGTTTGTCCTGTGTTCCTAGTTTTTTTCCACTTATTTTCATCTTTATCTTATATCTCTTCCCTTTTCCTGTATCTGCCCAGTTTTCTTCTTCTCCTCCCCTTCACACCTCAAGACTGAAAATTTGCCTGGATGGACACTTAATGAATGTTGAAGCAATCCCTCCTGTTGAAACAGAGAAGCAGAAACGTGCTCGTTAGGGGCAATGTAGAACAACTAGGATTGGTGAGGAGAGAGAAGCATTCTGTTTGAAGATATGGAGATTGTCCTTGTTCTTGTGTTTCCTTGTTTGTCGTTGTCTCCTTTTTCTGTTGCTTTCTCTTTCCACACTGACCTGTCATTCTGTTTATCCCATTACTTTCTTTTCATGTTCGTATATTTTTATATATGACATGATTTGTTTCTTGTGTGGTCCTTTCTGCTGCTTACAAGTCAAGGTCAGTTTAATCATCATCAGCATTAGGAGTGCCAACTTAAAGAACGTATTGGAGGTAGTATATGATGTAATATCCTGGAATGTAAACAGAGGAGTAGGCAGCATAAGTAGATCAGTGGGAGATTTGCAGTCAGCACTTTAAATGTTATGATAACGCTGGCATGTGGTGGTAATTCTACCAGACATGCTGACAGGACAGGATGCAGAAGTAGGTCTTACATGGTTGCTCCATCTTTCCTCTTTAACTATCTTTTGTCTTAACTTTACTGTAAGATTTATATTGGTTTGTTACGTAGCCTTAGCAGATTATATAACATTCCCAAGTCATCTGGTTAGCACCAGGTCTTACCCAGAAGTGAGCACTTCAGGTAGGATCGGTTTTCATTTTACTATCATCCCTAATAGTGGATAGTTAGGCCTGTGAGAAGTCTCACGTTGGCTGGGAATTCCTCCATTGGTTCAAAATCCATTCTGTCTTGTGAGAAGCCTCACATCTCCTGGTAATCATAGTTCATAGTTATTTAGGGCTAAGCGGCTCTCCAGTAGTGAGTGACTGTGTGCCATTCTGTCTACAAATCAACTCTAATTATTACTATCATCGTGATTAATATTCAGTTCTTGCTTGGTTGTATGAATTTGAACATTGTAATGGGCGAAGGCCTGTAAGTTCAAATATTAACTCATTGGGCCCGAGCCACGGAACCGTTCCGTGCTTCGTCTCAGTGGACCAAATGCCGGACCACGGAACTGTTCCGTTGTCTCATTTTACTACGTAATTCAACTTTTCCTCAAGAGATGGCAGAGTGGGTTGCATTTGTGATTTGTGTAGGGACTCTTTCTTTGCAATGTTATATGCTCTTTGCTAATATATATATCGATAGTGTGCTTAGTAATATTAGTTTGAAGTGGGCTATCTCTCGACTTTGAGATTCGCTTGTAAACAAGATGGCTGCCAGTATAGAACTGATATTTACCGATATATAACCCCTTTTAGGAAGTAATGATGATTAGGAATGTAATTTTTTTCAGTGAAATTAGTAGTAATATTAGTACTAGTGTGAGCAATGCTCCTGAAGAACAAATAGATGTGGAAATCGAAGAGGAAATGCAAAGAGAAGACTGTGTTAAAGCTCAGCACGCGGACTGAGTACGGACCTGTGATGCTAATAAAATTAAATGTTCTCCTGTATTCCTTGTTCCGCAGTTTGTGGTATGAAAGCCTTTTGTTTTCATGTATATTTAAATCTTTAATGGTCTTGTAAGTAAGAAATTTCTCACGATATGAAGCGACACTATATTTCCTCCACAATAATCCCAGCGCCAATGCAGTTTCAATCCAACATATATGCAGGGCTCAATGGGTTAAATAAATAAATATATAGTACTTTCTGTCATCTTAACCAATGCTGTAGTTCTGCATGTTAAAGATACGATAAATAATAATAATACTATGTGTTTCTTTTCATGTTCCTGTCCCTCTCTGTATTTCTAAAGGAGATCTGTTTAATAGCACTTGAAAGCAATTACATGCCTAAAAATTTCCCCCTCTGTCACTGCATCAATCTGCATTATACAGTATTTTCAATTTCTAATCACAAGTTTGTGTGTCAGAAGCCTGGGTTCGCCAAGCTGAGAGGCTCCTCAGACAGTTGAGGCACTGGCCTTTTGACTCTAACTTGGCAGGTTCGATCCTGGGGCCTGTTCCTTGAACAAACTTTGCAAATTTTCAACTTTGCACTGTTCACTTTTCAATTCTTGCAAAGTGCAAAGTTTTTCTGTTCCACCATGTGCTAGGTTTTACTTTTCAATTTCTTTGCAAAATGAAAAGTCTTTGCGAATGAGCGATCTGATCAAGTTTATTCCATGGGCAAACCGTATAATACTCCATGATTTTAATGCTTTATTTTTCGTAGCGAACTTGACACTGATAGTTTTAAAGTTTTGATCATGGGAAAGAAAGATGATTACAAGAAGCTGGCTGTGCCAGAAGTTGTCAAGAAGAAATGGGGCATCCTTTTTAGCAGTTTTAAAAATAACCTCTCAAATGATATTAACAAGTGTACCATCAACACATCCACACACAGAAGGAAATTCACCCTTCATTAGAAATTCCGTCGCTATATTATGTGGAATTTCAGGCCAACGTACTATGTTAGGAAATATTACATTTACTATAACATCTACAACTTTGGTAACAGTTCTGCAAATAATTGATTCTCTTGTTCTATGCATTGTTGTTACACCGTGCAGCTGGGCACCATTTCCTAACCAATCTAAGTCTGTAAGAATTTGTTCTTTTTCGGAAAGGGAGTGACTTCTTTTTGTTGCATGTTTCAACAAATGACCGATCATTTCAAGAATATAGTCAGCCTGTGTTGGGGTAATACGAAAACACTCGCGAAATTCCGTCAAAGTGAGGTTATGAAAATTAATCCTGTCTTTGTACGAAGGGGTTGGGGCAAAAGAGTGCCAAGCAACATTTTTGGTAAAACTGAGCTGTCGGTGCCATTTGCTGATGATTATGATAAGCTATCAGTAAATACTGAAAACTTGCACAGAAACACATTCAGGTGGCAATACATGCGACTTTCATCTTGTTGCCCCCAACAGTTCTTAGAAACACTCGGACCAAAACAGTGTCAAGCCACCAGGAGACCCAGATTACCATGGATTGTAGGAGGAAGCTTGTGTTATCCAGTGATTCTGAAGAATATCTCAGTGATCCTGATGTAAACCCTGACTATCTTCCTCACATAGCATGTGAAATTTCCTCTGAAAGTGGAAGTGAGGTAAATGTTGCTTGGTATTATTTTGACCATAACAAAAGTTTCCGCCATTGTTGCTGGGGTTATGTAACTTATTAAATCATTGGGTTATGTTTTAGGAACCGTTATAACACACTCTTGGATCTATAGCAAGTGGCTTTTTCAGTTCAAAGTTTACTGTGGTTAGTTAAAGGCCTTTGTTGACAAACATTCACAAATATGTATTGTGTGGCTTGGCACTATATTGTTCCAATTTTAAATCTGTTGCTGTCAGTCATCACTTTTCTCGAGAAAGGTTACATTGTCACTTGCGACCAGAGGTTTATACGAGTTAACAGAAAAACTAGTGCATAATTTTGCTGCACTCTTGTTAAAGTAATCGTTATTAGTTAAATAACAGAGGATACAACATGGGTATTTCTCGTACTAAGACTTCGTGTTTTGCACAGTTTAGGATATCCTGGATCATTCAAGGTCACCGTTACATTCGCCTGGGAAACGTCTGAATTCTAGGAATAGAAATAGATGTATTAAGAAGATACAGATGAATAAGAAGAGGCGAAATGAAGGAAGAGAATATGTAGTGCGTAAGACCGGAAAAGTTGTTCCAGGAGCAAAAGTTGGAGAGCTGTGTCGCTGTTCCCTGAGATGTTTTGAACTTGAAGAACAACAGATATTGTCAATATTTAATGGGTTTTGGGATCTCGCTGATTTTGATAAGAAAAATGCTTATTTATTTGGATGCATTGAAGCTATTCCTGTAAAACGGAGATACAGGGCACCTGAAGGAGAGCCAAGGTACGGAAATTGTAGACATACAATGTAGGAATTCATGACTGTGGTAAAGACTTAGGGTGCATGTTTTTGTGGGATGAGAGTATTGCAGGAAGAGGCAGTGACGAAATAGATAGTGCAATTTCGAAGTATCTGAAAACAAACGCCGTCGATGCTAAAAAGCTTGTGATTTTTTCTGATAACTGCGGGGGCCAGAATAAAAACTGGAATATAATGGCACTCTGGTCCTATTTAATTCATACTGAACGATTTAATGAGATCGAGCACTGGTTTTTAACATCTAGCCACACATTCTTGCCATCAGATAGAGACTTTGCCAAAATTGAGAAGTACCAACGAAATCAACCGCATGTGTACGACCCTGCCAACTGGAAATGTATCATTCAAGAATGTGGGAGAAAGAAGAAGTTCAGTGTAACAGACATGAAACAAGACAACTTCTATGACCTGGTGACACAAAAATTTGGACTCCTGAACACCAGTAGAAAGAGAAACATGTGTAAGTGGCATGGAATTTAAATTCACAGACGTAATTTGTTTCAAATTTGAAGCAAGTAATCCATGTTTCATCAAACTAAAAACAAGAGTGGAGATGGATTTTGAAGACTGTAACGTGAGAAAAAAGAGGCAACACCACAACGTTGAGCTTGGAACAAAAGTAAACTACTGTGTGAAAAATAAAGAAAAACAAACTGAAAGATGTGTTGAAACTCCTGGACTATGTCCCACCTGTCCATTGCCAGTTTTATCTCGGCTTGATTCCTGACTCTGAAGATACAAATGAAGTTCAAGAAGTGTAGGAAAGGAGCAGCTGATCTGTTAGTTTTAATGTTATTCATGTGCAGTTATAAGTTCCTAAATTCCATGTTTTGGAAAGAACATCATAGTAAAAAGATACAAACACACCTTTTTCCGTGATGGATTTATGTTGATTTATTTAAATTTCTTTTCAGTTGCCAGTTCCACCCCGATTTCCACTGCTACCAATTTAAATATTATTGGTGGAAATGTAACTGAAGATTGGTAATAGTTTTCATTTCTGTTTAAAATAGTTGAAATACCAGACATTGTTTCATTATCATAAAATAATATTCCTAAGATAAGTGTCACTCCCATTGGGGCAAAAAAGTGCCAAGCCACAGTATTCTATGACATAGTATTAAAACTATAATCTATCAGCTTCATTGTCTGTATTGATGAATGAGAATACTCATTTTTCATACTTGCATTCATAGTATTAAAAGTATTGACTTTTGACCCTACAAATAGCAGCCCAAAAGAAATTATGCCTACAAATCACATACAATGAACATTACTGAACCTTTCAAAGCTATTAATACATCATTCCCATGAATGGTACAATTTCATGATTTGAACAAACTTTCTAATTGCTCTCCCTTAAAATTAAGAAAATGTTGCTTGGCACTCTTTTGCCCTGACCCCTTCGTATGTTCTCTTGTTGAATTCTTCATCACTGTCCTCACTTGATGATAACAGAAGCGCTCATCATAACATGTTTATATCACTAAACCAAATTCTACCCTGAGAAACTAGTGTACATACTTAATAATTAACAAATGAAAAGGGGATCATCTTTTTGCAAAATTTATGAGAACTTTTCCCTTCATTTCTTTGCACTTTGCATTTCTATACCAATGGAAGAACATAACAGGCTTGAAAAGTGAAAAGATTCCTCACTTTTCACTTTGCAAACTAAATCTGAAAAGTGATGGTGGAACAAAATCTAAACTGAAAAGTGCAAAGTGAAAAGTTGCAAAGTTCATTCGTGGAACAGGCCTCTGGCTCAGTCTGGTGGTATTTGAAGGGGCTCAAATATGTCAGCCTTGTGTCTGTAGATTTACTAGCACATAAAAGAACTCCTGCGAGACAAAACTCTGGCACCTCGGCATCTCTGAAAACTTTCAAAAGTAGTTAGTGAGACGTAAAAACAATAACATTATTATAAAGCTTGTGTTCAGTTCCAAATCTCTCCGCAGTATTTATAGCTTATGATGTTGTTAATGGTGATTTGACTGTCAAATGGTGACGTTAAGCCTCCTCTAGGGACACCAAGACCTTGACATCAGTGTGGGGGCTTGTGTGTTTGTTGATCCCGAGGGCTGTGCCAACTCATGGGACCCATGCTCTATTAGCCTTGGAGTAGGGCCAGACAAACCTGAGAGGTGCCTGTGCTCTTTTCTTCATTTCTATTTTGTTCTTTCCTGTTCCAACCTCCTTCATTTTCATTTTTCGGACTGTCTAGCCAGCCTCTCTGCCTTGGGTAGAAAGTTTGTTTTCTGAGTGAATGCGTGTGTCTGGAGGTTTCATCCTACTCTAATTACATGTTGTGGGTCATGGCAAGGTGATCTGTGGCTGCTGGGTGTGTAGTCATTAGCAGCCTACCTCCAGATATCCGGCGCTGTCTGGGGCATGCATCCCTACCTCGACATGCGGGGCTGTGCCGATGGTTGAACATTTATTTCCCAAGCTATTTATGTGACAAAAGACAGAACCCTTCCCTTCTTTTTCTTTTTTTTCAAAGTTTCAAAACAGCATTCTTGAAATCAAAGAAACATAAGGGGTATACTCCACTTCTTATCGATTATAAACGTCGATTCCTAGTTGTTTATTAGATGAGAGTCCTTTTTTGTTTAGTAATGCAGTCAAGGGTATTGTTGGTGGTGAATTGGACGAGATGCATTAACTTCATGACGGATCCTTACTTATTAAGTCATCGATGGCTGAGCAGTCTGGTACTTAAAGCTAATATGTTCGGAAATGTGGTAGTTAACATTGAGGAGTACAAATCCCTTAACACCTGCAAGCGAGTTGTCTTCCACAAGCATTTGATGATACACGATCAGAAACCTAGCTCAATGTGGTGTGGACGACATGTTCCCCGTTCTACTCCCCTCCCACTTTCCCAACATACTCCAGCACCCACTACGATACCAACCCGCACAATCGCTAACAACGACAGATCGCCTGTCATAACATGCTCCACATTGGGAAGATTAGGTACACAAACCAAGGACAGCTAATGGAGTACGTAAGCTCCGAATACTAAATTAATAATTAGACACACCCATGAATTTTCTCTACACCTAAATACAATCTTTTATTTACAGGTCGGACAATATTCCAATTTACAGTACTCTGTTAACTTGAAACACAGCAGAATTAGAGGCAACCAGTTCCCCATTTTAATACATTTCACAACTAAAGAGCTCAAATAACATATACCTCTTACAAAGAAGAATGCCAACGTAACGACTATTTATATTTTATAATCAAGACAAGAGACTACATTTTAAATTTAACCTGATTTTATAGTCATTTTAATACTGTGTACAAACTCCAATTCTTTATCTTTGTACAACAGAACAGACTTTTTATATTTGAATAAGTTTTTAGCAAAATTTAGGATACTATGCTTTCACAACACATCCTTGAACTTTAAACATGTATTTTTGTACAAGACATTTTATTCAAACTTTGAAACATTATGTTTTCAGACAAAATTTAATTTTAGTCCATTGGAATGTTGTATAAATTAAATGCTATGACATTACAACAATATTTATTTATTTATTTATTTATTTACTGTGCTCTATAGGATTTCTAATCCCAATTACAGTGGCAATTGTTTACATGTGAGTATTTTTCAATGTTTCGAATCATTCTAATAATTTAATGGCAATGTATCATAAGGTAATTAACCCATTTGAGAAGTTTCAGTGCAATAATTGATCAACAGTACTGATTGTGACAATCACCACACCAATATTGCTGTTTCCTGCCTTTGGAAAAGAATAACCACAAACAGTTGTCTTAAGGTTTATTGCTATAAAGTCTTGTGTCGCTTTTTTTGTGTGGACATTACAGCTTGTCTACAACAGTTAATCTCGCATGTAAGTCAGTTCATAATGGCTCTCTCACCTGAAAACACAGCAAGGACCATAGCATTAGTGGAGGATGGGCGCAGTATATGTTATGTAGCAAAAGTTATAGGCTCGTCTTGTTCTAACGTGTACAGAACTGTTAATAGGTACAGAGAGGACAATATCTACACCATGAGACCCAGTTCTGGTCGTAGGAGAAGCTCTACTGAACGCAATGGCGCTTTCTCGTAATGCAAGCTTTTCGTGATCGGCACACAAGAGCTGTGGAGGCCAGAAATTGTTTGCAGCAAGTACAGGGCATTAACATCAGTGAAAGAACAGTAAGAAGGAGGTTGTATGGAGCGGATTTAAAGTCCAAGAGGCCCGCCACAGGATCTCTGCTTACATGTGAGCACCGCGCATCTCGGACGCAATTCACCAACGCCCATCGAAACTGGACTGTGGAGCAGTGGAGCTCAGTGCTGTCCATGGATGAATCCAGATTCTGTTTGAGGGCACCGGATGGAAGGGAGAGAGTATGGAAAAGGTCCGGGGAATGTTATTCACCCTGTACTTTCTTTGCAAGGACACTGTTCAGTGGAGGCTCTGTGATGGTCGATAGAGCATGTCTGGGATATGCTTGAGAGATGTGCTAGGAGTCGTTCCCTGACACACGGGCTCAACTTTGGGCTGCGCACCAGGAAGAATGGGAGTTCATTCCACAAAGGAATATTAGAGACTGTACCTGAGCATGCCTGATTAAATCACAGCTGTAACTGCAGATAGAAGTGGTAATACCCATTACTGCAGCAATGGAAATGTGTTGAAAACATGTGGATAAGTGGACTGCATATGAAACTGTGCAGAGCTCCAGGTTTTGACATTTTCAAATTTGTGTTGGTGGACTGTTGTGATTGTCTCGATCAATAATCTTTATCATATATTGCACTGAAACATCTCAGATGGGCTAATTAACTTATGATACATTACCATATTATTGTAATGAAGTAATATTAGATTTTTACCATATTTCAAATGGACTAACATTAACTTTTGTTTGAAAATACATAGAGTTTCGCATTTTTGCTGGTGAGTGTATGTACTATAAAGTTAAATCCACTGAAGATAGCCTAAAATAGGTTGAAACTTGTTTGGTCAATGAATATTTGACCCCTCGCCCCCATAGATAGAGGAGAAAACTTTGTATCGAATAGGAGGATCTAATGAAGTCTAATTCAGTACTGTCCATACAGATATGAAGCTAATATTATGTAATGTACTGATATAATGTAACAAACTTTGGTTGCAGTTGCTTCATTGTTGGCATTTCAATGGTAGAGATTTAGGTGAGGTGGAATTTTGCATGCTTGGTTTTTTTATGACAGAATGCCATAATACCTGCCCTGATGGTGTATCAAGCAATTGCATTGATCTGCATTCATGGCTATTTCCTGGGTGGCAGATTCGCTACCAGTTGCTTACTTAGTCTTTTCTTAAATCTATCAGAGAAGTTTGAGATTTATTGAACATCTCCTTTGGTAAATTATTCCAGATTTGGACGCAACCAAACTACAAGAGTCACTTCCCATCTTGAACACAATTAGACCTAGTCCATTTCATCTGGCAAAACAATTTCACCTTTCCATCACATCAAGGCTGAATGTTACAAGAACTTACGGTACATAGCTATACACTACTGTTTTAATGATTTATTTAAAAAAAATTTAAGATACCTTTATTTTAGGATAGTAATTAAGTGGCTTTTCATGAACTTCAAAAACTCCATTCAAGCTTATATCTCTATTAATATCATTCCATGCCATCTCTGCACTGACAGCTAACAAGATGAAAGATTTGAAAATGTAAACGCCACCGGGACTTTAACCTGAATCCCTTTCTCTTCACACATGTGCATAGTCAGGAAAGACTTACACTTCTGCTTTTAATGTTGAAACGACTGTCTTCATAGACCTACTGAACTGGGACTGGGTTACTAAAAAAACCACTTGATACCTATAGTGTATTTAAAGATTGGCAAATGCCAGAAATTAATTACAATTTTTGATAAGTTAAAAGATAGTTTCTTATAAAGCAGTTGTAATTGTAAGATTAAAGACCTCGAAATATCACAGTATTTATTCTGGGTGTTAAATGGATTGTTTTCTGCAACTTCGGTGAGTATTCTTGTTGGCAAGGGGTATCAGTATCATGTAGGCATTATTTACAGGAAATTAAACAGTTCAGGAGATATACTGAGATTTTAAAGTTTGTTCCTTGTTTCTTTTTAGCAAGACCGTGAAAAAAGGTATGCAGTCTAACCACAAATTAAATATCAACAGCCGGGCTGAGTGGTTCAGGCGGTTGAGGCGCTGGCCTTCTGACCCCAACTTAGCAGGTTCAATCCTGGCTCAGTCCGGTGGTATTTGAAGGTACTCAGATACATCAGCCACATGTTGGTAGATTTAATGGCACGTAGAAGAACTCCTGTGGGACAAAATTTCCGCACCTCAGCATCTCCGAAAACCATAAAAGTAGTTAGTGGGACATAAAGCCAATAATATTATTGTTATTTAAATATCAACATCTTTATTAACTCCACCCAAGAAACAAAAGTAGTGAGTTATTTCATGGTAAGGATCTTATGTTTTGTCACCAAAATGTTTCTTTATGAAAGTTAACACAGATGGCAGAGTTAAGTAATTTGTTGTATCATGCCATTGTGCTATAACAGCAATACAGTAATCAATAGTTTTTACATTTTTTCCTGAAGGGTTGCATTTCTGAATATCACCATGTATGATTGTTGTTGTTGTTGTTGTTCTTATTGTTGTTGTTGTTCCGGGGTATCTGTGGAACAGAGAGATGGTGAAAGAAGGTGCGGGTTTGAATGGGTCTAACTACAATACCAAGAATTGAATTTAAAATTTTAACAAAGGTTATATTTCTTTCAATATTTTAAAAAAACTAAAGAAATTTCCACTAGGCGAAATCACAATGAAAAAACAAAAACAAAACAGGTACAATGCTAATCTTGAAAAGAGATTTGGAAAAATCCAAGATTCAGAACTTTAACAATTTTGGGCTTCAAGTCCCTAGTTTTACAATTTCTGAGCTACGAGCTCAACTTTACACAATTTCAATAAAAATGAGGAGCAATTTAGTCAAGGGCAGAAATTCTCTAATTCAAGAGCACTTGCTCCCTAAATACAATATCTAGCCTTCCAGAGGCACTCTTTACTATTACAAAACTTTGAAAAAGAGCTAACAGGCTCTCAGTTTCTTACAGCCCGCTCAAGGCAATATTACATCACAAGGCACAAATTACAAATAGAAATAGTTTTATACAGGGGTATCTAGTACCCAACCTACAGGGCCTTTGCGAAAAAGAACAGGTTATATAAACGGCCCGTACACTGCGCTCCAAGATAATGAAAAAGTTAAAAACCTACAGGCCTCTCGGCCGATGAAACTGGCGCTAGTCCTAAACTACTGTGGTGGCTCGTATGGTAATAACTTTAACATATTACAGGAACGAAAGGTTGCAAAAACGTGGTCACCTCAAACCAAGATGAAGGGGAGCTCGAGAGGGTAACTCACTCTCTATCCTCGATTTACAGTTAAAGATTTTATGAAGTTTTACATTTTAGAAAAGTATGTTACATAGTTAAGATTCAGACCTTCTCCTCAGATAAAGTTACGGAGACAGCAAGAAAGAATTTTCATGGCCATTACCTGGTAGATGTTCTGCCGGCTGAAGAAAGAGGCGCCCTGCCTCCTGCCTAAACACACACACTTAGAAAGACGATGATCAGTTGACAAGGAAACTTGAAAATCCGCAACTTATATACCTTCAGGGAAGGTTTGAGAGAATTCAGGACTAATCCAGACACGCCCTCTCAAAATTTATTGGTGAACACAGAGTGAACAAGAAATGCGGAATAGGTTGAAATACAAATTACAAGATTCCTGATTGGCTAGATTCAAAACTGGTGGAAAGAAAGAGAAGTGTTGCCAACCCAAAAATAAATGGCCGGGCTAAGTGGCGCAGACGGTTGAGGCGCTGGCTTTTTGACCCGAACTTGGCAGGTCCGAACCTGGCTCAGTCCGGTGGTATTTGAAGGTGCTCAAATACGTCAGTCTCGTGTCGATAGATTTACTGGCACGTAAAAGAACTGCTGCAGGACTAAATTCTGGTACCTCGGCATCTCTGAAAACCGTAAAAGAGTAGTTAGTGGGATGTAAAGCAAATAACATTAATTAATTAAAAATAAATGAACATAGATTCAGTTATGAAAACCTAGAAATACGAAACTTCTTTAAGTTATAAGTTCTTTCACCTTGCACCAGAGTGCATGATCAGAGTTTTTGGTAGTGTCATCTGTGAAAAAATGTCCAAACTTCTTGATGTGTAGCAAACAAAACAAGGAGAAATTCAATCAGTTTAGGACACTTCACAATAACACAATTACTTAATATTTCAGTAGTGACATCTTCTGATTAAAGTTCCAAATTCATGTAGTATCAGTTTTGAATTTTGGTCGATAGAGGAGTTCATTAAGGCGCTTATTTTGAATGAGCAGAGTTGTGGTGTACCTTCCGGTACAACAACAACAACAATAATAATAATAATAATAATAATAATAATAATAACAAATTATTAATTAATTATTATTAATTATTATTATTATAATTATATTATATTATAACAATAATCCGTCCCTTGAAAATTATTAGATAACTGAATTGGGATTATTCATGTTGTACATTAATTAACGTTACAAAGTTTTCTAAAATTTTACACTCGTTTATGCTTACTTTAAAAATTATACGATCTTATTCTCTTTCAAAATCGCGTCATTACAGCATTGAATCTATCTTTAAGTTTGCAAGAAATACGAGGGTTGGGGCAAAAGTCATGGCAACTATTTTTTTTCTTGAATATATTATAATTATTATTATTAATTATAATTCTGGCTCTTGTAATGGATACTTCCAAGCTTAGGCCGGTGTAGTGTGTTATACTCATACTTCCCGATAAATTTTGTACAAACGTGATTTTTAAAGTTAAAAATTGGAAGATGGATCCTTCCTTCTATTTAATCTTGTACAAACGATATGTGTTCACAAGGCTTCTGACCATGATGCACATTGATCTCTCTTGTTTCAGATGTGGTGTCTGAAAGATCCAAATATCCAGGTTTCATTGCATCACGTTTAAGTTGGTAATTTTTAATTGTCTTTGTTTCAGAGTCAACATGAAGATCTCACTGATGAATGTAATAAGTTAAGAGTGACCCAGCTCCAGGGTCTGGAGGAGAGGAGCAAGTTGGAGTCTGCAGTACAGGCTGTCCAGCAAGAGTTGGAGCAGTTCCATATAGCCAAGGAAAAGGAAATGGAGTCTCTCAAAGTGAGTATTATAGAATCTGAAACATTTCTAATTGCGAACAGTATAATGCCCCCTAATTTCCCGGCTGAGCTCACCCAGCGCACGAGGGATCCAGAGGTGGACCGTTCGTTAGCGGTCTGTCTTAATTTTTGGAGGCATTTAAAGGACAAGGTTTGACAACAACAAAGAAGAGAACAAATACGAGGGTTGGGGCAAAAGTCATGGCAACTATTTTTTTTCTTGAAGATACCAGTCCGGTTGGAAAATGTGACATATACAGACGAAAGGACAAGGTGTTAACGACATGTGTGGACAATGAATAGTACTGAAATATCGTAACACACTAATTTATTACGGTAGTATATAGGGCAATATGGCCTTCCCAGTGGAAAAGAATGACAACACAGTACACAGAGTTGACATGACAAACCTGGGCCTAAAGAATCTCAAAGTAGTCCCCTGCTACTGACACCACACAATGTGGGAGGCGCTGAATACCATCTGCCTCAGCGTTTGCTGCACCATGGGTGAATCGGGTCACCTGTTGGCACACAGCATTAGCAATGTCCTCTCGTGTTTCAAACCGCCTACCACGTAGTGGTTCCTTGATCTTTCGAATGAGATCAAAGTCACAGGGCGAAATGTCGGGAGAGTACGGTGGGTGCTCCAATTCTTCCCATCCCCAGCGTAGCAGTAGCTGCCTTACACACTCTGCTTTATGTGATTTTGCATTGTCGTGCAGGATTTTTGTACTGTCCACAAGATCTGGACGTTTCTCCCAAATGCCACGTCGTAACTTTCACACCAGGAAGTCCCTGTAGTGTTGTGCGGTCACTGTTCTGCCATGGGGAACAAAGTGGCAAACAATGACACCCCTGACGTCATACACGACGATCACCATCAATTTGACTGGGGAAGGATTCTGACGGACCTTCTGCCTCCTTGGTAATCCAGCATGTCGCCTCTCCGCGGACTGACGTTTCAGTTCTGGTTCGTATGCCCTGGCCCAAAATTCATCGATGGCGATTATTCGTGACAAGAATTGATCGCCGTTCTGTTGCCAGCATGTAAGGTGGTCAGTACGTATTGCATAGCGCACCCACCTGTGAACTTCCGTCAGTGCATGCGGTACCCACCGCGATGCAATTTTGCGCAGTTGCAGCTCATTACACAATATCTTGTGGACGGTGCGTTTCTTGATGCCACTTGCCCTCTCTAACTCCTGTAGCGTCCATCGTCTGTCTTCATCCAGGAGCTGCTCAATGACGGCACGTGCCATGTCGGTCCGCACACTGACAGGTCGTCCCGAACGTTGCTCATCACTGGTTGACACACGTCCTTGCTTAAACTTTCCTACCCACCGTGCTACTGTACGGTATGGTAGGGCATTATTCCCAAGGGCTTCCACTAATTCAGTGTGACATTCCATCGTCTTTCTCCCTCAGAGAACGGCTATTTTGATGTAAGCACGCTGCTCAACACGGGTTGCTTCCATCTCGCACGACATTCACCAACTGACTGATTTCACAGCCCTTGCTGCGCTACTACCAGCTATCTCAGAGCCATCTGTTGTTCTGCATACACACTATGCTTGCAGAACTTCCACATAACACATATACGTTTATGATCCGTTCACATATCTACAAGAAAAAAAATAGTTGCCATTACTTTTGCCCCAATCCTTATATTATTACACAACAATCAGAGAAATGAACCAAACACAGACAACACTGGGATAGCCTGACGCACCATGCTGAACAAGCGGTCAGATTAAAACACAAAATTCTATAAATAACAATTCAAAATCATCAAAACGACATCACACACACCACACACACATATGCTACGTGGATATTATTTACAAAATTTACAAACGGATCGTAGGGTTTTACTTTTATTTCATGACTATTATCACAAAATACGATCGAATGGATTAAACAGATGAACATTCATCAAGTCAGATATATTTAACAAGTTATGTGGCTTGTGACTGAATTGGAATTGTCACTTCAGTGAGCATTATGTCAGCATTACGACGACGATGTATTCAAAATTCCCAGATTTTAGTCAGAAGATTTGGCAGAATAATAATAATCATGCACATCGCTTGAGTTGAAACTATTGTCATTGGACACGTGGTCATTGAGCACCAATAAATTATTATTATCCCTAAACTGCATGAAATATAACTCAACACGTGCTCCACATTTCTCTCGGAAGGCATGGTAACCCATGACACATGCTTCCAAAAATTCAACAAATATCCCGCAGGAGTACCATATTTTAGGCAAATTATGCAATAATAGAACACACATTAATATTCCACAAGAAACATTCTAATATCATTTATCACTCATACCCATTAAATTGTTAATTTAACCCGGTCTGAAATGTTCATTATTATTATTATTATTAGTGATTTCTAAATCTACCATCAGTCTCTGAATTAATCAGTGAATTATATGACACAATCCTGCATAATTGTAGATTAATGCATTAGATGAAGCAATATCGAAGTTTACTAGGTGAGACAGGCAACAGGTAGGGACCCTTTTAGAGGCAGTCATACCCAGGGAGTGGTGCCCCTGCCCATGTGAGTCCCAGAGCACACTGCCCTGGTGTGTAACATCTGGTAAAGGGTCCCAGCTCAGGGTAACGAGTGAAGCCTCAACGGCAGCAAAAGCGGAGAATATGATTTGGTACGGGTGAGCTGGCGGAGGTGGCAACCCATTCGTCTGGGGGTAATACAGATAGAACCCTCTGCCGTGTGGGATGAGGGGGGATCCTCAAAGGCTAAGGGAGTAAACCCTGAAGGACAACCCTCAATTACGTTAGAACTAGCAAGCCAGTAAAGCATATTTTTCGTTGCTTTCAAAACACATAAGAGCCTCGGAATGCATTTATCAACTAAATTAAGATGCAAACATGAGCAGACTCATGTCAGGGATGATGGTGTATGGCCTGATGATAGACAGGGTCTTGCAAAAATGCAAAATTCCAGAGGAGACTAAAACGGATTGGGACCATCAACTTACTCAGTCTCAGGAAAATGTGAAGAACTATTGGACCTCATGGAAAGGAGGAAATTAATTATACTGGGGCCGAGTGAAACCGAATGGAGAGGGAAAGGAATGAAGAAATTAAGAAAACAGTATACACTCTATTGGCATGGAAATGACAAAGAAATGAGAAATGGTGTTGGTTTCATCATGAGTAAAGATTTAGAAGGAGTCGCTGACATTCAATATTTTAGTGAGAGAATAATAAAGGTGATTGTGCATTTAGGGAAAGAAAAACTAACTTTGTTACAGATATATGCACTAGATGTTGTCAAGAGGATAAGAACCAGTTTCCTGATGATTTGGAAAAAGTTATTAGTAAAGAGAGAGTTATCATTATAGGAGATCCGAATCCACAGATTGGGACAGATAGAACAGGATATGAGAACGTAATGGGACCTCATGGATATGGTGGAAGAAATATAGGTGAGCATCTCCTTGACTTCTGTGTGAGGAAGGGGTTGGTGGTGAAAAATAGTTGGTTCAAGAAGAAACAGAGCCATAAGATAACACGATACAGTTGGGATGGACTACAAAAGACTGTAATTGATTATGTCATCTCAGATGAAGAAAAGAGCAGAATAGTAACAGATGTCAGAGTAATACCCAGCGAAAGTCTTGACAGTGACCACTGTCTATTAGTAGCGGACCTGAGAAACTTCTATGAGCCAAAAGTACAGAAGTGGAAAATGCCAAAAATCAAAGTATGGGAACTCCAGAAAACAGATCAGAGAACTGAGTGTCAGAACTGGATAAAAACCCTGTTACCAAACGAGGGAAGAAAAAAACTAGAGGCAGAATGGACCAGACTAAGGGGAGACATTGGTTAAAGGAAGCATCTGAAGTTTGTGGAAAGACAAGTGTGAAAACAAGGGAGAGGGAAACACTGTGGTGAAATGAAAGAGTGAGAGCAGCAATCGGGGAAAAGAAATCTCTTGTGGAAAGAAAGGGATCGGGAGAAAAATAAACTGGACCTTACTAGAGATGAGCCAAAATCAGAAACCTTGAACAATTATACCAAAATAAGAAACTGGATGTTAAAAAACAGTTACAGAAGAAAAGACCAAGGCATGGAATATATTCACTCAGAAACTGGAAGAAGATAGCAGAGGCAATAAGAAACTACTGTATAGTGTTATCAGAGGTAAAAGGAAACCAATGAATACCATAAAGGCACTTGAAGATGAAAATGGAAATCTGTTTTTTTTTCTTTCAAAATGGCGCCCGGTAATGACGACGTTGTGTTTTATTCTCCAAGTAAATTAACCGTAAAATGTGACGAAAAGTGCGGAAAATGTCGAAAATTAGTGAAAAATGGAATGTTGTGTGATTCATGTGATCGATGGTGGCATTATAAGTGCGGAAATTGCCCTAGAGACGTAAAAAGTAATGAAAATGTTGACTGGATTTGTGAGCAGTGTGTTCGGAATGTTGTTGTTGGGGACGGCGTTGACGAAGCACCGAAAACAGTTGATGAGGAATATAAAAGTGCATTAGAAATTATAAACATTCTAAAAAAGGACAATGAGACTCTTAAAGTTGAAAATCAAGAATTAAAAGAAAGACTGCGATCGCTAGAATTTGGGACTGACCCTTCTTTGAGTGATGTACCGGTACAAATAACAAATTCAAGCACGTGGTGTCGAGTAGTTCGTGGATGGCCGGCTAAGAAGAAATCTACAACTGAATTTCCGGAAATAAACATCAGAAATAGGTTTTCTGCCCTAAATAATTTAATTCTGGAAGAAAGTGATCGCGCGCGTGAAACCAAATCATCGCAATCCGTTGCCGTGCCGAGTTTAAAATTTAGGCCTAGAATTCAGATTCAAGACCCAGTTAGGCCTAAATCAGCGAAGGTAGCTGTGTTTGGTGATAGCCAAGGAAGGGGAATTGCGGGAGTGATAAACGACGAGAATATAGCAGCAACCGGAGAAATATATCCAGGAGCTTCTATCAGCAGTGTTGTGGAAAACGTAGAAGCAGCAACTAGGAACTTCGGGAGCGGCGATGCAGTGCTTATCATCGGTGGGACGAACGACGTAGGTCGCGACGACGCCAAGAATGTAAGATCACAACTTAAACATACACTAGGGAAGCTGACCCACACTAACGTTTTTGTAGTGAACGTGCCCCACAGGCATGATTTGAGTAGAGACTCATGTGTGAACATTGAAGTGGACAAGGTCAATACAGATATTGTTAAAATTTGTAAACATTTTCGGAATACTCAGGTTATTGAATGCAGCAGTTTTGAGAGATACTGTTATACAAAACATGGCCTTCATCTAAACAATTCAGGTAAACGAAAGATAGCAAATATTGTTCTAGATTTTATTAATCTTAAGATATGTATTGTAAAACAGGCAACTCCCTTGAGTTATAATACTGACCAGGAAAACTAGTAGAAAGAGCCAGCTGTACTTCAAGCTGGCTCAGTCAACTAGAAAAAGAAACTCAGGATAGTAAGGAATTTCAAGTTACCCAATTGCAACAGTCAAGTTTTAGGGAGGAAGGGGGTCTGAGATTGCTCTTGGTAAACTGTCAAAGTGTAGTAAATAAACAATTAAAATTCGGTACATTGATGGAATCTTATGAACTGATGTGGTGATAGGAGTGGAATCATGGTTGAAAGAAGGGGTGGGTAATAGAGAAGTATTTCCAGAAGGGTACACAGTCTATCGTAGAGACCGAGGAGATAAAAAGGGAGGTGGGGTGTTTATTCTGGTGAAGGAAACTTACTGTTCACATGAATGGTTTACCGATGAAAGGGATGAAATATTAGGGATAAAATTAGTTTGTGATAATATGAAGGAGGTGGGAATTATAGGAACATACAGGCCTGGAAGAGAGGAAAGAGACATGGAAATCTTTGAAAAAATAATAGATTATACTCGTAAAAACAATAATAATGATATGGTAATAATTGGGGGAGATCTAAATTTGCCTGAAGTTGAATGGAAAGGAGCTGCAAGTGAAGCCCATGGACAGAAACTGGCAAATAAGTTAATTTGGGAGGGAGGATTTACACAAGTAGTACAAGAACCGACTCGTCTCAATAATTTACTAGATGTATTCTTGGTTAAACCATGGGAAATTGTTGATAAAACTGAGGTAATTGAAGGAATAGGAGACCATAAGGCTGTAATAATGGATGTAGGACTCGTACCAAAAAGGCTTAATAAGAGGGTTACACAAGACAAGAAATTGTACAGAAAAACTAAAGTTGATGAATTTGGGACTTACCTTAAATCACAATTCAGTTGTTGGATAAGTGAAGGGAGTAACGTGGATACACTTTGGGCTAAATTTAAAGGAATTATTTGGGAAGGAGAGAAGAGATTTGTACCTGTTAAGAAGGGTAAAATGACCTCAGACCCTGTTTATTATACAAGAGAAATAAGAAAATTAAAAAGAAAATGTAGAATAGTAAACAGGAAAATCAAAGAGGGTAGGGAGAGTAGAGAAACTAGAAAACAGCTAATGAGGGAACTGAATAGAGTGAAAAAGGAAGCAAAAGAGAATTATATGAATGGCATACTTCAAGAGGGTAATGACCACAAAGGGAAATGGAAAAAGCTGTATTCATATATCAGGAATCAAAAAGGAAAAGGAATCCAAATTCCTACAATGGTGGGAGAAGGGGGTGAACACTATTTAACAGATACTGAGAAAGCAAACCTATTTAGTAGGGAATTTAGAAATTCATTAGATGATTGTCAAGAGTTGGAAACCGAAACAGAAGATAGAGAGGGAGAGAGACAGAGGGAAACAAGAAGCTTCTCATTCACAAACGAAGATATTTTCAGAGAAATCCAACTGCTTCAGCAAGGAAAAGCAGCAGGAAGTGATCAAATTACTGGGGAGGTATTAAAGACAATGGGGTGGTACATAGTGCCTTATTTAAAATTTATCTTTGACTATGTCATAAATAATAGTGTAATACCAAAGGAATGGAAGAAATCTATAATACCAATTTATAAAGGAAAGGGTGATAAAAAAAAACCAGAGAACTACAGACCAATCAGCCTGACCAGTATAGTTTGTAAAATTCTGGAGGGTTTAATATCGAAGTACATCAGAGGGATATGTGATGATAAAAATTGGTTCATGAGGAGCCAGTATGGATTTAGAAAGAAATTTTCTTGTGAGGCACAACTGGAGGGATTTCAGCAGGACATATCAGATCAGTTGGATTCAGGAGGTCAGTTAGATTGCATAGCCATAGATCTTTCCAAAGCCTTTGATAGAGTGGAACATGGAATATTATTAAAGAAATTGGAGGGAATAGGATTGGACGTAAGGGTTACACGTTGGATAAAAGCAATTCTAAATTCAAGGGTTCAGAAAGTCAAAGTAGGAAATAATGTATCTCAGGAAGAGAAAGTTTGGAAGGGAATTGCACAGGGTAGTATAATCGGTCCGTTACTTTTCTTAATATATGCAAATGATTTAGGGAACAATATAACATCAAAAATAAGATTGTATGCAGATGACATAATTGTTTATAGGGAAATAAACAACATTGAGGATTGTTCAGAATTACAAAGGGACCTTGAAAGTATCCAACAATGGGTTGAAGAAAATAATATGAAGGTTAATGGAGGCAAATCAACTGTTACAACTTTTACAAACAGGAGCTTTAAAACTGAATTTGAATATACTTTGGATGAGGTAGTTATCCCAAAAGATGGCAAGTGCAAATACTTAGGTGTGAGATTTGAAAGTAATTTGCACTGGAAGGGTCATATTGATGACATTGTTGGGAAAGCATACAGATCATTACATGTCATAATGAGGCTACTTAAAGGATGCAACAAAGAATTAAAAGAAAAAAGTTACTTGAGTATGGTTCGTCCATTATTGGAATATGCAAACAGTGTTTGGGATCCTCACCAAGAATACCTAATAAAAGAAATAGATAGTGTGCAGAGGAAAGCAGCAAGATTTGTAACAGGGGATTTTAGGAGAAAGAGTAGTGTATCAGAAATGTTAAAGTTACTTGGGTGGGAAACTTTAAGTAAGAGAAGGGAGAAAACTAGACTTATAGGATTATATAGAGCCTATACAGGAGAAGAAGCATGAGGAGATATCCGTGAGAGGCTTCAGTTGGAAAATAATTATATCGGCAGGACTGACCACAAATATAAAATTAGAAGGAATTTTAGCAGAAGCCATTGGGGTAAATTTTCATTCATTGGGAAGGGTGTGAAGGAGTGGAACAGTTTATCAGGGGTGATCCTTTTCCAAAATCTGTACAGATATTCAAGAAGAGAATAAACAGCAACAGAGAAAATAAATGAAGTGTTAGAGGGCATTCGACCAGTGCAGGTTATTGTAAATAAAAAAATGTGTGTGAATAAATTAATTCCATCCCCTGGTCTAAGGAGTTTGGACAGCCAAAGTAGGGGACTGCCTGTAGGGGTGAAGTACAGTGGGGACTTTGAGGGCCCTGGGACCGCTACGGTAGCTGTGAAGGCCCTTCAGGAACTCTGAAAAGTGGTTTTAAAAGGGGCTCTGGTTAAGACGCAGCAGGTCGTTATGCTACTTAGGATCCAGAACGGGTAAAAAAAAAAAAAAAAAAAAGTAAATAAATAAATGCAATGTAAATATTAATGTTATACCAGTTGTATAGTATCATTTGAAGTAATTCCACATATTGTATATCAGTTGACTATATTTGTAAGTAGTACAGGATATATTATAAGTAGAATTTTGTAAACAATATAAATTTATTAAGGATGAGCTGTGTGTTTAATAGAAAACATTGTTAGCGTAAATTGTATAATATTGTATTATAGGAAAAATTTTCTTCTCTTGTTAATTTAATATTTAGTGCTTGACAATAATGTATTTTAGTGTACCATTTGCCATCGAGGTAGACACCTCATTTGCAAATAAAGAGATTTTGATTTGATTTGAAAGTGACATGAGAGAAGTCCTGGAGAACCAGTTCGACCACCTCCTGAATAGACCAGTTCAAGAACGAAATACAGAACTGGAAAACCAAGCCTACAATGAGGAACCTCCCATCACCTGGATAGAAACTGAGACAGCCTTAAAATCTATGCCTGAATGAAAATCTTCAGGTGCAGATGAAGTGAATGCGGACATGATAAAGGCAGCAGGCAACCAGGGTATACATTGGCTGCACAGAGTACTAAATGCCATATGGACAGACAACAAAATACCTGCAGATTGGAGGAAGGTCATTATAATTCCCCTGTTTAAGAAAGGCAGCAGACGGAAACCCACCAACTACAGAGGAATAACACTGGTGTCTTATGGGCTAAAAATTCTAGAGAAGATCATAGAATGGACATTGAGAACCATCATTGAACGACAGTTAGAGGAGGTGCAATATGGATTCAAAAGTCACAGGTCAACAATAGATCTAATTTTTAGCACTTGCATGGTGATGGAAAAGTATTGGGAGAAAGGCAAGAACCTGGTCATTGTATTCCTGGATATAGAAGAGGTCTATGGTAGTGTTATAAGAGATAAGATCTGGGAATGCCTGAGGAAAAGAAATGTGCCTGAAGAACTAGTAAGGAAAATGCATATGTTGTACAAAGACTGTACTAGCTGTGTACAAATTGGGAAAGGTCGATATTCATGGTTTGAGACCAAGAGTGGAGTTCAACAAGAAAGTGCACTGTCCCCACTGCTGTTCATCACTGTTATGGACAATATAATGAATGTCAAGGAAAAGTTAGGTGAACTGAATGCAGTGGCCTTTGTTGATAATATCATGATTTGGGGTGAAACAGAAGAGGAAGTACAGACCAGACTCAACATATGGAAATCCCACTGCCAGGAATATAACCTCAACATCAGCGAGACCAAGACAGTGGTGATGGCAGTCAACAGAGAAGGGTGTCCAGCAAGTGTAAAACTAGGAGACCACCATTTAGAGTGTGTGGATAGTTTTCCTTACCTTGGAAGTGTAATCTCCAGTGATAATTTGGTCAGAAAGGAAATTACAAACAGAGTGCAAGAGGGATCAGAATTCTACCAACAAGTAAGAACGCTTCTATGGGATGATGTGATTCCAAAACCGGCCAAACTGATGATGATTAACAGCTATTTCGTACCAATATTGACCTATGGTATTGAAGCGTTGCACCCTCACAAAAAGAGATTCATCAAGACTGCAAGCATCAGAGATGAAATTTCTTGGATCCACCATCCAGAAGACCAAGATGGACAAGTTAAGAAATGAGGAGGTGAGGAAAGATGCCGGAATAAAGACATCTGTTAGACCTAATCGGCACATCCGGTCTACGGTGGTACAGGCATGTGATGAGGATGTAGCCTAGAAGAACAGCCAGAATATGTTTGGAAAGACAGGTGGAGGGGAAAAGACCTGCAGAAGACCTAAAACCCAATGGATGGACATGATCAAGGTAGATCTAGTTACCAGGGGATGGACAGTGTATGATGTTCTTCATGACAAGTTGTATATGGACAGCAAGAACTGAAAGAGGCTCATAAGCAGTACCTGGGAAACTGGAACTGTACAGTGATGATGATGACTAGTGAGACACAACCCAAATCTTGTCCCACAATGTTTTACAGCTCATTCGGGACAAATATTTCAGGTTCCCTATGGGAATCAACATCTATATCATCTGATGGCCAGGCAGGCATCAATTTTTGGTAATGAGACAAAGTCTCCCATAGTGCACTGGCACTGCTGGTGTCTCCAAGTAGCCTACGCAGTGGCCTCCACGGTATGCACTAGCCATGCGTTTTGTTGGGTGTGCTATTTACCAACTGATGAGCCCAACTTAGCACACTGGGGCGAAACGCTGGCAACCAGGAATGAGTTAGCTGGAAAATTTATAATGTCCAATAATGGATCATTTATATTAGTATTACAGTGGAACTTCGATTCTCCGTTTCTGGAGGGACCATGGGAAAAAACGTACAATACGGGAAAATGGAAGATCCGGGAACGAATGAACTATCTACAATTTGGCTAAACATCACCAGAATGAAATATGTATACTTATAATCTCAAACACCCCTAAACCAAACCAAACTACAGCCCCAATGGGCCTTCCGCCTACCAAGCAACCGCCCTCGGTCCGAAGGCCTGCAGATCACAAGGTGACACATGATCAGTGTGACGAATCCTCTCGGCCATTATTCCTGGCTCTCTAGGTCGGGGTCGCCATATCACCATTAAATAGCTCCTCAAAGGTAATCGTAGAATGACTGAACCTGGAACCAGCCCTCATATCCAGGTAAAAATGCCTGACCTGGCCAGTAATCGAACCCGGGCCCTCCGGGTGAGAGGCAAGCAAGTTAGACCCCGGGGCTGGCTTCAAACATTAATTACTGGTACGCAACTTAAAAATCTCGAAACTTTACTCTCATTTTAGCAGGGAAACTTCCTCAGTTTACTCTAAAAACGTCGTCATATTCCTTTGAAAACTTCTTTCAGTTCAGCAACTTTGATCAGCCAAACTCTTCGAAAAATCTAATACCCGTAACACCATGCCAAATAACAATCGACTACAAGTAGTTTTTCATTCTCTAATCTAATAAAATAAAGCACATTCGGTACAAAAGCGTCCAACATGATGGCAAATTTTTTTTTAAATTTTTAATCTTCCATTGTAATTGGGTCACCGGTATGCTGTTCCTAGTCAGTTTATGGAAATCTTGTACCCAGTAAATTAGGCCTTTATCATCTTTTAAAGGTTATGTTAAACTCGAGAATATGGTTTCGAAAGTATCAATCCTCAAGTTCTCGAATGCATTATATTTAGTTCTGCCCATCAGTAATCACAATCAAATTGGAAAGAGAAAAAATATCATTCACACTTCCAAAATTACGATTATTCGCAACCTTGGGCTCAGCTGGAAATCCGCGCTCGCTGTACAAGTCGGTACGAGTGCAAAATATACGAAGTTTTTAAATGTAACGTGCGCAAATAAAACGACTGCGGCTTTTATAACATTTCAACACAAAAATGTGAAATTCCTAGTCTTATATTAGGACGAGAACAGTAATAAGCAATCCCAAAACCTCCCATGGCTTTATGTATGTAAGGTGCAACATCTGTTCTGGTCTTGATAACATAGGCTAATTGTATACGATAATATTAAAATACTAAATTTGTGTTACTTAAGAAGGAGTAGCTTCAATTGCTGCCTGAAAGCCCAGTGACTATACAGTGCCCTGAGGGAAATGCCGATAACCTGTTCGGCGATACACTCGGAAAAAAGTAAAAAAACCCTAGACACAATGTAGACGTTTTGCAAGTACGAACATTTGATGAAACTCGTTCCGTTTTCAAATAGAGCTGTCGAAATGCGCTCTATGTTCTTACAATTGTTGTGGACACTCTCTGCTTCATGATTTCCGAGGATTCTGTAAACAATACTACCCGAATGCGATGCTAAGATGATCCCTTATGCAAGTTCACCGCCGATCGCTTTACCAGTACAGTACTTCTTCAAATCACCGCAATGACGGGACATCAACACCAAGATCTGTAAGTATGCCGTAGCCGTCCTTTCGTAAGATACAGTTTCTTGAAAAACGCGTGATCGAGGATTTAGCGTTGATGGGACTGAAATTTCTAGACGGTTGATCCGAGAAATCGTTTTTTCGAGGAATGAATAAAGCGGGATTTTTACAGCGTGATTTAATTAGGAATTTCACCTTAATGTCACTCATTGTCTTTTGACAGTGACATTTTAGAAAGGGTGTTTACCCTAAAATGGCAGTGGGCAGGCCATATTGCTCAGAGAACTGATGGTAGGTGGACAAAGCTTGCGCTTGAGTGGAGTCCAAAAGATCATCTGAGACCTAGGGGAAGACCATCGGACAGATGGGATAAAGACATCCGTAAGATTACTGGAATCAATTGGCTGAACATCGCTCAAGACCGTCCCAGATGGAGAGACCTCATGAAAACCTACCTTGCGTCGGACTTAAAGAGGCCACATCGTAAAAACGATTGAATATGGCTGATAGTGATAGTGATTTAGTTAGGATGCTCGCAGGATCATGTAATTTGAATGAATAATACGGGAAAACGGATTTTCCGGGAATATATAATCAAGGTTCTACTGTATAAATTTACTCATTCGAGACAAATATTTCATGTTCCCTATGGGAATCAACATCTGTATCATCTGATGGCCAGGCAGGCCATAGTCTCTTGTAGTGTATTGGCACTGCCGGTGGCTCCAACTATCCTACACAATGGCCTCCACGGTATGCACTAGCCATGTGTCCTTGTGGGTGTGCTATTTACCAACTGATGAGCGCAACTTAGCACACTGGGGCGAAACGCTGGCAACCAGGAATGATTGGAATAATAACAGTAAGTTACATGTCAAACCAGGAATGAGTTAACTGGAAAATTTATAATGTCCAATAAGGGACCATTTATATTGGTATTACAGAAAACGATACCGAAGGTCGCATTTTGTGGGAAATGCTTCAGCTCTCTAATTCAAACAGCGTCAGCTAACTATCTTAACCACGTATGTACCATGAAAACATATATCAAGCGCCAGTAGAAAAGTGATAAACTTCTTGCTATAAATTCACAAGATAATAGCCTTTCTGAAATTCAACCCGACGCGAGAAAATATAAACTAACCTCTGAAATCAATGATGCAATCTGCCATATCTTGAGGTGTACCCTATTTTTACTTAACTGCAGTATTTAGCATTAAAATTAAGCGATCGTTTACTTCAGCCTTTATTTTTAACGAGTTAACGACTGCTGCTTATAAATTTCATATTTTGTCCCGTATTGGCTCAACACAACTAAGGTAATGTTACACGGAGATTCCCACCTTCCAGTACTTGTCAGATTCTTACAAGTATTAGAATGTGGGAATCTCCTTGTAACACAACCTTAGTTAACAACTGCTGTTTGAACATGTTATTTACGCACTTATTACGAAAAACATGTTCTCCTCTTTCATTTTCACTTTTCTTTACGGAACAGCAGTTGACAGGTATTACTAATCGACTCCGACATCGCCTTCGAATGCCGACGAGAGAACCTGCTAGTGGACATAGCGAGGAAACGATACCGAAATTATTGATCGCATGCAATATAATGGGCTGGTGTATAAGTATCGGTACCGTTAGAAATCGTGCGTGCTTAATCGCTTGTAGTAACGGATGTGTCAGTGTTTGGCTCTCGCTGAAACCGAAGGATAATACACAGTTCAGTATAGGAATTTTGAAGGGACAGAAAAAATCTGACGTTATATCAGTGTTCTCGTTATATGCCGAACTCGCTATAGCGGACTTCTACTGTATTTAAAAATTAAGTACTATTCTTTCTCTCTCAGTTGAGTGTTACATAATACACCTTATTAGGGAGTGATAATCTCATAATCTCGTAGTTTTCCCCTTGAAATAAATAAAAGCTGTCACCAGTGCCCTGCTTCATCTTATTGTGCAAACCTTAATATAGTCTTAACTTGGTAAATTCAAAGTGAAAAAAAGAAAAGGTCAAGATTTTGAATTAGACCAGTTTCAGTTTTTTAATAATACATTCATCGACATCAAAGTTGTTGTTGTTGTTGTTGTTGTTGTTGTCGTCGTCGTCACCCCCCCCGTGCAATTAATGCAATTGGCCGTGTGGTCAGGGGCACGCGGCTGTGAGCTTGCATCCGGGAGATAGTGGGTTCGAATCCCACTGTCGGCAGCCCTGAAGATGGTTCTCTAGCAAAATTTCAAAATTTCATCTTTATATCCTTTTCTCTTAAACTGGACAATGTAGTATGGGGGATTCGGAAGTCTGATGCCATTTTACACTGGGGCGAAACGCTGGCAACCAGGAATGAGTTAACTGGAAAAATTTATAATGTATTTATATGGTATTTATTTATATGGTGTTTATATGATAATGTTCTAATTACCCTGGGTTCCCGTACAATATCTCTTTGCATTTCATAGGCATTTCTTTGTTCCACACTGTAACTTTAATAACACTCTGGTGAAGTGCATGATGCTTATGCTATGTCCTTCTAATACATTCATCGACATCAAAGTTGTTGTCACACCCCTCCCCCCCCCCGCGCAATTAATGCAATTGGCCGTGTGGTCAGGGGCACGCAGCTGTGAGCTTGCATCCGGGAGATAGTGGGTTCGAATCCCACTGTCGGCAGTCCTGAAGATGGTTTTCTAGCAAAATTTCAAAATTTTATCTTTATATCCTTTTCTCTTACACTGGACAATGTAGTATGGCGGATTCGGAAGTCTGATGCCATTTTACACTGGGGCGAAACACTGGCAACCAGGAATGAGTTAACTGGAAAAATTTATAATGTATTTATATGGTATTTATTTATATGGTGTTTATATGATAATGTTCCAATTACCCTGGGTTCCCGTACAATATCACTTTGCATTTCATAGGCACTTCTTTGTTCCACACTGTATCTTTAATAACACTCTGGTGAAGATTCACAATTAAGTATTTATTTATTTTCCACCTAGTCGATACAATGATTGCTTAAGGCAATTTAATGGTTAAAAGTGGTACATGTTTCGTATATTATCAACATCTTCAGCCACATAACACTGTTTAGATGAAAAATATATAAATCGACAAAGTAATGCTTTAGAGGAAGTGTCCTTAAAATTAACATAAGATTGACAACATTAAAACAAACAAATAACTCAAGAGAAAATAATTTATATATTATATTTTCTCGTGAGTTATTATTATTATTATTATTATTATTATTATTATTATTATTATTATTATTATTATTATTATTATTATTTTTAAAAAATGTTGTCAATCTTATGTTAATTTTAAGGACACTTCCTCTAAAGCATTACTTTGTCAATTATATTTTTCTTCTAAACAGTGTTATGTGGCTGAAGAAGTTGATAATATTCGAAACATGTACCACTTTTAACCATTAAATTGCCTTAAGCAATCATTGTATCGACTAGGTGGAAAATAAATAAATACGTAATTGTGAATCTATTGAAGTGCGATACGGACCATGAAGCTGATTTTATGTAACTCTGGTGAAGTACGTGGTGCTAATACTATGTCCTACTCTTGCATCAGTTTCGATGCATCAGGTCGATTTGGATAGGGACATTGTCAGTGCAATTCAGTAATAAGGAAACACTGGTGTCTATGGTATACTTTAATTTCTTACAACATTTTATAAAAATGCACACGTTTTAAAGACAAACTGCTACAGTAACTTCATCTGTGACAGTAGATGAACCGAAGGGGCTGAAGTACAGTTCACGATGAAAACAAGTGCCTGGGGCAGGAAGGGGGAGTGCGGGACTAATTCCTGGAAATTAATAAACAACCTTGACTAACCTGTACTTTTTTAACAAATTCTTCGTGAACCATGGGCAACAACTGAGTGGCCTAGTAAGTGGTCCTGAGAGTCTGGACACCGGTTGCTGTGGAGTGGTGTGGGCATCTCAGATATATTTCGGCAAGGAAATGCACCAAGGAGTGATCAAATTACTGGGGAGGTATTAAAGACAATGGGGTGGTACCTCGTGGCTTATTTAAAATTTCTCTTTGACTGTATCATAAATAATAGTGTAATACCAAAGAAATTGAAGGAATCTATAATAATACCAATTTATAAAGGAAATGGTGATAAAAGGAAACAGAACTACAGACCAGTCAGCCTGACCAATACAGTTTATGATAGGGTGATTAGAAAAAACTCTTGCACAAATTGAGTAACACTCTCTAATGTGTGGGAATGCAGAAATATCATTAGTGTTACTCTTTAGTATTTATATGATAATGTTCTAATTACCCTGGGTTCCTGTACAATATCACTTTGCATTTCATAGGCACTTCTTTGTTCCACACTGTATCTTTAATAACACTCTGGTGAAGTGCATGATGCTTATGCTATGTCCTTCTCTTGCATCAGTTTCCTTTGTCTTCTTACAAACATTTCTGAGGTATTTGAAGTTTTGTATGACCTCCATTGGTTTGCTCTGTATTTTAATTACCCCCTTTCAACTCGCTCTGTTCTAGGCAGCAGTACAGTCTTAGCTATGTTGGGTTTCATACTAAACTCCTCATTTGCCTGGCACCATTAGTAGGTGGACTTCCTTTTTGCCCGTACTCCAAATCACTATATATTCCACAAATAACATTGTGTTCACTCTGTCCATATTCTGTTGTTTTTCAGTTTCTTTTCTACTACATCAGTCACTATGATGAAGAGAGCACAGACTTTGGCTTAAGCCATTTTCGGCCTTAAATGTTGCATTTATTATTGAATCATGAAGTAAGATGTTTTAATGCTTAAATCTTCTCTTTTATCAGTAATAAGCGTGGTATTCATATTTTATTTCACAGTTTATCAACAGGTTGATATGCATCTTTTACATATTCCATACTTTCAGCTGCTCAAATTCAGTTGTTCTCTCATATTCTCTATACAGGGCTTTCAAATTAAAACTCTACCAGCCACAAATACCTCTTAGTGAGTGAGCTCATCTTGGTCGACTTAGCGATTGGCGTTGTGGTTTAGACTGTTCCAGAAGTGATGTTTCTATGGGTGCACATTGACTACTACTACTACTACTACTACTACTACTACTACTACTACTACTACTACTACTACTACTACTACTACTACAGATTCAGTACCTACATATACAGATAAGCAACATGCTTACCTTACAGAAGTCCGGCTCCATGATTAAATTGTCAGCCTTCAGTCACAGGGGTCCCGGGTTTGATTCCCGGCAGGGTCGGAAATTTTAACCATTATTGGTTAATTTTGCTGGCACGGGGACTGGGTGTATGTGTTGTCTTCATCATAATTTCATTCTCATCATGATGCGCAGGTCGCCTACGGGTGTCAAATCAAAAGACCTGCACCTGGCGAGCTGTACATGTCCTCTGACACTCCCGGCACTAAAAGCCATATGCCATTTCCATTTATCTTACAGAAAGTGCTGGAGGTGGTGCCATTTTTCTCCTAAACAAGTCTCACAATGCTATAACACATTCTGAAAAACACATTGGACTTCTACTGGAGAAATCCTTTCAATCTCATGTTGAATACTGAGTTTCAGTTCTAATATTTGGAGGTATGATCGGTACACTTTATCTTTTAGGTTTCCCCACAAGCAATAATCAGACAATAGAAATAAATAAATAAATAAATAAATTAAATAAATAGGTAGCTCTCAGCCCACTTAGGCTTAGGTTTAGTTGGTCGTTGTGGTGCCTTGGAGTGCTCCTTCACAATTAGGTCCCTGCTGTTGGCAGCGATTTTTATTTGAAAGCCCTGAAGTTTTGCCTTTTAAGTTGCCATATAAATAGTTCCATTAATAAAATGTTTTGTACCGGGCGAGTTGGCTGTGCGGTTAGGGTTCGCGCAGCTGTGAGCTTGCATCCGGGAGATAGTGGGTTCGAGCCGCACTGTCGGCAGCTCTGAAGATGGTTTTCCATAGTTTCCCATTTTCACACCAGGCAAATGCTGGGGCTGTACCTTAATTAAAGCCACGGCCACTTCTTTCCCACTCCTAGCCCTTTCCTATCCCATCGTCACCATAAGACCTGTCTGTTTTGGTGCAATGTAAAGCCACTAGCAAAAAAAAAAAAAAAAAAAAAGTTTTGTGGCTTGAAAAATGAATTCTTGAAAGAGACGTTCTGTCATTCATAGAAATTGCACAGATTTCTTTTAATAGTAAAATTAATTTGTTCGTCTTAAGGTCTACTGTCCCATTTAAGGACAGCCTGAGTAAATAAGTGACACTGTCACAAAAGAAAGTATTCTTTTCTTATATGAATGAGAAATTTGTTTCATTCCCATGTAAGAAAATTCTCAGACCTTCATAGAAAACCTGAATGATAATGAAAAAATTAGTTCATTGTAGTGCTACTTTAGGGCGAATTCTGCATAATTATGAAAAGTATCTGAAATTATTATTAAGGGGTCATAAAATAAGTATAAATCACTATTGTATTAATGGTTCGGCCTAATTTTTCTGGGATTTTCTACTAGCAGACTCATTTGTGAACATTCCTGTTGACTTGTAGACCTGGAGTACGTCATGTGACAGTGAACAAGGCTATACAAAATACTTTCTTTCTCATATATATAACTTAGGTAGCTCGTATTTATTTCACTATCCTTTGATCATTTGTTTCAGTCTCAGTTCCTGCGTCTGGAAGTCGAAAATGACAGGTTAGAGAAACAGAACAAGGAATTGGCGAGCCATACACAAGATTTCACCAGTCGTGCGAATCACTTGGAGAAGGAGAACATTCAGCTCAAGAACGAAATAACTGAGCTCAAAGTAAATTATTTCCTTCCAATCTTTTCTGCTTTATCATTTAGTGTGTCCAGTGTCATTTAAAATTGAAAAAAAATGTGGAATTTACGATATTTAAACCCTGCCCTTGAATATTCAGGAATATTTAGAACACTTTATTTAAAAAGAAAAGGGGAAATACCAGCAAAATTTTGAATTGACCTTTCCATAGCAATGTATGGACCTAAGTTGTTATACTGAATATACCGCAAATGATATTCGGAATATATCCAGTTCAAAAGAATTGATCAGTATAGAGAAAAGATCACATAGGAGGTGCTAGAATGCCCTTCTAGGTACCATATCCTCAATCATCCACTAAAGAATATGATAATATAATGACATTGAAGAGTATTTATATTGTCTTCTTTACTGATGATCTCTCTTTAATCGAGCGACTTGGCCGTGCGGATAGGGGTGCGCAGTTATGAGTTTGCATTTGGGAGATAGTGAGTTTGAACCCCACTGTTGGCAGCCCAGAAAATGGTTTTTTATGGTTTCCCATTTTCACGCCAGACAAATGCTGGGGCTGTACCTAATTAAGGCCACAGCCGCTTCCTTTCCACTCCTAGCACTTTTCTATTCCATCGTCGCCATAAGACCTGTCTGTGTCGTTGCGACGTAAAGCAACTTGTGAAAAGAAAAGAAAAGCTCTTTACTTGGTGAATCATAGAAAATAATAGTGATACAGGGTCAAAATTGAGGCTGTGATGGATATGAGAACAGACTGATAATACAGTAAAATGAGAAAGTAGCTACACTATCATATGTTGTGTTTAATGCTTACTAACACAAAGGGGAACGAACAACTGAGATTTTATTAACAAAGCTATACTTTCCTTTGTCAACTCAGTTAATATAACTTCAAAGCTTTTCAGTCTGTTGAAAATGCTATTTATAACACATTTAACCCACTATAACATCCCTGTAAAGGAAAAACATAATATTAAACAAAGAATGACATGTTTTATTCAACAAGAACATCCTCAGATTGTGAGATCATTAGAAACAGTATAACCGTCGTCATCTTGCTCTCGCACTACTTCTCTTATCCACCATGAGTGTGTGCATTATTCTCTTAGGTAACATCCTCCTCCATTCACCTCACATGATCCCACCACTGAAGCCGGTTTATGCATAGCCTACCGCATCATTCATTAAGTTCATTCCTAACTTTGCCTCATTTCAAGTACCCTCCTGCCATTGTTCCCACCTGTTTATATCAGCAATCATTCTCGCTGCTCTCCTGACTGTTACTGCTAATTTATGACCAAGATATCCTGATTCCACCCAGCTTTCATTTCTGTACAGCCAAGTCTGTCTGAAAACAGACTGGTTTAAAGATAGTTTCATCTGGGAGCTGACTTCTTTGTTACAGAATTCCATTGAACACAGCTGCAAGTTCACTGCATTAGTTTTGCTGCACCTTGATTCATTCTCGTTTACTAAACTACCATCCTAGGAGAATAACATCTAACATCCTAAATTTTTTGAAATTTTCTACCTGTTCCAGTTTTGTGTTCCCATACTGACATTCAGCTCTCTTAGGTTTCTTCCCTACTGACATCACTTTTGTCTTGGTAATGCTAATTTTCATATCATACTTGCTGGACCTATTTTCAAGTTGCAAGCTTTCAGCACAGTTTGTCATTAAGACCAAGTCATCAGCACAGGCCGAACTGCTTACCATTTTTCCACCAAACTGAATCCCTCCCTGCCTCTTTATACATTTTCAGATGATCCATGTAACTATGTATAACAAAGATGAAAGATTATCACACCCCTGTCTAATCCTTACAACTGTCTTGACCAAGAACACATTCTACCATCAATTCTCACTGTTGCTGAATTCTCAACATTTCAGGTACCCTCCTGCCATTGTTCCCACCCGTTTATATTAGCGGTCATTCTCGCTGCTGTCCTGGCTGTTACTGCCAATTTATGATCAAGATATCCTGACTCCACCCAGCTTTCATTTCTGTACAGCAAAGTCTGTCTGAAAACAGACAGACTGGTTTAAAGACTGATGATCTTCTTAATAAAATTCCACACTATTCTTATTACTCTGTGAAGCCATTTCATCCCTGCCTTTGCTTTATATTTCACCATTTTGGGCCTAATTTCAATTTCAACAATTGCCTTTGATTGCCTATAACGATTACCTTTAATCCCATAATCCCTCAGTACAGAGAACACATTTTCTCCTGATGGTCAGTCGTATTCCTTGTCTAGATCTACAAAACATAAACATAACTGTCTGTTCCTCTCTTGACATTTTTCAGTTAACTGTCGCACACTGAAAACCTGATACTGATAGTCCCTCTGTGGTCTGAAACCATACTGGTTTTCATCCAGCTTACTCTCAACCAGTGATCACACACTCCCTTTCAAAATGTCAGGGAGCACCTTGCCTGGTATACTGATCAATGAAATAGCTGTATAGTTGTTGCAAACCCGTCCTGTTCCTATGGTTATAGATAGGTGCAATTACTGCTTTCGTCCAATCTTCTTACTATAATTCCACACTATTCTTATTACTCTGTGAAGCTATTGCATCCCTGCCTTTGCTTTATATTTCATCATTTTGGGCCTGATTTCATTTATCCTTACTTCTTTATGACAATGAAGTTCATTTACCATCCTTTACACTACCTCAAGGGTAATTTCACTAACATCATTGACCTCCTCCATATAAACTTGGCTGTTTGCAATATCAATATAAAGATTTCCTGTTATATTGAGAAGATTTTCAAAATATTCCTTGCACCTTCCAGTGATTCCCTGGGATCTACTATGAGTACACCTGATTTACCCAAAACACTATTTATTTCCATTTCCCTCCTTTCTAAATTCCTTATTACTGTTCAGATAGGTTTCTCTGTCCTGACTTTCGATGTTGTTACCAAAATCTTTCCACAACTTCCGGGGTTCAGTAATTATTTGTTTCAGTCTGTTTCTTTCATCTATGTACAATTACTGTACATGTCTACATCAGCTTTTGTTTAGAGCCATTTTTTATATGTTTTGTTTTTATGTTTACAAGCTGCCCTCACTTCATCATTCCACGAGGATGTTCGCTTTTTCCCATCCTTGTACACAGTTGTTTTGCTCCTAGGCATTCTCTTTCCATATCCATTGTTCTTGCTTGTTTGTACCAGCAGTCATTTATTAATTAGGTATATAACTGAAGATTTCTTGTTCGACTCTTTGGCTGAATGGTCAGCATACTGATCTTCGGTTCAAAGGGTCCCGGGTTCGATTCCCGGCCGGGTTGGGGATTTTAATCACTTGTGATTAATTCTTCTGGCTCAGGGACTAGGTGTATGTGTCCATCCCAACACTCTCCTCATCATACTCAGACAATATATCACACTACCAACCACCACAGCAACACGCAATAGTGATTACATCCCTCCATATAGGGTTAGCGTCAGGAAGGGCATCTGGCCATAAAACAGGGCCAAATCAACATGTGTGACGCAGTTCCCACAGGTGTGGGAAAAGCGGTAGCAGAAAAGAATAAGATAACTGAAGATTTCTTCTTCTTGTTGCTAAGAAGAGTTGTCCCGTAGGAGGACTTGTGTCATGCCTATCAATCATTGGAAAAGTTTAAACCTGTCACACATATGTAAGAACTGTTCTTGATTCGATTTGTAGAGCTCTGGAACAAGAAAATTCTATTTGTGGGGGTTCGTTTGCTTGACTTTGAATTACAAAGGTTCACATTGTCAGGATTCAAATTATAAAGAACATATTTCTTCTTGACAACCTCCAAAAATATTTGATTTATGTATTGTTTTTCTTTGAATCATCAAGATTTATGTCCCTGAGTGGAAAGGTACAAATTTAACTTAAAATTACTAAGATTTTCAGTATGTCAAGGTTTTATTATGCATATTATTGACATAGTTAATTTGATAGATGTCACTCCTTTCACATTACACTGTTGTGGCAAAAGTCTTGGGAAAGCAGAATGTAAAGTTGTTAGTTGGTGGCACCACCGTTTCGCGACATCTTGGGATTGCCCAGACTTGTACTGTTTGTGATCTAACGTTTTGAAAGTAAGTGGCTTGAATGGGTATCATGGTGGGGGTCAGAAGGATGGAACATTCCGTTGCCAAAGTTTTGAATTTCTTGATCATTGGTGTCACGTATGTGAATCAGAAATACCTCTCAGAAGGTATTACCATCCACAGTGAGTGGTGCACAGGCCAATGATCATGATCAACAGCATCTGACTAGAATTGGCTATGGTAACAGACGAGCCACACTGGATCAAATAACATCCATGTTCAATACAGGAGGTACCAGATGCATATCCAGCAGTTCATTGCAGTATTCTCTAGCATCTATGGGATATAAGAGCAGAGATTCATCAGAGTGCCTGAGTTAGCATCATGTCAGTGGGCACAGCGCCTCACCTGGACATTTCCTAATTGGACCCTGAAGGACTGATGGCATGTGAGATGCTCCAGTGAGTTACAGTTCCACTTACATTTTGGGGTGATAGTAGGCTTTGGGTGTGGTGCAGGCCTCATGAAGCCATTGACCTCTATCGTCAACAAGGCATCGTACAGGCTGTGGTGGCTCCTTAGTAGTGTGGTGCGTGTTTACTTAGCATGGATTGAATACACTAGTCCACCTGAATGGGTCATTAACCGGTGGCTCTACGTTAAACTGCTTGGTGACCACGTGTAGCCTGTCATGGTTTTGATGTCGTCGTCCCCATCCACAACACTGGGATGTTCCAGCAGGATAACTCACTGGGTCTTCAGGCCCAAGTTGTCCAGAATTGGTTAAAGGAGTGTGTGTATAGATCCTCTCGTTTGCACAATACAAACCACGTTAAGCATTTAGGGGATGCCAAATCAAATCCAATCAAAATCTCTTTATTTGCAAATGAGGTGCCTACCTCGGTGGCAAATGGTACAGATGGTTTAGATGTCTTATTTGCACCCAAGATCCTGCAACTGAAGATAACAGGGAGCTGTAAGTAGCTATTCAAACAGCATAGGTCAGCAACTCTCCACAGGAGTTTCGTCCACTTGTTCACGCTTGCTGTAACAAGTAGCTGCACTTCACCATGGTGGAGGAAAGCGAACACAATGCTAGAACTTTATTCCATGACCCATGACTTTTGCCATGTTAGTATATATTTTAATTCTAGTGAAAACTCTGTAATTGACCTTTCTTAAATTTCTTAATATGATCATTTTCTTTGACAGAAATCGCTTAAGAGTTGTCAGATAGACCTGAATGGACCTGCAGAGTTGAAGACTGTGAAAGTTGCAGAAAGTCCTGCTACAAGGGAGAAAAGTAAAGTACAAAGCATTCCAAGTCCTTCCTCTTCACCAGTAGCAGTAATTCCAGAGGAAATAAATCTCCGAGTGTTGCAGGAGCCATCGAAGCAAGGAGCCAGCGAAAAGGTACGCTCATCAAGCCCTACCTCTGTAGCTTCCAATCAGTCGGTCACTGCTGCCCAGGATATAAACCTTGAGCAATTACAGAATAAGATTGATCAAATATTAAACAAAAGTCTACAGAACAATCATTTACAGCAAGCAGTTTAATACTTTAATATCAGATATATTGCCAAGGGTCATGGTACTTAGCGACTGTATTGATTTTCTTCTTAGTATATAAGTCTGTTGAATTTCAGTAATGGAAAGTGCAAGTCTGTAAAATTATGACCATTTTTATTGAGGACATTGAAAGCAAATTAGCTTTCAAATGTAGGTCTAGGGCAGTGCCGGGCTAATAAACATTATGCCATATCATCCAAGTCTAGGGGCCGATGACCCAGCTGTTAAGCCCCTTTAAATAACAATCATCATCATCATCATCATCATCATCATCCAAGTCTGTTTCAAGTACAATGCTGCATATGTTGCTTCTGGTTTTAAAACCGTGTTGTAGTGTTTTTGTTTTGTGTTTGTGGATAGGCAAATTATTATTTACACATGGATGTCCCAGTTAATTTTTGTGCGCTAGCTAGCTTGTTTGTTCTTATTTGGATTGAGGGTTTTTCATTTAGGTTGTTTCTTATTACTTCTCCTAAGTATTTGAATTGGCTGACAATTCTTAGTTTATTAGCTTTTATGCTTATTTCTTTTAATGATGTAGGTTTTTGGAACATAATTTCTGTCTTTTCAAATGATATTTTGTTGATGGGTGTGGCACACAGAAACTTCGTAATTGGCATGTGGCGTGCACACTTCATATTCTTTCACATAATTGATTCAGCTTTGCTTCAGTAGAATGTATTTCCATGAGTGCAGAGTCTTGGCTCAGGGCGAAAACTGGTCTGTCACGTGACTTGCTGGCTGGTTAGAGGGTGACAAAGAAAAGAAAATACGATGAGTTCGGGCCTCAGCTAGCGGGTCGCAGCTGAGCGAATACAACCCATTGTGTTTTAACAATGAATGGCTCCCAGATAACACACGCTTTTGAAACAAATACAGCAAAAAAAAAAATTCTTACACACAGTTAAGCCACAATTTGATAGGGACAATATATATCCAGCTTCAAGTCTGATAATACAATTTAATTTGTGACATTGGTTTCAGTACCCAATTGAGTGGTATTTTAACATAAATATGATAACAGTCACAAGTTGTTGACATTTCAGAGCTTTTTTTGCGTTCTATATTTTGTTTCTCTGTTACCTATTAAGTAACATGGTTCATTACAACCAAATGTAGACATTTCAGAGCATTTTTTGCGTTCTATATTTTGTTTCTCTGTTACCTATTAAGTAACATGGTTCATTACAACCAAATGTAGACATTTCAGAGCATTTTTTGCGTTCTATATTTTGTTTCTCTGTTACCTATTAAGTAACATGGTTCATTGCAACCAAATGTAAATGGATGTACAATCAGTGATAGGAGATTTGCAGATACTGATACAACAGCGATTGTGGTGTGGTTTGATACTAGTGGTGACGTATTACTGAATCTAATACTGAGTACACACAAGTGACATGTCTTAAGGCTCCCTGTTGACAACACTAAGAGAAAGGTGGGAGTTGATACGGTTCATGGAGATTGAAAATTTTCTTTAAGAACTTCGTGGCACTTGGGAACAAGGCTCAGAAATGAAGCAAGACTGTGATAAGGTTCAGTGCGTGCTTTAAAATACTGGGCTCTCATTGAGTAATGACTTTTACTGTTAACTTGCTTTGTTTTATTAATTTATGTGAAAATAGTATGAACATTAATTAATAGATTCTTTATTCTTTCTCTCCAGATCTACATAATATGTATATGATCCATTAATGTAGAGAAAAAATAACAAGTCTGACCTAAACCAGCTCACAAAAAGAAAATGAAAAGAATGCCACCAGATAGGCAGACACATGACAAAACCATAAATAAAATAATAATAATCATAATAATAGTAATAATAATATAAATAATAATAATAAAATGGCAATGAGGCAGGATAAACACTGTCGCCTGGCCCAAGATCAACCCTTATTGGTGGTCTGTTGGCCATGGCAGAAGACAGTATGACAATAAGAAACTAAAATAATAATGTTGCTGTGTAAAGTACAATAGTGTCGGCAGACGGCATCTGTAATTTAAACAAACTGCATATCACTTCTGGCCCGGTTCGCAACTCAGCGCAATCCTTTCTGAACACTGACCTCTCTGTTGCTCTACTCAAGTTGCAAACCCAGCTTTCATGTTACATCCACTGTCGTGCCGGTGTGCAATTATTCTCCTTACGTTTCGTTACTGTTGTCCACTGTTAAACTCTATTATCTCACTACACTTATTTTCTTTTAAAATTTCAGGCAACTCTCCACATTAACTGAAACCATCTCACTTGCCATTCCATACATGACCTACCAAACATCACTATCTCCCTATTCATCCGTCATCCTTAACTCATCACAAATTTTTACATACACTCTACTACCTTATGGCATCCATCTCCACACATTAACTTGATCACGAAACCTCGTGATTATTTACTAAGTCACCACACATGCCATCGCTACTTTGAATCACAATCATCCTGCAACCACTTGTATTCACCAGCCAAAATATCTTAACTGTAGTCACACAAACCCCTCACCATATTAAATTATGCCACTACACACACTCCACTATTCTCATATGCTTAAACAATTCACATACTGCTGCTATTTTTTTTGCTTCTTGTCAGTACGCCTTCGTCTAATTTACTCGTCTTACCCCACATCTCTTTTAGGCCCAAGCTTCTCCCTTTCACTCCCTGTATCTTCCTTTCTTCTCTCACACTGGCCTCCGTCCTCAGCTCCTTAACTCTTGCCCTGGACTCCCTCCTCATCTCAATTACTGCTTCCCTGGCTTCTTCTACGATCAATTCGAAGGTAGCATGCGCGTCCTTTTCTGTCCTGCTAATTTCTTCTTGCTGCAAGCTCTGTACCAATGCCCTATTTTCCTTGGTGTTTTCTTTATCCCCCTGCCCGTCTTCACCAACTGTAATGTCTCCAACTTGCCTTTCAATCGACTCTCTGATCTCTTCCGATCTCGACGCCATACTAAGATCACACAGCTCACTACTTCCATTTGATCTTTCCTTTTCACCATGTCCGTCTTCTCTGGCGCTGCTTTCTATTGTCTGTCTGTCCTCCACTCTCTTCCCTATCACTGATTCCTGCCTCAGTCCATCCTCTAATGCCCGTAATTTCATCACATTCCAAAATCTGACCCATATACCGTTATTTACCAGTAATTGCTGACCCCTAATGTGCGCTCTTAATCCTTGAAGTTTGGCCCTTACTAAATGTTTTTTTATTTATTTAGGATTTTCAGATTCTTGTTCCCTTCTCTACCCAAGTCTCTCTTAATCCATATTTTTTCACTATGTAGGTTCCCTGCGTTTCTTATCACTATTTCAGCCATCAAAGTGGATATTAACTTCATTTTTATAGGCCTGTTTCCATGCGCTGTACCTATCCTTTCCACGTCATCTATATCTACTTCGCTGAAGTTAATTTTCATTTTGTTCTGGATGACATCCACAACTTTATAAATTGTCCCCACTTTGTCCTCTCCCTTTTCTTCTGGAATCCCATATATAAATAAGCATTTCTTCCTCTGTTCCTGACTACAGCGTTCTATTTCTGTCTTCAGCTTCAACTTCTCCTCTTCCATATTTCTTATTTTCTCTCTGAGTAACACAATTTTTCCCTTGTTGTTCCCTGCTTTGGTCATTGTTTCGTCTGCTTTTTTCTGGATCCATTGTCTCATATTTTCAAACTCCTTCACTTGCTCCTGTATCATAGTTTTAATCTGTTCAAACGGGCAAACTTCTTCCACAACTTCTCTTACCACTCCCTTTATGACTTCCACATCTTCCCAGCTCCTGTTGCCACTGGAAATCGGCCCGGGGTTAATTTCCACGCCTCCTATGATTAACAGAACCATAACCACCGCTGCCACCAACATCCAGTCACCCTTCATTCCTAGTTCCACTTTACTTTCTTCTCTTTTGGCTGTATTCTTCTTCCATCTTTCCTGCCATCTTCCAATAATTACCCGATACTGCTCCACACCAATCATCTTCTTCTTCTTCACTTTCCGCTTCCCTCCTGCACTCACCACTCACATTCCACTCCCGTTCTACCGGCACACTCGACTCAGCACATCCGCACCCGTTACTGGCTTAGGTTAGACTGAAATGGTATGAACAGTATGTTCCTTTCTTTTTTTTACTTCAGTCCCTTTTAATATCATAATTTATTGTTTCTAAAAATGGAATGCTCCATTTTTAATGCCATGTAGACACTTGTAATGGTCTGTAATGTTTAGGCCAACAGGAGGTGGAAGAAATTTGGTATTGTATTTTTTCTTAATTTTTCATCCGTGCTTAGAATTAATGTTCGTAAGTTACACAGAATATTTATTTGCTGCTACTCAGGGACGTCGACCTTATGACAGTAGATTTACTAGTACATAAAAGATATCCTGCTGAACAAAGTTCTGGCACATCTTCATCTCCAACGACCATAAAAGTACTTAGCAGGATGTAAAACCAATAACAGTATTATTAATTAATGAACTTAGAATTTTTGGCTCATTGTCATTTATTAAATGATTTAATAAGTAAATATTATTATTTCTGGATTAAGGCCACATTATATTAATGAATATTTAACAAGAAAGCTGAGCTTTCGGCCATGTTTCATTGGCTTCCATCAGGGCAGTGTATTATTATTTATTTACTTTTTTCAGATTGGTCTGATTATTTTTCTTGTACAAAACCTAGCTAAAATACTTGCTTTGCTGGAACTTATGGCAGAGAATCATTGTCCTGATAATTTTAGAGAACCTCCGTCTGGGTTAGGTTGTATCTTCCTCATTGATGTGTCCACAAATAATGTCTTTTTTGGTCTCCTTAAACTTCTGTACTTTTTTCTGTATTGGAAGAGATTCCTTTAAAAGATCAGTTTTGCTTGTTGTATGTATAAAAGAAGTATACAGTAACAGTCTTACTAATAAACGGTGTTTAACTTTTATACAAGGTTTATACACCGTTTATGTGAAATTTGTTACTATTAAACCGTGTATAAGCCTCCTGTGTATACATCTGTTATAGTTATTCATTGAATTGCTTATACAGGCCAGGACCCTTGTATAAGCCTTGTATTGCAGCGAGTAGCAGAGAAAGAAACGTGTGAGCAGTTTATTTTAATGGAATTTACTGTCTGCAGTAATATAATCGTGATGAAATATTCGACTTACCCATTTAACATTGAACACACATTGAAAGAATGGATGATAACACTGATGATCTTCACAATATTTTAAACATAGAAGACATGTACCATTTAGAGGTTAGGGAGGCTAGACATCTTCGTAAAGTAAAACACTTTAAAGAGATGGAATGACAATGAAAAACTATAAAAGAAATTATGGTGGGGCGTATTTTTGTGTAATAATGTGTTACTGCTTAATAAACTTTTGAAATTGCGATTTTTATTATACATTATCTGTTTCTATAAAGATCTTTCTCAAATTTGAGTATAAAAAGCGACATATTCCTTGATATAAAAAATGGTATGACTTGAAAACCGTATGTAATATTATTTCCATACTTTGTAGTTGAATACACAGATATATAATGTATAAATACCTAATAGAAACTTTTTTGATCAAACCTTTCTTTTAGCTTCAAAACAGTTATTCCTTTCTCCTGAAAAGTAAGGATTTTGGAATGTGTAACCTTTTCAACTCATCAATTCAATTACAATTGCTTACGTTTTCTGTTCTATCCCAGTTAGGAGCTCTTGATATTTTCTTCTTTTCCATTTCTTTCGTGGTGTTCATTACACAAGCAAGCTGGAATTCAAGAGGACAAATCGGAGCAAATATTCGTTTATAGGTAGGGCAGTTAAGGATTGGAATAACTTACCAAGGGAGATGTTCAATAAATTTCCAATTTCTTTGCGATTATTTAAGAAAAGGCTAGGAAAACAACAGATAGGGAGTCTGCCACCTGGGTGAATGCCCTAAATGCATATCAGTAGTGATTGATTGATTGATTGATTGATTGATTTATTTATTTATTTATTTATTTATTTATTTATTTATTTATTTATATCAATATAAGCCAATTTCCAGCTGTCTCACTTTGTGTTGCTACTGCCTTTTCGATATGCCGTGCTACTGCATGACTTTCCAGAAAGTTTTGCTCGTAGATGAGCAGCAGAAGTGATCATAAAGGCGGTGAACGTGCGAAAAACGTCAGTGAACTGCAGGAAGATATTCCTACGCCTTTGAACAAGTGTATACATGCTGTATAGTAATACAATGCGTATACCACGTTTATTAGTAAGAAAAATATACAGCGCTTATACAGGGTTTATTCAATGTATAACTATGGAAGTGTTAAACAACTGTATAAGGACTTTTTATTAGTAAGACGGTAAATGAACATTTATACTTAAATGCATGTCACAGATTTGTACCATGACCTCTGATAATATATTGAAGTATATTTTTTTCTTTCTTTGTGCATGACCTTATAAATATTCTGATTTGATTTGTTTTGCTTTGCTTTTTTATTCTGGTCTTCCTTAGGAGTGTAGTTAAAGGCTGTGTAGGAATATCATTATTTGTGAATAACTCTCACAAAGATGTGTGAAAATGAGGCTATGGTGTGAGTTCAAATTGAGCCAAGTTGTTTCAGTGGCAAGCAGTTGGTTAGTATTACTTACCGTCAGTAAGTCCTATTTAAATAAATAAATGGTTAAATGAACAAATATCCAGTAATTTTTTATTTTTTCTTACTGTAAAGCAGTTTTAGAAGCTAGTATGCCCCTGAAGTAACTGTATCTTGCAATATAGCTGGACCTATGTTGTTCTTTAACTATTGATTGTTGATTAGTGTAAATAATATAGAAAGCTCTGAAGAATTTATCAAAGATCTGTTATAATATTTTTGTGTTCACATATTGCTTATTTCTTTTATGAATTTTCTTTTTGTTATCAAGATGCGTTTAAGTAGGATTCACTCGCAGAGAGTGATGATTTTAAAAGTGTTATGGTTTGGTGTGTGGTAAGTAAACATTATGTGAAAAAAATTGTGTTTTTAATAATGAAATTTGTAAATAATAAAGGTGCGTGGAAAGAAAACAGGTAATTTTGGTGCAGGCTGCAATAAATGTTGCCATGTTTAAATATTTTTACTGGGCCACACATCCATACAGATATGAAAGGAGTACATTTAAAATAAACTTTCAGCCTATTAGGCTAAAGTCTAACATACAGTATATGCTAAAGGTACGATATGTACAGATTAATAATGGCCAACTGGACACCAGTAGGATCCTTTCCAATGGAGCAATATGACCTAGGCCATTACGGCTTAACGAATAGAGCATCTGATGTGAAATTTAAAGATTGTGGCTTTGGATCCCATTGGTGTCCGGTTGGCTATTTCAGTTCTATATCAACATCTCTTCAGCACGTACTACAGTACATGTTTGGACATAATCTAATAGGCTGACAGTTTATTTCAAGTGCAACGTGGTCGAGAAAATTAAATATTCCAAGGAGTTTTATTTTACTGGTGTAGCACGACTGTTAGGTCATTTTTTTTCATCAGTGGACACAGTGTATTTAGTTCCTGTGACTTATCAGCTGAGAAAGACAAATACTTAATGGTAGTAGTGTTCAGAATATGTAGAGAATTGATAATCTATGATCTGAATTATGCATGCTTATTACACTGTGTAGATTTTTCATTTTAACTTGGTTTATTTAATATTGCTAGTAGATTAAAAAACAGCTATTTCTGACTGATTTCTTGGATAGAATATTGTAAAATATTCATAAATTATTTTCAAAATTTATACCCTAATTGACAGCAAGGAGGTAATCATAATGAATTATGACAATATTGAGGACTTCATGTTGTTCATGCATTCTCCAGTGTTGGGCTCATGATCCCCGAGTGGAATGCGTGAAATTAAGGATAGGTATACATGAGAGCATTTGTCAAAGTATAATTACTTTGTGTCTCTTGAAAATCATTGTACTTACCCTAATCGAGGTGCTGTGTTAAACAGACTTATATGCTCAGCTCTCTTCTCTGGCTACTTACAAGTACGAATCTCTTGTTTTGTGCTCCAAAAAATTGGATGTTATTTATATGCTTAATATGATTCCATCCTTTTCCTATTATTTACTTTGTTCCTCTATATCCCTACATATCTTTTCCAATTCTCTCGTTTAATCTCAGACTTTATCAAATATTAGTTGTGATTTTTATCACCATTCTCCAAATACATTGGGTTTTCCCCCTACTTGTTTCTTTTCATCCCTGTTAATTTCTATAAAGTTCAGACCATTCAAAATGACAGTGGGATCCAGTGACCTGAAAATGACATCAGATCTGAAACTATTTTCCACCGGGCGAGTTGGCCGTGCGGTTAGAGTCGCATAGCTGTGAGCTTGCATCCGGGAGATAGTGGGTTCGAATCCCACTGTTGGCATCCCTGAAGATGGTTTTTCTATAGTTTCCCATTTTCACATCACGCATATGCTGGGTCTGTACCTTAATTAAGGCCACGGCCCCTTCCTTCCCACTCCTAGGCCTTCCCTATCCCATCGTCGCCATAAGACCTATCTGTGTCGGTGCGACGTAAAGCAAATAGCAAAAAACAAACAACTATTTTCCTGTTGTTGGATGGTTTCATATACTTTAAGAAGCTTTTTATTTTCTAAAAAAATTGAGGAAGACATATATGCTTTGAAGACCTTCTTTTAAAACTCTTACAGATACATGGCATTATACTCTCAGTGTACTTTGTAACAGAAGAGATGAGTCTTTTTCATTTGATAATTACAGGAAGTCTGCTGTTGAAGAAATTGAACAATCCTTGAGTACTGGAAATATTTCCATACATACATACATACATACATACATACATACATACATACATACATACATACATACATACATACATACATACATACAATCATAATCACTAAGGATCATTATGCTTTTCAGCGTTCAGAGAATTTTCGAAACGTTGCCACAATCCTCTATTTGCAACTAGTGCTGTGGCCTAACTTAGTTCTATACCTCTTATCTTTAAATCGTTAGAAACTCAGTCTAACCATCGTCGTCTTGCTCTCCCTCTACTCCTCTTACCCTCCATAACAGAGCCCATTATTCGCCTCGGCAGCCTATCTTCCTCCATTTGTCTCACATGACCCCACCACCGAAGCCAGTTTATGCGTATAGCTTCATCCATTGAGTTTATTCCTAACATAGCCTTTATCTCCTTGTTCCGAGTACACTCCTGCCATTGTTCCCCCTGGTTTTTACCAGCAATCATTCTCGCTAATTTCATGTCTGTTACTTCTAACTTACGAATAAGATATCTTGAGTCCACCCAGCTTTCGCACCCGTAAAGCAAAGTTGGTCTGAAAACAGACCGATGTAAAGATAGTTTCGTCTGGGAGCTGACCTTCTTACAGAACACTGTTGATCTCAACTGCGAGCTTGCTGCATTAGCTTTACTATACCTTGATTCAATCTCACTTACTATATTACCATCCTGGGAGAACACACAACATAACTACTTAAAATTATCTACCTCTTCCAGCTTTGTATCACCAATCTGACATTCAGTTCTGTTGACTTTTTTACCTACTGACATCAATTTAGTCTTAGAGAGGCTAATTATCATACCATACTCATTGCACCTATTTTCAAGTTCCAAGATATTAGACTGAAGACTTTTGGCACAATCTGCTATGAAGACTGCTTACTACATTTCCACCTAACTGAATCCATCCCTGCCATTTTATACCTTTCAGCAGATGATTCATGTAAACTACGAACGGCAAAGGCGAAAGATTGCAACCTTGTCTAACCCTGTAAGTACCCTGAACCAAGAACTCATCCTACCATCAATCCTCACTGCAGCCCAATTGTCAACGTTTCGACTTAGGTCTGACATTAGACGCTGGTTAATAGAGCAAACGTCTGAAAAGCCTTACATCTGATCTGTTTTTTGACATGCTCTATTGGTGGAAAAATATCTAATTTCCTCCTTGGGAACTTAGAATTTCCATTCATTTTTTTCATCCATGTGACTGCAGCACTTCACGTGGCCAGCAAGCTGCTGGTCTACTGAGATGTGTAAGTTGTATACGTTTTGCAAGGTAAGCATGTGGTAGGCCTAATTACATTATAGATTATTGGTTTTCTATTAAATTGACATGGTATTTATGAAAGGAGATGTGTGTGGTACAATAAACTGCTCAATAACAAGAAGACACCAGAGCAATCATTCTTTAGGTTTTCTAAATATCCTGTGCAGTAAAGCTTGAATTACTGTTTACATTTCCGGATGATAGAACGATATTGTGAAGATTCAGAAATTTAACTTCAGATAAGTAGGTATTTCGTTTATCAGTGGCGTAATGTAACTCATAGTGAAATCCATCCAATTATGAACTTAAATAACGTTTTAACGCAACCATAACCTCTAACACGTAGCAGTGTTTTAATTTTCAATGTGTAGAAAATTGCTTGTCCGCCTCTGTGTAGTGGTTAGTGTGATAAGCTGCCACCCCCAAGAGGCCCGGGTTTGACTCCCGGCTTTACCACGAATTTTGAAAATGTGGTACAAGGGCTGGAACGGGGTCCACTCAGCTTCGGGAGGTCAGCTGAGTAGAAGGGAATTCGATTCCCACCTCGGCCATCTTCGAAGTTGTTTTCCGTGGTTTCCCACTTCACCAGGCAAATGCCGGGATGGTACCTAAGGCCACGGCCGCTTCCTTCCCTCTCCGTTCCAATCTCTCCATCCCCACAAGGTCCCTGTTCAGCATAGCAGGAGAGGCCGCCTTTGCTAGCTACTGGTCCTCCAGCCGAATTGTATCCCCCGACCCAAAGTCTCACGCTCCGGGACACTGCCCTTGAGACGGTAGTGGTGGGATCCCTTGTTCAGTCCGAGGGAAAATCCAACCCTGGAGGGTAAACGGATTAAGAAAGAAAGGCAAGAAAATTGCTTGTAAATAGTAGGAGGGCTGATTTATTGAAGAAAAATATGAACTATTTGTACAGTAACATAAAGTTATGTTCGAATCATTTTGGAGACAGCCAGTTTATATCAGCAGAGAAGAAGAAATTAGCAAGAAATGCAGTTCCTTTCCAAATAAATCTCCGCAGATTTCTTCAAACCGGAAGTTATTGATAAGAAATGATTAGCCCGTGTCAAAGGAGCACAACACACAGTCAAATGTTGCACCGACACAGATAGGTCTTTTGGCAATGGTGGGATAGGAAAAGGCTTGGAGTGGGAAGGGCGCGACCATGGCCTTAATTAAGGTACAGACTGTTCTGACAATGGGAAACCACAAAAAACCATCTTTAGGGCTGGCGAGAGTGGAGTTCGAACCCATTATCTCTGGAATGTAAGCTGATAGCTACGTGTCCTAAACCGCGCAGCCACTTGCTTGCTTCTCAGAGGAGCCGAAAGAACGTGGGTTGTTTTCAGGAATTTCCTGTATGCTCACTACCTTGGATGTGGTATTATACTGTTAATTCTCTAATACAAATACCTGATTTTCCACATTAATGCTGTGAAGGTACTAAGTCATTAGTGTTGAAATTATTTGTGAAATTAAGATTAGATTACATTGTGATATTTTGCTATGAAAGTTTTCAGTGCCATAAAACAAAAAAGCTCAAAATTTAGTTCATTACTATTTTTATGATGTATGTAAAATTACCAAATTCAGTTCAATAATACTAGCCGGGCTGAGTGGCTCAGACGGTTAAGGCGCTGGCCTTCTGACCCCAACTTGGCAGGTTCGATCCTGGCTCAGTCCGGTGGTATTTGAAGGTGCTCAAATACGACAGCCTCGTGTCGGTAGATTTACTGGCACGTAAAAGAACTCCTGTGGGACTAAATTCCGGCACCTCGGCGTCTCCGAAGACCGTAAAAGTAGTTAGTGGGACGTAAAGCAAATATCATTATTATTATTTCAGTTCAATAATAGGATTTTGAAAATGGCTAAGACCTTAACTACAGTGGTGTGATCAGTTGTTCTTCAAAAATAAACTATTGTTGTTTTCCTTCATTATTATTACCACACTGTAGCAATAAGTAGTCTAGTGTATCAACATATTTTTGTAAAATTTATGATTAATATAGTTGTCGAGGTGGTTACAGTTTATAATTTACGTGGGAAAGTGCAATCAGCTGTTGGGTAGGGAATTGTTCTGGACTGTTAGAGCTTGCTGGCTGGTGCGAGCATGGCGTCATTCCGCTTGTCAACAGGTTGCCATTTCATCACCAAGCAGCTTTGCGACTGTGTACAATTAGACTGTGGTTAACATGAACTGCCATTATTGGCTCCATCCTCATCACATGCCTGAATCACATTAGTCTGGATATGCTGACCCAATATAACAATAATTTCTCAATTCCAGCTTCCTTTCTCACTGTGCTATTCCTTATTTTCTTCAGTTTTGCTTTTTTGAGTTGTGGACCTCTGGACCTGAGATGCCTGGAACCTGGATGAGTCCTTCTTGGTGAAGGTGCATGTTTCGATACCATAACTTAAGATTAGTAAGAAGCATTGATTGAACATCACTAGCTATGTTACAAAATTTAAGAATGGCAGTCAGAATAAGAGTGGAATGCTTGTTCACTTCATTTTTAATTGAACATAATATCCTGTTAGCTGCTGCCGATCATGCTGGTGCTCTGTTTAGGAAAATGTTTCCGGGTTCAGAAATTGCAAAAAGAATATGGCTGTGGTCATACGAAAACAACACATTTTGAAAGAAATGGCTACAGAATCAAGAATGGAACTCGTTGGTTACATGCAACATGTACCATTTTTTATAGCTACCGATGTGAGCATTAATAGTAATGCCAAGCTTTACCCTATTGTTGTCATCTGTTTTGTGGGAAAGCAGGAAAAGATAGCTCAGTGTTGTCTGTCCCAGCTTTGGTGGGTGATTCCACGAGACGTAATATTGGTAATTTGGTAATTTGGTAATTTCACAATTAGAGTGTTACAAAATACCAATTCAAAATTGTGTAAGCGTTCTGTTCCGACAATGCTCCTGTTGTGATTGGAAAGAAGAATGGAGTTGCTACTATTTTAAGGAAAGCCTCAGTCATCTGTCTTCGTACTGGGTTGCTCATGGCATTTGATTAACGTGGCTGCTGAGAAAGGTGCAAACAGTTTGCCTGTTAAAGTTGATGAACTATTAGTTGACATCTTCTATTATTTAGAAAAGAGTTTTAAGAGGAAGGAACGCCTTAAGAAATTCCAAGAGCTTCACAACAAGGAAACGAAGAAGATATTGAAACATGTTTGCACAAGATGGCTATCATTAGGAAGGTGTCTGCAGAGGCTGTTAGAGCAATGGAATCTATTACTGGGTTTCTTTAAACATAGTAAGTAAATTCGTGTCCTCATCCCGAGGTGGTGCAGCTCTTTTCAGGCATACCCCCAATGGAGGTGAGCTGCTTGTACCATTTCAACCACTTGCCAGCCCTCCTGCCATTTTTACATTTCTGGCAGTACCGGGAATCGAACCCGGACCCCCGAGGACGGCAGCTAATAACACTAACCGTTATGCTACATAGGCAGACTCTTTTAAGATAAGGTGCTTGTTAATGCTCATTGTGCAACAACTACTAGCTTAACATCATTTACAATCCCAAAAGCTGAGCCTGGTAGGTCCTAAGAGGAAAACTACTGAGTCGTCAGAATTGGTTGCTCCCAAAAGATTTGCATGTGTCTCAAAATCTGACCAATCTTGTGCTGAAGAATAAGAACATTCTTCAAAATCGTGAAGAATTTTTATTTTATGGTTCTGTCGTCAGGCTTAAATAAAGGCATACTGTGCCTTCCTGTATGCTGTCATTCCTTTATTTAAGAAACTCAGTTCTACACTTTAGAGTGCTTCCCCTCACATTTATTAACTACTAGAATTAATGACAAACCTGTTAAAGCAGCTGTTTTCCAGATTTGTTAAACCAAAAGTGATCAAAAGTTCCCTTTTATTAAAAGTTCCATGCCATTTTATTGAAAATCAGCGACAATGATGACCTAGTCATTGGCGTTGAGACAATGAACTTGGTGAAGGTAAGGTAACTCGTGTCCTCATCCAGAGGTAGTGCAGCTCTTTTCAGGCACACCCCCAATGGAGGTGAGCTGCATGTACCATTTCAATCACATACCAGCCCTCCTGCCATTCTTAAATTTCTGACAGTACCAGGAATCGAACCCGGGCCCCTGAGGACGGCAGCTAATCACACTAACTGTTATGCTACAGAGGCGGACAAACTTGGTGAAGAAAATGATAGAGGTAAATCAACATTCTTTTCATCTGCCAGGGGTTATTTCTGCACAGCATGTGATTATATTATTAACACGTTCCCTCTCAATGATGAAATACTGAAACATGCAAATTTTGCAGATGTTTCAAAATTGAAGTTGCCCAGTTTCCTTCTGTACAATTCTTTATAGAAAGATTTCCATCATTGCTGCCAAGGAAGGACAGTGAGTTGGTTGAGGATGCAATGAACGTGCTTCAGAACCAATTTGTAGCTCTTCAGATTGATGACTGTGGTACTGTTGAGAGTGAGAATCTGACAGATGACACCAAATGGGCTTGCTTGATGAACATTCGTGGAGCTGATGGTGTTCCTAAGTATGATAGGATATCGAGGTTAATGCTTTCTGTTCTGACTCTACCGCACAGCAATGGTGAGTGTGAACTTGCGTTCAGCTTGGTGAAAAAGAACCAGAGTCAGTTTAGGTCCTCAATGTCAAATGAAATTACGGATTCTATTTCTGTTTTAAAAACCAGAAGTACTGGTATATGTTACTCGAGTAGTTTTCTTCCAGAATTTCTGAAGAAAGCAAAGAAAGCAATCCATATCCATCTGTCCTCTCCAACCTGTGATAGATAATAAATAGCCTGCATACTGTGAGCTTGACAGAATTTTGTAAATAAGTGTAAATGTTTAGTTTAATTTTGACGGTGACATTCATATTGCCCCCTTTTATCCTGGCTGAACCCAGTCGGTGAGCGAGAGATACCAAGGGGTAATGTTTGTTCACCGGCTGACCTTATTTCAGACGCATTTTAAAGCAATAGGATTGACGACCAAACAAAATAATTAATTCAAACAGCATTTCTGAAATATATATATATATGAGCACTCATAAAACAAACAAAATATTCTTGCTGTTACATTAATATTTTCACGAAGTTGATTTTTGATCAGACTGTACAGAAAATAAATTTGATCTTCATCTGCGTAGGCAAAGGTTACGTTCTGGAAAAAAAAAAAAAAAAAAATAGGCCTTCACTGGCTTCAAAATTGGAAATCAAATGTAACTGAGCCTTCCCTAACTCGTTCTAATATTTACACAATAACTGACAAAAGACCTTCTCCTAGTTTCAGCAACAAATAAATTCAAAATTTCCAATTATCCATGTGGTAATTATGTGATTAACACCTCTCTTAATGATCCTTTATGCCATTTTATCTAATCACATGATCGTGTTGATAGAGATTAAATTGCTTTAATTATTTAATTAATTAGTTATGACTTCTTTAAATGAGTTATCAATCCTTATCTCCTTGAGTTACTTATTAAGTATTTAATCTACATTGATCATTGAACATTCAACCTAATCACAGATTAATTTTAACTGCTCGTTATTTTAAATCTTTGCCTTTACTTCTAAACTAAATAATCTTATTCATCTGAATTAAATTTAAAAAAAGAGAAATCTAAATCTCCGCGTTACTCTACTATAATTTCAATAATATTTCATTAAACACTTCCATAGAACCAACAAATCGACACAGGCAACGCCGAAATAATCTGGATCACTGAGATGGTGAACCCATGACCAGATTAAAACACAATATGCACAACTGACATTAGAAAAAATCGCTAAGTACCACAATTTATGTACATTATTTACAATCGAGTCCTGGGCATATTATTATCATTACATGATTTTCATTCTTGTTCTGGTCAGTGAAATCACGTGGATGAACAGAGGTTAAGTACACACTCAACTTTGCAGGTGGTATGTGATCGAATTAGAGTATCACTTTTATACAATGAATTATTCACATACGACGACGATTAGTCCTTAAATTAAGAGTAATATTCGAAGATCTGATATAAAACAATAATCACTACCATCAGGTGGGTCATCTTAAATTACTAGCACGTGGTCCGTAAGCCTCAATTAATTATTTTTATTTTTACACATAAGAACTGTGCCCAAAACGTGCTCAAAATTCCACTAACATGCTGTGTTCTCAAGACACAAACTTAAACACATTATAATCTCATCCCACAGGATTACCAATATTCCAGGCAAATTCATAAATAGAGCACATTAAATAACTTATTAAAAAATAATCTATTACTTTTATAGCTTACGACCATTAAGTCATTGTTTAATCCGATCTTGTAATTTGAAAATTATTATTATTATTATTATTATTATTATTATTATTATTATTATTATTATTATTAATATTAATGAAGATTACGTCTATCGGCTATCTCGAAATTAACTTGAAAGCAGATGACACAATTCAAAAGAATTATCAGACTATGCACAGATGAAACTCAATTCAACTCTAATCACTAGAACCACATTTAATTCTATCTCACCCTACCTCCAAATATCATAATATTAAACAAAGGTCAATTATTTTTAAGTATAGATCTGCAATCGAAAAATCATTCAGAAGATCAACTACATTTAACTACTCGAATAGAGTTCAAAATCTCGTTCACATATGTAACTAGTCTATCTTGCCACCATCAAGAATGGAAGTGTGGAAATATATCTAAATACTGCAAATTTTAATAGACTACTTGCCAGAGAAGAAGGATCATCTAGTTTATACACAGATGGATAGATATATTACAATGAAATGTACTCAAATTTTATGATGAGGTTCGATTCCTGGTCGGCGTCTTCTTCATTCCATTGGCTCCGTCACGTGCACCTCCCCAGTGCTACAATCGCCTTACATATTTAGCAATACATCATGGCACAGGAGTTGATGTCCCACGATGTGAATGATGTTCCTCTTGATGTAACTGGATCTATTTTGAGGTTGACGACCATACGAATGACTTGAGTCTTCTCCTCATGCAGGTTGAATTTTAGCTGTAACTAACACAATCAAATTAGAAAGTGCACGACCCAGTCGAAACTCCAGTGAAGCATTGAATGTTACACTTATATTTGAAGCTTGAAAATACACCACACGGCAATGTTCAACTATCATAAGTTGCAGAGTAGGCTGCTGTCCGTAAGAATGTAGCCTCGCCAAATAAGATGTAGTCCAGGTTGTAGTCAGCTGTCCGGAAGACGAAGTAATATGAGGATAAGAGTATGTGTGCTCGAGGTCTTATAGTTTATGGCTCGGGGGTGTGTCATTTTTCTGAGGAAGGTTTTTTGGTCCGGAAGTGTCACATTTTATTGGCTGAGACTATTCTGGAATTTTGTAGAGGTAATTGCTCACCCCGTGCACACGCGCTGAGCATGCCTCGAGAAACTTGTTGGCCACGTGACCTTCCCCTTGCTGTGATCGACGTGTTTGGCGATCAATACTTCGCTCTTGCTAGGAACTTGCCATTCCAGTTTATTACACACTGAAAATAGCTTGCTGACAACCAAAATCTCACCCTTGTTTTCTAATAAAATGTTCAAGACCCGCTTGTAGATTTATGCTTTAAATTCACCAAATTTGATGGGGACAGTATTGTGACCTGCAAGTTTAAAGTCCAGAAAAACACTGTTTGTGTACTGTGTGAACTGTTCCCAGTGTTAGGTGAAAACAGATCACTAATCAAGATGTAACTTCGTGTAAGTATTTAATTTCAGGGTTGATCATAACATATATTTGACTTGTATTAATATTGTTTGTAATCTCTTCCCTTGCCATTTCTTCACTATGTCTCAAGACTTTGCACCGCGTACTACGCGTGTTATTAACGTTTTTCCGCTTTAGGATCTTCTGGATTTCTCTTTTTGAAAGTTAGCAGGTATGCCATAAATAGAGGTGAATATTTCAATCTAGCGTATGTCAAATTTTGTACGCTTTTCACGAGTTGAAAAATTATTTTGCCAACTAAGCAGACAGCTACAGTCTTGAAACTTGGCAGGGGTATCGATGCTGAAATGGCCTACAAATTTGCTTCTTTGACGTTTTGTTGTATTTCCATCGGCTGCACCTTACATTGCTTTGGAAATTTAGATTAGGCTGAAATTGCAGTAAAGTTTCTGCATATTCCTTTCTTTTTCCCATACATTGTATGGAGCTATAGTAATGAAATTTGTTTTATATATGGCCAAAGTTTGTGGCAAATAGCCTGCTTAATTTCATGCTTCTATCTGTCTTATAAGTGTATGAATCAGTCTAATGAATTATTAAAAATAAACAAAATTGAACAAAACTGGGGCAATGAAGCTCATTCTGAGGGAGAGGGGGTCCAAATACGACAAAAAGTCATAGGACCAAAGTTGTAATTCTCTTCATTTTAGGACCTGAAAGGGCAATCCGTTTCTTGATAGCAACTACCGTTTAGCCACAATATACCTGGAAACGAAGGTCTGCACCATCATTAAATTTGAATATTTTAATATTTTTGGGGGGTAAAATAATAAATATTTGAACATCTCACAATTTTTCCATTGGTTACTGGCTGAAAGCTATAATTTTATGAAATTTTATTTTTCCAGCACACTGGATCATTGCGTCTGCCATTTTGTTTTAGGGGGATCTGGTAAAAATTTAAAATTTAAACTCTTTGAAATTTTTCCTTAGGTTACACTTTAATAGCTATTAGTTCACCGAATTTCAATAATAGCTATTAGTTCACCGAATTTCATGTTTCTAGCTCACCTGGAAGTGGGTAAACATTAATGTCAGTGAGTCAGCCAGCCTTGTGACTTTATTATAATAGAGATATAGATAAAAAATAGCAAAATCTAACGGTCCTGTCTAAATCCTATATAAACACTGTATTTAAAAAATCGTTTAGTACATCACTTATTACGACATATCATATAAAACGACTTGTTTTGACCACATTTTTGGATAAATGCATCAGCTATAACGTCCAATGTTGATTTTTGTTTGTAATGTATTTGGGGATTGCTGACAACAATGTAACTCTTATTATTGTAGATTTCAAATCAGTCTATCTGTTAAATAGTCAAGGCAAGCATCGCTGTGAAGATGTTGCAGAAGGAAAGGAAAGTGTTTAATAAAAAGTCACTCATAATATGGAGATTAGAACATTGGGAAACAAATGTCAGCATTGGGAAGAAATTGGCTGTATCAGCAGAACAGTTTCTACAGTTTGGAAGGACAGGGAGAAAATACAGTCTCTTTTCGAAGAAAATTGTTTAAAAATCAAGCGGCCCATATCGTCTGGGCACAAAGATATTGAAGAATGTTTACATAGATGGTTTCAGTTAAATTAATCAGCAGCAAAGAGCAAATAATGTGACGACCAATGGACCAACTCTTTAAGTGAAAGCCAGTGAATTCCATGCAGTCCCACTCCATAATACTGTACTGTAAATACAGTACTTATTTCAGTTGCTGGTACACTTTTTGAAGTTTTAATTTAATTCTGTTAGTTAACTATCTAAGTTTGCAGCCTAAAACTATCAGATATGACATTTTTAGCACACGCACAAAAAAAAAAAAAAACGTTTGTGCGACTATCGCCTGTAACGTCCATTGATTGGTGGTTCATTTAGGTTTGTTATAACCAATTTCGTCTGTATATATCCACAAGAGACATTTGAACACACTTCTGGTGGGGACCACATGAATATAGAAGATAAAATACTGTAATATTTTATATACATAATCCCTGCATGTCCATTTTAATAAGAGAAATTTTGAAAAGATAAAAGTTTTTTTCTCTTTTTATTTGCATAACTTTGCATATTTATGTTGGAAACCATATATACTACACTACAGTAAATGATAAAATTATAAAGCTACTAGTTGCATTGTTATCTTCGATGGAAGCATTTCAAAATAATCTGGCATCTGGTTTACCTTAAAAAATTTGAGAGGATAAATACAAATTTCTCTGGTGCAAACCAATAACAAATCTGGAAATTTACAATCTTTGCTGGGAGATGTGGAGTGCTCATTTTTCCCTACAAAACTGAAGTTATTTCATTCAGAAATAGACGTGAGCCATCCACGGCTAGCCTAGCTATCTGCAGTTTGTAACACTTGTGGTATTGCTCTCAACAGACAGATTTCTATTGCGATTATCCATCCAAACCATATCTTTTTTGGTCACATATTCACATATGCTGGTTCCAATTTCTGGAAATTTCGTTCTTTGTGCGTGAAATGCCTGGTAGTTACTGTTTGTCCCCAACAGATTACACTTGAGAAAAGCAGCTACAGAACTGTCTAGTCAAACATCCTCGAACATTTGAAGCACTAAAAGCCTTACACTAACGAAAGCAAACTTGTTTGCCTAATGAAGACAAGCTTTTTATTTCCCCCATTCATTATCTGCATCTCTTGTCCAACTTCATTTCCGCAGCACGATTACCAGTTTGCTCTGCTTCTTCAATAATACCGGGCTTTTCTTTAGCCGTGAATGACCTATTACGAGAAGCAGTGAAGTTTGTTCAGTTTGGTTGCATAGACTGTGGTACCAGAAAGTTGTAAAAGTTTTTCTTAAAAGGACTTCAAAAGCTCATTGATGGATTTGAAAAGCCATGATGATTCTCTCCTCTGTTTTTTTTTTTTTAAAGAAATGCTTGAAAGGGGTTTTTAGAAATGAGAGGTATTTGAGTAGTTTTTGTTTTATTTGAATGGAAATATCCTTCAATAACACAGATGTTGGGTTTTTCTTTCTTTCTATTTTTTTTACGTCACACCGACACAGATAGGTCTTATGGCGACGATGGGATAGGAATGGCCTGGGAGTGGGAAGGAAATGGCTGTGGCCTTAATTAAGGTACAACCCCAGCTTTTGCCTGGTGTGAAAATGGGAAACCATGGAAAACCATCTTCAGGGCTGCCAACAGTCGGGTTCGAGCCCACTATCTCCCGAATGCAAGCTCATGCTGTGCGCTCCTAACTGCATGGCCAACATTTCCGGTCTTCTTCCTTTTATACCAACCTTGATGCAAATAATACCTGCACCCCAACATTCACAGCCAATCCTGTAAGCCACATTATAATTAAATTCAGTGTGCCTTAAATTTAAAACTTGCTCTTTAATCTGCATAAAATGAACCATTTTATTATTAAAAAATATTTTTGCTATATGTTCAAAATGTTCATCATAAAATTTTCACTAAACCAACATTTTCCAAAATTACTTCCAAGTTTTCAAGATTTTAAATTTTTGAAGTATTTTTGTTGTTTGTGTTTTATCTGAAACCATCTCTTTTCAGTTTTGACTTAATTAATTTATAACTGCTAGGTTGTTCATTGTGCTGAAACTAATTTTGAATAAATAAATTTATAAACTACCTAAAATAAGGAAACATGTGGTAACAGAATTATACCTGAGAAAGGAATAACTTAATTAAAATAGAATAGATCATGTGAACTAAAATCAATAGTCAGATTAACAACCTGAACAAGAATGATTTTCCTTTTCCTTTCCTTTTTGAGAAAATATTTTATAACAAACTTTCTGTTAAAGATGTATGTGTGGCAGGCTCAAGTTAGTTTAAATGTTCAGTTCCTCTGATCACATGGGAGTGCATTTCAATTCATAACTCGGTCAGTTTGACAGTTACCTGAAATATTTTCACCAGATATGAAGGTGAAAGAGAGTCTCCATGGCTCAGGTGGCAGTGCGCCGGCCAATCACTGCTGGGTTCCGTGGTTCAAGTCCCGGTCACTCCATGTGAGATTTGTGCTGGACAAAGTGGAGGTGGGACAGGTTTTCCCCTGGGCATTCTGGTTTTCCCTGTCATCATTCACGCCAGCAACACTTTCCCAATATCATTTCATTTCATCTGTCAGTCCATTAATCATTGCCCCAGAGGAGTGTGACAGGCTTTGGCAGCCGGCAGAATTCCTATCCTCGCTGCTAGTGGGAGCTTAATTAATTCCATTTCTGACCTTCTCGAATGAATGGAAACAGGCTGTGGATATTCATTTTCATGAAGGTGAAGGCTCGTTTCAGTTTAATGTGGTAAAAAGGTAGCAGCCATGGCCTTAATTAAAGTACAGCCCCAGCATTTGCTTGCTGTGGAAATGGGAAAACACAGAAAACCATCTTCAGGCTGCTGATAGTGGAATTTGAACTCACCTCCCGAATGCAAGGTCACAGCTACACGACCCTAACCGCACGGCCAACTTGTTTGGTATCAATTTTAAAGAAATCAACATCTTGCAGCTATTTGTTTTTCAGTTGCTGGTGGTATGATCTTCAGCTGTTGTACAAATTCATTAAATGAAATGCTTAAGCAGGATATTTACATGTGTAGTTAAATGTACAAGAGTGAGCATACTACAAAGATACCTGAAATCTGCTATTCATTGTAAATATATTAGTGATTGACAGTCTGAGAAAGGGTCTCAAGATTTTTCAAAATTAGCGCAATGATCTGTTGCTCGGAAGGTATGTGGAGAAAGCGGAGGCAGGACGGGTTTTTCTCCGGGCAATCTGGTTTTCCCTTTCATCATTCATTCCAGCAACAGTTTCCCAATATAATTTCATTTCATCTGTTAGTCATTAATCATTGCCCTCCAGAGGAGTGCAACAGGCTTTGGCAATCGGCACAATTCCTATCCTTGCCGCTAGTGGGGGCTTCATTCATTCCATTTCTGACCTGCTCGAACGACTGGAAACAGGCTGTGGATTTTCATTTTCATGAAGGTGAAAGCTCATTTCATTGCCTCCATTTTTCATATATGGTATGTGATCTTTGGGTTCACTGATGCCATAAAATGGGCATAAACTATGCATTTTGCAAAGTACATAATGATATTGGCTTTGTATTGGTGAAAAGGCAGATTATGAATGGATTTTTTTAATTTTTAAAATTTTTTACAAATTTGTTTGGTTTATGTAGATGGATAAATGTTGGTTCAAAATATTGGTAAACTTTGTTGTAAATTTTAGAGCATTGTCTCTGCAACGTGCAGCAAGCTGCACTAAGCCTTCAGCTAGGCAGAGCTGAATGTTGTTTGTGCCAAGTTGTAAATTTTAGAGCATTGTCTCTGCAACGTGCGGCAAGCTGCACTAAGCCTTCCGCTAGGCAGAGTTGAATGTTGTTTGTGCCGAGTACATGAGTAATGTGAGTAATCAACCATAGTCCTTTTCCTCTGCTTCCACTGGTTTTAAAATATTGTTCTTTGTTTGGCCTCCATTTTTCATACATGGTATGTGATCTTTGTGTTTACTGATGCCATAAAATGGGGCATAAACAATACATTTTGTAATGTACATAATGATATTGGCTTTGTATTGGTGAAAAGGCAGATTATGAATGGATTTTTTAATTTTTACAATTTTTTTTTACAAATTGGTTTCATTTAGATGCTTGGTTTTATGTAATATACCAAGGTACTGGTATTACACGTTTTATAATAGTCAGCAGTTTCAAACATTGTGGACTATATATTGTTGAATAACAATTCAGAACTCAGGCAGATTGTTTTTGACACCATTTATTGGTATACACTTTATGATCGTGCTTCCGTACGAGGACATTATTTCATGAGATTCTTAAGATCCTAGACATCAATCTCGAGAGTTTTGAGCGAGATCCTTGCCCATCCCTAGTAAACATAGTCACAGTGAATGTTAAATTAAAAATTGAAACAAAGTACACTTTCAAAACAAGACAAAACCATGTTTACCTTTAAAATCTGAGAAACGGTACATTGTCATTGTAGGGAAAAGCAAAATCAGCGGGTCACTAAAATAGTTGTTAATTGGAGAAAAGCATATAATATAGGATTGTAAAAGTGAGATATTCTATTTAATGTTATTCCTGCTTTCTTTATGAAGTGTATACTGTACTGTATATGGCTCAGCATTTGAAAATGTACTGAATGTGAATTATCTCGTATATCAGTGATTTCTCCTGCCCCAGAAAGTTATTTTCAAGATTGAATTGGTAGTTTTGTGTGTGTCAAAGGGGAAAGAAAAATTGTTGGATAGTCCAGAGACTGTTATAAAGATATCTTTAATTTATTTTGCCTCTTTGTATTTTATTTAGTTGCATTCTCTCCTTTTTCTTATAACTGGCTTTTGATATGTATAAAGTTAAGTATGTGGAGACTTAAGTCTCCACAGACGAGATTTTCCACACATTAAAGTCAATTGATTTGTACAAAACTTCATGTAACTAGGTTTATGATTATCTCTTTCTCTTTGATAGGAAGTTAGCTTTTTTTTTTTTTTTTTTTTTGAGATGGCTATAGAATTTACAAATACTTATTTAGAAATACTTTTTTTAAATATAAATTTTGTTTATGAAGATGGATAAATATAAAGGTGTTGGTTCTAAATATTGGTAAACTTTGTTGTAAATTTTAGACATCCCTATAGCATAACAAACATTTCTCTCAAAATCACATTGCTGCCTGGTGCCTTTTCTTTATACTTAATTTGTCTTTTTTTATACTGTCCTTCTTTCATGCATAAAAATGCTTCTTTATACACAGAGGAATGCTTTGCTTAGAGCTATGGTGATGGGATAATGTCATAGCAGTTTCCATATATAAGGTTGTGAAAATTAAATTGGTGTAGGTTTAATGAATTTCTAAAACAGTGCTGTTGTGCTTTTCTAGATTTGGTTCTGAATAATAATAATATGCATGAATAAGTTGTTTTAAATTAAAATTAAAATAAAGTTTATTTGGTGAATGGTTGACAGTTACTTTTGAGTGAAGAATTGTTCTTTTAGACAGCTATTGCTTTGGTTTACCAGAAACATATGAAAAATGTGTGTATATTTAAAAAATGACTGGCTTATAAAATCAGTATTAATTTCATTTAGTTGTGATATGCTTCAGAGAAGCTGTATTTGTGAGCAGTCCATTCTTGTTGTTTTTTTTCCTTGGATAATAATCTCAAGATTATGTTAAGGGCTTTAACCAAATACAAGATTGTATACCATTTTATTTTGTATGATATATGTAGTTTCTTGTACAAGATGAGGTATCCATACTATGAAAACGATTTAATGTTTACATTCATTCAAGACTGGTTAAATGTTCTGCAGTTTTTAAAAATGGAAATTTTGAAACCGTGGTTAGAATTTTGTGGATTTTGTGCCAAATATTGAAAGATCTGATTAGTGAAAAATTAATGTGTATTTTTAGAATTCCTGGATAGCTTTAAAATGACTTGGATGAAATATGTTATCATAAAACATAATTAATTTTGTATTTCTGCTTAAATGTGAGACAATACCCAGTTTCTTCTAATGAACAAATATTATTCCTGTGCTTTATTTTCTATGCAGTATAAACCTAAACTATCAAAGTGTCATACGTTGTTAGTACTTATTCAAAAATAAATTATTTTTTTATGTACATGTTTCTCTTTATACAGACAGTTTATTTTTAATGATATGTTACTTTGAAATGATTCCTATATACCAGTTACCAAATAAATTAGTTCTGTTGAAATAAAAAAAAAAGTGTGTGCAATAATTTTTGCCATAAAATGTTTCTTTTATCCTGGTTAGGCTTATGAAAGGAAGCTATCTCAGGTAAATGAGGGATTTTTCAAAGTTATATTAGAAATAAAAATTAAATTATATGTTATGAGACCGTTCATGTAAAAGAATTAATTTAAAAAACAACTTTTCTTGGAAAATGGTTAAAAATGAAAGCTTTTCTAAAAACAAATATATTTATATTCCATTCTCTTTTGATATTCAGGCTTTTTTCTTGCTGAGGAAATCTCAGGTATAGAAAATCCATCCTGAACTTATTTTAAGAGCTCCCAGAAGCAACTTGGGTGATAGGGACCAAAGTTGAACTCCTTGTCATGAGGATCAAACTTTGGACCATTAAGTCACTGTATAGCATATTGACAAGTAGACAACTGCAGCAGTTAAATTTATAGTTTGGTGCTTCAGTAAATTATTATCTAGTGAAACAAATAATAACTAATTATTACCATCACTACTGAGGGTTGTTAGCGATCTCTGGTCTCTTTCATGACTGAGTAACTCTTGAAAACCCCTTTCGCCATCATTGGTGATGGATGCTCTGTTGATCCATTATGCGTCCCAGTTATTGCTCTACACCACACCATCTACTGTATGAGACTCCTGTGAAGTACAGTCATGTCCATATTATGCCACTCAGCTTGACAAGTTTTCAAAAGTGCTTCTATGGTACGAAGTCATCCGCTTCTCAGTGTTCTTTTGAGGAATCCAAACACACAGAAGTCTTTTGGGAAAGCATCTGGTGACTTGACTGGAATGCCACTGAAGGGAATAGCATGTGTTCCTGTTTCTAATCGTGCCAGAAATTGGTGGGTTGGAGCAGAGATGTATCTGGATGCATTATCTTGATGCACCCAAACACAATTCACCACTGTACTGTACAGAACTTGGATTCAGCATAATAGATTGTATTCAGTTTGATAGTAATTATAATTCACTTTCACATTTTTAAATACTCAGCAAATTTTTAACTTGCCATTATGGCAGTACCCAGCAATCACCATTAATTCTTTGGAGAAAGTTTCTCTGCAATAATTTCCATGCCCTCCACCTCCACCCACTTTTTTTTTTTTGGGCAAAAAATGTTATGAAGCTTTGAAGATTGGTTTCCCATTTTCACACCAGGCGAATACTGAGCTGTACCTTAATTAAGGTCACAGCTGCTTCCTTCCCACTCCTAGCTCTTTCCCATCCCATCATCACCATAAAACCTATAAGATGTGATTAGGTAGCAGGTTGTGTATTTGGCCCTTGTAGTGCTTTCCAAAATGAAGGGTCTGTAGCAGTGTCTGGATTTCTGGCCTTTTCCCTTTGGATTTAGTCCTATCTGGGCTTTACCAGTCTTATACAGTTCACAAGAGATGCAGTCTTTTAATCAATAAAAAACAGTTTCTTGCAATCTTTTATGATGCTTCCTAGTACAGCTGTATATTTTTAGGCATCCCATTACAGGACATTTCCATACTACTGCAATGTTGTGAATGCCAGGTGAATGGAGCTGTCACATGTGTTCTGTTGTTGTAGTCCTCTAAAGTTATTCTGGTGATCACTAACAACCCTTTGTAGACTCACAAAGCTTACCAACTAATTCTCATCAGTGTAAAGTATTTGTGGCAATAATTTTTAGAACCTCTGTGTAACACTCTCCTGTTGTCTTGTGCGAGGCCGTGGTATTACTACCACTAAGCTGTTTTTCAAACTCTCCTCGTCTAGGACATCAAGATCACTTGTACTCCAATAGAATTGCTTTGCGCACTTGGAGTTCAGTTATGTAGCTTTCTGCTTTGTCATTTCCTGGTATCTGCATCTGTGGATCAGTGGTAGAGTGTCAGCTTCCGGATTCCAAGATAGTGGGTTCAAACCCGCCAGAGTTGTTTTGAAGGGAATAAAAAATGTCCATTCGACACTCCATGCCATACAATGTTGGCATGTAAAAGATCTCTGGTAACACACTGGTGTTCACCCAACAGAATTAATTAAAACTCAGCCATAGATGCCCAAGAGAGATTTGTTTTACTCTGTCATCTAGTAGGCATATAGTAAAACAAAACATCGAAATTGATGAGGAGACAGCCAAGTGGCATCAACTTAAAATGTCTGCACACAGTAGCTGAGGCCATATTATTATTATTATTATTATTATTATTATTATTATTATTATTATTATTATTTATTTTTTCATTTCATTCAACTTCGCTAATTGGCCAACTAGGGACCACGATAAGCCTCACTTTACATTTTGGCATTTGTTCATTTTTCGCTTGATCCACATCGTCTTCATTAGCTCACTGTGTTTAGCACGATGTTCTTCTGTCCATTTAGCACCAGTTGCCCATTTTTCGTCCTGGAAAGCCCCAAAAGTCTTGATGGTTGCTCTGAAAAGATTTCGGTCTTGTGCATCTTCTGCTTGTAGACCCAGTTCTTTAAGATCTTTCTTGACATTAACTTACCATGGGATTGCCGTTTTTGGTTTTGAGTCAAATATACTGAAGGTACGTTTCATCCATCGAGAGTCGATCATCCGTCGTATACGACCGTAGAAGCGAACCCTGCATTTACGCATTGTGTCCGTGATCTTCTCTATCTTAGAGTATATTTCTTGCCTGGATTTTCTAATGTAGATGCCATTTTTGTAGTTAGGACCAAGTATGGTGTGTAGGATCTATCTTTCTTTCTTTCCTCTCTAAATCTGCAAGCGAACATATCTCAGACAGGATAAGGCATTCCGATGCATACAGCGATACTGGTTTGATGACACTGTTGTAGTGACGAATTTTTGTGTTCAGGGAAAAGCACTTTTTTTGTATATTTTGCGGGTGGTTTGGAAAGTGACTTCCATTTTCTTGATTCTTGCTCCTATGGCCTCTTTGTCAAGTCCATTTTGCTGAATCCATTCCCCAAGGTATTTAAATTTACTATCACGGTTTATCGTTCCATATTTGGTGTTTAGTTGTGCCGTATCATCTTTGATATTTGACATTACTTCTGTCTTTTGAAAGGAAATTTGTAAATATGTTTGTTCTGCTACTTCCTTCAACACATTGATCTGTTCTGTTGCACTTTCGAAATCTTCTGTCATAAGGGCTATATCATCAGCGAACGCTAAGCAATCTATTTCCACTCCATTTTTCTTTGTCCCAATCCTTACGGGTTTGTAAAGGTTTCTTTCTCTTAACGTCTTTCGCCACTCCTGTATTACCTTCTCAAGTACGCAGTTGAACAAAAGAGGTGACAGCCCATCTCCCTGTCGAACGCCTGTCTTGATCTCAGAGGGTTCAGAGACACATCCTTGGAATTTTACTTTGGATTTGTTATTAGTTAGTGATGTCCTTATTATCGCTAGCAGTTTCTCATCGACTCCCATTTCTGCAAGGATGTTAAGCAACACATCACGGTCGGTGGAGTCGTATGCTTTCCTGAAATCTACAAATGTAGATACATAGGTTTGACCTCTCAGCATATGGTATCTTATTATGGTTTTTAGGTTAAGTATTTGTTCTGCACTTGATTGGCCTTTCCGAAAACCTGCTTGGTATTCCCCGAGTTTGTGTTCAACTTGCTGTTCTAGTCTTTCAAGGATGGATAGTGACAGGATCTTGTAGGCTACTGACAGAAGAGAAATTCCACGGTAATTGTTCACATCTCTTATATTTCCTTTCTTTTGTAAAGGATGGATCAAGGCTAGCTTCCAGTCCTCTGGTAGTTGTTCTTTTCCCATATATCTACAATGGTTTGGTGTAGGATGTCAATTGCTTCTTCCGGGGCATGTTTCCACAGTTCTGCAATAATGGAGTCTTCACAAGGAGCCTTGTTATTTTTCAGTCTCTTTATGTGGCATTTGATTTCATCGCGATTTGGTGGAGAAGATGGCAGGTTTTGGCTCACTGGTTTGTTTGTTTTGATGGGGTTGGCTGGTTTTTCACAGTTTAGAAGGTCGTTAAAATACTTAGCTAAGATTTCGCAGTTTTCTTCATTTGATGTTGCAAGAGTTCCATCTTTCCTTAGAAAGCAAAGGGAAGGTGCCTTGTATCCTATATATATATATTATATTTTGTATGGCATGAGGATACATTGTTACAATTTGGTTATTTACAAATATGTACAATTACACGAAAAACAGTTTCATCTATACACACAGAACAAGTACGTAATAAACAAACAATATTTATACATTTGAGCTCATCAATATCTGCATTGCTGCTAAAGCTGAATGTCCAGTTTTGTTATCCAACTCACAGCTTCATCACTGGCCTCGTGGATGCCCTTTATTGTCCCACTGAATCTTCAGAGTGGGCACTCTGTGACGATATGTTGAACGGTCTGAGGCACGTCAGAGCAGTCGCAATAAGGGTCGCTGATAATCTTCCACTTGTGTTTCCAGAAGTTGCATCTGCCATGTTGAGTTCTGATCCGATTAAGTGATGATCAGATTTTTCTGGGTAAGTTGAAACAAGGAGGTTGCATAACTGGATCCGAAATTAGACCTAATCTGTCAGGGTTTGAAGCTGCCCACCCATCGCACCAGGCAGTGTTAGTATGAAATTCATCTTGGGCTAGCCTCTTTCCTAGTAACCAAGAAGGGTTCCTAGATTTCAGCCTGAGATCTTCACGTAGGCAGTCTTGATGTGTTGGTAGGAGAGGATTGTCACAGCATTTAAGCCATTCTTTCCTCAGTGCCATTTGTCTTCGGAGATGAGGAGGTGGAATATTTGAAAGAACTGGTAACCAATCCAAAAGTGTGGATTGGATGGTTCCTGATATAGTCCTCATTGTATCGTTTAACTGAGTGTCTATCTTCTTTGTATGGGCACTGTTGAGCCATACTGGGCAGCATATTCGGCTACTGGGTGCTGTAGTTCGGAGGGTGGATGCAGATGGGCCCCAGCTTGTTCCTGTGAATTTGTGCAGGATGTTATTGTGGGTTTTGATCTTGGCAGATGTTTTGCGTACATGTTCGCTGTAAGTCAAGGATCAATCCAAGGTAACGCCTAGATATTTTGGATGAGGATTGAACTTCATTATATGACCTCTGAATTGAACCTGAGGGACATAATTGGCTTGTCTGTTGCTCAAATGATAGCAGCTGACCTCTGTTTTTGTTATGTTTGGTTTCAGTCGCCAGGTTTTAAAATAATTATCAATTCTGCAGAGATCTTTAGTGAGTGTGGTTTCTGCTCCAGCAAAATCACCAGACTAGGCTGCCAAACAGATGTCGTCAGCGTATATAAACTTCCTAGCATTAGTTGAAGGTAGATCTGCTGTATATACGTTGAAGAGCAATGGGGCCAGTACCGATCCCTGTGGTAATCCGTCACTCAGTTTGTAAGTTTTACTTATGTTGCCGTGTGGGTGTACTTCAGTCATTCTATTAGCCAACATATTATTCAGCAGGGTGGCAAGCGTCTTACAAGGGATTAACTTCAGGAATTTGAGGATCATTCCTTTTCGCCAGACTGTGTCAAGCTGATGACAGATCCACGAACACTGCAACGGTCTTCTTTCGATCTTGAAATCCTCTCTCAGTACAGGTGGTTAGGGCTAACACCTGGTCGGTACAGCTGCGGCTTGGTCTGAAGCCAGCTTGTTCAAGTGGTATGTGCTCTAGGATTTTGGCTGAGATTCTATTGTATATTACTCTCTCCAGTAGTTTGTAGCAGACACTTAAAAGGGCTATGGGTCTGTAATCTTCTGCACTGTCTCCACTTTTCCCTGGTTTAAGGATTGCTACTATTTTTGTTCTTTTGAGTACCGATGGTAGTTGTCCAACATGTAAGATATTGCTGCAAAATTTGACAAGCCATTCCGTTGTTCGGAGGCCACAATGTATAAGGAATTCTGGGTATATTCCATCCAATCCAGCTGCTTTTCCTGACTTTATTTCTTTTAGCACAGTTGAGATCTCAGCAGCTGTGAAAACAGAGGAAAACTGAGAGACTGCTTTGGCCAGGGTTATCCTCGATTTTAGCTCTTGTTGAATTCTTTTTGACTCTTTCTTATTGTGTCGACAGGTTTTCTTGTCAGGCTGACTAATCTGTTTGCCACCTCGTTTGGTTTTATCTTAGAGCTCTTGGGACCGAATTTGGGAGTGCTGTTGCCAAGTTTCCTTAGAAGTGACCATGCTTTTTGACTGGAATGTTGAAATTTCATATTTTCCATGAGCTTGAACCATTTTTCTTTTCTAGATGAATCTAGAGACTGAATCAGTTCATCTGCAATTTCAGGATCACTACTGAGCATACAGTACATTCCTCATATAGCTCTGCATTTTGGGTTCCATCCAGGAATATACTCCTTCCTGTATCCTCCTGGGATATGCTTTTTCGCGATGGCAGATGTTAGTTTGACAAAGCGCTCGTAATTTCCTGTTGTAGGAGGAATCCACTGTACATTATGTTCCAGTTCGCAGGTGAATTTAGACCAGTTGGCTTTGGAAAAATTCCAGCGGGGAAGTGCGACCGATCTGATGGCAGGTATTTCCAGGCGGACTTTGACAAGCACTGGTCTGTGTTGGCTTCGGGGAAAGTTGTTCAGAATTTTCCTAGTACAGTGTAGAGGTCTTCCAAGAGAGTCTTTTGATACAAAACACAGATCAGGGTTATAGTCCTTATTCCATCTGGTAGAGTGGAAGGAGCCCTTTTCTTTGGCATCAAACAATGGAAAAAGATCTTTGGCATCAGCCCATTCAGACACATCTTGTCCCTCTTTGTTGGTATAGTTATAACCCCATTTAGTGTTCTGACTGTTAAAATCGCCAAGAATTACGGCTGGGTGCTGTATATTCTGGATGGTCTCGTTTAGGCTCCAAGGTTGACTAGGTGGTTTGTAGATGTTTACAATTTCTGTATTTGCAATCTTTGTTTTAGAGCAAAACATGTTGTTATCAGTATTTGTGCTTATTATTTCAGCTTCCTCTATATCATTTTTTACATATGTTGCTGTTCCGTACTGTTTATGAAACGTTGCATTGAGCAGATTGTATCCGGGAATCCTACATCTGGCATAAAGCTGGTCCTGGTTTTCACAATGGATCTCTTGCAATAGAACAATATCCACCTTGTGGTTAGTCAGTATTTTTGTTAGTCACTTTTGGGTCGACTTGCTCCTTCGATGTTGAGCTGCAGAATGTTTAGAGTAGGATCATGATATTCAGTGGTGCTCTGAAAAGGGCCATTTATGATTTTAATCATTTTTCTCATATTGAGTTGATGAATCCTCTGAATTGCTGGGATATCCACAAAGCAGAGCTTTGAGTCCAGCAGCCAAAGTTGTTGCTCTCTTAGCACCACCTAGGGATCACGTGTAGAGTAATATGAGGTTAAACCTACGGACGTGTAGCAACGAAAACCCCGCTGTAAAAATGGCTGACTAAGTAAGGGCAGAAGGTGTAAATAAACAATTTAAGCTTTGTGGCCTAGGCAATGCATAAAATGTAGGGTAGAGTTCCCATCTGCATCGTGGTTTCCGTGACTGTGTAAAATGGCCGACATTTAGGGCAGTAAGAGTGATAGAAAAAAAAAAAAAGAATTTACAAGAGAATAATAAATTGCCCCTCTGACTAGTGTTTACTATGGTTGGATTGCAGGAAAACAAGATGTCTGACACTTAGGGCACATAAATATAGTAAAAATATGAACTTAATATCGCTTGTAACAGAATGTATTCACAAGATAACACCACCACATGGACATCACATATAAACACAGCACGGATAGCAGTTAGAACCACAACTGAGGCATTAGTTCTTAATAAATCCATAAACGTCTCAGCACATCTTTATCTGATCTTATCCTTGAACCTTCTTTTTAAAATTTCTGAAGTATTCACGGGTCTCACCTCTATGAAAGTCTTGCTCAATCTTGTCCAGTAGTTCCTTTTCATATTTGAGTTTCTCACTGCGTATTATTTTTGCTGTTTGTGCTTGTTGTGTTTTGTACATCTTCCAATCTTCTTTTTTTTTCGAGGTGTAATACTTTTTCCAGTCATTCAGATGATCCCCTAAGGTCTTCTCGCAGTTATCATTCCAGCACGTGTGCTTCTTCCTCTTATTGATTTCGGCCACTCCTTTTGCAGCTTGTATCATCTGCTTTCTCGTGCTGTTGAAGTCTTTTTCCACTGGTTGGCAGGTTCTTTGAATTCATTCTCTCTTTCTCTGAGCTTTTTTGTGTCAAAGCGAATTATGGTAGGATCGTTCTTATTTTTGTTGAGAGAGATTGACCGAAACTTGATTACTGATACATAGTGATCTGAGTCTATATTTATTTCCTTTTTTACGGTAATGTTCATGATTTCTGGACTGTATCTTCGAGGTATAGCAACAGGGTCTATTTGGAATTCTCCTATTGTTTTGTTTGGGCATCTCCATGTCATCTGTTTTCTTGGTAAGTGACGAAAGTGTGTTGACATCAGTTGGAGGTTGTGGTTATCACATAGTTCAACGAGGCATTCTCCATTCTTGTTGGTTCTTTTGTGTGCTGGGTAGAACCCAACAACTTTCCTGTGTTTCCGTTCACGTCCTACCTGTGCATTAAAATCACCCATTAGGATCTTGACGTGGTGTTTCGGGATTTTCGCTAATCTGGCATCCAAGATGTTTCAGAATCTATCTGTGCCTTTCAGGTCTTTTTTGTTTTGTCCATTAGTTGGAGCATGTGCATTGACTAGCATATTGTTTTATTTGCACAATGCAGGGATAGTAGGCATAAAGCTTCAAAATTTGAGACTGACCTAAGGATTCTGATGTGTTCTTCATTACTCTCTTATGGGATCTGCTCTTGAAGAACCGATACCCTTCAGACTCAAACGTATCTTCGTCAGTGAAGCGAGTTTCTTGCAGAGCCATTACTGAGATTTTATTTTCGTGGAGGGCATTGGTCAGCAGTTTCATCTTACCAGTTTGTATTAGACTGTTTATGTTGAACGTTGCCAAAAAGTCTTAGATATGGGTTTCAGCTTTCGTGACAGTTCAGGATTTCAAAGACGCTCCGACTCGTCTTTAGCATGATGTTGCATCCCCCCCAGAATCTGAACGGGATGCATGCGTCGCTTGTCGGCGACGGTGGATTTCTTTGAAAAGTTGCCACCTGCGGTATTAACTTCATGTCCTTGTTTTACCATCATGCTTGAGAAGCTTTAGCTTAGCTTGGAGCAAATTGCTCATTCTGAATACAGCCAAGGTTGTTAGCCCTGGAGGGCCTCAAGATGTTCTCCGGCTGCGGGCAGGCATTTCCTCCTTGCTCGAATAGTTATGGTTTTCCCGCCAATACTCGGGTGGCTGATTGCAGTGGTTTCCCACTGGGCGATGGGTTCGCCACATCCCTACGCCATTATTATTATTATTATTATTATTATTATTATTATTATTATTATTATTATTATTATTATTATTATTATTATTATTATTATCCATTATTTTTTAATATTTTGCCATGAGAGGCATGCTAGTCTCCTGAGGAAATAGTGTGAGTGTTATCTACATTTTTCAAATCACAAAACAGAAATTTACATGTAATTTTATGTAGAAGATTTCTTGAATTGACAGGTTTTTTTGTTATGACGTATACATTGGTATATTCCATTATTTCATGGAAACTGTAGAGCTTGGCTAGATACTGACTGCTGTGGAAGAGTTAACTGGCGTGGAAGTTATACACACACATATATTTTATACGTCTTTTCTTTCATAGCAGCTAGAAGGGAAGAAACAAGCATGAGAAGATCTGTACAGGAATTAAATATACATTTTGTATTTTTAAAAATTTAATGTCAACATCAAAGAGTTTAGCAATGAATAATTTGATATGCAAATGACAACTGACCATAATGTAACGTATAACCTCCTAAGGAATTCCGCAACAATCCTGTCTCTTACTGAGATTCTGTTGTTCTTTAGTCGTTTAATGTGGCTCTGAATTTCTTCCTTGTTTGGTGGAGATGATTCTTAATGAGTGAAACTGGATGCTTCTTCAAGAAATATTTCAGTGGGTTCGGGGCATTTAAGAAGTTTTGAGAAGTACCGTGCAAGTTCTTGGCAGTTTTCTTTATTAGTAAGAGCCAATTTTCCGTCTTGTTTCCTGAAACATAAGTTCTGTGGAATGTATCCTCGGATTTTTTTCTGTGAATGTTCTGTAGAAATCCCCTGTGTTGTGGTTTCTGAATTTTTCTTCAATTGAGTCCAGTTGTTCTTTCAGGTGCTTTTTAAATTATTATATTATTATTATTATTATTATTATTATTATTATAAAAAAATGTTTTGGGTATGATTTAGCGGATGTTTAATGAGCATGGGTGAATTAATAAATTATGTAATTTAATGGAGTTTAAATTCTTGTTCTTGACTGATCTATGATTTAATTAAGTAGAGTAAGGAGTGGGGGAATCTTTTAGTGATCGTTGAGGTTATTCTGGTTGTCTTTTTTTACAATGTATATTTTGTATTGCCTCCTTTTATTTAAAATGATTGTTTATTATTTTCGATGTATTATCTGAAAGTTTTAAGACGTTTATGAGAAAATGTCATGAGAAAAAGACTGGACTTGTGGAAAAACAACTCTTGTAGCCTCCACCACTGTGGTGCACCACTGTTGATTTGTGAATTTTTGACGAATCCCACCCTGTTCACTGACCTAGCCCTGGCAGACGTGTTTTGTATTCCCTGAACTGAAATTCATCCTGAAAGGATGACTGTTGTAGTCAGTTGAAGAAAACAAAGTGAAATCACACGATCCTTCTAATTGTCTACCATGGCTGCTTGCATTAGTGGAAATGGCATTGAGAACCTTGTATTAATGGAGGATGGAACTACTTTGAAGGAGACAAAGTTATCTAGGCTGCAGGTAAGCCCCCTAAAAAGTTATTTTCAAAGTTTTTTTTTTTTTTTTGGAAGGCCTTATAGAATTTACTGAATATAATTATGATTTTCATTAAAGCACTCGGTTGATATTTTAAGAAATCATTTGCTATAGCAGTCATGCTACTTTAAAAAAATAATGAAACTAGAAACTGGAATCACTTTTGTTTCTTTGTTTAAAATGAGAATTGTAAGATAACCTGTGTCTTGTTAAATATTTGAATGTTAGTTTATGTTGTCACTGATCTGTTATTACCAAGGGGTGAAAGTGGTTAAAATATCATCTTTTTTTTTCCGAATTAGACAAGTTTCCTCATTACACAAAGCATCTTTTTTTCTTAAATATCTGATCACCACCACCGCTACACAAAACATAATGCAGTATACAGTAGTTTTAAGTATTATTTAGAGTTTACCCATATCTTTAAAATTGAATAATTGAAAAAGAGGTTCAACCTATTCAATACATAAGAGAAAGAAATGTAATGATTACATTCTTATTTAATAGTAACTAGAATTGGGACCGGTTTCGACCATAGTCCAGGTCATCGTCAGCTGATCAAAACATAAAAAACATGAAAAACAATGCATATGAAAAAGAAAAAGATTAAGTGAACTCTGGATCGGTATAAGAGGCAATATAAAATGATGATGGGGGTAGAAACTGTGAGTCACTTAAAAGAAAACAGTGCGTAATTTTATGAATGGTAGTACGGCACACGCAATGATAGGTAAAGTCTCACAATGTTTATGAACAGCGGAGAATGGTCAAATGGGTCAGTTTTTACACACCGTCAGGCACAAAGTCACAACACTATCGAACAACATATGAAGATCTATCAATATGTTGAAGTCGAAGATGAATAGATTTATAGAAGCAAACTGCCAGTTCCCGGTGATCAGTGCGGCACACTCAAAGTCATGCGCTGTAGTCTCGGACGCCAAAGTAGAATGGAGAATATCCTGAAGATCCAGTATTTGCCTCAGTTGCGGGAAATTAAGTACATATATATAGATACATACAACGCAATTCAGTATAATTGAATGAGTAATTGTGTTACTGCTGAATTCTTTATCTTTATCTGTCTACGCATGACATTTAGCTATTCAGATTGATGTACGTAGTACTGTAGTACATTGATTTGTTTGTTGTTATTATTGCGCTTTATTATTATATACAGTGTGATACACAGTATTTCATTTTGGCAGTATCACAACACTATATTACACTGTTTCAGAAAACTGGATATATGCTCCTTAAACTTATTTCCATCATAAAACTCTATACAGTACTTCACAACACTAAGCTCTCTTCCACACATCAAACAAAGAAACTTCTTTCCTTTTCTTTCTAATCGTGTGTTTCTGAATGCAGTTCTGAGCTGAGTACATTAGTTCAAGAAGAGTGGAAGAGTTAGAGGTAATAGTAAATTGCTTTGTCAAAACAGCACTGTGGACCTGTTTGTGGGTTCGAATCTTGTTTTGATCTTCATCTTCTTGCTCATATCCTTCTTCCATCTCCTCCTCTTTCTCAGTCTTTCTCACTGCTAGAAGGGCTGTAGCTGATTCAAAAATATGGTGTATCGTAAGTAGTTTATCACTTCAATGAAGTTCTCTGCCTCTTAGGGAGCGTTTCTTGCTTGACACAAGTTGGATATTGCCGACGCATTTCCAAGCACTTCATTCGTTCCACCATCCATACTATCACTCTCTCCAAACTTTGCGTCACTTTGTCTGAACAATGACATTGATCATTCCAGCACCAGAAGTGCACTAATATTGTACGTAGGACTACATCAGTTCCTAATATTTTCCGCATTGTACAAAGTAGATTTTAAAGAATTCTTTCATTTTTCGTTTCCATTTCTGCGTTGAGGAGATTCTGCTTTATATAAAAGTAAGAACATTATGATTCCGTAAGCTTCACCAGGACCGAGAAAATATTCCACAGTGAACAAGTTTCCACTTTATTCATGTTTCACTTTGAGCACGTTTTACTGTCTTATAAAATCATTAACATAATATTTAATCAGGTACAGGACAGTTGGCAAAATATCGAGGAACAGTCATGTGGAGAAACTTACCTGTCATAAGAGCATGTGTTTTAGTTGGCAAACTTTTTGTCATTATTTTTGTGTTTGGAGTAAGTTAAAATCAGTATATAACATTGTGAGTGTGATTCTTAACAAGAGTATAAAGATATGTGCTTTGTTTGGCTTTAGTAATTATGAAGTGCAGAGAATTTTCATCTTTCTTCCATTTCTCTCCTGAAAAGTATGTGTGGGTAGAGATTGTGTGCACATTTATATATATTAGTACAAGAATTAAATGTCAGTACTGAAGTGTTGTTCTTTTAGGTGTGATTAGTGGGTTTTGAAATGTCAGAGAAGTGATTTGGATTATCAAGAAAGAAGGGACATAATGTTTAAATAAGACCTGTAAGATCTATTCAAATCATTTCCAAACCACTGACGTTAGAAATTCACAATTGCACAGCCAAGTGTACGTTAAATTCTTGTTGAAATTTTATGTAAATAATTCTCAAAAACATAACTATCAATAATCATTTCTTTCTCGTTTTCCCCTATCCTGAGATTAAAGATAGATCTGTACCAGTGCAGAATCTCCGTAGTAATAAAGCATTGAATGCTTCCAAAAGGGGTAGCTTTTGCTAGAGAAAAGGATAGCAAAAGCAGTCAGCAACAACAAATGAGCATATTTGTGTAGGATCACCTGATATTTACTCTAACATAACAGCAAGTATTGCTTATCAGGAAATCTGTATATGAGTAGATAAAATAAGAGTTTTGTCTGTACATTGCTCAGAATTAAAGAAAAAAAAAAAGGGCGAGTTGGCTGTGCGGTTAGGGGCGCGCAGCTGTGAGCTCGCATCCAGGAGATAGTGGGTTCGAATCCCACTGTCAGCAGCCCTGAAGATGGTTTTCCATGGTTTCCCATTTTCACACCAAGCAAATGCTGGGGTATACCTTAATTAAGGCCACGGCTGCTTCCTTCCCATTCCTAGGCCTTTCCTATCCCATCATCGCTGTAAGACCTATCTATGTCGGTGCGACGTAAAGCGATTTAAAAAAAAAAGAATGGTATTTCTGTATCTGTTATGTCCACAGAAACAAGAAACTGTACTTCTTGATTTTCAGTCATCTATCTGTCCGCCTGTATGTATGTCTGTGTTTCACGAGAAAATGGCTGAAGAGAATTGAATGAAAATTTGTATTTAAAGTTGAGGAATAATTTTATTCATGTTGAGTGAAATGGTAGTTTAGGGGAAGGCCTAAAATGTAGTTCTCAAATTTATGTTATTTGTGATCCTATCGATAAATACTACATAACTAAAGTTATATATAATTAAATTTCTGACCACTTATGTCTCATGCATTTTTACCGTACCGGCTATGATAACGGAGATGTTCATGAATATCGATTTTTGTTGCCAAGTCCATATTAACACCGAACCACGTTTTGTCTCTTCTGCTGCCACTCATCTTCAGTAGGTGGGATTATTGCTGCATCCTGAGAAAATGGGTGGACAGAATTTATTGAAAATCGGTATGTAAAGTCAGGGAATAAGGCACCACATTCTAGGCTATAAATAATTTTATTCACGTTGGTTGAAATGGTAGTTAAAGGGAAGGCACTTAAAGTTTTAAATATCATTGTTATTGGTTCTGTCGAAAAGTACTACTTATCAAAAGTTGCAGAGAATACAATTTCCGATCATTTATGTCTTATACAGCGTTACCGTTCTGACTATGATAATAGAATTGATGAATGTAGGCTTTCGTTGCTTAGTCCATAACAATGCCCAGCATTGCTAACGTGGAAATATTGTTAAATCATGTTAACTGGTGATATTTTTGTCATGATTGTCTTAAAGTGTAAAACCGTGTGGTCATCGATCCATACCGTCAAGGAAAATTGTGATTATAATAAAAATCTTCCGGGCTATTATCCCGTGATCCACTCCTAGATGACACCACAGAAGTTGACTACCACAGTAGTAGTCAAAACGTTTGGAAGGGATGAGAGGAGTGGACCACGGCATAATAGCCCGGAAGATTTTTACTATATTGACACCGGTCATGAAAGCCTTCATACTTTGAAAATTGTGATTATAAAAATGAGAAAAAAATCATAAAGGAATGATTGCTTGAAGAAAAAGACAAGAGGAAGTCATGAAAAAAAGGACGACTCCTTTTGCATTAGATGCTCTAATATCACGAAGTTGGAACAAAACTTAATGTGAAGGCCTACAATATCGAAAGATAAAACTGGTTAACAAAAACATTACATTGACCATTGTTGTGATGTGTTTTGTCTCTGCTGCTGCCACTCATCTACGGTTGATGGGGATTACTGCTGCGTCCTGAGTGAAACAGCATGCCTGAATATTGGCAGAAAGTAGCTGGGGAGTTCGATAACTTTGCACATGCTGTATGATTGTACCGTCAACGACTGGTACTGCAGCTACTTTATAGTATTTCTGACACTAAAGTTATAGAATGATATTCTTTCTAATAGCATGCTTCAAGTTGTCTGACTCATTGGCTGAATGGTCAGCATACTTACCTGAGGTTCAGAGGTCCCTGATTTCTGGCAGGATTGCGAATTTTAACTTTTTAACTTAACTTTGGTTAATTCCACCAGCTCAGAGCTTGGGTTTTTGTGTTCAACTTAACACATATATTCATTTACTTGCAACACATCACACTACAAACCACTGCAGAAAGACACAATAGTGAATTATCCATTCATGTAGGGTTGGCATTGGGAAAGGCATCCAGTCATAAAAATGCGCTAGATCCATTCAAGATTCCAACCTCACCTAATTGGGAAAAGGACAGGAGAAAGGAAGAAAAATCACCCAGTTCATAAATGTTAATTTGATTAGTTATACAACCTGTGACAATAAAGTTCAACATAGAAGAACAGTGCATGACAGTGACCTTACTGTCCTTTGAAATAGTCCTCTCCGATAACTATGCACTGCTGTGATCGGTGATACATATCCTGGAAACTTTGCAAGAAGGCTTTCTTTGGGCTGGTGGTCAAAAGCCTTCTCACGTTTCATTAGATGTCGGGAATATCTACAAATCTCTTTCCTTTCAAAGCAAGTTTGAGTCGTGTGAATAGGAAGATGTCTGGAGGATTGAGATGTGGCGAGTATGGTGGATGTTCAAATTGCACCACCCCCTTTTTTGCCATGAACTGTTTGATGATATTGGTTGTGTGTGGGCGAGCGTTGTCATGGACAAAAAACCATGAACCTTGTTGTGCATACTGGGGTCGTACCCTGCGTAGACGTTTCATGAAATGGGTCAAAATTTCAGTGTACCTTGCAGCATTCAACGGCGTTCCCTCAGGTAGAAATTCCTTGTGGATAATGCCTTGCCTATCGAAAAAGGTGATGAGCATCGTTTTGATGCTTGACTTTTCGGCTCTGAACTTTTTAACCTTTTTCCGATGAGGGGATCCCGGAGAACGCCATTCCATGCTTTGCCGTTTCGTTTCAGGGTCGTACATGTGAAACCAGGTTTCATCCTCAGTGAAGATACAGTTCAATAAATTTGGTGTCGCATCCGCCGTTTTAACAAAATCGTGTGAAGCCTCTAAACGTGCCTGCTTCTGATCATCAGTCAAGTGATGTGGCACAAGACGCGAACACATTTTCCTCTTCCCTAACTTCTGGGTAACAATTTGTCGCATGGAATCACGGTTAATCTGCAGTTCATCCGCTGTCATGCGCACAATTAATCGCCGGTCGTTCATGATTAATGTCCTCAACTTCTCAATGTTTTCGTCACTGACGCGGTCTCCGGTGTTCTGCTACGGCGCGGGGGGGGGTTGTCAGAAACACTTTCGCAGCCTCCTCTGAAACGGGTGAACCACTCGTTCACACACTTCAAGGACAGTGCTTGATTTTCATAAACACGTACCAGCATCGCATTCGTTTCTTTCGGTGTCTTGCCAAGCTTAAAACAAAACTGTACATTGATCTTTTGGTCGTTCATGTTCCTGTTCGCAATTCAGAACGAACGCACTAAACACGCACTGTGTCAAACAGGTCTTACACGGCACGCATACAATGCTCAACTGAACGACGTTGGGAGTAGGTGGTCAAAACCTGCTGTTGCGCAGGTGCAGCGTTGCGTGTCACCAGTGTTGCCGGATCAACCGTTCTGACTTCATTCACCAGACTTTGTCACAGGTTGTATGTGTAAGAAATGTGCCAGTTTTTTATTACATGTTGCGTTCCATATTGACTTACATTGCAATATGACTAACAAATTTCTTAAGTAAGAAATTGTAATGGTTTGATCTGCCTGTTCAGTACTTTATACATTGTTTTTAATTAGAACATGTTCCAGTCTCATTTTAGACTAACTTCAGCTAATAACATTGAAAAAAGATTGTTGGCGCAGAAAAGAACATAATAGCAAAATTTAGATGCGACTAATACAATATTATGATTGCAAAAGCTTGAAAAATGATTTCCTGAAATTATATAACATACACTGTACATGAACACTGAAACGTTATTGTAAAATTATTGAATCATGAAACAAGTTAAAAATGAAACCACATTTACCCCTCCTCCATTATACCATCTACTTCCATCAGCGGCAGTTCACCGTAAGCATTCAACTTTGGTTAGTTCCACGTTAGCATTGCACCAAGCACAATCAATGTTTACATTGTGATATAAGTAGACTGATGTATTTCCATACGTATTTCACACCATATTATATTTCAGTTCTATCTTATGTTGTTGGTTTATCTCAGATTCCATTCTAAGGAACGACTGTTAAAATACAGATAAATGGAAATTCACATTGACCGTGCTTTACGTTTCATTCGACAACATAATACACACACATATATTCTGTATATAATTTTGAATAAGTACTGCGACAGGAAGAAAATATCAGATAGATTTACAACATTGTTGGGATATTTTGGAATGAACATCCTGGTGTTAGGATTGGAAGAATAAAATGTTTTCAACTTTTTAACATGTTTCGTGATTGTATTTTATAATATTTCCATGTTATCCAGTTTCAGGACATTTTTTGAGTTTTTGAAATTATTATTATTATTATTATTATTATTATTATTATTATTATTATTATTATTATTATTATTTATTATTATTATTATCATCATCATCGAGTCAAAAACGTACAGATTTACAGTTAGTGTACAAGTCAGTTTGAAGTACACAAAACATAACATGTGAGATCATCTTACATGTGCCCAATATTTTGCAGTGTCCAGTGCACTTGGAGTGGCTTGTAGGAGATCTCTGTGAATGATGTTGGGCACAGAGGGCACTGAAGCATGTGGCTCGTGATTTGTTCTTGTCCACATTCACATCTTGTGTCACTTGTGCTGGACCGTCATTTCTTCAAGTTATCCCTGGATCTTCCCACTCCTGATCGTAGCCTGTTCAGGGACTTGAACACTAGCCATCTTTCATTATGTCCAGGTGGTAACTGCTCAGCTGCTGGTATCCATTCGTGGAGGTGAAGGGTCCTCTTCTTCCACAGCTCCAGCCTTACCTTTTCTGGTGAGACAGTGAGCACCCCAGATGCTCTGAAGAAGCTCTTCAGGAATCTCAGCCGTTGCTGAGGTTGACTATGCCCATGCAGCGAGTGGGCACAGTTCTCTTCCACTTTAAGCCTTATCTTATGTTTTAGTTTTGCCAACAGGCTTATTTTAATGTTTCTAGCTGAAGATGGTCTAAAATAACACTGAAACATGTTCTAAGTAAAAAATTTGTAAAAATTATATTGTAGGTGGATCTCCATTATGCACTGAGTGGCCAAAAGTCATGGGAAGACACAGAATGTGATGTTAATACTGAGTTACTCCTGTTCGTGATGTTCGTGGGCCCATGCACGTCGAGCTCTGTGTCGATGTTCAGCAAAGGGACACGAATTGGTCGTCGGCTGGTGAAGCCCTGTGTGGTGCAGTTGCCTCCTTATAGTCCTGGTAGAAATGTGTTCCTGACTCCCAGCATTCAACTGGGTGGTGTTCTGACTCACAGTAGCCTGTTGAGCACCCAGTATAATTCTGCGGAGGCGACATGATGTCCATTTGTTCGTTAAACACCTATGGTCTTCCCATGCAGCAGTTTATGCAGGTGGTAACATTCTCTCTGCAATATTGAAGATCCACCCTCGACACTGTTGACCTCGGAAACCCGATTTCACGTGTAATCTCTGCAATGCTTGTCCCATGCACCGTGCGCCGATGATCATCCCACGTTCAAAGTTGGTTAACTCGCAACTTGTTGCCATCTTCACAACACTGGTGTCTGTGACAGACTGCTCAGCTATGCCGCAGCTACCCGCAACCGCAACGCTCAGTGTTCATACACGGCACATTTTCTAATGGGACACCCCTTCCCGTGACTTTTGGCCACTCATTGTAATTTCTTTATTTAAGAAATTTGTTAGTCATAATGCAATCTTTTATTGACTAGAGCCGTAATGTTACGATACAATGTCTCTAAAACAGGGAAAAAATAATTGCATGAAACTCCACACGTTCTTCAGTCATTGACACCATTATTCAGTCGGCAATACCTGCAAACGTTAAAAGATAAAACAGGCCATAATTTTGGAACGTTCTTGATAGGACAAAATGTTTTATGATTTTGAACTCCTCAAGAGCAAACAAGTGGTAATGATGTGTCACATGCCTATTGTTCCATTTAAAAAACTTGAGTTCAAAATGGCAGTTAGAGTGGTCACATGTGTTTTGTTTGTCCCACCCTGCAAACAGCACATGTGGTCAATGTGGACTTCCAACACACCAGCCTTTCCTACGACAACACTGTTACCTGTTATTTGGCTCACTCTCTATATCCACTGTAAGGACTAGAACTGTTAGATGGGTTGCATATCCTCATGAATTTTAAGGGGCTAGTGGATGGCTCTATATATTTATATGAAGATATGATGTTGGAATCTTCAGATTATCAATTGATTTATGCAGGTTATCTTGCTACTACTGAGCTTTGCGTCTATATCAGTTTCTTTCATGCAGTTCTTCCTAAATTTGACCTCAACTCTTTCACCACTAGGTCATATGAAAAGGAACACATAATAGAATAAACACAAAGACAAGTCAGTGTGGAATGGGAGATTAGCAAAAAGAGAAGACAAAGACAAATATGAAACCATAAAAGGAGGAGAGTCTTAATGTCTTCAAAGAGGTTGGTGGGCCTCTCTTCATGAAGACAGTTCTAGTATATCCATTTTATTCCAACCTCCAACAAATTCATTTCTGCTTTCCAGCTTCATCAGGAGGGCAGTCCAATTCCGTGCCTTTGGTCCAAAGGGTCCCAGGTTCGATTTCTGGCCGGGAAGTGTATTTTGACCCTTATTTTAGTTATTTCCTCTGGCTCAAGAGCTGAGTGTGTATACAGTCTTCAACATTGGAATTCATCATTAGTAAAGATCTGCATTTCCGGAGCCCATACACCAATGTCGTGATCATCATCATCATTAGTGCTCATCGAGAGGCCATCACTAAGTCAGCAGGACTTGAGAACTACTACGGATAGCTCTTCCTTTATTCCCCAAGATCTTTTGTCAGTATTGGAACATAAGTATGGTATGTTTGCTTTTCTGGGGCACATCCTTGCTACAGATCAGGCCTCTAAAACTTTGAAGAAATGTATGTCACTGTCTTCCAAGTTCACAGATCTCTTTGTCAAACTATTAAAACTTAGGTTACTTATTTTGATTTGCTAAAAGGAGGGCAGGTTTGAATTGTGCAACGGCCTTTTCATGTGATGTCATGACTTCAGTACTTGGCATCTGAAAGAAAAACACAGAAACAAAATAATGTTAGTATATAATATTTTAGGTTATTTTTAATACATGCTCTCCAGAACAATTGCTTTTTGAACTAAACAGATTTGGGGATACATTTTCCAAACAAACACTCACAGCTGTAGTCCAAGTATAACGTATGTTCCACGAAGCAAGTTGGCCGTGTCGTTTGGGTCATGTACCTGTTAGCTTGAATTCGGGAGATGGTGAGTTCAAACCACCACTGTATGCAGGCATGAAGATGGTTTTCCATGATTTCCCATTTTCACACCAGGCAAATGCTGGGGATGTACCTTAATTAAGGTCACGGTCACTTCCTGCTAAGTCCTGGCCCTTTCCTATTCCTGGCATTGCTTCCACTTACTTGTGCCAGGCTCCTCACTTTCATCTATCCTGTCTGACCTCCCTTGGTCAACTCTTGTTCTTTTCCGACCCCAACGCTATTAGGTTTACGAGGGCTAGGGAGTCTTTCATTTTCACGCCCTTCGTGGCCCTTGTCTTCCTTTTACCGATATCTTCATTTTTCGAAGTGTCGGACCTCTTCCTCTTTTTTCCTCGGTTTAGTGTTATATAGAAGATATTTGCCCATTTGTACTTCCTGTAATAGCAATAATCACCACCACCACCACCACCACCCTCTAATAAAACGTTCCCCAACCTTTTCTCTATTTATCATCTCCCATTCATCTATCAATTACTACGGCAAGTTGTTTAGAGTTGAACCTCACATTGCAATTTTCTTTTATTATTTCTTCCTATTTTTAATATATTTTTATTTGACTTTATTCTTTTTAATGTTTTTAAATTATTTTCAAACTTATATACATACTTTGAATTTGACGAAATTAAATCCTACACTGTTTTCCTAAGACTTCAATTACGTCACCTTTTACTCTTCGGCCTGAGAAACAAATGCCTACAAGACCTGCCTAGCAATGACTCTACATAAGTGCATACTTGACCTGCTTTTGAACTTCAACTATATTTGTTTTCGGCGCAAGACAATGATGTTCTGTTTACTCTCTTGACTGCGATCATTGTGTTTTGGACATTAACTGAATTGCTACGTTATGAATCATGTTAATTTTTTGCCTGTGTTCAATGTATTAGTTGTTTTAAGATCTTTATATCTTGCCCTATTTTACTATTTGGCTGATGATGACACTTGTAATGTGTCGAAACCTGTCCCAATAAACAAGTTGTGACTTCTTTTTAGTTCAACTTACAACGGAGTATTGAAAGGTGGATCCTTCTAATATTGTACATCTTCTTCTTTCCTATTCCAGCATCACCATAAGACCTGTCTTGTCAGTGCAACGTTAAACAAATAGAAAAAACCTATTCCGTGAGTAAAATGGTGTAGGAAGCAGTAACACAGTACAGTGAAACTGTTCCTAGATCAAAATGAAAAGATATGATATTGATTTTAGTCTTTATTGAAAAAAAAAACAAACCTGATGTGAGAGTTGGTGTTGTGGAAACTATTTCTACTTCTGAAATAATTTTACTGGGATGAGTAGTTCAGGCAGTAAGAGTGCTGGTCTTCTGAGCACAACTTGGCAGGTTTGATCCTGGCTCAGTCCAGTGGTATTTGAAGGTGCTCAAATATGTTAGCCTCGTGTCAGTAGATTTATTGGCACTTGAAAGTACTCCTGTGGGACAAACTTCTGGCACCTCTGCATCTTCAGAAACTAAAAAACTAGTTGATGGGATGTAAAATATATATATAAATAAGAGTTCTGTCTGTACAGTGCTCAGGATTTAAAAAGGATGGCATTTATGTATCAGTCATGTCAACAGTAACAAGGAAATGCACTTTTTAATTTTCCGTAACTTCTGTCTGTTTCTATGTATGTATGTGTGTGTGTAAGCGTTATCATTTAAAGTTAAAAACTTGAAAATGAAAGACTCTCTAGCCCTTTGGAAACCTAAAAGCGTAAGATGTACAATATTATTATTAGGTTTTCATTTTTCAACATTGCTTTTAATCGCTACATTCCTACTGACGTTTTTGTAATGACCTATGTTGACTTCAGTTAGGAAAAACCACAGAGTCAGTCTTTCAGAGAATCCCGTAGCGAAGCACGGGTTCATTAGCTAGTCAACAATAAAAGAATATGTATATTTGAAATAATTTTTTATTCCCTCTGCATCTCTCTTATTCAGTTCAGTTTCGTGTTCTTAAAATTGCTCCAGTTCTTGTCCGCTCTACCAAAAATTTTATTCACTACTACTAATTTTGTTGTGTGTGCATGTCTGTTATTGATAATGTCTGCTATTGAGAGACAGTTTTCTGTGTATGACAGGGAATTGAAAATTGTCCATTATCTAGATGAGTGTGCTATTAAAAATTACCTGTTAGGAGAAGTTTCACAGTGTATTCCTTTCCATATTACTGGCAAGAGTTTTTTTAATAGGAACTGTCATTCATTTCTCCTGATAATGGTGTAAATTTCTTCGGGAATATCACTAATTTCAAGATAATTGAACATTCTTAATAGACCGGTTGCCGTGCATCTTTGCATAGAAACGTGGTTCATTTTAAATGGGCAATGCATATGAGAAAAATGACATCTCGTTAGACGTATTTGTAATACTCGTAGTCCCTACTCTTCAGTGAAATAGTATAATATTCTTTGAAAACAATTGTGTATCAAATAGAGCAACAATTAAATGTCACTATTTCAGCACCTGATGATAAGAGTATAAGTTCTGAAACGTATTGCAGGATTCAAGTTATTAAAAATTTTGTCCGGTAACAGTATTAATTATTTCACAACAAATTAATTCAGTCACGGACATGGTCTAAATTGAAACATTGTTATGTTTAAGATTTTCTAAACAGCTTTGCGTTTGAAAAATGGGCATTTACGAGTCACTGGGAAATAAAAGTGTTTTTTTTTTCTTTTCTTTTTTTCCTGCACATGTGAAGTAAAATAACTTCACTGCATACTTCATGGTCTATTGTATTACATCACTGCCTTCGCAATGTACCTACATCACAAAGTGAGTGATTCCTATTCAAATACAACAATGCATTATAATGTGACAAATTTTTGTATTGTTATAAAATAACAGATATGAACAACTTTATTATATTTTGTACAGAACCGTATCCGGGTTATTTTGAAGAACAGAACAACAATGAGGTACAATACATTGTTATATTTCTGTTCCCCTAGACCAGTTCCACCTTTCCTGTTCCAGTTGAAGGGTTGATTTCATAAACTAGATAAGTCCAAAAATTATTTCTTTTGGATTATATCACTTGCAGATACTCCTCAACTAGTGTTACCTAGTGGTTGTTCTCATATCTTCAAGTAGCTAACTGGTTCCAAGGTGTCTGTGTAGCAGTGAAGTTCGTGGGTTTTACAAGAATTGGACTGGAGAAATATCTAAGAAGAGACTCGCTAAACCTTATGCAGTATCTTGGAAACCTGATACATTGCCAGTACTATGAGTTTTTACTAGAGAACCTTGCATCAACTTTTCAAGAACCAGTCAAAGAGGAAAATGTTGAGATAGAATAGAAATTGATGACAGCTCTGATGGTTGTGATAACAGTTGGAAGTGACATTAAATATTTAAATTGTATTTTGTTGCCAAAAGATGAATGTTTTAGGATTAGGCACAACTATTTTAATTTAACAAATTCTACAGAAACTAGACAAGTCCACAGGTTTTATAATTTTAAAAAATGAAATAGACATTTGCCAGTCAGAATTACAAATACATTTTGTATAGTATTTCTATACTATACACAACAAGCTACACTGTTCTTTGCAGTTCTGAATATTTACAGTTATGGACTTGTATTATTTTTGTAATCATTCCTTCAGTTTTTGTTAAGTACCACCAATACTTAAATTCCAAAGACAAAAGCAAAGAATGGATACAACAAAGGTTAACACAGTAGTAGAAGTATGTTAAGTTTACATTCAATAACCCGAGAATTCACGAAATTACAAATTTGTTCAAGAAGCACAGCACCAAAGTAGCTTTCTCAACAAATAACACTAAACACAGATTATTCAATCATAATAAAGTTAATAAAATTAAGGAAGATGAATTTCAGGAATCAGACATTTATAGGCTGACCTGCACTCAATGCAAAATCACATACCTGGGACAATCTGTGAGGAGTTTCTTAATAAGATATCAGCAGCGTGTTAATGCAGAGAAGTATAGGAGGTTCTCTGCTATGGGAGCTTATATGAAAGAGGCAGATCTTAAATTTACCAATATCAAACAGGACCTTCAAATTATTAGCAGGATTAATAAAGGAAGTCTCATGAACAATCTAGAAAACATTAACTTAAATGAAATGAATGAGAAAAGAAACCTCGTATATGAGCATATATGTTAATATATGGAATGGGTAAACGGGAAACATATAAACTCAACAAGTAAAATGCTCAAATATGACGTCACGGAAGCACAACTAGAACCCCTTCCCTCCTCACAAGATGCAATAAATGACGACATAACCTTGTCTCTCGTTTCTCCGCTGAACCGTGCGCATAAACAGGCCGTGACACATTGCTATTACACCAGGTTGAGTACGACATAGATTAAATTCAAAATCATTGTATGTTTGTTGACATACTTCAACAATTTTTCGTATCCTCTGCTGGTTGCAGATCATGAGGCAAGCTGTCCAATTAGAAGACCACTATTCCACCCAATACAACAGTGAAGTTACCTTGAGACAACAGTAAATCTTTCTTCTTCTTCTTCTTCTTCTTCTTCTTTTTTTGCTAGTGACTTTACGTCACACCGACACAGGTTTTATGGCGACGATGGGATAGGAAAGGGCTAGGATTTAGAAGGAAGCAGCCATGGCCTTAATTAAGGTACAGCCCCAGCATTTGCCTGGTGTGAAAATGGGAAACCACGGAAAACCATCTTCAGGGCTGTTGACAGTGGGATTCGAACCTACTGTCTCCCGGATGCAAGCCCACAGCCACACGCTCCTAACCGCACGGCCATCTCGCCCAGTCAACAATAAATCAAACAGCTTCTCACAGCCTTCTAGTACAGTGTAAATGAAGCCTTCAAGGAAGATTTTCAACACACCATACAAACACTAAACACTTGAGGACTGTAATACGGATCAATTTTTATTGTATACAAGATCAAGTCATTCAGTAATCATATAGAAGAGCCTCACAACAGACTTTTAAAGACGTTTTCAAAAATGTTTAATTGGAAGAATATGTTTTAACACACTGTAGACACAGATTTTAATTTTAAGTATACTCCATTTATCCTTTCTTACCCAACCCTTAACCCCCTCCCCCTCCTTTCCTCCTTCAATATCAAATAGTAATAATTTTTAAAGTTCTCATGGGAAAAAAAGATCAAGGTTTTTAACGTGTTTACTATTCATGTATTATCATCTAGGACATTTTGGATACAGCTGAAGATGACCACTAAGGGGTTGAAACATGTACTGTGATTGTTAATGTTTTTATAATTTTGCCAAAGACTTGTAATAAAGTATTGATTAGGTGGTCATTTAATCTAATAAGTTCATTCATAAATATTTTGTTGAAAAAGGTATCAATAACTTGATTGCATTCTCGGTGAACCATCTCTGTGTGCTTCAAAAGACATGCAATTTTGATACATAATACCAGAGAGTACCTACTATAACAATTTAAATGAAGAAATCCCAACAATTGGAATATGTTATACATAACCTTTCTTTGTTTTTTTGTGGTTCTTTCTATAAAATTTATATTTTTAGTATGAAAAAATATACTGTATATATAAAATTACACATGCAACTTGTGTGGTGTGAACTGTTTGCACTCACGTAATTAAATCTTTTTACTCGTTCAAAAAACGTCCTCTTTTAAATCTATTAATCTTCAGAATAGTTTATAAGAGGTCATTTTTACCTCTATACTGTAATACAGGATATGCAGCTACCATGGTTAAAACAACAGCAGCCAGTTTTTGCCATCTTGACGAGTGTTGTTATTTCACTGGAACAGAGAATTAAGAAAGATTTTACGTTGTACTGTAAATACTGTATATTCATGTAGAATTAGAGATAATTATTTACCAACATAATAAGACTAATTACACAAAAGTAATGCAGGAAACTCGTAAAATTTACAACCATGAGATAAGTTTTAGCAGTCTTCTTAAATTGTCTGTAAATATGTACTGTAGCTTGTCTTGTGTTACGCAGCATGCTGTAATGAGTTCTGCAAGGAGATTATAGTAATTCAAGGTAGCTATTCTTAGGGTTTCCTCACACAGTTTCTGTGCAGAGTTTTTTTACAAGTCCACCAAGGAGTGTGGCTGTGTGATTCAGGCTGTGTAGGTATTATTATCCTGCAGTAGATAGTAGGTTCAACCCCACTATTGGTAGGCCTGTAGGTGGTTTTCCATTCTCGTACCAGGCCACGGGCGCTTTATTCCCAGGCCTAGCCCTTTCTTATACCACTGCTGCCACTGTTTGAGTTGATATGTTAAACCACTAGCATACAAATTAAAAATTACAAGTCATGAGGGACCTATCCTATTGTCCAAATAATTGACATTGCACATGGTACTAGATACACAACAAAAGCAGAAATCCTTTACATAATAAAATACACTAATTTGTGACATGAAATACCAGCCTTGTGGTATAGGGGTAGCGTGCCTTCCTTGTATCTGAAGGCCCTGAGTTCGATTCATGGCCTGTCAAAGAATTTTATTCCTAGACTGAGGTTAGGAATGCGATTCACTCAACCTCGTGATACCTGCTAAGGTGTTGAATATTGAATTTTCACGACCGCATTGTAATCAAAATCCACTTTTAACCTATTAGGTCATGTTACATACAGTACATTTAGTACATGTTGAAGAGATGTTAAGTACAGAACAAAAATGGCCAACCAGACACCAGTGGGATCTAAACCCACAACCTCCCGATTTTGTGTCGGTTGCTCTACCAATTGAGCTCTGGTGACCTAGGTCTGGAAAGGATCTAAGCTACAGGTCTGGCACTACTGCCATCACACTGTAGAGTGTGTGCAAGTTGCCCGTTGTGGTCCAAGTCAATGAATATTGAATTTTTACGACCGCATTGTAATCGAAATCGACTTTCAACCTATTAGGTCGTGTTACAGTGTGATAGCAGTAGTGCCAGACATGTAGCTTAGATCCTTTCCAACAGAACAAAGATGACCTAGGTCACCAGAGCTCAATTGGCAGAGCAACCGACGCAAAATCGGGAGGTTGTGGGTTCGGATCCCACTGGTGTCCAATTGGCCATTTTGTTCTGTATTTAACATCTCTTCAACACGTACTAAATGTATGTAACACGACCTAATAGGTTGAAAGTCTATTTTGATTACAATGCGGTCGTGAAAATTTAATATTCATTGACTTGGCCCTCAACGGGCAACTTGCACGCATTCCACAGTGTGATGGCAGTAGTGCCAGACCTGTAGCTTAGATCCTTTCCAACAGAACAAAGATGACCTAGGCCACCATAGCTCAATTGGTAGAGCAACCGACGCGAAATCGGGAGGTTGTGGGTTCGGATCCCACTGGTGTCCGGTTGGCCATTTTTGTTCTGTACTTAACATCTCTTCAACACGTACTAAATGTACTGTATGTAAGATGACCTAATAGGTTGAAAGTCGATTTCAATAACGAAGGAGTTGTCTGGGGTGCCACGAGTGTGTAAAATGAAGATGAACAACTTCATTTCCTCTGCAGTTCCCATTTCCATTTCTCTCCTGGGTCTGCTTATGGATAAAGAAAATTTCTTCCACCATACTTTTCTTGCCTCCAACATTTCCTCTGTATTCCTTCCTCTCTTCTCTATACTCTCCTCCACTTTATCCATCCTCATCTTTCGAGGTCTTCCTTGTGGTCTTTTCCCTGTTGGTTTCTCTGTAAATATTTCTTTGGAACTTTATGTTCTCCTATTTCCATCATATGTCCATGCCATTTCACCTTGTTTGTGTCCTGTAGTTTTGAAACTCCATTCCTCTTTCTAATATCTTTCTTTTTGATTGCATCTTTTCTTGTTCTCATTACCTCTAAGGAGTTCCATCTCTGCTGACTGAACTCTGCTCTCATCATTTTTTGTTATTGTCCATGTACTTGCTGCACATGTCAATATCTCTACATAATGAGTCTGATAAAAGCCATTTTGTTGTTGTACTCTTCTTTCCAATCTCCTTAGTTGCCTTCCCATCTTCTGCGATTATACTTCTCAAGTATATGAAACTTGTTACAGCTTCTATTGGTTTTCCATTTGCTGTTATCTTCCTTCCTTCCTTCCTTCCTTCCTTCCTTCCTTCCTTCCTTCCTTCCTTCCTTCCTTCCTTCCTTCCTTCCTTCCTTCCTTCCTTCTTTTCCCACTGCTACTGTTTTTCTCTTTTCTACACTTACAAGTAATAGAGCCTTTGCTGTCTTTCTTCCTATCTTCTGTTTTATACGCTTATGAGTTTCATCTGTGACTGATGAAGAGTATGGGGGACAACATGCTTTTCCTGCCAAGTCCTGTTTCCTCATCAGACTGTTCTGTTCCTCTTATCATGGTCTTTTCACTACCTACTCCTTTTTACAATTCATGCAATTTTGAAAATTACGTTGTAATGTTTTGCAATGTTTTGTGTAGGTATAATGAGTATATAGTGAAGTGGTCTCAGATTTCTCTGAGAATTTGCTAGGAGTACTAGATATATTTCTTAACTTATGTGATTACAATTGAGGAGCTATCTGACGGTGAGATGGCGGCATCGGTCTAGAAAGCCAAGAATAATGGCCGAGAGGATTCATCATGTTGACCTCACGACACCTCTTAATCTTCACGCCTTCGGGCTGAGCAGCGATCGCTTGGTAGGCCATGGCCCTTCAGGGCTGTTGCGCCATGGGGTTTGGTTTTTATTAGATATATTTCCATCTCTTTTAAAAGAATCAGAGAGTCTTCATTTCTGGCAGATGGTAAAACATCAGATTATCCTCGTCCAGGAATGTTGTTTGTTTCTAGACCTACTATTAGAAAAGGTGTAAATTTGTTTCTTTGATATATGTTCTTATGAGTCCATCTCCTTGGCTGAATGGTCAACATACTGCTCTTTAGTTCAGAAGGTCTCATGTTCAATTCCTGGCTGGGTCAGGAATTTTAGTCGCTTCTGATTAATTCTTCTGGCTCAGGAACTGGGTGTTTGTGTTTGTCCCAACACTCTCCTTTTCATCTGGCTATAAAACAGGACCACGTCCACATCTGCGATACAGTTTTGACCCGCTACCCTCCAGGTAGAAGAAGATACCTGTTCTTAAGAACTTACATGTCCTAACACAAGGCTGTCTGCAAGCTGACCATCTTGACAGGAAGACTGGCAAAAGAACCCTTTCATAAGCTTCAGTGGAAATTTCTATTACCTTCATTTTTCAACATATGAAATCACCAATTCAACTACTGAGCCCAAGAGTTCAATTTCAAGTAATAATGACAACCTTTGAGAGGAATTTCCCTCCCACATTTTAGTCAAGGATTACATTTTTAATAACAAATATGTCAAGTTATAGCTCTTTTGCCTGTGTGTTAGGACTCCCATTTTAATGTACTTCAACTCAGCTACTATAAAAGTACTCTAATAATATCAGCTGGAGGAATCCAATGTATTTTTAATTTCAAGGACAGAGTTATATCTGGATATTTTAACATATTGCTCCACAGGGGCCTTTTTTGATGATTTATCCTCAGTATTTAATCTATCAACCAAACCTTAAATATGCAATAATGTTTTTCACTTAAAATACAACCTGTGGAAAAGAAAAGAAGGAAAAAAACATTCCAATGTCAGAATTCAGTTTAATCTTATATTCATCTTTACTTTAGATTTAACAGTGCTCTATAGTGGTATATTCGACCATTTGTCTTTATGACTAACTACCAAAGAGTTAAGTGATAATCAAGATTTGTTTACATGTAAAGAACATTTCAATGTTGTTTTTGTACCCATTTTAAACATATATGTATATCTTTGTAATTTGGTTTTGTTCTACATTTCTATGGCTGAAGATGTGTCTAAATGTGAGACAAAGCATGTCCCATTAACTTTATTTTATTCTTAATAGAAAAAACCATTTATAGTACTGTAAAGGTGGAATTTTTCTCAAAGTATTCTGAAGCCTGTGTCATTTAATGCATAGATAACTGCGTTATTTAACATGCAGTCAAGCTGGGGTGAATGGAATAAAATGTTACATTCATTTCTGAAAACATTTATTCTGTTAAACAATGGTTGTATAGCCATAGCCCTATTGTTTCAATGTTTGGTCATCAGTTTGTATGCAGCTATTGAGAAGCATAAGCAGCAATACTGTAGTAATGAGACCACTTGGCCTGGCAAGCTGTGGATGATAAGGTCTAGCAAGGTGTATGCATCGCTAGTATTATAGTAGTAACCATGCGGGAGGTGAGCACTGGTTCTTCAACATAAACTGGTCTGTGTGCTAATTATTTTTACATAGTCATCTTCCTAATCTTATTCCTGCAAAGTGTCAGGGTCCACTTGAAGGCTGTCTCAATTTAGGCTAACCCAAGGCATCTATAGTTATATATGCAAGTGAGTAGTGGTTAGTGGCGGGCGAGGAAAACAGGAGTTACAGCGCATAGTTTAAATTAACCGTGGTGTTCGCAGACAGTCATGGCAGTCATGCTGCAGCACAGGAGTTTTATGTAAAGCCATCACATGTATGCCAGGGAAGTTGCAGTGTGCCAAGTTGACAGCCTTATTTTGGGGACCAGAATCAAAATATGTAATTCAAACGTCAGCTATTTAGTTTCACATAAAATGCTACAGTTCAAGACACTGGAGGTGCAGAGGAAAGCAATATAGGAATCTCACAGTTCAAAACAGGCAGAGAGTGGTTATGTAGATTCATGTCAAAGGAGGTCATCTCAACGCTAGTGATTGCCAAAGGAGCATTAAAAAAAATATTAAAAAAGTACGATTCCATTGGTATTTTAGATTCAAAATTAAATTCACACATTTTCCTTCCCTATTTTTTGAGGTTTTTGATGTTAAAAATGTATACAAATAAATACAGTATTATTTTTCTCTTCTGCTCAGTTCGATTTGCTATGACTTAATTTCTGATTTGACCTGCCCATCTCTCTTTCAGCATTCTTATGTAACATCATATTTCAAAAGCTTCTCTCTGTTCTTTCATCCATTTTATGTCATTGTTACTCATCTACAGTATATGAGGGCAAGTCAGTAAGTATCTGCAATCAATTTTTATAATTTATTACAACTTTTTATTGGTATCATTTTTCAACATAGTCACCCTTTTCAATTCACATGGTCCACCGTTTCACAAGCTTTCAGATATCCTCTGCCAAAAAAAAAAAGGCTTTTGGTTGCACAGCAAGTCATGTATGCACAACTTCCTTCACCTGTTGATTGGAGCTGAATCAATGGCGTCTTACAGCATTTTTAAGTGGAAAACATATGGTAATCCGACGGAGCGAGATCGGGACTGTACGCAAAATGCTCCAACACCTCAAAACGCAGCATCTGAAGATTTTGAGCAGTGTGGGCGGCAGTATGTGGACACACGTTGTTATGCAACAAAAGAACTGCTTCCGACAATCCTCTGCGTTTGTTGCGAATTGCTGGTTTCAGCTTGTTTAACCGCATATCACTGTAACCTCCACTGTTTTGCTGTTTCCCCCTTTTCCCGGTAATGTTCCAGGATTGGCCCTTGAGAGTCCCAAAACACTGTGAGCATCACTTTTCCTGCAGAAGGCTGACTCTTGAATTTCTTTTTGACTGGGGATCCAGGTTGCTTCCATTCCATGCTCTGACGTTTGCTCTCTGGTTTGAAGTGGTGAACCCATGTTTCATCTCCAGTGATGATCCATTTCAGAAATGTTTCACCTTCATTAGCATGACGTTCCAGTAGGTGCTGACAGATTTTCACATGATTGCGCTTCTGCTCTACATTGAGTTGTTTTAGAATCCATCTTGAACAGACTTTGTGTAAGTTAAGCCTGTTATGCACAATTTCATATGCAGATCCATGGCTAATGTGCATATGGTTTGTCACGCCATCAACAGTCACTCATCTGTTATTCAGAATAATATCACGCACTTGTTCAATATTGGCATCAGTTACGGCTGCAGATGGATGCCCGGATCTTTCCTCATCCTTCACGCTCGTGCGACCCCTTGTGAACTGTTTAATCCACTGGTAAACACTTTACTTTGTTAAAACATTGCCCCCATATCGTGCTGAAAATCTGAAAATCTTCTATGAATTTACACTTCTGGTACACCCTCAGACCACAAAAAACAGATTACGGAATGCTGTTCTTCCTTGGTGTAAACAGAGAATGGCGTGGCCATCTTTACGTCGCAACAGCACAAACTGTACTGATCTGATAATGCTGGAACTTACCACAGACGTAGACAACGGTGCCCTCTAGCGGCTGGTGAGCATATAACACCATAGGACCAACCTTAAGAGAATTAGAACAAAATTGCAAATACTTATTAACTTGCCTACGTATAAAGCTATACTGCTTCAGAAATGTCTTTCTAATATATCTCTCTCTTTGAGTCCAACCCTTCGTAAGTGTGTAGTGGCATCACACGACAAGTCTTTTGGTGATCTGCCTCCAGGAATCTCTGTTTTGGGCATGGTGACTTGCTTGTTGTAAGCTCATCCTGGTTAAGTTCTTGATCTGGTCCGGCCATCGTAATGGTGCACGTTCTCTAGGTCTTCGGTCGTCGACTTTTCTCTCCATGATAAGTATTTCCATTGCCTCCTGTCTCCTGGCAATATGACCGAAATATCTGAGTTGATTTTGATTGATAAGAGTCGACAGCTTTGTTCTGATGCCAAGTTGTTGCAGAACTGATTCATTACTACGGTGTGTTGTCCATGGTATTTGCAGTAATCTCCTTTAGCACTACATTTCAAGAGCATCAATCTTGCAGCAATCCACCATCTTCATTGTCCAAGTTTCTGCTGCATAGATCACGATACGGAAGATCAGAGTTCGAATGAGTGTGAACTATGTCTTGGAAGTGATGGAGGTGTACTTCCAGATGTGAGTAAGTTTTGCTGTTGAATTTCTCACAATCGCAATGTGCTTACGGACCTCAGGTTCACAGTCTCTGATATTTGTAACAGTAGATCCCAGATACTCGAAGCGACTGACCACCTCATAATCAGCAATTCTTGTTTTTTTTGCTAGGGGCTTTACGTCGCACCGACACAGATAGGTCTTATGGCGACGATGGGATAGGAAAGGCCTAGGAGTTGGAAGGAAGCGGCCGTGGCCTTAATTAAGGTACAGCCCCAGCATTTGCCTGGTGTGAAAATGGGAAACCACGGAAAACCATTTTCAGGGCTGCCGATAGTGGGATTCGAACCTACTATCTCCCGGATGCAAGCTCACAGCCGCGCGCCTCTACGCGCACAGCAATTCTTGTTATGGCAGGTCTGTTGTTATTAAAACGATCTACAATCATCACTTTGGTCTTTTTATTGATTTCAAGACCACATTCTCTGCTTCGCTCGTCTAACCTCCGCATGATGGTTTGCAGTTCTTGATCATCTGTTGCAATTATCACAGTGTCATCCACATATCTGAGATTGTTAATTTTTCTGCCACCAACTGTGATGCCATCTCTCCAATCTTCAAAAATCTCTCTCATAATGTACTCACTGTATACATTGAATAGGAGAAGGGAAAGAATGCAACCTTGCTGCATTCCAGCAGTAGTAGAAAAATCTCTGAGAAGTTGCTATTAACTCTCGCTGCTGCAATGTTTGAAGAGTACAATTGTTGAATTAGGTACAATAAATGTCTCGGCATCCCCATCTCAATTAGTATAGCCTAGAACTTTGACCATTTCACCTTGTCGAAGGCTTTCTTGTAGTCCACGAAGCACAGGTACATCTTGCTATTGTACTCCCATGTTTTCTCTATGAGCTGCCGGGTGTTTAGGATCTGCTCACGAGTTCCTTTCGCTGGAACAAACCGGGTTTGTTCCTCTGATATTTTTGAAAGTAAGAAGGTCTTCAGCCTCGCTTTCATCACCATGAGAATGATTTTACTGGCATGGGAGATGAGGGCTATCATTCAATAATTTGCACAGTCAAGTGGAGAACCTTTCTTGAACAGTTGTACGAAGATGCAGTGGCACCACTGGTCTAGCCAATTTCCAGATGTCCATATCTTCTGACATAACTTGTGGAGAATGTTGACACCTAGGACACCCATGTTCTTTAGGATTTCAGCAGTGATTCCATCTTGGCCTGGTGCTTTTTGGTTCCGGAGCCTTTTTATTGCACGTTCCACTTCTTCTCTGAGGACCGTTGGTTCAATGTCTGTTGGGTTCTGTTGACCTGGCATTGGTTGTGGGTCATCAGTGAACAGCTTGATGCAGTATTCTCTCCATACTTTGGTGATGCCCGCTGCATTTGTGATGATATTCCCTTGGCTGTCTTTAATAATCTGCGTCTTAGGCATAAATTCTCGTGCCAAGTATTTCACCTTGTCATAAAGTTCTGCGCTGTGATTTTTGGTCACATGTGCCTCTAGTTCTGCACACAGTTTCTTAATATGTTCATTCTTGTCTCTTCTACAAGAGTGTTTGATGTCGTTAATTTTTTCTAGTAGTCGTCCTTGTTGTTCTGGATCTGTAACCGGGCGCCGGATGTTAAGTCTCATTTCAACCAGTGCCAGAGTTCCGTCAAACATCCAGTGTTGTCACATCACTATGGTGTTCATCTTTGGGACCTTGCTCACTGCAGCTGTGATCCATTCTTCAATTCTCTTCCGAGCCATGTCACAATTTCCCTCCAGGTCATGTGGTCCAGTACTTCGGAGTATTTCTTGGAAAATAATTGCTCAGGGGCCGTTAACTTTTTCGACTGTATATTGACCACTGGCTTGTTCCGTTTGCTTCTAAGGTACGCCCAGAGTAGAAAATGACTCAATCCGCATTCGGCACTAGGTTTTGTTTTCACATTACGGAAAGAGGTTCTCCATCCTTTATCGACAAGGATGTAATTGATTTGGTTCTTAAAATGCCCGTTCGGGGAGGTCAGCGTAAGGAGACGACGTTTGTGGTGTTTAAACATGGTATTCATAATGGAAAGACTGTTGTCTGCTGTAAACTGTATCAATCGATTGCCTCGCTCATTGCATGCAGCCAGGCCATACTGTCCTACAGTTTCTCGCAAGTGTTTGTCAATTGAGGTGGTTCCTACTTTTGCATTGAAGTCTCCCAGTATGATGGTAATACCTCTTGGTTTAAGTGATGACACAGTACCTACCATGTTTGCATAGAAGTCTTCGATCTCTTGGTCGTATGCAGCGATGGTGGGTAGATATACCTGGATCAGATGTAGTTTATATGGTTTGGTGTTGACAGTGAGGGTCATTATTTTTTTATTGATAGGTCTGTATTCCTCAACATATTGGGATATCCACTTATTAACAAGAAACGTGATGCCATTCAGACCTGTATCATTTGTCTCGGCGATGTATATTATATGGTCATTTCTTTCAAAATGCCCACATCTTTTCCAACAAGTTTCTTACAGTCCACAAATGTTGATTTGATGTTTCTTTAGCTCTCTTTCCACAGTGCGAAGTTTTCCCATCTGAAGTAACCCTGTCACATTCCGTGTAGTTATTGTTTTACTCTTGCGAAGTTGGTCTGCATTTGGTCGATCAGTAGCAGATTTACCGTGCGGGGCCTGATCATTCACCTCTGCACTTCCGGTTGCACATTTCACATCATTTGGCCCGGACCTAAACTGACACCAATTGCTGCTCGGATCACGCAGCATTCTGATCTTCATTTTTTGACTCTGCATGATGCGCTCATGGGATGATAATCAGGTGGTTTCCCCTTGCCTTTCTGAACCTGTACCTCTGTCATAACAAAGGGGCATAGATTGCATCCATGGGATCATCTGCCTGTCTTAGAAACTATATCCCAGAGGTGCTCAGTTTGGGTGGGGCTGTTGGTACCAGTAGCTTAATTTGGCATTGCTTCCACTTTTTTGTGCCAGGCTGCTCACTTCCATCTTTAGTACACTGGTAAAAAATAAAGTGCAACATGAGAACTGTGTATGTCACTTTATTTTGTTAAAGTGGAGCCCATTTCTTTTCAGTTTCAACTTACTTAATCTATAACTGTTAGGCTCTTCATTCTGTCAAAACTAATTTATAATTATTTGTTTCTTTTACAGGTATTTTCTAAGAAACATTAGTTTCAACAGTCTGAAGAACCTAACAGTTATAGATGTTACTTTATTGACGATTTAACCTATAGATTTTATTTAGCATATGGCTTTTAGTACTGGTAGTATCTGAGGACATGTTTGGCTCGTGTCGTGATGGTTTTCATATTTGACTCCCATAGGCGCCCTGCCCTGCACGTCTGGTTGTGAGATGACAATGAAATAGGGAGAGGGTGAACCCTAGTGTCGGTCCATAGCCTAATCCTGTCAATTAGCACCACGCAGTGGTCAAATCACCATCAACAGTGTCATATGCCCTCACTCCATATGAACACTGCAAAGAGGTTTGGAATTGAATCCAGGCTTTTGGCACGCAATCTAGTGATTAGAAATTTTATACCATCACCTGTCCTACCTTGCCAGCCAACATTCTGATGGTGAAATTTCTTTTGACCAGTGGAACTCGAACCAGCTAACCACGGTGTCAAACTGTATAGACTTGATGCCGTAATGATTATGGCCACCATGCGGGCAACCTAGAGGTAATAAAGCTTGTTGACGTTATATGAACAACAATACAGACCAAACCTAGCAGTTGATGAAGGTGCTGCCGGGCTGAGTGGCTTAGACGGTTAAGGCGCTGGCCTTCTAACCTCAACTTGGCAGGTTCGATCCTGACTCAGTCCGGTGGTATTTGAAGGTGCTCAAATACGACAGCCTCGTGTTGGTAGATTTACTGGCACGTAAAAGAACTCCTGCGGGACTAAATTCCGGCACCTCGGCGTCTCTGAAGACCATAAAAGTAGTTAGTGGGACGCAAAACAAATAACATTATTATTATTATTATTATTATTATTATTATGAAGGTGCTTAGTGCTACATCAGTATGCAATGTACCCATTCCCCCCACTGGGCAGCCACACATGTTTGAATATTCAGTGTTTGATGAGTAAGTCATTCTTAAAAATTGTGTGTTATTTACTCATTTAATAATGACCCTGTTGGTGTAACTTCCTCGGTTTTTGCCATTGGAGTCATTGATGCAGGTGTGTATTATTACTTAGAACTTGGAAAGAAAGCAGCATATTGCCTATTAAGTGGCTTACTATATTCACTGAAATAATTTGAACAGAAAAATAACCAATGAAATTATTACATTGTTTCAGGTTTCCCAGAGCATGCAGAAGTCTACGACACCACAGATCAACCCTGATGCCGTCCTGAGCCACGAGAAGACTGCCAATGTTGTTCCTGTTCCCCCACCTCAAGAACAAGCTGATAAGCAACCTTTGGATAGCCCTGTAGGTGCAAGACCATCCGCAAAAGAGGTTAGTTGTAGCAGTCAAGAATGTATTTCCTTGGTAAATATCCGGTATCCCTTTTAAGTCTGAAGAGAAGTATTCACTTCCAATAATATTAATTAGTGTAGCATTATGATAGCTTTTTTTAATTAGTTTTAGAATTTTGTTAGTGTGTTAATTTTACAGTATTTGTTTCTGTTGAAATTTATTATATAAAGATAATCTTAAATTATTTTTATACATGACAAATAATGAAGATTTATGAAGTTTTATAAGGAAGTTGATTTATACCTCAGTTTAGAATGCACATAAGTGTGTGTAATGAAATAGTTAAAATGAACATGTCAAAGAAGATTCAAACATGTAACCTTGGGATTCTTAAACAAGTGCAATATCCATTGTACTATTCAGATCGAACTATCCTTTCCTAATATTCAGTTATAATAATGTAAATATTATGTGACATTTACTTAGTTTTGTATTCTAGGATCATGCTTTTTCATTCATTTGCGAGGAACAAAAGGCGAAATTCGCCTCACTCAAAACAAATCGTAAAGTGTGCGAACCCCCATAATACAGGAATGGAGGCATGAAAGACATGGTTCAGTGCCGGTCAACAGATATCTCGCACATCTAGATGCCATATTATTCAAAGGATGGAATTTATAATATTACGAAAGGAGATCCTACACTACCAACCAAAGGGAAACACGTCTATAGGATGTCCAGTGAAGCAGTGGAGAGAAAATGCAAGACCATAATGGGACACTTGGCCCAATACTTGGAAGGAAGACAATGGTGGTTAGATATTGTTGAACATAAAATGGTAAATAATATAATCAGACATGTTTAAAAGCCAAGGTTACAGATTTGACTTCATTTCCTTCTGTGCTATTTTTTTGTATTTAAGTTCATCATTTACATGCTGCTAAATGTATTGATACAAGAACTACAAATTAGAAAACATTACCCCATTAGGAGATGGCACAAGAAGAAGAGCAAGATACATACTGACATATAAAAGCACTTCTCGAGGAAAATCTTTGAACATCTTGACTTGTATGAAAATTACTAGCAAAAACTGCACGTGTGGCCAAGACCTTGCATAAAGACTTCGATAGTGATAGTGCTCTTGGACTACACATCAAGTATTATGTATTAGGTACATGCAACTTACATTAAATGTCTGTAGAAACATTCTTCTTTCTCCCAAGCCTCTCTTCAAGGCAACTTAGAATGGTCTCTTTAGTTGTTGTATGTAGTCCTACACTTGAAGTGTTATCAACAGAAAAGTTTATCTTTATGCTTGTATCACTCTTGCTCTAGAACAGTGGATAACCTTGAGTCTGTTACAGTTGATATGAGCAGTTGATTACTTTGACCATGTAGGTAATATTCTTTTGTTTCTTCCTGATAAGGTGATCTTTTTTTTATGGTCTGTTATCGCAATGTGATGTAATTATATCAGTAGTATAAACTTTATCTGCATTCTTCTTTTGTTTCTTTTATCACCCTTGTCAAGGGAGTTCTTGTGATAGTTGCAGTCGCTTAAGTGCGGCCAGTATCCAGTAAGTGATAAAAATCATTGTTGTCCGTATTGAAGATACTGAATGTAGGATGTGTAAAACCCCTCAATGGGGGTTTATTCATATATGAATATATTTATTCATAAATCCAGCCAAGGGAAATCCAAAGTATCGGTGACACCGAGTGCTTACAAACAGTAGGGAATAAATTTACGCGATGAAAAAAATGCCAAATTGAGAATTGAGGCCGTGGTAAAAAGGGTTCTTCAAATAAACATTCCAGAATAAACACAGATAGCGCAGTGGAAACGATGCTAGATAATTTTCAAAAAAAATTAAAAGAAAACGGCAGGAGAAATAAGGGACATGACAGGTGAAAATTAGATGAGAAACCAAGATAAAAATTTGGAAATATATATATATATTAGAAAAATCAAATCAAACTCTTACAATATTAGAAGAATAGAAGTCAGTACAAATACGGAATTTTCCCAACCAGAATTAATACAAATAGTTACATCAAGAGTAAAATACTCAAGAAAATGAAAGCAAATAAGAAAAGGGGCCAGGAGAGGAAAGGGATGGACAAAAAGGGGATGAATACAGTTTAAAGAAAAATGTTGAACAACGAGAATAAGAAAGAATGTTCGCAGTTACCAGATTGAAGTATACCAACATGAAGTCTACAAAGCAAAGTCTAATGTCATGTGAAAGTTGCCACCTCTTCAATTAACACCCGAAATAGGCACAAATAAAGATTGTCCTACTGGCTTAAGTCACTGTATACAATAATGAAACAGTCTCCAAGTGTACCAAAACATACATGGTGAAGCATTAACCACAAGTGTGTATAGAAGTCGCAGAGTTGCGGATATACCACACGCACATTTTGAAAGCAAACAGTCACTGAATAGTCAATAGAGGCTTTGAAATTGAAAATGCAAGTAAAATCTCGGCCTGGAAACGCACTGCTCTCAGTCAAAATTTGCAAATAAAATAGCTCCAAATGCAACACAGCATTATTTACAATAAGGACATTTTTAGTTTGTCATACCTCATCTTGAACCAAGTAGTTCTGCCCAAAAATGGAGAGTCCAGGGCACATGTAGCTAAAGACGGAGATGATGTTAAAGGTTCCTCCCTCCACACAGGCCAAAGTCCATCTCAACACATTCAGAGGAAGGCCGGGTATTTATAGTGTGGAATAATGAGACATATGTCTGGAATATTCCAGAAGTTAGTGGAGCATGCGTGACAAAGCGGACGATGTCACATGACGTCAGGCAGCGAAAGGGAGGTTAGTTTATCGTCGATCGGAAAGGTGGATAAGGCAGAGTTCGTGCAAGGTATGATGTGTGCAAATCCACATAAGTATGTAAATTCCAGTTGAAGAGAAAATGCGGTGTGTATCCAGATGAAGGTAAGTCCATATTAATTGTAGAAAAAGGTTATGTGCGTGGCGAGGTTGATAACAGTAGTTGCCGGTGAGGTGAAGAGTCCGTTACATCATCCGCCGGGCACCAGAAAAAAATCCAAAGGATTTTTTTTTTTTGTAGTTGTTGAAGCAGCTGGAGATAAATGAAGACGGCTGGTGGAAGACGAGAAGCGGAAGATACAGTTGAATGGCGACGGCGAGGCGGCCCCAGGAACAGCAATGGAGGGCCCTTCCATGAGCTGGAGCGGGGGTCGATAGCAGCCGCAACGGTATATCAAAGAGAAAAAATACTGCAAAACAAAACAAGAGGCGGCAGAAAAATGTCCAAACACAATAAACATGCCTAAATAGAGAAATAGAAAATAGAAAAAGGTAGAGGAGGAAAGGAAACAAGAAAAGGGCTAACGCGTTAGCAAAGGGAAAAGGGTAAGGAGAAAAGGGTAGTGATAAATTAACATAGAAATATAAATATAAATATTACAAATGACAAGAAAATTTAAAGAATTTAAGAACAATTACAAAAGAGAAAAATAAAATGGTTGGGAAGTTTTATGTACACTCCCATTACAACCTGTGCCAATTGGCTGGGAGGGAGACTGGAGAAACCTGTGTGGAGGGAGAAAAAAAAGGAAATTCCATAAAGGGAAAGAAAAGAAGGGGGGGGACGAGGCAGACAAACAAAGAAAAAGAAAGGAACAAAAAAAATAAATAACACTGGGAGCAATAGACATTACCAGACCAGATGGAGAATAGAGAGAAAAAAAAAAAGCAGAAAGAAGAGGAGGTAATAACAAGAAAAGAAAAACACAGGGCAAAAGAAAAGAAAATCAAGATATGAAAGTTTTCAAGAATGAAAGCGCTTGAGCTGATTTAAATGAAGTTTTTTAGTATCAAACAAATCAGAAGTGGATTGCAAATATACAGTGACAGGAGTAGGGAAAGACAAAATACGGTATGGTCCAAGCCATCGAGGAGCAAGTTTGGCAGAAGTGGCATTAATTGCCGAACTGTGTGGATGATTAGCAACGAGGACTAAATCACCAATTTTAAAAGTGGATGGCTTATGACGAGCATTATAAGCTTTTTTGTGGACCTGTTGAGCTTTTAACAATTGATCAAAGGCGTCTTTCCAGAGTGATGAAGAGGATGGCTGATCAGAAGATTCAAGGAGGTTGTGCAGATCCCAGGTTAGAGAAAGAGGAGTTTGAAGATCACGACCAAGAAAAAGCTTAGCCGGAGTCTGAGCAGTAGAACTATTGATACTAGAATTAAAGGCTAACGCCAAAGAAGAAAGATGAGAATCCCAGTCTTTCTGGAAAGAACTATGAAATATAGATAAAGCAACTTTGAGATTACGGTGATACCTTTCCACGGTGTTGGACTGAGGGTGGTAGGGAGAAGTCAAGATACGTTTGATACCCAGTTGAAAGCACATATTAAAAAAAACACTTGAAGTAAAAATAGAAGCATTATCAGAAACGATATTAGCAGGCAAACCGGTAATAGGAAAGATTTGTTCAGTGAGTAAATTAATGATGATGTTAGTAGAGAATTTCCGTAAGGGTCGAAGGACTAGAAATTTTGAGAAGGCATCCAACAAGGTAAAAATGTACAAGTTGCCACGAGAAGAACGAACTATGGGTCCAACTAGATCAATGAAAAAGGTTTGGGCAGGATGAGTGGGTGGCAGGGCAGAATGAAGACCAGCAGACTTTATGTTTAAAGGTTTAGATGTTTGACACAATTCACAAGTTTGAACAAAAGTGCGAATAGATTTGCGCATTTGAGGCCAAAAGAAAAGAGAGGCAATACGGTTGTACGTTTTAGTGATGCCTAGATGCCCGCCCACAGGGGAGGAATGATAATATTGTAAAATCATGGGTTGAAGAGCCTGAGGAAGCACCACTTTAGGAGAAGCTTTCTTAGTGGGTTTGTAAACCAAGAGATCTTTAAAAATAGTAAAGGGACCCTGATAAGAGGGATCGGAGATGGATTGTTTGAGTTGGATGCAGAACTGATCGGTGAGCTGATGCGACTGACAGGATTGAAAGGAAAGAGGAAAGTCTGTTAACGAAAGAACCGCATGAATGGAGGAAGATGAAGGCATCATAGAAAGATTCGGGGGTAAATCGTCAGTAGTACTTGACTGAGGAGTGGAAGTGTCAAATAAGCGACTAAGAGCGTCAGCTACAGAATTCTCAGTGCTAGAAATAAATTTAAGGGAAAACTTAAATCTGGACAATCGCATGAGCCAACGGCCAGTTCTACCAATTTTAGGTGCGTTATGTAACAACCATGAGAGAGCCTGATTATCTGTCTTGACAAGAAATTCTTTATGTTCCAAATACTCTGCAAAGTGTTCAATGGAATTTAATAAAGCCAAGGCTTCACGCTCGAAGATAGAATATTTTCTCTCAGTAGGAGAAAGAAGTCGACTGAAATAGGCGATAGGTAGAGGAACATCATTAACAACCTGAGTTAGAACACCAGCCACAGCAAGATTGGAAGCATCAGTATGTATTTCAAAAGGTAGGGAGAAATCAGGAAATTGAAGAATGGGAGCATGCATCAAAAGAGACTTAAGCTGAAGAAAGGCGTCCTGTTGAGATTGAGTCCAAATGAAAGGGACGTTTTTACGTTTCAGATAATTGAGAGGCTCAGCAATGTGAGAAAAGTTAGGAATGAACCGGTGGTAGAAAGAAACCATGCCTAAAAAGGTGCGTGTTTGTTTGAGATTTTTGGGAGGTGGAATATTAGAGATAGCAGAAGTACGTTCGGGATCGACAGCTACTCCCTGAGATGACACAATGTGACCTAAGAACTTTATAGAAGTTTGAGCTAGAGAAATTTTAGAGGGGTTAACTGTCAGACCAATAGAACGTAGTCTGGAAAGAACTTGGTGTAGATGCGACATGTGGGACTCAAAATCTGGGCTAAAGATTAAAAGGTCATCAATATAAGGATAGAGAAATTTGTACTTGAAATCTGAGAATAAGGAATCCACTAATCTCTGCATGATTTGTGACCCCAAGTTCAATCCAAAAGGAACTTTTGTGAACTGAAAGAGGCCATTTGGGGTGATGAAAGCAGTAAGGCGACTGCTCCGAGAGTCCAAGGGGATTTGGTAGTAAGCAGAATTGAGATCTAAAAGAGAAAAATATTTAGCGTTAGAAAAAAAGTGGAAAGCATTTTGCATTTTAGGAATAGGATAGGAGTCATAGAGGATTTTGGAGTTTAATTTACGGTAATCAACTACCAGGCGCGAAGAACCATCAGGCTTGTCGACAAGAAAGGCCGGAGAGGCATAATTGGAAGAAGATGGGACAATGGTACCATCCAGAAGCATTTTGTCAATAATGTCATCCATTTTGGCCATCCGAGGAGGGCTAAGATGGTAAGGAGACGAACGAACAGGTGTTTCATCAAGTAAATCAATGTGAGCCTGATAATTAACAACGGAGCCTAAAGTATCTGTGATAACATCGGCAAATTCAGATTTCAAGGCCTCAATTGCATCTAGTTGGGGAGCAGTGGCATAAATATGCTGATGACTGAATACATGGTTCATAGGGAAATCGAGGGGGTCTACCAAAGGAATTTGAACGTGTGGATTGAAAAAGAAAGAGATAGAGGCCATAGCAGTATTATAAATAAGGCCAGTATGAGCAAAAAAATCATATCCCAGAATAACAGGAAGTGAACAATTATTAACCACTTGAAATTCAAACGGCCAAGAAAATTGGGAAATTTTAACATTAAGTTTTAGGTGACCCATGATTTCAAGAGTGTGCTGGGATATGGAAAGACATCTGAGGGTAGAAGGGCGCAATTGAAGATGCGGATGCGTTTGTAAAAGTTGCTGAAAAAAGGAGAAACTGATGAGGGAAATTGCAGAACCTGAGTCTAAGAAGGCTAAGGAGGGAATGTTATGTACCTGTACAAGAGTATACGACTGTGATTTAGTAGCAGGCGAGAAAGTTGAGGAAACATAAGGCAGATTTTGCCCAAGAGGTCGTGAGCTGCCTACTGACGACGGGAATTGAAGTTTCCCAAGGTAGAATTGGTACAATTTCGTGCGAGGTGCCCCATAGCCTGACACCGATAACAGCGAAGGCGAGAAATATCACTCTGAGAAGGTGAACGAGTGGTAGAAGGCATGCGAGTTGTTGATGTGTTAAACTGGGGAGGTGGGGTAGACGAATAATAAGAAAAATTGCTACGGGTATTTAGAATATCTAGTTGAGCAATATGGTAAAGCTGAGGAATAGTAGTGGGTGGCGTAAAGGGATTGATGATTTGGCGGAAAGCTGGAGAGGCATAAAATCGAATAAGAGAAATAATTTCCTGGGGATGTTGAGCAATAGCTAACACATCAGAATAGCCAATAATGGAGTCAAGATAATCGTAAGCTGATTCCTCTGGACGTTGATGACGTCTGATATATTTGTTACTCAGCTGTTGTCTAATTTCATAAGGCAGAAAATAAGTATGTAAAACCGAGCGAAAATGAGCCCAATCATGAGAAGACTTCATATACTGGAGCCAAAAATTACTAAGATGACCAGAGGTTTTTGGATAAAGCAACGAAAGCAATTGGGAAAATGGAGCCAAGTCCGTCTGTAGAAATTTGCGAACTAAAAAAAGCCACTGTGTCAAAGTATCAGGATCAGTAGACTGAATGAGGGGTACCTGATCGAGACATTTAGTCAAAATATGGAAATTAAGTGGTTGATGTGAAGAAGGGGTGTGATGATATGGAGATTCATAAAAATATTGCTGAGAAGGGGATGGTGGTGGAGTGCGCAAATCGGGAGAATAATGCTGTGCTGGTTGAGTTTTATGGGGAGAAGGCGGAGGTGCTTGATTAAGTGGAAGTTTGGATTCGGCAGTAAAAAGAGAAAGATCAGGATAGAGAGGAGTGTTAGGTTGAGGCGGGGTTGGTAAAGGTTCAGAGGATGAACTAGAAGAAACAGTAGTAGTAAGAGTACTAGACGTGGAAGTAAGATCAGAATTACAAGGGAGAAAAGGATTATAAGACATATTAGTAAAAGGATTTGGATCCGAAAAATTGAAATGGGGATCAAACGAAATGTCTGAAGTGTCTGAAGTATAAGGAGAAAAATTATCAGAAAAATAAGCCATGTTGAAAGAGATGACAAAAAGAAAAGCAAAGTCTAGCGAGGAAAACCACTAAACCTCAGAAGAAAGAAACAAAAGAACTAAGGCAGTAACAGGGTGAAGATTTAGAGTGGTAGTAAACTGCGACTTTATACTCTGCTACCATGTGTAAAACCCCTCAATGGGGGTTTATTCATATATGAATATATTTATTCATAAATCCAGCCAAGGGAAATCCAAAGTATCGGTGACACCGAGTGCTTACAAACAGTAGGGAATAAATTTACGCGATGAAAAAAATGCCAAATTGAGAATTGAGGCCGTGGTAAAAAGGGTTCTTCAAATAAACATTCCAGAATAAACACAGATAGCGCAGTGGAAACGATGCTAGATAATTTTCAAAAAAAATTAAAAGAAAACGGCAGGAGAAATAAGGGACATGACAGGTGAAAATTAGATGAGAAACCAAGATAAAAATTTGGAAATATATATATATATTAGAAAAATCAAATCAAACTCTTACAATATTAGAAGAATAGAAGTCAGTACAAATACGGAATTTTCCCAACCAGAATTAATACAAATAGTTACATCAAGAGTAAAATACTCAAGAAAATGAAAGCAAATAAGAAAAGGGGCCAGGAGAGGAAAGGGATGGACAAAAAGGGGATGAATACAGTTTAAAGAAAAATGTTGAACAACGAGAATAAGAAAGAATGTTCGCAGTTACCAGATTGAAGTATACCAACATGAAGTCTACAAAGCAAAGTCTAATGTCATGTGAAAGTTGCCACCTCTTCAATTAACACCCGAAATAGGCACAAATAAAGATTGTCCTACTGGCTTAAGTCACTGTATACAATAATGAAACAGTCTCCAAGTGTACCAAAACATACATGGTGAAGCATTAACCACAAGTGTGTATAGAAGTCGCAGAGTTGCGGATATACCACACGCACATTTTGAAAGCAAACAGTCACTGAATAGTCAATAGAGGCTTTGAAATTGAAAATGCAAGTAAAATCTCGGCCTGGAAACGCACTGCTCTCAGTCAAAATTTGCAAATAAAATAGCTCCAAATGCAACACAGCATTATTTACAATAAGGACATTTTTAGTTTGTCATACCTCATCTTGAACCAAGTAGTTCTGCCCAAAAATGGAGAGTCCAGGGCACATGTAGCTAAAGACGGAGATGATGTTAAAGGTTCCTCCCTCCACACAGGCCAAAGTCCATCTCAACACATTCAGAGGAAGGCCGGGTATTTATAGTGTGGAATAATGAGACATATGTCTGGAATATTCCAGAAGTTAGTGGAGCATGCGTGACAAAGCGGACGATGTCACATGACGTCAGGCAGCGAAAGGGAGGTTAGTTTATCGTCGATCGGAAAGGTGGATAAGGCAGAGTTCGTGCAAGGTATGATGTGTGCAAATCCACATAAGTATGTAAATTCCAGTTGAAGAGAAAATGCGGTGTGTATCCAGATGAAGGTAAGTCCATATTAATTGTAGAAAAAGGTTATGTGCGTGGCGAGGTTGATAACAGTAGTTGCCGGTGAGGTGAAGAGTCCGTTACAGATGCTAAATGGTTTATTTTGTCACCTATTCAATACATATAAATTTTACATTTAGGAATTTATTATTAATTCCGCTTGAGACATGTTTCGCCCTTCATTGAGGGCATCGTCAGTCAAATTACCTCCTCAAGGTAAAAATCAGGTACCTGATTAGTATTTAACATGCACAACATGTACTTAATTTTCCCATTGTAATGTGTATTAATTTGTGTATTAATATGTATTGAATAGGTGACAAAATAAACCATTTAGCATCCTACATTCAGTATCCAGTAATTGGGAGGTAGTGGGTTCGAGCCCCACTGTCGGCAGCCCTGAAGATGGTTTTCCGTGGTTTCCCATTTTTCACACCAGGCAAATGCCGGGGCTGTACCTTAATTAAGGCCACGGCCGCTTCCTTCCAATTCCTAGGCCTTTCCTATCCCATCGTCGCCATAAGACCTATCTGTGTCGGTGCGACGTAAAGCAAAAAAGGGGGGGGGGTAGTTCTTGGTTCCGTCTGTGGGTCGTTGACCTCAATTTTTCCCTTTCCTTGTCCTGATCCACTCTGAAACTTCATGTAGGCTATTACAATGGTGGGCTCGCCACACCCAAAAGCATTTTATTCCTGACTGTCAAGTTTCAATAAGGCCACCCCTAACCTGTAGAAGAGACACCTTTTGCAAGTGCCCCTAACCTGGAGAACCAATAGTGTGTGTTGGATTTCAGTGGCATTTCCTCCACTGGGGGCCAGTAGCCACCTAAAAGAGCTCCGCCTGGAGCCATTAACCCATTTAGAGAGCCAGGTTTTTAACGACACCCGACGCTTGGTGTATACTCCCTGGCTGTACGTTCTACTCTATCCTATAACAGGAAATTCCAGTCAGACTTTTTTGATTTGAGATTCTTGTTATTCTTCTTTCCCGTAGTTAACTTTTGGACATGTTTGACCTCGAAGCCAATGCTGTGCTGTGGGGGCTTTAGGATAACGAATGTTATGTAAAACTATTTTTTGGGCCTGGCAGCTGAGAGCTTCATGTGTGGCATTGAGAAGACTAAGGGCCATCTTCCATTGAGTTTAAACTAGGTTTATTATTATGTAATTTAAGTCTGAGTTTAAAACAACATCCATTTTCCTCACATTGGTTTAAACTTTGTATCGAGTTTTTAAATAGTTTAAATTTAAACCTTCTGTATTGTAGGTTTAAACTGCTGCTGATATTAAACCTTCTTGACATGGTAGTAATGTACTGGTACTGTAATGTACTGGTACTGTACTATTACAGGGTTTAGTTTTGACTACCAGTACTACACTGTTTACTATTAAAATTAGAATATAGTGTTAGCATTAGAAAATGGAAGACTTTATTGAAGTTTTTCATTAAATAGAAAATGTGAGGTTAAGAAGACCCATGCCAACAAGAGTTTATCATTTTGGAAAATTTTGAAAGTTTTTATGATTGATTTAGAATTCATACACAAACAGCAAGCATTGTCTTGTATCAAATAAAGGATGCAATTAAAATGCCAACTGCACAAAATAATGCTATTACACCAGAAGCAATGATTCTGGTTACTTTAAGATAATATGCTACAGGAAGTTTTCTTATTGACATTATGGACCACAGTGGTATTCATGTGTCAACAACAAGCAAAATAGTTGGAAAGGTTTCTACCGCTTTGGAACATTTATCACAGCATTATATCAACACTAGTGACCTGTCGCAGCAATAGCTGTGAACAAAGACTAAAAATGAAACTGATAATAAAGGAAACTTCGGAAAAGTAACTGAAAATATACTGAACTCTGCAAGACTTACACTTCTCTTGTGATTATGATTTTGGAATTTTTTAACCCTGTCAATTATCTCATCGTAATCTTCTTGTGCATGCTTGTAACAGTATGTTTTAGTAAAGTAGGCTTCAGTTCACTTTAAAGGATTGCATTTGGCTGTACGATTCATTGACTGATTTTAGTATTTCATTGTAAACTGTTTTTGCAAAATACTGCTCAGTTTTGGGGAACTGACCCTGATATGTTGTAGTTATAATTTTAATTTAGACATCCCTCGTGGCTTTAATTCTACTAAATGCCACATAATAACTGACTATGGCCGAAAACACACTGAGATAAGTAAATACCTATTTTGTCAAAAATTTGAACCTGTGCTTTGTTAATGTTCATTGCAAAAGCAATAAGGAGAACTGCCTCCTTTTAAATTTGAAAGGCAGATTACTGTTAGTATACACCAAATCAATCCTAAATAGATAAATTACCTTATTCTTGGAAGCACCTTTAAGGACTTCTAATTTTATAATTTTGTCATAAATTTCTCTTTACTATCATACACACTCAATTTATTAAACCAAAGGCCATGTGCATATTTATTATCAGTATTAGAGTTGCACAAACTTTCAATCTTAATACATGTGGAGGCATTCCAGATGGCCTAATGGAGTGTAGGTATTCTCTGAGTATGCTGCTTACAAAATATGTGTCACCTCATCATCTGACAACAGAGTATTGACACTGTTGTATTCCTTAAAACTTCCTGGGATTTGGTGAAGAACGTCTTCATTTATGCTGTTGCAGTCATCAGTGAAGGGATGCTCTGCTATAGTAAGCTGAAGAATTAAAGTCTACACAATTGCCAAAAAAGTGCCTTAACAATGAAATGTTACTTATGAAGTCATTGAGAACCCTTATTACCGGTATATCATTTTCTATTCGACTTTTAATTTAATTATTCCCTGATTATAGCAGTCATGCCACAAATTCCTTTTTGGAAGGCTTTGCACACATTTGTTTTCAAGTGTAATACTTTAATGTTTGGCCATATTTGAGCATTCTGTATACATGCCTCAATTATCTGAGCTTTTCCACCTTTGGATACCTCAGGAAGAACTTGGCGAAAATACCCACTAAATATGACAGTCTTGCCACCCATTTGTTTTTCACACCTTATAATGTCTTTTAGTAAGTGATCAATGCAATTTACTGCTGATGCGAGAATCATTGAAGCTTCATAAATATTAATAATAATAATAAAAGTAATGGCTGATTTTCGCAAAACATCTGCTTTTGAGCTGTTTCATTTAATACACGAAATGGAACTTTCTTTTACTGGAACAGGCAAACCAAAACGTTTGTGAAGTGTCTTACCATAGAAAGATCTGGATAGACAACTTTCACAGAGACCTCTTTCGGGCTAACATAGAAAGATCGCCGGGCTGAGTGGCTCAGACAGTTGAGGCACTGGCCTTCTGACCCCAACGTGGCAGGTTCAATCCTGGCTCATTCCGGTGGTATTTGAAGGTGCTCAAATACGCCAGCCTCGTGTCGGTAGATTTCCTGGCACGTAAAAGAACTCATGCGGGACTAAATTCCGGCACCTTGGCGTCTCCAAAAACCGTAAAAGAGTAGTTAGTTGGACGTAAAGCAAATAGCATTATTATTATTATTATTATTATTATTATTATTATTATTATTATTATTATTATTATTATTATTATTATTAACGTAGAAAGATCAGCGGAGCCATCTACTGGCGAATACAGTTAACTGCAACGAACTAAGCATCGCATTATTTGAATAAATTATTCTTTTATGCAAATAAAGGACTAAATGAAATGAATTTTATTTTTCTAGTAATCCTGAGATGGAGACATTCGTCTTGATGTATAACATGTAGGTGTTGTTATTGCAGTTTTCTCACAATATTGTGTTACACGTTCAAATTATGTGTGTGATACACTCCAGGAAACCATACCTTAAGTCAGAAAATCACATTCTTGGTTTATTTTATATTTTGACAGCAGATACATTTGCGATCATTTTCATGAAAACCAGAAGTCTCCAGCTTAAAAACTGATCACTTTATGTAACTTCGAAGTTGTAAGACAGAATTTATTGAATTTCGGAGAAAATCGATTGGAAAATAGTTTATAGTAGTCAAATAATATATTAAGGATTTAAGAAAATCTTGGTTTCACTAGATAAAAGAATATCAGCTTTGTGTATTAAAATAATTTTTGTAAATATTTAAGAGTTTTATTCTCTAGAAATCCAGATCACAGGTACATCCTGTTTGGAACAGGTATCTTTTTGTGCTAGCGACAACCCTTTACTGTGTTTAATTAAGCTTAAAATCAGGGGAGAAGTATCGTATAAACATTCTTGTCATTTACAGCACCAAAGTTCAATGAAATATTTACATTTCCCGACTGTGATCACACTCGGTTAACTAATCTGATACATTCAAAGTTCTTCCAACATTTTCTCGACAATTACTTTGTACATTTGGAAAATGTCAAATGACTGTGATGCTGTGAAGAAGTTATGGGGAAAACCATTCAGTGGAAAAATCCTGAAGTTATAAAAACTACATTGCTGGAGGTTAAGTACAGTAACGGTACCACAGCTTTATTTTTGAGTGATCAGGATTTTCCTGAATTCCAATGAAATAATACACTACTTATAAAATGTGTTTGTTTTGTCATGTTTAAGGCAACAGTTCTTAAGAAAATAAAAACTATACTCAGTACAACTTTATGGAATCAGAAAAACAATAAAATATTCCATGCTTGCTAGTAAATTAGTAATGTAATAAATTTTGGTTAAAAATGTTCATCTTAACTATTGTGAGCATACCAGTAATCAAAATAATAATAATATAGCAAGAAGAGTTTTATGCATTCAGTACTACTTAACAAGACCTAGGTTGTGTTATAAAGGAGGCTAGAATCAAATAATACGTTTCCTAGAGTCTTTCTCAGTGGTCTGTCTGCTGGATCCGAGGTTTGTGAGTTTGATCCTGGCTGAGGGCAATGGATTTTAATGGGAGATAGATCCTGAGCATGCTTAGAAATTGTTTACTTGAAATTCACAGAAAAGTTAATTTTGTGAGGAAAGGAATATTGCTAAAAGACCCAAATCTTTATATTTAAATGGTTCCAGATAATGTAGACAGCACAAAACACATATTAGGCCGACGGTACTTGTTTATGAAAATGCCTGTTAGATAAAAATAAGAAATAAAAATGTTTTCCAAGAAATATTCTAAAGAATGGGTAAAATTTTACCACACAACACTTCGCACAGATGTAACAATTATTTATTTATCAGTAAAGCTAGTATCCCTTTGAATTTCTCCTTTATGCACCATGTACGATTGCATTAATATTGGACATACACCTGATATTAAAATGAAAATGATGGTCATTAAATTACTTGGCTCTGATTGGCCAGTTCCAATCGACTATGCCTTTGAGTATACTTTCAGTGCAGCCAACACTAGTGCAGACTTGAGCGTCGAGAGACAACATTAGTTTAAACGGGCGGGCTGTCATTTAAACTAAATGAGTGTTAGAAATTGATGGAGAAATTAGAAGCTAGATACTAAAGTTAAACAGGTTTAATTTATACCAGGTTTAATTTGGTATGGAGAAAATAGCCATAAGCATTTGGATTTTGAGGTCATCTGCAATCTGCCTTACCCAGGTTTTTGGGAGCCATTCTTTGAACCTTCCAATGAGTAGTTCTCTGTTGCTGTAGTAATCAGTGAGGTAGATTCTGTTCGGACATTCGGTACGTGTGGGCAAACCACAGCAGTCTTCAATCATTGGTTTCCACAATTCAGTCTGATGGTTCATTACGAAGCCAGTCAGACAGAGAGAACCCTAGAATTTGCCAGAGATGCCACATTTGTAATAATTTCAGCTTTGCTCATGTCTGCTTTTAGCATTGTCCATACAGAAGAGCTGAAAGAATAAGCAAGCAAAACATGTAGATTTTAGTTTTGATCATGATATTACATTTCTTTCACAAGCACCATTCAATTGATCTGCAGACAGCTTCAACAAGTCCAATCTTACTTTGAACTTCAGCAGTTGATGCCACTTTCTTCTCCTGCACTAGTAAACCGAATTTATTGATTTGGTCAAAAGTTAAAAATAAAGGTGAGATTACACGGCTTTGGTGAGTGCGAGATTGAACAGTTGTGATGAACCATTGGTTGTAATGACTCAGGTTTTGTCTGTGTTGACAATCAGCTCATGTAATTTGGCTATATTGGCTACAACTTCTAGAATGACGCTGGCTTCTGCATCATCATTCGCAAATACATTGCTATCATCAGTGAACTAGTTAAAAATTAAGTCATGTCCAAATTGCAAGCCTGGCCTATCTTGGAAAACTTCTCTTATGATCACATCAGCAACTACATTAAAAAATAAAGGCGTGATCACACGGCTTTGGTGGATGCCAGATAGGACAAGAAATTTGTCCGATAGCTCTCCATGGAAGCAAACACAGCTGCTGGAGTTACTATGTTTTGGCTTGAATAGGCGTAATATTTTCTCAGGCCAATGTTCATTTCTTAGCATCCTCCATAAAGGCGGGATTCCACTGAGGCAACATTTGGGCGACATGGAGCATGCGGCTGGCAACAAACGTTGCTCTTTGTAGCATGCGGCTTATTGTCAGTCGGGCACAAAAGATGTGGTATGCTACATGTGTTGCCGGGTGTAGCATGCGTCACTTGTGGAGACTTGTCGCTAACTACGAACGTTATTCCATCAAGGCAACCAAGACAACAGTTCCTCACTCGACTTTGACCGGCTGGTGACAGCTATACTTCCTTGTTTCGAATTTCTCAACCTATCATCTCACGAATCATGTGCATGGCGCGGAGTGATCCAAGCTGATAAGGCATGGAGCCCTTGGCAAACAAACCACGTCGGAATTTCAAGAGGCGAAAGCCATTAGTGATGATTTTTTGGAGTACTTTGTCAGATGAAGGTCGTGTACCATTACAGAATCTGTATGCCTAGAGGTACGGGAAGATTTAGAAACTTCTTGTTCACTGTAATGTAATGATATTTTTAAAAATTAAAATGTATTAGTTTTAAGCAGAATATCCTAACTCTATTTTGATTATTTTACCCCCTTATAGTTCACATTTCTAATACAGTTATACTAGGATAATGAAAGATAACTCGTGGCAACTATGACAATAAGTAGACAAAAATACCATCGCACTACAGCTCTTGAAGGGCCTTGGCCTACCAAGCGACCGCTGCTCAGCCCGAAGGCCTGCAGATTACGAGGTGTCGTGTGGTCAGCACTACGAATCCTCTCGGTCGGTATTCTTGGATTTCTAGACCGGGGCCGCTATCTCACCGTCAGATAGCTCCTCAATTCTAATCACGTAGGCTGAGTGGACCTCGAACCAGCCTTCAGGCCTCAGTAAAATCCCTGACCTGGCCGGGAATCGAGCCCGGGGCCTCCGGGTAAGAGGCAGGCACGCTACCCCTACACCACGGGGCCGGCAATAAGTAGACATAGTGAGGAAGAAAAAGACTATGATGAAACAATGTTGGAAGACAGCGTAATTAGAGTAGCGGCGAAGAATATCCGAAGAAAAAGTAGATTAATTGTTGTGTGTTAACAGTGTAGAAAAGAGAACCATTTGTTGTTATGCTATTAAACGACGTGTTTACGAGAAATCCATAGGCATGGAAATGCCATAATATACTGATATGTAGAATTTATTATTACTATTATTATTATTGTTCGTTGTTTATTATTAATATTATTGTTGTTGTTGTTGTTGTTGTTGTTGTTGTTATTATTATTATTATTATTATTATTATTATTATTATTATTATTATTATTATTATTATTATTAGTGTACAATAATGTTATTGGCTTCAAGTCCCACTAACTACTTTTACGGTTTTCTGAGTCGCCGAGGTGCCGGAATTTAGTGCAGCAGGCATTATTTTCGTACCAGTAAATCTACCGATACGAGGCTGACGTATGTCTACTAGAACACCTTCAAATACCACCGGACTGAGTTAGAATCGAACCTGCCAAGTTTATTATTGTTGTTGTAATTAGTACTATGATGTCATTAAATTCTATGTTACCGAGCTCGATAGCTGCAGTCGCTTAAGTGCGGCCAGTATCCAGTATTCGGGAGATAGTAGGTTCGAACCCCACTATCGGCAGCCCTGAAAGTGGTTTTCCGTGATTTCCCATTTTCACACCAGGCAAATGCTGGGACCACGGCCGCTTCCTTCCCACTCCTAGCCCTTCCTTGTCCCATCGTCGCCATAAGACCTATCTGTGTCAGTGCGACGTAAAGCAACTAGCAAAAAAAAAAAAAAAAAAAAAAATCTATGTTAATAGTTATCTCTAATTTATTTATTTCTAGTGCAAACTATTGCCAGTACTAATAAGGATAAAACCAGGAACTGAATAATAATAATAATAATAATAATAATAATAATAATAATAATAATAATAATAATAATAATAATGGATTTACGTCCCACTATCTACTTTTACGGTTTTCGAAGACACCGAGGTGCCGCAATTTAGGCCCGCAGGAATTCCTTTAAGTGCCACCGACATGAGGCTGACGTATTTGAGCACCTTCAAATACCACCGGACTGCGCCAGGATCGAACCTGCCAAGTTGGGGTCAGAAGACCAGCGCCTCAACCGTCTGAGCCACTCAGCCCGGTGGGCATTGAATAAATCACAATTTTATTTACAAAAGTTCATAAGTAGTTAACTTATTTAATTTATTAGAGGAAAACAGTAGCATAAAATCAATTCACCTCACGTTCCTCATTGTAACTTGACGTTTGGAGCATCGATGTCAAGAAGAAAGGTAAGCAGATTTATTCGCGAACCACAGATTTCCTCTCAATGGAGAAGCAACACCAGTTTTCATTTTCTGAATTTTTTATGCTCTCGGTGGAAAGCTGAACGCGTTTTTTAAATTTTCTTCAGTTCGTGGACACTGCAGTCATATTTTTCTTGGGGCCGTTTTAACATATGCTTTCTTTTCTACTGTTTTTATAATCGCTCAATGTTACATTCCACAATTCCGGAGCATTGTGATAATCCCCAATTAAATTCGCAGTGTTTTCAATAGCCCACTTCATCTTGTCGCACGGAAATTGTAGCACCGATCCACACAGTGTTGGATCCCGGGCGACACTGTTCGACAAGCACATTTTTGAAGCATGCGGCACCAGAGAGTGTTCGACAGATGGCAACATGTCTCATGCCACACAGCCGCACGCTACATGTCGTGCCGTGTTTCTTCAATTGAAAGTCGACTGCAGCATGCTTCACTGTCGCATGCTCCATGTCGCCCAAATCTTGCCTCAGTGGAATCCCGCCTTAAGGCTGTCCAATGAATGCTCTCGAAGGCAACATGGGAATCAATGAACACAATGACTGTTTTCTTCTCACATCATTTTATGTTCTTTGATTTGACCCCACAACAACTTCTTTGAGGACGAACCGTCTTGCTCCTTTCTTGTGGTCTCTTCATGATGGCTTTGTAGGCACAGTTGAATGATGTGCGGGAAGACCATTCTGAGAATTGACTGTAGACTGATGCCATGGTAGTTTCAACATTCATCTAACCCCAAACCCCATGGCACAACAGCCCCAAGCCCACCAAGCGACTGCTGCTCAGCCCGAAGGCCTGCAGATTATTGAGGTGTCATGTGGTCAGCACGAAGAATCCACTCAGCCGTCATTCTTGACTTTCTTGACCTGGGCTGCCATCTCACCATCAGATAGCTCCTCAATTGTAATCACATAGGTTGAGTGGACCTCGAACCAGCCCACAGATCCAGATAAAAATCCCTGACCTGGACGGAAATTGAACCAGGGGACTCTGGGTAACAGGCAGGCATGCTACCCCTACACCACGGACTGGCTTCGACATTCATCTCCCTGTACAAAATAAGCATTCTCTATCCTTTTTTAGTAGAGGCGTGATTAGCTGAGTGGTCGATTCTGGGTTGAGATTATCATCTCAAAAATCACGTGACATCAGGAAGGGCATCCGGCATCAAACCTCCATCAAAACCGAAGTGAGCCTAGGTGGCTCGAGGGGCGCTAGAAATAACTGGGATAAGCTGATTAACTACGTTTTAGTCAGAGCATCTTAATGGTACTGCACTTAGCAACCTGGATTAACGACATACCATAGCAGATTAAAATGGTTCTGTAGGGATATTGTGTCATGTAGTAACATCATTTCAAATAGCAAACAACAAAAAATACAATACAACATTAGACACCGGTTGTTGGCCATTGCAAAGATAATATGAACAATTTAATATAAGTTCATTTTTGGGTCTTAGGGTTGAATATGACAAAGATAATTTATGTCGATGTTTGGCTGTTTGTATGTATAAGGCCTATAAATGCCTTTTTAATTTTTGGTTACATTGCATGGAAAATTCCTAGATGTGCTTTTTCATTGTTGAATATCAACACACCCTCGCTGCAGAAATGAGACTGCGCTACTCTTGAAGGTTGGGTTGCATCATTACCCTTCGAAGGGATGCTCTGGTGTTGTTGAGCTATGATCCTCTTTGTGGTGAAAACTTGTATGCATATTTTAGGTTATAAAATTTAATTTATATTGCTAACCTGTGCATTTTATAAATATTGATTTCTTATAGCATATTAAATTATATGTTTATGTTAAATAATGAATGAAGAATCCTGCAGTTATACAAAAGTCAAAACTCTCATCTGTCAGGAATGACTTTGGGTAAAGATTGGCAAAGGTATTCGACAGGGATGTAGACTGTCTCCACTTTTCCTCAACTTGTACCTAGAGCATTCTATGAAAGAATTCTCAGAAACCAGCAGGAGTAGTATAATGGTGAACGGAGACTGCTACAGACAATTGCTTCGCTGAAAAAATGATGAAAAAGAGCTGCAAGATGCACTACACCTTACAAACAACATATGGAACTAAAGAATAACTGCATCATTAAGATAAACAGGAAAAGGAACTAGGATCATGAAATGTTCAAGAGATGGAGAACAGATCGCACAAGTAAGGTTAGAAGAAGAACAGCTTCTTTTAAATATTTTGGGAGCTTTATAACATCAGATAGCAGAAATACAGTTGACATAAAGTGTAGAATAGCCCTAGGAAGTGATTTGTCAAAAGTTTTATTTGGAGCTTAACCACATAAGTTTCTGATAACTGGACTTGAGAACATCAGAAAAGAAAAAAAACTTAAGGCTTTCGAGATGTGGTGCAGGAGGAGGGTGTTGAAGGTACCGTGGAAGAGAGAGTGACTAACGAGGAAATACTAGCCCGAATAGGCTAGAGGAGGAATTTGCTGAAAATAGTTGCAAAAAAGGAGGAATTCTGTTGTTGATCATGTACTACGACCAGTGGCGTATCCTGGAATCTCCACTGAGGCATGCAACTAGTGACCATGCAGTTAACACAATGTATTAAGTAAATTTCAATTCTACTCACCCTAATTACATGTAGGTGAACTCGAGCCAAACAGTTTTACTGTAAGTTTCTGGATTGAACGTGCGTACACAATTCTTGTTTTCTGTTTTTAAATTTACGAGGGTCCGCCTCTGTGGTGTAGTGGTTAGTGTGATTAGCTGCCACCCCCGGAGGCCCGGGTTCGATTCCCGGCTCTGCTGGAACGGGGTCCACTCAGCCTCGGGAGGTCAACTGAGTAGAGGTGGGTTCGATTCCCACCTCAGCCATCCTCGAAGTGGTTTTCCGTGGTTTCCCACTTCTCCTCCAGGCAAATGCCGGGAAGGTACACAACTTCAGGCCACGGCCGCTTCCTTCCCTCTTCCTTGTCTATCCCTTCCAATCTTCCCATCCCCCGCAAGGCCCCTGTTCAGCATAGCAGGTGAGGCAGCCTGGGCGAGGTACTGGTCATCCTCCCCAGTTGTATCCCCCGACCCAGAGTCTGAAGCTCCAGTACACTGCCCTTGAGGCGGTAGAGGTGGGATCCCTCGCTGAGTCCGAGGGAAAAGCCAACCCTGGTGGGTAAACAGATTAAGAAGAAGAAGAAGAAGAAGAAGAAGAAGAAGAAGAAGAAGGAGAAGGAGAAGAAGAAGAAGAAGAAGAAGAAATTTACGAGGGAAGGTAGAGGTCTCCCGGCTTTAACTATTTGAATCTTTTCATCAAACGAACGGCCAGTAAATGGCTTTTCAAACTGATTTACAATTATATCCGTTTTAGACTCATCCATCGTTAATACCACATGTGCGCAAAATATAAAAAAACACCGAAAACACAATTAATTAACTCACTAGTTAGCCACAACTCAAGCACTGGAGGTAAGTCACCCCAGTGGCATTGGTCAGTTTCGTCACATTGGGTTCTCGCCGGGGGGTAAAGATGCCGACTTTCTCCAAGTTGCTAACAGATGGCAGACGGTAGTACGGGTATGGGGTGACAAATTCTGACCAAGTTTCAATTGCAGCGACATCGTTCGGAGGGTTTCAGAACTACGTCTGCCACTGAATGCAATTTTAAGATTGAATGCCTTTCATCCTTAACTCCTGCATTCGCTGTCTCCTCCTTCCTAGAGTGGAGTAGACGGCGAGACTACACCAGCACCACACGTAGTTAAGCAACGGAACCAATACAGTTGCGCGGACCTTTTGAACTTCTGAGAGATGAAATCGTTAATATTTGACTTGAAACAACCTAAAATCATACATCAGACAGTTCTTTGTGTTATCATAATGCATGCAATGAATGCCTTGCATTCAAGGAGAATACGCCCCTGACTACGACATTCAAGATGGTTCACAACCTTGTTGAAAAGAAAAGTGGGAGGATGTAATGCGAGAGAGAGGGAGAGAGAGATCATTGCAGAAATTCATGCAAGGGGATACAGTAAAGTGGACTAGACATAGAACAAAGGAATCTGCAAGTCCACCAACCTCTGGGTTGAGGAGAAGTTGAAATCAGAAAGGAAAGACATGTAGTCATGGAGTAGTGTATTAATTTAAATTTACATTTAAGTGCAGTACTTATTTCTTATACCTATTTAAAATTTTTAATAGTATCATAGTGGTTATTTTCAAGATTTTTAGTGCCTCTTTTTTACCTGTTTTGTGCCATATGTCTGGTCTCCAGTTGTCATACAGTCTTCATTCAGCTATGCTTGTGGCTATGCAATACAGACTGTGTAACGATACAAAGAAATTATACTATCAAAAATGAGAATTAATCTGAATTCTCATATAGGAACCATAGCTGTTGTTTTGTGCACTTACCAGACTTGACTGTTGACTATATTATTTTTGAAGACATGGTGACAGAAGTGTTTAAACCAGATAACATATTACTTTAGTTGAAGGAGGGAACAAGTTCCTACTTCGAAAACCAGGCCTGTATTCTAGAACCCTTGAGCCCTTCCGTCTCCCCTCCTTCAATCGAGTGTCAAGTTGTCCGGTGCAAGCCGTACGATAAATGGTAGGAAGTGAACTTGAGAAGTATCTTGTCTTGGCCTGTTTCCAGAATGATGGTGAACAGGCAGCTAAGGACTCTCCGCATGATGCAAATGGTGAAGGAGCCATGGCTGCTCCACAGTGGGAGAACGCTGCTAATGTCATTCCAAACCAGCCACCCTTCAACGCTCAACACGGACTCATAGAGAGTATAAACAACTGGAACAAAAGCCCACAACTGAGGTTCAACATTCCTGCTGGAGTGGTGCCTGCTCCACGAGGATATGGACTCAACAATGCAGAGGTACTGTTATTTTTATATGAATGTTCAACAAGAACTCAAAAGTGAATTTACAGTAGGTAATTTTGTGCCCGAAATTGGATTGCTACTGCCAAGAGAAGACTGTTGTGTATAACAATGTCCTTGTATTTTAGTTTTTCATTTCCTTGTCTCCTATTCTAATGCTCCCTCTTCCCATACCACATTTCTATTATTTCCATTAACTTATATAAATTAAGATACTCATAAGTGCAGTTTTAGAAGTGTAGTTATTTTGTTAGGATGCGGTTTGCATTCTTTACTTTGGGGCCGATGACCTTCGATGTTAGGACCCTTTAAACAACAAGCATCATCATCATCATCATCTATGGCAGACGGTAGTACGGGTATGGGGTGACAAATTCTGACCAAGTTTCAATTGCAGCGACATCGTTCGGAGGGTTTCAGAACTACGTCTGCCACTGAATGCAATTTTAAGATTGAATGCCTTTCATCCTTAACTCCTGCATTCGCTGTCTCCTCCTTCCTAGAGTGGAGTAGACGGCGAGACTACACCAGCACCACACGTAGTTAAGCAACGGAACCAATACAGTTGCGCGGACCTTTTGAACTTCTCATTTGATCCCCTCCCTTTCTAGTCTCCTCTATATTTCCTGATAGCTGCAGAACCTACTTCCTCCTCACTTTTCTTCCTCCCATGACCTCGTTACACCACCCTGCCATCTGTTAGCAACTTGGAGAAAGTCGGCATCTTTACCCCCCGGCGAGAACCCAATGTGACGAAACTGACCAATGCCACTGGGGTGACTTACCTCCAGTGCTTGAGTTGTGGCTAACTAGTGAATTAATTAATTGTGTTTTCGGTGTTTTTTTATATTTTGCGCACATGTGGTATTAACGATGGATGAGTCTAAAACGGATATAATTGTGGATGGGTTGAGGCTCTGTTCATGGCAGACTCCATTGTTAGATGTGTGGAGAAAGTATGTGAAGGAAAGGGAACAGGGTAGGGTATTATCCAGAAATTATATTATGGCAGATGTTGAGTGAAGTAGAAGAGGAGGGTAACCAAGTATGAGGGAGTTTTTCATGTTGGTACCAACAATATAAGGTGAACAATTGTAGGTATCAACATAGTTGGGAATGTGAGGGATCTGGTTAATGCAGCACAGGAAAAGTTTAAGGAAACAGAGATTATCATTGTAATACTGTGTAGGAGGCATACTTATTGGAAGGTAATTGGGGACTTAAATGAGACTATGGAGTGGGTATGTGGGGTAACTGGGAGTGAGATCTGTAGATCTTAATGAGTGGATAACAGATAGGTATCTGCACTCAGATGGCTTTCACTTGAACCCCACTGGTATGTTTGAGTTAACGAGGTTTGTTCAGAAGATATATATAGCGTGGTATATTCAGTGAAATGGAGTTGACTAGGGAGTAGCGGTGCGAATATAAGGATGACATAAAAATGTTAGCGTAAAACTGTAGAAGTATTGTAAAGAAAGGAATAGAATTAAGATATATATTTTGTTAACATTGATGCTTTCACGGCCCGTACTTGTAGACATGATATGGGCTTTTTGGCTTATGCCATGTGAAGAAAACAAGGTGAAACTCTTTACGGTTCACAGAGAACTTTTACTCAGCGTCAGATATATCCGGCAACCACTACGCGCACATCTTGCTTGCCGGGTTCGGCCAACTTCAGTGGCTAACGGTGTATAGGCGTAATCGTGGACGTTGAAGGTCAAGGAAAGAGTTTATTGCGCCACGGTATGGCCATTCTGCCCTTGGAATTTTTCTTGCACATACCACACAATTTCATCTTCGACTCCTAAAGCATCCTTGTCACAGACCGCTGAATGCATTTTGTGTACAGTTCGCACTTTTTACATTTGTCTTCATACTAAAGTCAAATATTGGCTTTAGTTAGGACTATGCACAATTATTCTACAATCCCGAATGTTTAATAACCATTAACTTAAAATTGGCATCTTAATATCAACAAGAACCCGTTGTTAATTTGCCGGCAATACCTTTTCCACGTATCTTTACTATACGACTATCCATCACGAAAATATTCCTGCTGTCTATAAAACTTAATTTTACTAAGCGTCAAGTACAACAGACGTGTTATAACTCTGCCACTGAGTAGCCGCGGCCTTTCTAAGAATTCAGAGACTCGCATATTTTGATGCCGTTCCGCAGATTTGAGAAACGTTTTTGTAGAGGCTAATAGAACGTCATTCTCCCTTCACTATATTCCAAGATCCAGTGACGTTACACACAGGCACTGTACAACCGATTGTCGCAGCTAGCGATGTATAATAAAGAGGCGGTCGTTTATTGTCAACGAGTTTTGCGTTTACGTGCGCGTGTGGGAGTGAAAAGAAGCAGCGTGGTTACTGTAGTAGTTGCCAGTGGTGTTCGTTACTGTTAGGCCGGGAATGCAAGACAACCCTAACCCTTGATTTTTTCGCATGAAATTCTGAGAAAAAACCGTCGTCTTGGATTCGGAGAAATATGGTTTCACTCAGAGGCTTCTTTGGCAAACATTTCACATTTCTTCTTCAAACAACGTTGCCTAACCTAACCGTATATGTATCATAAAACATATTTGTAATTCCATTGTGGAGATTAATCTCCCGTATGCAGTTATCAGACTGTGCCTCATATATTGGCTTCTGATAAGCTCACCTGCATACACCCAGCGTCAGTGGGTAGGGTCTGACACATCCCACTCTGACGAGTCTAGTGTCAGACCTAAGACGAAACGCTGGTTAATAGAGCAAACGCCTGAAAAGCCTTACATCTGATATGTTATATTTGTAATGCATGTAGAGAAATGATAACCTTCTCACTAAAAATTTACATGTGAATAGTCTTTCCGAAATGTAACTAGATACAAGAAAATATGAACTATCCTCTGAAATTAGTGATGTTCTCTGCCATATCTTGAGGTGTGCCACATTCTTACTTAACTTCAGCCTTTATTTTTGAGTTGACAACTGCTATCGGCCACGTTATTTACGCATTTATTACGAAAACGTGTTATCCTCTTTCATTTCAAATTTTCTTTAGATTACAGCAGTTGACGGGTATTACTACAACATTGCCTTCGAATTTTGACAAGAGAGCTCGCAAATGCACATAGTGAGTAAACTATACCGTACCGAAGATGATTGATAGCATTTTGTGGCAAACATTTCAGTTTTCTTATTCAAACAGAGTCACCTACCCTAACTTAACTGTACTATACGTATGATGAAAACACGCTTCAAGCGCCAGTAGGGAAATTATAAGCTTCTTGCTATAAATTTACATAATAGCCTTTCCGTAATTTAACCAGATGCGAGAAAATATAAACTAACCTCTGAAATCAATTATGCACTCTGCCATATCTCGAGGTTATCCCATTCTTACTTAATTGCAGTATTTAACATCAACATTAAGCGATCGTTTAGTAAGCCTTTATTTTTAATGAGTTAACAACAGTTATCAGACACGTTATTTACGCATTTATTATGAAAATGTCCTCTTTCACTTCGAATTTTCTTTACGGAACAGCAGTCGACGGGTATTACCAATCGACCCCGACATCGCCTTTGAAAACAAAGTATGTTACAAGTGTTTATTTATATATCCACCTATTCAATACAAAGAGATCTTTTTAGAAATTAAATATTATTATAAAATGTTAAGGGACATGTTTCGCCCATATTAAGGGCATCATTAGCCTCAAATTCAAACGTGTATGGTGATAAATCAGGATCCTGATTGCTCTTACAAGCCATAAAAAGAGGATATCATTATAGGTGTCAGTCTAAACATACAAAATATTAGAATGTCCTTGGCTAAAATTGCAGTATCAAGCTGCATGTCATAAGTTCACATGAATATACTTTCCGTACATAACATGAGAATTATAACATGTAATCGCCTTTGAATGTCGACGAGAAAACTCGCTTGTGGAAATAGCAAGGAAACGATACCGAAGGTAATCGATCGCATGCAACATTATCGCTGGGGTGCATAAATATTGGTAATGGGAAAAATCGCGCGTAAGCGCTCGTAATAACAGATACTCAGCGATAGGGCTCTCGCTGTAACCAAAGGATAATACACAGTTTAATATAGGAATTTTGAAGGGACAACAAAAAATTGGCGTTATAACGGGGTTCTCATTATATGCCGTACTCGCTATAGCGGACTTCTATTGTACTTGCAGTGAAAATAAAACTATGTATTGAATAGGTGGAAAACTTTTATGTTTATAATTTATATGTAATTTCAGTTCAGTATGGACCAAGAGCATGAAATTCATAACCCTTGAAGGTTTTTATACACAAGAATACGCAGATGACCTAGTGATTTTTTTTCTATTGGCTTTACGTCACACCGACACAGATAGGTCTTATGGTGACGATGGGACAGGAAAGAGCTAGGACTGGGAAGGAAGCGGCTGTGGCCTTAAGGTACAGCCCCAGCATTTGCCTGGTGTGAAAATGGGAAACCACGGAAAGACCTAGTGATTGTGGTACGAAGTTATCCAGGACCTCATGCAAAGATCACTTAACCTTGTGGAGAACTGGTGTCGGGAAGAACAACAATCAGTCAACCCGAACAAGATAACTCTGGTCCCTTTTACAAGGAGGAGGAAATTAGAGGGAAAGAGATCACTGAAGCTCTTTGGGCAATATATATGGAAGAACAGGCACTGCACCTAGGTGTAGTGTTAGATAAAAATCTAACCTGGAATCCACATATAGAAAGGAACATAACCCAGGCCAAGAACTTGCTGTATGCACGTAAAAGAGCCATCGGAAAGACATGGGTCCTAAGACCATCAGTGGTAATGTGGATGTATACGATGATCATTAGACCATTGATGGCCTATGCTGCAATCATCTGGTGGCAGAAATTAAGCTAAGGAAAAGTCAGTAGTAGATTGGATAGCCTACAGAGAATGGCATGCATAGCCATAACTGGGGCTATGAGAACTACGCCGACAGAAGCCTTGAATACTTTACTAGACCTCCCATCACTATGCAGTTTCATAAAAGGACAGGCTAGAATGAGTTTATATAGATTGGCACAATAAAAGTGCTGGAATGCACAAAGATCCAATCTAGGACACTGTAAAATTAACAGAGTAATAACAGAGGAAGTTCTACACTTGCCTTCTGATCATATGATACCAAAGTACAGCTTTGAAAAATTGTTTGAGACCCAGATAATAAAAAAAGAAGACTGGGATATCAACAAATGGAATACTGATAATTATGATATAGTGTGGTGGACTAATGGCTCAAAAGACTGGGGATGGCACAGGAGGAGGGATCAACGGGGGAAGACCTGAGAGATCAATCCAGATGAGCCTGGGCAAACACACTACAGTCTTTCAAGCAGAAGTGATAGCTATCACATGTCTTGAAGAAAATCTGAAAATTAACTATAGGAATAAGAACATTTTCATTGTTATGGACAGCCAAGCGGCCAGTAATGCATAATATCCAGAATTGTCTGGTATTGCCATTCACTTCTCCTGAAGCTCTCAAAGTACAACATTGTCAAAATAATGTGGGTACCAGGTCATGCAGGTATAGAAGGAAATGGAAAGGCATATAAACTGGCCAGGAAAGGGGCAGAAACACATTTTATAGACCCAGAATCTGTATGCGGAATTTCCTGTGGACAAGCCCAACACTACATAGGAAAATGGGTACAAAAGAAACGACTGGAGAACTGGAAAAATACTCCAGGATGCAGGTTTGCAAAGGAACTAATAAAAGAACTAAAGAACTGTTGAAACTCAGCAGAGAAAATATAAGATGGGTAGTAGGACTGTTGACGGGACACTGCCATCTGAAGAAACACTACATAGATTTGGAGTAATAAGAGACAATATATGTAGGAAATGCAATGAAGCAGAGGAATCAGCTGAACACATACTTTTCAAATGTGAGGCGCTGGGTAGAATCAGGCTCTCCACTCTAGGACTACTAGCTGAAGAGAGAGAACAAATCCAAGAAGACCCAATAAGAACAACCTGCAGCTTTGTGAAGGGAGCAGGTATATCTAGGTGGGAATGAAGGAAAAACATGGTAGCAAAAGATCTTGGAGGTCGACGCTAATTAGGAACTAATATTTAAGAGGCCCCAGGAAGAAAAACGGAAGAAGAAGAAGAAGAAGAAGAAGAAGAAGAAGAAGAAGAAGAAGAAGAAGAAGAAGAAGAAGAAGAAGAAGAAGAAGAAGAAGAAGAAGAAGAAGAAGAAGAAGAAGAAGAAGAAGAAGAAGAAGAAGAAGAAGAAGAAGAAGAAGAAGAAGAAGAAGAAGAAGAAGAAGAAGAAGAAGAAGAAGAAGAAGAAGAAGAAGAAGAAGAAGAAGAAGAAGAAGAAGAAGAAGAAGAAGAAGAAGAAGAAGAAGAAGAAGAAGAAGAAGAAGAAGAAGAAGAAGAAGAAGAAGAAGAAGAAGAAGAAGAAGAAGAAGAAGAAGAAGAAGAAGAAGAAGAAGAAGAAGAAGAAGAAGAAGAAGAAGAAGAAGAAGAAGAAGAAGAAGAAGAAGAAGAAGAAGAAGAAGAAGAAGAAGAAGAAGAAGAAGAAGAAGAAGAAGAAGAAGAAGAAGAAGAAGAAGAAGAAGAAGAAGAAGAAGAAGAAGAAGAAGAAGAAGAAGAAGAAGAAGAAGAAGAAGAAGAAGAAGAAGAAGAAGAAGAAGGTCCCCAAAATTATCTTTCCTTTTTCTTTCTCTTTTCAAAGCAACAACAACAACAACAAAATTTATGGTGAATAAAATATTACAAAGGTAAAGCTGTAGAACTGAATAATTAACAGGGGAGAAGGAACTCCCATTCTGCAAGACTTGTCAATCTTAGACACATCATAGATAGGTCATTTTGGGTACTGAGAATCTTTGATGCAGATAATCTTTGGTTTTAATCCGAGAAGCTAAAAACTTCCTTACTTGTTCAAAATTTCACAGGTAAATTTAGAAAAACTAAGAAAGCATAGTTACCAAAAAGCAAAGTGAATAAGGGAAACAAGGGTGCACATTTGTACATCTTAATTACATGATATTCACTACGGTAATTACACTCCATCTGCAGACAGCCTAGAAACCTACATATTACAACTTAACTGAAATACGAAACCCTCCTTTAAAACTAAGGTAATTGCGGCACTCCCAAACTGTTACATGCTAGAGGGGAATTTTGGTATCTTCCTATCGACACACACAATGGACTTCACCAGTTAGAGAAGTCAGTTTGCGTACTTTACGTATTGGCTTAGCCTGTCCATAGCCTCCTATGAGGAGAACCTCACTTGTCCACTCAACAAATATCAGGGTAGATGATAAGGTCCAAAATTAGCAGTATTTATAGGGATGAGCTGGGTGCTAATTGTTTAGATACTTTTCAAAATAGGGAGGGGGTGAGCTGATGGTGACATGTTGTCCTGTACAATTATCTATTTATCAACTGTACAACCACACAAGGACAAGGAATAACTTAAAACTGGCTCACATGTTTCCATAATAAATCCAATCACATCGCAAGGTCAATCTTATGGAGTCATTAATATGCAAGCAGTCCACTCATGCAAAGAAAGCAAAGGTAAACCGACAAGAAAGAGATCAGTAATTTCGGAGGAGTTGTTCAACAGATGGAGCTGTAACAAATTTATTATTGTAGACACCAACTTTGGTTTTACTTATATTAGTATTTTAAAGAGAAAGGGAAGCTTATGATAATTTGGTTTTTTAATAATTTTGAATGTTTTAGTTGTTTAACCTTTTCACTGCCGAATTTTGATGACCAGCCAAACCCTCTAGGCTGTGTTTTTATTTTATTTTTTTTATTTTTAAGGAAGAAGCACTTTTACCAATAAATTGTTACTGATACTATTAACCACTTTGACGTACTTTGATGGATCTCTCCGTTCACGCGTTTTGACGTACTTTGATGGATCTCTCCGTTCACGCGTAGTGATTATTTCCGGACCTGCTCTAAGCCAGTTTCCTTTGTGAAAGGATTTGATATTAGTAATATAACCTCTTGACAGATGGAAGCACTGTTTTATTCCATTGATGCATTCGACAAACACTTGTGCAGTTATTCCGTGGAAAGAATAACCTGTATCTTAGCAACCTCATCATAAGCGGAATCATGGCTGCCTCCAAGTTGAGTGATGAAGCGATTATAGGGGAATTTTTAGAAGAGAGTGACATTGATATAGAAATAAGCGACGAAGAATTTAGTGGAAGTGAAAGTAGTTCGTGTGACAGTGACGTGAATGCTGATAGGGGTGTACAAAGTGCTGTTTTGCCATCAAATGTGTCACTGAATGTTAGGCCTACATCTGTTGCCACACCAACGGTTTCTAATCATATTTTACACGATAGGGAATGGAACTGGGAGCACGTAAGTAATACTCTGGAGTATCATTCATGCATCACAACTGGTGAAGTAAATAGTGTTGTTCAAAGCCGCTTAGGACAATGCCCTAACAAACTACAAGTTGTGAACGAATTTCTAACAGCCGACTTTTGGAAACATCTAACCAAAGAGACAAATGCTTATGCAAGTAAATGTCTTGTATCAGCTGCTGAGGATATAAATAGAGTAATGTCATATGAAAAGGAACACTGATTTCCTGTATGTGTGGATGAAATGAAAGCCCATTTTGCTCTGTGTATCCTAACATCACAAAATAAGAAGCCGTCACTCCAAGACAAATGGTGTAAGCGCAGGGTTATGGAGACTCCTTTTTTTGGAGAAACCATGCCTTTCAAGAGGTTCAAATCTATAAATAAATTCCTCCACTTATCTAGTGATGCCCCTGAAACTGCTGGTGATAAACTTAGGAGAGTAAGGCTTGTGTTTGATTTACTTTTAGATAGATTTCAAAAGGTCTATGTACTTGGAGGAAAAGTGTCTATAGATGAAAGACTGATGAAGTTCAAGGGTAGGCATTCATATGTACAATATAACCCATCAAAGAGAGCCAGGTTTGGCATCATAATATACAAGGTGTATGCATCTGATAATGGGTACTGAAGGAACTTCAGAATTTATACTGGAAAGGAGAATGGCAGTGAAGTACCTACGGTGAGATTACTTTCAAGTGAAAAAAGCAGTTATGGAAATGTTAGGAGAGCTTTTGGGTTGCTGGAGAAAACTGTACATGGACAACTGGTACAATTCACCAACACCAACATTATTCAGAAATCTACTGGATAATAAGACTTTTGCTGTTGGTACAGTGAGACCAAATAGGAAGTTCATGTCCAAGGAACTCACCTTCGTTTCCAGTAATGGGATTTTGGCTGTGAAATGGGTAGGCAGGGTGGTGGTGCACATGCTCTCTAACTAACATAGCAGGACAGATTACCTTGAAGTGGTGAAGTATGATGGCAAGAAGAAGTTCAGACCCAATCTTGTTGACTACAACTTTTTTTATTAATTTTTTATTGCTAGTGGCTTTACGTCGCACTGACACAGATGATGGGATAGGAAAGGCTTAGGAGTTGGAAGGAAGCGGCCGTGGCCTTAATTAAGGTACAGCCCCAGCATTTGCCTGGTGTGAAAATGGGAAACCACGGAAAACCATCTTCAGGTCTGCCGACTATAATTGTGGAATGGGTGGTGTTGATTCTCATGACCAGAGATTCGCATCATTCCCCTTGATGAGGAAGTATGCAAAAGGATACAAAAAAATATACTTCTACATACTAGGCATGACACTTCTGAATTCCAACATCATTCATCGCCTCCTCAACCCTGACAAGAAGAGAGTAGGCTTTACCAGCTTGCGCATCAATTTGGCCGAACGGTTGTTGGCAAGTGTGACCTTGCCTGACTATCCAAAACTAGGACGCCCAAGCCCTGCGGATACACCACTGAGACTTAAGAGAAGGCACTGGGGACACTTTCCAACCAAAATACCCCCAACAACGAAGGTTATCCCATCAAGGAGATGCAAAGTTTGTGTGACACGAGGTCTGAGGAAGGAATCTTCATTTGAATGTCACTGGTGCAAGGTGGCGCTGCAAGTAGATGACTGTTTTATGACCTACCATGCAAATAAAGACTTTTACAAAGTGCAACTGACAGTAGTTTGAATATTTTCTCTCTTTAGGTTTCTGTAAAACGTGCTTTTTCAGTGTCAGTGATAATATCATGAAAGTAATGAAAATAAATGGTACACAAAGGCATAAATAAGTTCAATTAAATGAATGGGTTCATGGAACGTATGTCGTCCTCTTAGCCCCGCAGCCCAGTGTGGGGTCGGGGATGAAATGAGATTATATCTTACAGCATATTTTTACGGCCGGATACCCTTCCTGCTGCAAACTTCCGTTGAGAATATAGTGAATATGAAATTAATGATAATGAATGAAACTGGGTAAGGAAGAGGAAGAAATCGGCTGTGGCTTATGAATAGGGACTGTCCCGGGATTTGCTTGGGAGTGCAAAGCCAAAAAAAAAAAAATCACTGAAATATAATATAAAATTGTTGATCCAAGAAGTGATATCAAAGTCATTAACATTTGGGGAAAAAATAATTTATCTGAGGAGGGGGTAACAATTCTGCATAAGATTCATCATTACTACTTTTTCTCACACTTTCTTGTAGTTCAGTATCGCCCCCTGTATATTCTCCATCTTCATTATCGAAACATAGCTCTCCAGAATCAGTATTTATGGGGAAACATTCAATTTCTTCATCGTCAACAAGAGGTGAATGTACACTTCAAGATGCCATGATGGCTACACGTTAGCAGGTGAGATGTTCCATTCCATCGAAGCTGAAATAACATCAGATCACTTTCAAAACATGCGAAATGGAGTGGTATATTTGCTGTACAGAACTTAATTGAGCATTTCCGTGAAATTTCAAACCATGACACTATTTCCCATTCATATATGAGATCGGTGAAGTACACACTGCACAAAACGGGTTTCGCGGACGAGGCACAGAGTTCAGTAACGTATATATACAGGTTTGGTGTTGAATGGGTTAACAAGTCTGATATTTCAATTGTAATGTACCTAGGTATGTAGAAGATTGTATATTAGGTCATTTTAAAATTTATTTCTGTGATAAATTTAATATTTTAATTTTAAATTAATTAGTATAAAAAATTTCAAATATGTTATATAGATGACTTTCTTATGTTCAGTAATAACTTAAATATATTATGAAGTAGTGATAGACCAAATCCCAGTTGTGTTTGGTGGTTTAATAGGCTGCTGAGGAAGAGAACAATCAAGGTTCTTGAAACATGTATGGCATTTAGTTATGTAAATAAACAACTTTTAATAGTTCATGAACGTAGGTTTTCGTGGTTCATTGTATTAATGTAAAGATATAAATGTGTAACTGGATTAAAGCCACTATATATATTAATTTATAAAGCTGAGCTTTCTGCCAAATTGCATTGGCCTTCTTCAGGACATGTGAAGTTCTGCCTCTGATGAAGGCCAATGCAATTTGGCGGAACGCAAAGCTTTATTAAATAAATATATATAGTGGCTTTAATCCAGTTACATGTATTTCTTTACGTTAACTTTTAATAGTATTGACAAGATGGAATTATGTATTTAACAGTGTTTTTCAGTGGTGGATGGATTTAAGCTAGTACGGACCGTTAACAGGTGAAACTAAATTGGTTAAAACAAGTGACATGTTGATAAATTTGACAATAATAGGTGCTATTTATCCCCGTATTGACTTGTATAATCTCATAAAAGACTATTTAAAATAGGATACTGGAAAGATCTGCCTTGCCAGTACACTTAATGTTAATAAGATTGATTTATTCTTTAAAAACATCGTACATGTTTCAATAAAAACAAACATTCTCTTCCTCAACGATGTTCCTTGCTGTCAGTGGAGAGATAGCATGGAATGACATCAGTAGACGAATGAATTTGAGTGGTGGTTTTAAAAGTAGCAAAGATTACAATATGGAGTTGGAATTCAAAAGGACAAATTTGGTCAAATACTCGTTTATAGGAAGAGGAATTAGAAACTCTAGTCATTTACCAAGGGAGATGTTCTATAAATTTCCAAATAGTTTGAAATTATTTAAGAAAAGACTAGGTAAACAACTAACAGGGAATCTGCCTCTGGGGTGTCTGCCCTAAATGCAGATCAGTGGGTGGGTTGGTTGGTTTTTTTTATCCTATTAAATATTTTTAAAAAAAGGGTAGATTATTAAAATCAATTAAAGGCATTTTTGTTAACAATTGGGCTTCAGTGAGAATTGATGGTAGAATGAGTTCTTGGTTCAGGGTACTTACAGGGGTTAGACAAATCTGTAATCTTTCACCTTTGCTGTTCGTAGTTTACATGGATCATCTGCTGAAAGGTATAAAATGGCAGGGAGGGATTCAGTTAGGTGGAAATGTACTAAGCAGTTTGGCCTATGCTGACGACTTGGTCTTAATGGCCTGCAGTCTACTATCTTGGAACTTGAAAATAGGTACAATGAGTATGGTATGAGAATTAGCCTTTAGAAGACTAAATTGATGTCAGTAGGTAAGAAATTCAACAGAATTGAATGTCAGATTGGTGGTACAAAGCTAGAACAGGTCGATAAATTCAAATATTTAGGTTGTGTGTTCTCACAGGATGGTAATATAGTAAGTGAGATTGAATCAAGGAGTAGTAAAGCTAATGCAGTGAGCTCGCAGTTGCGATCAGCAGTATTCTGTAAGAAGGAAGTCAGCTCCCAGACGAAACTATCTTTACATCGGTCTGTTTTCAGACCAACTTTGCTTTACGGGAGAGAAAGCTGGGTGGACTTAGGATATCTTATTCATAAGTTAGAAGTAACAGACATGAAAGTAGCTAGAATGATTGTGGGTTCAAACAGGTGGGAACAATGACAGGAGGGTACTCGGAATGATGAGATAAAGGCTAATTTAGGAATGAACTCAATGGATGAAGCTGTACGCATAAACCGGCTTGGGTGATGCGGTCATGTGAGGCAAATGGAGGAGGATAGGTTACCTAAGAGAATAGTGGGCTCTGCTATGGAGGGTAAGAGAAGTAGAGGTAGACCAAGGAGACAATGGTTAGACTCAGTTTCTAATGATGTAAAGATAAGAGGTATAGAACTAAATGAGGCCACAACACTAGTTGCAAATCGAGGAGTGTGGCGAAGTTTAGTAAATTCACAGAGCCTTGCAGACTGAACGCTGAAAGGCATAACAGTCTATAATGATAATGTATGTATGTATGTATGTATGTATATATGTGTGTTTATTAAATATTCCTTTGTATTTCAAGCAGAGAAAATTATTCTTGAACGTAGAGAATTAAGAGTGTTGTTCGTTATTTTCAGAATGTGGTGCATCCACCAGAGGATGAAAATGCTGCGAATAATGTGGGAAATGAGGCTAATGGGTGGCCCTGGAGGTATAAGCACTGGGCAGGTGGACCTCAACCTGTTGCTCAAATGCACAACAACATTAGATTAGGAGGAGACGAGGACAACGAAGTTGGAGACAATCCTCTGAATCAACGCAATGATGATTTGGGACTGCAAAGAGAGAAATACAACAACAACAGGGCCAATGGCCAGGATGTTCAGAGGAGACGGCAGTTAGCAGAGCCCCGTCGAAATGCTGCTGGGTAAGGATGAAAATATTAGAAGTTATGATCTTTTTGTGATCTCTAAAAATAAATTTCAAGTTTTGTTTGTACTGTACAAAAATAATTATTTTGTTTGATAAAATTCTTTTGATATATATATAGACCTTTGAGACCACCATTTCACTTTCATGAAACTCTGCCTGTACTTTACACTTCTGTTAACTTACAGTAGGTTCTGGGGTAATCTACATCACGATTATCAAAGGAGGAAGGGGGGCTGATCTTTCTGATACGAGGGCTGGAAAGAAAATAGTGGCTTAAGAACAGTCGAAGGGGCTGCTGGTGGCTGGCAGCACATTTAGAGAGGAGGTGGAGCTAGTGCAGAGGAATGAGTGTGATGTCACACCAGATTGCCCTAAAGTGATGTGGAACAACAAGCATGCATAAAGATCAAGGTGGTGTGTAGAAGGTTTCTGGAACATCGCTACGCAGAAAACATCCACCTTTCCAAATGCAATGTTTGTTATATACAGATATTAGATAGAACTGACATTTGCAGAGATAATTCGTGAAAAATATATAATATAATTCATATATATAAAATATATAAAATATATAACTCTGAAGTTTTTCAGTCTGATGAAACTAATACAGGATCATAAAGCATTAACTTAATATCAGAGTATACCTGGAAAACATTTAATTAAAAACAGAATGACTATACCCTATCTCAAATAACCTGAGAGATAATGTAAATACCAAAAACACATGGTAAATGCAGTGGTACTGTTTGTCTTTTGGTAAAGCATTAAAAATACTTTACATATGTTAGGTAATGTTATTTCCATATAAAAGTTATGTACATCATCCAAATCCTTTTATTTTCACTTTCAAAAAGCTGTTTAGTTTCAATTTATAGTTGATAATCTTGCATTAAAGTACCTTTTGTGAGGGGCGATGTGCCAACAGTGGAACAGCCATTGCAGTATTCAGTATCGGCTCATTTAGCTAACATACAACCCATGTGCTCTACACTTCTGTGTTATTGGCGCGCTAGTGACTTAGCACATTATTACGATATATTAAGTTGGTAGTCAGTCTGTCTTGGTGTTTAGTATTAAACTGTTTTAATTTAGGTTTACATAACCTTTGTAGGATTAAACTGTTTTAATTTATGTTTACATAACCTTTGTTAAAGTTCCGTGAGGAGTATAGATGAGTGAGCCTGGCCCTTCTCACATAAAGCATAATAAGGGAAAAGCACTGAGAAGTGGAGAAAAACAGTGTGTTCTCAACGTTTTTAAGAAGTTTAGTGACGCAAAATTTGGTTAGTACTCTCAAAAATGTGACAAGGTTCGTAGCCACTACTACTGGCATTTCTAGAACTAGTATTTATTGTGCTAGGGGGAACTTAAAACTGTAGAACAGTCGTTTCACCGAAAAGAAAGTCGGAATAAAACATACTGTAGTTAGTGGACAAGTATGATTGTTTCACTAAGGATGCAATTTGGCGAGAAGTTCAAGAGTTTTTCTTTAGAAGTAAAATACCAACAAACGACAAGATCTTAGAATCTGTGAAGAGTGATGAAACCTTGCCTTCGTTTTCACGTGCAACGCTTCATAGGCTTTGAAAAACTTTAAGTTTCAAGTTTATGTTACGTAGTCGCCAACCATTTCTTACTGAAAGGGAGGAAATGGTTTTGTGGCAAAGACATTTTTTGCATCAGCTAGGAAAGTTTTGGGAGGAGTGAAGACCAATTTATTACTTGGATGAGATGTGTGTGAATTCAGAACGTACCTGTGCGAAAGTATGGAGTGATAAAAATATCAAATCACCGAGCTCGATAGCTGCAGTCGCTTAAGTGCGGCCAGTATCCAGTATTCGGGAGATAGTGAGTTCGAGCCCCACTGTCAGCAGCCCTGAAGATGGTTTTCCGTGGTTTCCCATTTTCACACCAGGCAAATGCTGGGACTGTACCTTAAATAAAGCCACGGCCGCTTCCTTCCCACTTCTAGCCCTTTCCTGTCCCATCGTCACCATAAGACTGTGTCGGTGCGACGTGAAGCAACTTGCAAAAAAGAAAATTATATCAAACCCAGTAGGGAAGCATTCTTGAAGGGATTATCAAGCGGCTTAAAGAATCCTTCAGGGAAGGGGAAATGCTTGATAATTACACATATCGGCAACTAGAAAGGTTTCGTGCAAGAAGGTTACTGTATTTTGAATCTAAGTCCATGAAAAACTATCACGAAAATGAATGGAGATGTATTCGAAGAATGGCTTGTATATGTTCTTACTCGTCTTGAAGCCAATGCGGTAATTGTTACGGACAATGCATCTTACCATTTGGTTAGAATTGAGAAACTGCCCAATCAATCGTGGAGAAAGGGAGATATAATTAAGTTTATGGACGGGAAGGGAATCCCTTACAAGCTGTCCACTTCATGACCGCATCGATGAATTCAATCAACAAATTATTAAACAAATTCATTTGAAACACCACCTAATCGATACTTTATTTCTTACCTTTTGGCAGAATTATAAAAACATTATCATATACAGGACATGTTTCAACCACTTAGTGCTCATCTTCAGCTGTCTTTAAAAATTGCTTAGATGAAACAGTTTGATTAGTAAGAACATTAAAATCTTAAATTACTTTCCCCTGGGAACTTATATAACTATTGCTTAAAGCGTTTAAAATTTGGGGGGGGAGGTTTAGTGATGTGGTGTGTAAAAAGGTACGTAAATTAATTTTTGCGTCTATGGTAATATTAAAAAACTTTTTTCTAATTGAACATATTTAAAAAATTTAAATGATACGAATGACCAAAGTACCTTCTATATGAGCATATAAGTAAATACATAGAATGGGTAAACAGAAGACAAATAAGACGAACAAGTAAAATAACCAAACACAACGTTACGGAAGCACAGCTAGTACTCCCTCCCCCTTTGCAAGACGTATTAGATGACAACACGATCTCGCTTCCCCTCTCTCTCTGGCAAATCGTACAAACGAGCAAACTGTGACACAACGCTATAACACTAGATTGTGTACACGAAAACAGTCCCAAGGCGGCGGAGTATAAACACCATTCCAGAAAGGTGAGTTAAAGCAATATACCTCTTATCACCACCTTCTTTCCGAGGTCAAACTAAACTAGAACAATTTCGTTTAATGACACATTTTAACATTTTACGATTTTTCTGCTGGTTGCAGATCGTGAGGCAAGCTGCCCAAATCTGAGGACCGCCACTTCACGCAGCTTAATAGAGAAGTCACCATAGGACCCTTATAAATTAACAGTTCAGCACAACCTGTTACTAAAAATAATAAGCAGCCTTCAAGGAAAATAATCAACACAACAGACAATCAATAAGAAACTTTAAGACTGTTATACACATGGATTTTAACATAAGCAAGATTAAGCCACCTAGTGTTTTTACAAAAAGTGCCTAATTACAGGCATTTTAAGATTTGTTAAATATGTTCAATTAGAAAATAAGTTTTTTAATATTACCATAAACGCAAATTGTAATTTAAGTACCTTTTTACACTCCACATCACTAAAATCCTCCACCTTATCCCCCCCAAATTTCAAGCGCTTTAAGCAATAGTTATAAGTTCCCATGGGAAAGTAATTTAAGATTTTAATGTACTAATCAAATTGTTTCAAAAACCAAACCCCATGGCACTACAGCCCTTGAAGGGCCTTGGCCTACCAATAATTTGTTGGAGGGAATCCCTTACGAACCGAACAGTGTCAAGTTGGAACTTCTGAATATCATCCCACAGCATATTAAGGACTCATGTGGCGTGTATAGAGTAGATGATATCGCATTGCAATCGGGAATGCAAGTTTTAAGGTTACCTCCGTACCATTGTTCTTTAAATCCAATTGAAAGTGTGTGGAGCCAAGTTAAGGGCCATGTGGCTAGGAATAACAAAACTTTCAGCCTTGCAGAAGTAAGAAAACTGCTGCTGGAAAGGTTTGAAGTAGTGACCCCTCAACGGTGGGAGATGTGTGTAAAACACGTCATTGATATGGAAGAGAAACGAATGTAGTATATAAACCAGATAGTAGACAATGCTTTTGAACGGAGAGTGATAAATGTGAATGACTCTGACAGTGATGACGACGACAACGATATGGAGGGGATTGAGTAACCTATCTTTCTTCTGCAGGCGATGTTGGTGAGTACATTAACCTTCAGAATTGTATTGAATATCATCTTGATTCATTCTGGTCATTGTATAAATGTTGTATTCTTCTTATAGTATGTTAGTTACAGATTTGAACTAGTCATCGATCTCGCAGTTTCTTGACTGCAACGCACATGTGGCCGGACTTGTTATTTTTATCTCCCAGGTAATTTGAGATAGGGTATAGTTTTGTTCTTAAAATATCATCAGATTCTATCAAACCACACTTTTCATTGTTGTTATTATTATTTTTGTTGTTGTTGTAGTTGTTGTTGTTGTTGTTGTTGAGTCTCCGTGGCTCAGGCAGTTGTGCACCGGCCTCTCACAACTGGGTTTCGTGGTTCAAAACCCATTCACTCCATGTGAGAAGTGTGCTGGACAAACCAGAGGCAGGACAGGTTCTTCTCTGGGTACTCTGGCTTTTCCTGTCATCTTACATTCCAGCAACACTCTCCAATATAATTTCATTTCATCTGTCAGTCATTAATCATTGACCCAGAGGAGTGCGACAGGCTTCGGCAGCAGGCACAATTCCTATTTCAATTTCAATCACTACTGATCTGCATTTAGGGCAGTCGCCCAGGTGGCAGATTCCCTATCTGTTGTTTTCCTAGCCTTTTCTTAAATGATTGCAAAGAAATTGGAAATTTATTGAACATCTCCCTTGGTAAGTTATTCCAATCCCTAACTTCCCTTCCTATAAACGAATATTTGCCTCAATTTGTTCTCTTGAATTCCAACTTAATCTTCATATTTTAATCTTTCCTACTTTTAAAGACACCATCCAAACTTATTCGTCCACTGATGTCCTCCCACACCATCTCTCAACTGACAGCTCGGAACATACCACTTAGTTGAGCAGCTCGTCTCCTTTCTCCCAAGTCTTCCCAGCCCAAACTATGCAACATTTTTGTAATGCTACTCTTTTGCGGAAATCGCGCAGAACAAATCGAGCTGCTTTTCTTTGGATTTTTTCCAGTTCCTGAATCAAGTAATCCTGGTAAGGGTCCCATACACTGGAACCATACTCAAGTTGAGGTCTCACCAGAGACAAATATGCTCTCTCCTTTACATCCTTACTACAACCCCTAAATACTCTCAGAACTATGTGCAGAGATCTGTACACTTTATTTACAATCATATTTATGTGATTTCCCCAATGAAGATCTTTCCTTATATTTATACCTAGGTATTTACAATGATCCCCAAAGGGAACTTTCACCTCATCAATGCAGTAATTAAAACTGAGAGGACTTTTCCTATTTGTGAAACTCACAACCTGACTTTTATCCCCATTTATCATCATACCATTGCCTACTGTCCATCTCACAACATTATCGAGGTCGTTTTGCAGTTGCTCACAATCTTGTAATTTACAGTATTTATTACTCTGTACAGAATAACATCATCTGCGAAAAGCCTTGTCTCTGATTCCACTTCTTTACACTTATCATTGATATATATAAGAAAACATAAAGGTCCAATAACACTGCCTGGAGGAACTCCCCTCTCAACTATTACAGGGTCAGACAAAGCTTCACCTACTCTAATTCTCTGAGTTCTATTTTCTAGAAACAGAGCCACCCATTCAGTCACTCTTTTGTCAAGTCCAATTGCACTCATTTTTGCCAGTAGTCTCCCATGATCTACCCTATCAAATGCCTTAGATAAGTCAATCGCAATACAGTCCATTTGACCTAACAAATATAGGATATCTGCTATATCTTGCTGGAATCCTACAAGTTGGGCTTCAGTGGAATAATCTTTCCTAAACTCAAACTGCCTTCTGTCAAACCATTTATTAATTTTGCAAACATGTCTTATATAATCAGAAAGAATGCTTTCCCAAAGCTTACATACAATGCCTGTCAAACTGACTGGCCTGTAATTTTCAGCTTTATGCCTATCACCCTTTCCTTTATATACAGGGGCTACTATAGCAACTCTCCATTCATTTGGTAAAGTTCCTTCATGCAAACAAAAATCAAACAAGTACTTCAGATATGGTACTATATCCCAACCCATTGTCTTTAGTATATCCCCCGAAACCTTATCAATTCCAGCTGCTTTTCTAGTTTTCAACTTTTGTATCTTACTGTAAATGTCATTGCTGTCATAGGTAAATTTTAATACTTCTTTAGTATTAGTCACCTCCTCTATCTGGACATTATCCTTGTAACCAACAATCTTCACATACTGCTGACTGAATACTTCTGCCTTTTGAAGATCCTCGCATACACACTCCCCTTGTTAATTAATTATTCCTGGAATGTCCTTCTTGGAACCTGTTTCTGCCTTAAAGTACCTATACATACTCTTCCATTTATCACTAAAATTAGTGTGGCCACCAGTTATGCTTGCCATCATGTTATCCTTAGCTGACTTCTTTGCTAGATTCAATTTCTTAGTAAGTTCCTTCACTTTCTCTTTACTTCCACAGCTATTTCTAACTCTATCTCTTTCCAACCTGCACCTCCTTCTTAGTCTCTTTACTTCCCTGTTAAAATATAGTGGATCTTTACCATTCCTTACCACCTTTAAAGGTACAAACCTATTTTCACATTCCTCAACAATTGCTTTAAACCCATCCCAGAGTCTGTTTATATTTTTATTTACCGTTTTCCACCGATCATAGTTGCTTATTAAAAACTCCCTCATGCCTGTTTTATCAACCATATGGTACTGCCTAACAATCCTAATTTTAATCTCTTCCTTTCTTTCACATTTATTTTTAATTACCACAAAAACAACTTCGTGATCACTAATACCATCCATTATTTCGGTTTCTCTATAGAGCTCATCTGGTTTTACCGGCACCACATCCAGAATATTCTTCCCTCTAGTTGGTTCCATCACTTTCTGAATCAGGTGCCCTTCCCATATTAACTTATTTGCCATTTGTTGCTCATGTTTCCTGTCGTTCGCATTACCTTCCCAATTGACATTTGGTAAATTGAGATCACCCGCTACAATCACGTTCCTTTCCTTATCATTTCCCACATAGCTGATTATCTTATCAAATAATTCTGAATCAGCATCTGTGCTACCCTTTCCTGGTCTGTACACTCCAAAGACATCTAGTTGCCTATTATCTTTAGAAATGAGCCTTACCCCTAGAATTTCATGCTTGTCATCTTTAACTTTTTCATAGCTTACAAATTCTTCTTTCACGAGAATGAATACTCCCCCTCCTACCTTTCTTATCCTGTCTCTACGATACACCCTCCAGTTCGTGAGAAAATTTCTGCATCCATTATATCATTTCTCAGCCAGGATTCAACTCCTATTACAATATCTGGTAAGTATATATCTATTAAATTACTTAATTCTACTCCTTTCTTTACAATACTACTACAGTTGAGCACTAACAGTTTTATGTCATCCCTACTTGATTTCCAGTCCCCTGTTCCCTTAACACTGCTGCCTAGCGCACCCTGTTTCCCTGAATGTACCTCCCTATAACCCTTCTAAACAAATTTCCTAACTTACATGTACCACTGTGGTTTAAGTGAAGGCCATCTGAGCGCAGATCCCTATCTTCTACCAACCCATTAGGATCTAGAAATTTCACTCCCAGTTTCCCACATATCCACTGCATAGTCTCATTTAAATCCCCAATCACCTTCCGGTCAGTATCCTTCCTACACAGTATTCCACTGATAACAATCTCCGCTTCCTTAAACTTCACCCGTGCTGCATTTACCAGATCCCACACATCCTATCCTCGCTGCTAGATGAGGGTTTCATTCATTCCATCCATGACGCTGTCGAATGACTGGAAACAGGCTATGGATGTTCATTTGTTCATATTATTATTATTATTATTATTATTATTATTATTATTATTATTATGAAAAACATTAAATCATTTACAATAAAATTCTGTTCACGACTTAATAAATTTGGATCTCTGTGATGAAATTGCGCTTCCACTTTCCTCATATATAAACAGAGTTTTATTATAAATGATTTTACACTTTCCGTGATATCATCAGTTCCAGTGAGTATGGCAGCTGTTATAGTCCTTCCCACCTCCAGCGTTGAAGTTGCCTCCATACTGTCCCCTTATTTCCCAGTCAAGCTCAGCCAGCGGACGAGAGATCCCAACGTGAACCATTCGTTTGCAAGCTGTCCTAATTTTGGAGGCATTTGAAGGACAAGGGTTGATCACAATACAAGAAAAGAACAATTTAAAATACAGTATAGGCTTGGCATTTATTATAAAATATGCAGAAATAATGAATTTAACAACAAAATGGTTCTTGCCGAAGTTAATCTTGACTCTCACGAAGTTACGATGGTTGAGTAAGTTTGCAGAATCAATTCTTATATCTTGAACATCATTGACATATTGGCTACTCTGTAAAGAATAAAAATATATAAAAATTAGCCTTCCATTGGCTGTGCGAAGCAAAATTAAGTGGATGATCTCCATCCTAAATCATCCTGAATATCAATAATATTTTAAAGTCTGATTTCAATTGTATCACTTTAAACAACAGAACAAAGATGACCTAGGCCACCATAGCTCAATTGGTAGAGCAACCGATGAGAAATCGGGAGGTTGTGAGTTCAGATCCCACTGGTGTCCAGTTGGCCATTTTTGTTCTGTACTTAACATCTCTTCAACACGTACTAAATGTACGTAACATGACCTAATATGTTGAAAGTCCATTTTGATTAGAAACGCTATACTTGTACTTAAACTATCTATCTATCTGTACAATATTTACAAAAATATGCTTTACTTTCTCTCTTAATTAATGATAATTTCCCAAATAACACACGTTGAAATTATTAACTCTTCGAGGCTCAACTCTTTCTTGAAAAATTATTAAATGAATTAATTGAAATTAATCATGTCGTTACATGAACTAAATAATAGCTAATTATATTTAACATAACAATTCTTTCATTTATTTTACAAACTTGATTACACTTATGCTTTTAGAAAATTTCACGATCTTATTCACTTACACAAAATCGCGTAATTATAGAATTGAATCTGTCACTAAACTTTGCATAAAAATTATTCAACAGCAATCTCAAATAAATGCACAAAATCACAGACAATGCTGGAATAATCTGATCCACCATGCTGAACACGTGGTCAGATTAAGAACCAGATTTCAAGAAATACCACTTCAAAATTATCAGTAACTACTTTACACACACCATGCACACATAGGATACTCGGATTTTATATACAAATTTACACTCGGATCCTAGACTTTATTTTTATTTATGATTATTATCATAAAAAGAAGGTTGAATGGAATTGGCAGATAACCTTCCTTTAAATTCAACATGTTCAACAACACGTGATGCGTGATAGAATTAGAATGATTACTTATTCGGAAATTATCTTGACATTACAATGGCGATATCTTCAAAAATCCAAAATATTATATAGAAGACTTGGTAGAACAATAATTATGCACGTCACTTGGGTTAACACTGATTATCATCGGACACGTGGTCATTGAGTATTGATAAATTATTCTTATTCCCTCAATATTGAATTATATCTCAACACGTATTCCACGTTTATCTCGGAATGCATTGTTACCCATGACACATGCTTCCAAAATTCAATAAATATCCCACAGGATTACCATTTTCCAGGCAAATTACACTATAATTGAGCACATATTACATATTCCACATGAAAAATTCTAAAATAATTTATCATTATCATTTCATTTAACCCGATCTTAAATTATTATTATTAGTAATGATTTTTAAATCCACCATCAACATCTGAATTAATATTTAAATAAGATGACACAATCTGCATTATCGCTGGGCAATGCACTAAATGAAACACAACCTAAATCTCGTCCCACAGTTTCATAAAAATCTGAAATAATCATTTTAAATTCTTATTTATCCGAGAGGACATTGATTATTAAACATGATTTTAAATAATTGCATGGCGGTAGAAATATTCTCAGAAGACAAACTACTCTAGATCTACACTAATAGATCCCAGTTCACACACACTCATTCTCAAAGCTACCTTTACCAATGCAAGATGGAAAAGTGAAAAATATCACTAAATTACTCAAATGTAATAGAAATATTAACACATTGACAACGGGCGCTGAACAGAGGCTGCTACCCCATGCAGACCGGATAGTTCAAGCCTCCAAGAAAGAAATGACACTGCTGCACTCAAACCACTGTAACTTGAAATGTATTCTAGATATCGACCTCAAACTTGCAACATGTACTCACTAAGTTGCTTCGTAGTCTGTATGTTGTGATACTTTGTGGCTCCATTCAATAGTCTTTTTAAGCACAGTGTAGTATGAATGCTGTATTTGTGCCATTCATATACTAATTATTTTCAAGTATGCAAGATGCACGTATTTCTCTTTACGGCTACTCCCCATTTAGTCTTAACCGTTAATCATTAGAAATATCTAATTCACTGTCACTCGGTACCTATTATAATCGGTCTGTACATAGTTATCAGTAGTCATCGGCAACTGAATACGCCACACCATGGTGACATCAGCACAGGTGATCCAGGGTATAGCTCTACATATCCGACATTATTTTGTTAAATACAGGAAGGTGTAAAGAAAGAAAGATGCAGCAATAATTTATATTCCAAGACTACACCATTGACAACTTATAATCTCGCCCGCAATTTCATCAGTAATCAAGAAAATACAAGGTGCATAAAAGCGAAAAATCTTATGTGGCCTGTCACTTACTGTCAGCTGGAAACTACAAGAATTCTTGGTGCTCATCATCCATGTGGCACATCAGTTAATGAATCTGAATATAAATGTTGAAATAGTTTGTCTTGTATAACGATTCTCGGCGCGTAAGAATACCTGTGTATATATGAAGTTCCCGTGGCTACAACGATCGTACAATAAAAAAATACATCGACACTAAAATCTATGATCCCTCTACTCCATGACATGATTGAAAGAAGTTAAAATTATAGCCAACATATAGCACAACAAACTACTAATGATACCCGTGCGTAAAAACGGAGATCTCAGGGGCCCGTCGTCAACTGCTGGCCGCAGTACTACGGAGATCTCCGGGGCCAGTCGTCACTGTGTTAAGAGAAGATCATTAAATTTTCCACAAAGATGGACAGGAAATATTATAAAAATGTACTTAAATGTTGCAATGAAGCTCGATTCCCGGAGCAGTCTGTTATGCTCCCATGCTGAAAATATCCGTCACGATCTTCTCCGATGTTAATGGTGCCTACATGCTGAACACCACATGGCTACTGTAGATTTCAAGTCCCACGTCAGATGAATCAGTCCTAACAGATCAGATGTAAGGCTTCTCGAATATAAAGTAGACATCCTGGAATTGCTGTCGTATTTATGCTGGTGGTAGTCCTCTTATTTTTTCTAAAGTTATTGCTTAGCTGAAACTGACACAAAAATTTTAGAACAAGTTCGTGCTAGGCCAGACTGAATTATTCAAATGTACACGTGACTTAACTTGGCTCGTAGACTTCTCGATGCATAAGGGGGTGCTCTAAGGAAAACACATGAGTTTTTATAGCCTCTCATTTGGAGGTGTGGCTCTTGGAATAATTGTTATTGGCGAGTGTATACGTAATTGTACCTTGTAATTGGCTCAGCTTGTTCCAGAAGTTACATGAAGACGGGTGAGCGAGCATATGAGGCAGTGGGTTTAACCTTGGAACAGGCCCGTTTGTCACGTGATCTCCACATGTCATCGATCGATGAGGGTGAAGAGAAAAATCAATACTCTTGGAATTCCAACCAGTCGAACAGCTGACTGAATGAGATAGCAGACTGTTGCCAAAAAAAAACATGAAACTTCTCCCACATTGAATGAATGACACTGGCTATTACAGGCACATAATTAAATACTTGAAAAGCACAAAATACCACCAAATGGGGTACGCGTGAAAAGAGCTGCATCACCTCAGTATGAGGACACGAATGTTCTTTACTATGGAGAAGGATGACATTGTTGAGAAGAACCGGGTGTTTTTCCCTAATGGCACGATGTAACTGTCTCTGCTGGAAGGTTCTGTAGTACCCTGCAAGGAATGTTCCATAGCATGTTGCTGTCATCATTGTATCAAGTGGAACAAAATGACACACAATCACGCCTCTGACATTGCATGGGGAAAGGGTTTTGCCAGAACTTCTGTCTTCATGGTGGTCCTTCATGTTGTCATTCCGCAGACTGGCATTTGAGATCTACAGTGTTCTCCCCAGAAATTTTTGTTAGCCGGGTGACAGGAATGAGTAGCCGGGCGGAGAATACGACGTAAAACTTCAGTATGGGAAAAAAAAAGTCAATTCATTCTCCTCAGCGCATTAACAATAATATCAGACAGTTAAACATTAATGCACAATTGAATTATTTTAGTGTTATTATCACGAACAAGACATAACAGAGTATTTTGAACTGTGTGTTCTATTGCTCGTTCCAAATCATGTAACAGCGGACTTAGGCCTACGACTCTGTTGCTGTGGACATGCGGACTGCCATATGTGTTTGTGACATCATGCGGGATAGAGGGCTCACATGCAATTCCACGCTAATCCAGGCCCCTGCTCACGCACGACACTACGTGTATTGACTCAACCTTCAACGTATACTCACGACAATACGGGCTTTATAATGAAGTTTATTTTATGTAATAACTACGTGTTGGTCAAGCTAAACATTTGATCTCCGATGTAATTGATGCATTTATGTTTACAATATTGATTTATCATTTAAATTAACAGTTTTACAGTATTTACATGTTAATTTAGAGCACCCAATGACTGAAATATCTATTCATATTATGTAACTAGCATCTAGGTTATATTAGCCGGGTGGTCTGTAAAAGTGGCAGGGTGGTGCACCCATTAAAAGGGTCTTTGGAAGAACACTGGGTCTAGCCCAAAATAGTGTACCAAGTGTCAAAGCATATGGTATACCTTGTCCACTTTTACATGTCTGTTAGTGCACATGGGACCCACCCTGATGCAATTTTATGCAGTTGAAGATCTTTTCATAAAATTTGGTAAATTTCGGTTTTTCAATAGCTGTTTCAGCTTATAACTCAAGCTTACAGCTTCCACAAGCTCTCTATAATGTTTTTTGGTATTGCAACCCCAGCGAATGGCCAGTTTGGTGTACGCACGCTGTTCTTGCCTCCTCACATTCATTCTGCATAGAACCTGACTCAAACTGCAGTCCCATCGCCCTATGTGTGGTATAACTTTATTTATATTGATGTTGGTAATTCTTAGAGGCTCAATTTGACTTCTGCTAGACATCTAAATGCATGTTTCTGCTAGTGGCTTTACGTCGCACCGACACAGATGGGTCTTATGGTGACGATGGGATAGGAAAGGCCTATACTCCGTACGGCTCTACTTCTAAATTGACGTTTTAGCAGATTTTGGCTCTGTCTGGTGGTTATGCGCTGAAGCATAGACATCCAACCAATCCCAAGCTGCCATTCATATCGATTTATATCGGCAGAGCACGATCTCGAAACCTAGTTGCCAACTCTAATATTTACATTCACCACGTGGTTAACCTATCTCGCTCAGCGTGTTTGGTATTCGGTACGGTTAGCGATCTTTTGCATTTTCCTTCAATATTTAGTGTGTTTTTCATATTGTTGGAGGGTTCCAGTGACTCTGAGATCAGTAGAGTGTTCCCTTTGTAGGCCATAACCTCCTTCCTGTGCCAGCCATTAGCCGTTAGTGACGTGTTGTTTCCTCATTCCCTTTTATTGTTAATAATGTATTCTCTTTTACTGCCAGATATTGTTAGAAAGTGTAGTTCTTGTGAATTTGTTTTCAGTCCATATTCATTCGTTTTTCTGAGTACTGTATTACAATTTAAAAGGGCTGTTTACAGCGGTTGTATTGCATCAGCTGTTCTCGCGGGCGTAGCGCGCTGGCAACAGAGGTTAGGCGATGCTCATTTGTTTTGCGAAACTTCAATTTAGAAGTAAGGCCGTGCGGAGTATAGGAGTTGGAAGGAAGTGGCAGTGGCCTTAATTAAGGTACAGCCCCAACATTTGCCTGGTGTCAAAGTGGGAAACCACTGAAAAACCATCTTCAGGGCTGCTGACAGTGAGATTCGATCTCACTATCTCCCAGATGCAAGCTCACAGCCGCGCGCCTCTAACCGCACGGCCAACTCGCCCAGTAAATTAAATGCATTATGAATTTTTTTAAAGACATTTTTATGCTACTCTATTTATTTAGCATATAATGACATATTTTGGGTGGTTTTTAGTTTTAGGTCATATTTTCTCAAATGTGAGTGGATAAAGTTATTATGTTTCTTAAATTTACCAAAATAAGTTGAAGCATTTGAAGAGAAGTCCTGTATATTGTATATTAACATGCTAATGGTCCAGAAGCATCGGCTGGATTTTGTGTGTTTATCTACAAGTTCACGTAACTTATTTTTTATTTGTTAATTACTAACGTTTGATGATGAGGGATGTACGCTATGTCACATGTCTGTCTGAGGGTATCAAATTAGTAGTAATCTGTCATTCTTGAAGAAATTAAGCTGATTTTTTAATACATCATCATGTCCCAGGTTTCTCTCCAGTTTTCTTGGTTGTTCCAATACTCCTCATAAACTACTTTTGTCCCGTCCTATTGCATTTTCTAAGGCTGTTCTTCCCTCTTACTGTATTCTTGGTCTTCCTCGAGCTCCCTTTCCCTTCAGCTATAGTTCCAAAATGTGTTTTATCATCTTTTCATTGCCCAGGTGTGCCCAAACCATCTCGACTTGTTCCTCTCTATCTTATAATTCAACTTCTCTAATTTAAATTTCTTTTTTCTTTCTTTTTTTCCTTTTTTTACATCTCATTTTTAATTCTGTCTCTTCTTTGTCTTCTTAATCATGCCCCTCAAATACTTAGTTTCAGCTACATGGATATGGCCTTCATTTCTCTTCTATTTTTTTAAATATCATAACAGTAAGTGTAGGTGATTTAGATTTTAAAACATCTTGATATGTTACTTAATTCCAAATCATTTGCAAGGTTTGCATTAATTTTGTGTTTCAAGAAATCTGTCCTTGATTAATGAGTACTTATAAACTTTCTGTTTTGAAAAGAGCTGATAAAGATAAGAACACCTCATGAATTGACACATCTTATCTGATTGGCAGTCCTGTTTTAATGTCAGATTTGAAAATTGATGTACTTTGTTTTCATACCCAGAATACGTGAGGACAATCGTGTTGGTGGGGAAGAGGATAAAGAGATTCCTCGTCAGGTACACAATCCTTATGAATATAATGCTGAATACGAGAAAGATCATCAGCGAGGAGATCTTCAACTGGAGGAAGGGGAGGAGGATGGTAAGCAGGCACGCCATATTGCATGATCTTTAACGTGCCAGCTTGTGCATGGGTAAGTAGTCTAAAGACATGCACATCACCACATTAACAATATCAGGAAAGTTTCAGTGAAGTCTTCATCATTATGCATTGATTCCTTAACATTCCTAAAGAAGGCTGATTATTTTATGAACATTTCTAGTTAGGGCCACCCAAAGGGTATGACATGTATTGGGTAGGGCAGGATTTTAAGAGACCTGTTAATTTAATGGAGTGGCTGTAACTGGAAGCCCAGTAAAAAAAAAGATATTAAGGGACAGGGGTGACACGTATTTGGGAGGCCAGGATTTTAAGAGACCTGGTTGGTAGGTTAATGGAGTGACTGTATAACTGGATGCCCAATAAAAATATGCCAGCTAAAAGCATTTGCATATTTAACCTAATATTTCGTAAGACCTCTCTTTCTCTATTTTATTGTTTAGGTTCATCTTTGACATTTTAATTCAGATCGCTGCCAGATCAACTATTTTGTTTCAGACAATATCGCCTTGGTTTTATCATGCAATGCAGGGACAAAGCTCACTTTAACTCATCTGGTGAGCAGGTCCGGAGGAGCATTATTATATATATTTCCTAGTTTGTTTCGTGAGAACATACCGTATTTGCACGCATATAACTCGCCACTGCGTATATCTCACACCCCATTTTTAACATTTGAAATTGCAGGAAAAAAATCCCTATACATAACTTATATTAATTTCTGACGTTATTAAGACATACAGTACATACTGAACCCTTTTAGGTCCATATTTAGGGATACCACCTTTCTTACCTATCAGCAAAGTTCATGAGATCTGTCTCTTGGGTCGTATCGGGTTTTTCGTCACTTGCTGAGGTAAAGGTAGGGTTCAGTAATTCTAATCTATCTACTAAATGAAAGGTCTGTTTAAAAGATTCCTATTTATTCAGGAAATTTTGAAGCATTCCGATATGTCAACGGTATCACTGAAATCAATCGTGTCCCCTGGACACCACAATCATCTTATTACATAGAAGGTTAGAACACTGGTACGCCTTTGACGTGTCTGCCTGATGGGTATTCTTACTAGAAACCATTGTCTCATTTTTTTATTAAAGAAAGGAAAGTCTGGAAATCCTTAAATTCGGCTTCCATGGGAGACCACATGTACCATCATAATGATTCGTTATGGTCCAGCCCTCGTAACACAAACTCTGGACTCTGGGTATAATTAAGGCCGTCCAATCGGTGTGTGCCACACAGTGGTTATATAACATGGACCCTTAATTGAATCGATGTGACCTGCGTCTATGTCATGGACCAACATCTAAATTTCTAAGTTACTTTAAAGTCATTGTGGATGATGACCGCAAGGAAAATGATGCTACAGTGACATATGGCCCTAATCTAAGTCACTGAGGTTGATGACCCCCTGACCATCCAAGTTTCTAGGCTGAAGGCTAAACACAATTAAATTACATTGGTTGATGACCAAAGTTTCCACTTTACTATCCCCAGCACATTCACTGCTTAATCAATCAAAGTTAAATAATTACAACAATAGCAATGCTCACAAGCTTAGTGGCAGTAAAATCCATTTCCTTTGGATATGTCCCCTTAATCGTTACGTTACCATTTACATATTTCCCAGAAAACAAACTAAGATTTCCAGAATGCATCTCCAAGTTATTCGCTTGATTAAAGTTATTTCAAAATGCGGTTTCACTGAATTTAATAATGAAATAAATTTAAATGATTTAATGAAATCTTAAAGGACAACAAATTCTATCTCCACGGACTCTGGTTTCTTCACAAATTCCTACGCAATTGTGTTCTCACAATTTTAAATCCTATCGACGTTTATCTGTTGCTTCCTATTATCTGGAAAAGAACTACATCATTCATGTCCAGTTTATATATCTCGTTTCATGACCTCACACTTTAAATCTATCTAACCCTAGCCATTGTTAACACTTGGATACCCTAATAATCTACGTTACAAACCAAAAGCAAATCGCCATATAATTACAATGCCATATCTCGTCATAACATTTTTATAAAGTTTGCGCACCCCTCACAAACAATCACCACTACCATTGCTCTATATTTTGGACAACCCTGAATTTGGTTACTCTTGTTCATTATACTCAAAGTTATTGGTTTCAAATATTCATTATGTCCCCAATTAAACAAATTTACAGTATTCCACAACACTCAGGTTATTACCGGATGAAAATTTCAATTAAATCCAACATTTAACGTTCCCCCCAGCCGAGAAATACAGTCTCAATTCCACGCGTGTCCCGTTATCTTACAGTGAACCCCTCTCAGCTGAGGCCTCTCGCCCCCAAGTTCGCTTGGTAGTTACACGATACGTCTGTTTCATTCTACCTGACTGGCTTCTCAAAATGCTCCCTTTTAAACTCTGTCGACATAATTAAACAAATACGATATTCTAACCAACAAAATGCACAGATTATGCTTCAAGATGCCCACAATAATTATACGCGTCGCAAATTAATACCGCTATGGATTTCTATATATTGCTATCCATTCCCAACATTATAAAATATTCCTCGGGCTTTCACAAGTCCCGGCTTCATTGACAGGTCTACACCCTGATTCACAAATCTCATCTCGACTCATATGACAAAACTAACCTCTGTTTCCCCACTCACAGCTATCACCGACAAAGAACTGGAATAAAATCCTTACTAGAAATCCTGACGTCTAATATCGCACAATGCATTAACAATGAATACTTCGCATAAAATAATATCGTATTTAATAACTGGATTTTCACGAAAATGACTGAAAATTCTACTAGATCTTTTTTTATTGTCAGTCAGACACAGTTTAAAATGGGCCTAGAAAAATGTTTCTCTCCGTGACCAAATTCATCACACTAGTTTCTCACCCGACAGCGCGCTTCCACTCGATTGAAAATGAGTAACCATGGATTTCTTATATTATTTACGTCAAAATTACAGACAGAAAATTTTTATGTCAAATGAACATCTTAATTTGACATCACAAAATATAGGCAGTAAACATATGGAAATGACGATCTACATTGGACGTGATATCACTTTGAAACCCTATTCAATAACTTTTTACAACATCATACGGCACTCGCAAGACTTCAAAAATTTTATCCAAGTGAAAAATAAACAAATGACTCTTTTAGTCGTATTCTAACATTTACAAAAACTTAATAGGGGTGACCTCTGCGTCGTATATCCCCATTCAAATACACATTTAGCGTTCATGAAACAAGATATAATAGGTAGTAAGATGGAAAGTTACATACCTTATGTAGTCACGCCAGTGTTCGTCATAGGGCTCACCTGCGACCCTGGCATTTTTATTTAGCCATTTTTACATTTCTGGCTTTACAGATTATTATATTTCTTCAGGTTTCCTGGAATAAAGCATAAAAAAAAAGAAAAGAAATGCCGTTCACTTCTTTTTCTTTGAGCGCACACGATGGACTGTAATTACTTCCGCACATGAATTACTTTAATTATCACTGGAGAATTTATTCAGTACTTTGACCGTCCTATCTGGTACAATTATTTCCACTCAAGAAAACTATCTCCACATGGAGTTAAGACCCCAGCCACAATGGCTAAAATCTGCGGTGGAACTTAGTCTACATTTGTTGTTTGATTTCACAGAGCAGCTCAACACTTTATCATCCGCTTCGTACCATAAATGCAGGAGAAGGAGACTTCGTCATGGCGTCCCTTCATATTTATACCAGTTACCCCCTCTCTTTGGGCATCTCCCTTTGTCGCCAAGAAAATTTCTATAAATTTTCTGACTTAACTAAACTGTAATTACAAGAGTTTTGAAAGTGACTACATACTTGCTACATTTCTGGCGGTAGTGTTCATGGACATTAAAAATTTATACGTGTTCGATTTGTGGGATAAATGACCTCCTTTGATAGGCACTATATTTTTGACTTGGCTTGGGGCACGCCATATACACGCGCTTTGAAATAGTTCACAAAACTGACTTAAGATTCTTCCGCTGTTGACACGTGCGACTGATGTCACGTATCCCAGAGTGTGGGACCGAAGGTAATCATCCCCTCGTCACTTGTCAAATCCATGCTATCAAGAATCGAACTTCTAATTAAATTGTCAGTTTATGCATAATGTTCTTTGGGCACAAAGGTCATGGGTTCAATACGTGAAATAAAGTTTAGGTATTCCGTGGATGTGCCTACATTAAATATTGGGACTGTACCAATTGCTGTTATGGTACTTTGTACGTGACAGTACAAGAAGAAGCTGCATTTCTTTCTACCTGCAGAACGATTGAGGCTATCTGTTGTAACAAAATTACCTAATTTGCAAACCCCTGTCCCAAGGTCGCTTGTCCAGCAGAGCTGATCATGTGAACTGGGAGTGTTTCCCTGCCCAGGCAGTCAAGTGATCACAGTATTAGGTATCGTCCATCTGTTGTATTGTCTACAGTACCAGTTTTCTGTCTTCATGTTTCATTGTTGTTTCTCAGTTAAGTTTTCTGTGTAGATAGATCTTTAAGTTATGGAGAAACGTGGGAGTTAAACGGCTGGGTTTAAACTCAAAGTGAAAAAATATGGTGAAGAACATCCTTTTTTTTTTTTAGCTAGTTGCTTTACGTCGCACCGACACAGATAGGTCTTATGGCGACGATGGGATAGGAGAGGGCTAGGAGTGGGAAGAAAGTGGTCGTGGCCTTAATTGAGGTACAACCCCAGCATTTGCCTGTTATGAAAATGGGAAACCACGGAAAACCATCTTCAGGGCTGCCGACAGTGGGGTTCAAACCCACTATCTCCCAAATGCAAGCTCACAGCCGCAGGCCCCTAACCGCACGGCCAACTTGCCCGGTAAGAAGAACATAGTAACAGAGCTGCTGGTCGAGAATTCAGTGTGACTGAGCATAGTGTTTGCTATTGACGTGAACAGAAAGCTGCTCTAGAAACCACCAACCGAACACATAAGGCATTCAGAGGGCCGAAAACTGGTAAGTTTCCTGAGCTGGAAGGTGAGTTGCTTCATTGCGTTACAGCGTTGCAAAATGGTGGCTTTAGTATCTCGCACGAGATGCTACATTTCAAAGCGCACGAACTAGCCATTAAAGGAGGAATCAGCTGTTCGGATCTGAAAGTGAGCTGGGGTTGGATTCGTAGATCCATGACACGAAAGGGATTGTGTCTGCGAAGGCAAACATCTCTCTGCCAGAGAATGCCAAGCTATTTTAGCGTCAAAATCATAGATTTTCATCGCCATGTGGTAGCAATGCGGAAGAAAAACAATTACCTCTTATCTCAAATTGGCAATGCAGATCAAACCCCGATAAACTCCGACATGCCATGCAACACCACCATCAACAAGAAGGGAGAATCTAGCATGCTTGTACGTACAACTGGGTGTGAAAAATAGCGTTGCGCTGTCATGCTAGCAATAATCGTAGGTGGAAGAAAATTGCCACCGTACGTTATTTTCAAAAGAAAAACAGCAAAGTTTCCCAAAGGCATTCATGTATGGGTTCAAGAGAAAGGATGGATGGATACGGCTCTTGTCCAGGACTGGGTCCATACGGTGTGAGGAGCACGGCCAGGGACACTGCTTTGACGCCCAACAATGCTAGTGTGTGACAGTTTCGCGGGCACTTGGTGGAAGACACGAAGAAACGCCTTCAGGAAATGAAAAGTGATCTTGTTGTAATTTCTGGTGGACTCACAAAATGTCTATAGCTCTTAGATGTTTCTGTCAACAAGCCCTTCAAGTATAATGTATGTAAATTGTACGCCGAATGGATGGCAGGAGGGGAGCATAAGCTGACGCCAGCAGGCAAAATGAAGGGGCCGTCAGTTGAACTCGTGTGCGATTGGGTTATGCAGGCATGGGTTATGGTGCCGGCAGACGTTATTTTGAAGAGTTTCTTGAAGACAGGCATCGCAAATGAGTTGGACGGAAGTCAAGATGGTGCAGTATGGGATGGTGACCAGAATAATGCATGCGAGAATAGCTCGGAGACTGAAAGCAGTGACAGTGAATAGGGTAAGTATGCCAGTTGTCTTGTTTCAATAGACTAATTCAAATTTTACGTTTTTTCGGGAATACGACCTTTTGCACACACATCTCCACGTATATCACGCACCGAAAATGTTCACACTTATTTCTTGTCAAAAAAAGTGAGAGTTATATGCGAGCAAATACGGTATTACTGCATGGTGTTCACTTGCGTAGTGCATGTTTTACAGTTGTGTAGTCTCACCTCTGAATGGATGCAGTTTTGTCTTTCGAGATCAACAATTCGTGAAAACATATTATTACATTCTTGACACTTGTACAATTTTGCCCAGGGAGGGTTGAGATTCCTTCTTTGCGAAAGTGTACCCTTGCACATTTTGTTCTTCCATAGATTCTCCTCAGAATGTTTGTGGAGGTGTCTTTTTAAGGTCTTGAGCTTCTTCCTATGTGGAAATTCTCAGTTACACACTTCACACTTGCGTGTCCTCTTTTCACTGTGGCCGGGCTGAGTGGCTCAGACGGTTAAGGCGCTGGCCTTCTAACCCCAACTTGGCAGGTTCGATTCTGGCTCAGTCCGGTGGTATTTGAAGGTGCTCAAATACGACAGCCCCGTGTCGGTAGATTTACTGGCATGTTAAAGAACTCCTGCGGGACTAAATTTCGGCACCTCGGCGTCTCCGAAGACCTTAAAAAGTAGTTAGTGGGACGTAAAGCAAATATTATTATTATTATTATTATTATTATTATTATTATTATTACTTTTCACTGTGTGTTCCGTGATAATTTATAAACCACTACTTCATGCGAACGTCTTAATGTATAATTGACACCTGTCTTGCTGCTTCCCTGAGTGATCAGAAGATGACCATCATGGGGGGGCGTACTATTGTATGTTTCATCCCTAACCTGAGGATTTACTGTAACATACTTTACACTTGTGTGGCTTCTTTCCGCATTGTGCGTGATGATGATCTTTATGTTCACCTCTGTATAAAAACCTCTTGTTGTATTCTTTGAACTTTACTGTTTTATCGCGGAGTGATCAGGAAGGTAACTTTCAGGTTTCCCTCTTTGTGGAAGTACACTTTTATATATTTCACCTTTGCACAATTTCTATAATATGTATTAAAATCAGCCTAATATATCACAGGGCTTGAACCAAATGTGTATTCCGTCTGAGTGGATAACTGTATAAGGTTAGTGATCTCCGCACACTATTTTCTTAGGTCTTTCCATTCTTGCCTTATCTTTGCTGTTCTTGTCCATTGTTTTCCTCCCCATCTTGCAAATCAGTCTGCCCATCTAATTCTTACCTTCCTACGTTCTGTCTTCATTCTAGGGGATCTCACATTGTTATTTTGTGAGTCCATCAATTTTGGTCCAGTCTCGCTACGTCTCCTCCCCATTTTCATTTTAGCTGACCAGCTGTCGTCAGAGCATCTTTCATGCTGGTTCTTCTTCATATATCTTCGTTCAGTACTCTGTTTCTCAATGAGACATGGAGTATTTTTCTTTCCATTTTACGCTGGCATCTCTGGATCATTTGCCTTTGTTTTAGTGTCAGTGCCCAGGTTTGCATCCATATACTGTAGTAATTCTGGTATCACACATTTTTCTAGAACTTCAGCCTCAAGGATGATTTTCTGAGTCTTCCGTAGTACTGTAATTGTGAAGAATGCTGAACCAGATTGTTACCAACTGATTTATAAAACATACAGTCCAGCTCCATGGCTAAATGGTTATAGTGTGCTGGCCTTTGGTCACAGGGGTCTTGGGTTCGATTTCCGGCAGGGTCAGCAATTTGAACCATCATTGGTTAATTCCGCTGTCACAGGTGTTGGATGAATATGTCATCTTAATCATTTCCTCCTCATCAGGACGCGCAGGTCCACTATGGGTGTCAAATCAAAGACCTTGACCTGGCGAGCCAAACATGTCCTCGGATACTCCTGGCACTAAAAGCCATATGCCATTTCATTTGTACAACATACAAGTTGTGTAGCATGTATTTCTAAGAAAGGAAAATCCTTACTTCTGTACTCATTATTGTACAAATTTTATTTGATGCTTTGTGATGAGAGAGAGAAGCCAACATCTTGATTTGTCATAGGACCTGGAATTTATGATGGTAGCCCTGGTTGTAATGTCCTCTTTCACCACTGTTATAATTGACCATTTTGTGTCCCTGAATCTCTGAAACCTCATCAGCTAGAACTGTGCTATGCCGAGGGCTGATTCTACTGTAATAACTATTGTAAGTTCACAGAACCAGAAGTAAATCATATATTGAAAGATAGGACCTTAGATAACCGCTCATTTTAGTGGAATAAGCACAATGATAGTCCAGACAAATGTAAATCAAGTAATAATACTCACATATACCTCGCCCTTTTTTTTCTGAATATTCAAGCTTAAGAATCGAGGTGTGAGGTAGATGCAGGAAGTTAGTAAATCAAACTTGATTAGAATAAAAATAAAAAGTAATAAAACCTCAGGATTTCACTTAATAGATTGCTTTTTATTATGTTCCCTAACGTGTTATTGAATATTAACGAAAGTATTAATGTTCCTAGGATTACATTTGTAGCCAAATATGCTCCCCCGCCATTTCCACTTCTGATTCACTGTACAGAAAACGAAGAAAAACAATAGGCCTACTACCAGTAGTGATCATGTAATACACATTTTAAAAATTTGTGGTATACCTGAAACTGTTTGTTGAATATTAATATAATCCTTTTAAACAAACCTGTGAACTTCGATTCACCTACCTGTATTCATCATCACTGGTGTCAGTTTCCAAACTGCTCTCCTGTGGATTGGTTGTACCAGCTGCACTGGATCCGTCACCAAATTCTTAATTCCACAGGGCATAATCTTCACTTCCAGCCAGAGTATTTGCAATTCCAGTTTTAAAGAAACTTTTGACTACTACCTCTGCCGGCTTGTTATTTCACACATGCACAATCAATTGAACAACACTTCATCTTGCCAGTTAGTGTCGGTTGTTATCAGCTTTCTGCCATCCATTCATTGTTTAAGTTTTGTTCATAATTCTTGGGGTTTATTTACCAAAACATTGAAAGGCTGCAACACATATGTAAGGCCACCAGGAATAACAGCAAGATCAGTTTTCATGCGTTTAAGAATATTCTTTATATCACACAAGCAGGGTACGGAGGATTGCCCCAGTTAAGTTTGGATGATTTTGACGTACCTTTTGTCCTTTTCTGCAGACCCGGTTGTGCTCTGTGTGATAGGCATGGGCATGGACTATTGCCCTACGTCTCAATTTCCATTGTAGAAGACTATGACGGAGTACAGGAAGAGGAATATTGTCCCATACCTCCTTGCACACTTTCCGAAGACGCTCAGTAGCTGTAGGACATCTAGAAGAAAGCCCTCTTTGTGCGAGACCTAAGGCACAGAAATGCATGGGCGAGGCTTTGGGAGATTTGACAGGGATGTCACTAAATGGTAAAACATGGACACCCGTCTCTGCTTCTTCTCTCTTGTAGTAAGTAACTGATGATCTGGCAGTATGACTGGATGCTTTGTCCATGTGGATCCTGATATTTGAAGCATTCTCACCGTAGAGCAGAGGGATATCTTCGTTGAAATAGGGGTCCATGAGATTCTTCTGGAAGTAGGTAGCATTTTTCAGTACTCTGAGGATTATGAGTTTACCCTGGGCACAGTATCCTGCCAACTACCATGAACCCACTAGCAATCTTTTCTTTGTTTTCCTTGACAAAGTTTGAGTGCCTCTTTTGGCCTTTTGGGCAAGAGTAAATTACCCAGGGCCTGTTGATGTCATCCGAATATCCCAAAGCTTCATCCAGGGTAACAACCGACTGCCATTTATCACCTGCTAGGTAGTTTTTATATAATTTTCTGTGATTAGTGAACCTTTCTTGAACATGTCTTGCTTTCAAGCCATGTCCACATGCCTTATGCCGCTTTACCAGGTTCAGATCTTCTTTAATTATACGGTAGACTGTACCTTTAGATGTGCTTGTGTAGCTGGCAAGGTGTCTTTGAATTAGTGGATTTTCCTCCAGGACAGCAGCCTTTACCTTCTTAATGATGTCCGGAGTCCTGGAGGGTCAAACTCTCTTCCGCGGCAGTTTTTTTCAAAGTGTTTGTTTCTGGCGGGAAATCATTCTGATGTAATTTTATCACATTATCTACAGAGGACTTACAAGTGTTCATACCTTTCATTTTACACTGTTGTACAGTCCTCGATAATGAGAAATAAGCATCGAAAAGGTCAACAATGTAGCCTTGCCATACATCTGCAATTCGGCAGGCTCTGAGGCAACAGTGGTATGATATGACTGTACACGGCACTTCTCTAAATCACACTGACCAAAAAAAAAAAAAAAAAGAAAAGACGAATGCAATTTCTTCCTGTATTGACTGGGGCAACCCACCGTAGAGTCTCAGAGTAGTGACCGAGATAATTTACACCAGACTGTGGATCCAGCCTTGCACTAATGCTGTATCCATCCACCCCTTTACATGGACTTGCATTTGAATTCCATAGGATATTTGCCTTTTGGTATAGTCTTTCTTTTAAAAAATTCAGTAGAAATCCATTATAGTGAGAATTAATAACTCCAAAAATTGTACTCGCTATAGTGCATTGTCGTTATATCCAATTTTTCGTAAAAGTCAGAGGAAAACCCCACACACATTAAAATCAGTGGGAAATGGCAATCGATTTGTTCAAAACTTGTGTTTTCGCAAATTTCCATACTACGGCGTACTCATTAGTTATTTTTCTAATTCTGAGACAATGTGAACGTGTATCTTCAATTTCATTCTGTAAAATTTCATTTCAGTTTTCTTATTCAAAACAGCGTCACCTAACCTAATTTAACTGTATATGTATCATGAAAGTATAATTATTTCAAGGGCCATTAAAAACCTTTTCTCTATAAATTTACTTGCCTTTCTGAAATTTAACCGGACGCGAGAAAATACAGTGAAACCTCATTAGTATGCTCCACATTAGGACCAAGTTGTAGGTTAGCACGGTGTAAATTCGAAGTCCCAATTCACGTCGTATTAAATCTACATAAAAATACCTTGCTTATCGTGTCACAAATTTTCTCTATTACCACTTAGTACGATCACATTTTTCCCAGTCCTGAAAATGTTCTTATCGTCGCCATAAGACCTATCTGTGTCGGTGCGACGTAAAACAAATAGCAAAAAAAGAAAAAAAAAAGTTCTTTGTCATCCCTTGTGAAAGGAACGTGATTTCCGACACAGATTAGAGCTCTCGCTACAGGAGGCAGGTCAGGTAAAATTGCATGAAAACTGGAAATTCAAGGCTGTTCCTGAACTTTACAGAGTAAATTACACCTTTGAGAAGCAAGCCGTTAACCTCAGGAAAGTACACTTTTGTTTTCTGGTTTTCATTGATATTGTTGAATAACTCAGTAAGCCTGTTTGTGCTTTTATTTCGCCTTCCATTCAGAATTGCAAGTAGTCCACTTCATGACCATATCGATGAGTATAATCAACAAGAATAGTTAAAGAACCACCTAATCGATACTTTATTTTTTACATAAAATCAGCTTCATGGTCCGTATCGCACTTCAATAGATTCACAATTAAGTATTTAATTTATTTTCCACCTAGTCGATACAATGATTGCTTAAGGCAATTTTTAATGGTCAAAAGTGGTACATGTTTCGTATATTATCAACATCTTCAGCCACATAACACTGTTTAGATGAAAAATATATAAAATTGACAAGCATTACTTTGTCAATTTATATATATATATATATATATATATATATATATAATATATAAAATTGACAAGCATTACTTTGTCAGTTTTATATATTTTTCATCTAAACAGTGTTATGTGGCTGAAGATGTTGATAATATACGAAACATGTACCACTTTTGACCATTAAAAATTGCCTTAAGCAATCATTGTATCGACTAGGTGGAAAATAAATTAAATACTTAATTGTGAAACTTTATTTTTTTGCGTTGGGCAAAATTAAATAAACATTATCACTCACAGAACATGTTTCGATCACTTAGTGGTCATCATCAGCTGTATAAGGAAACTTAGATGAAAAATATTGGACAGTAAGCACTGTCGTTAATCTTTAGGTTATGGAAAAAAAATATTTGCTGTGTTGATTGTTTGACTGGTAAAAGTTCTTTGGTATCTTCTTAGTTAAAAATGGCGGTCATCTGGTTAGGACAGCTTGCCTCACGTTATATATCATATCTTGGAAAGATGTTTAATCTGCGCTGCCTTGGGGATCTGTCTTTGTGCACAACCTAGTGTGGTAGCGATGTGACACAGTTTGATTGTTCGTGCAATCCATAGGAGAAAAGGGAAGTGGAGTTGTGTCGTCGTCTAGTACGTCACGTGAGGGAGGAGGGAGACTTAGCTGTGCTTCCGCGACGTCGTGCTTGATTATTTCACTTGCTCGTCTTACTTGTCTTCTGTCAATCCATTCCATATATTTACTGATGTGCTTGTATAAGAGGATTTTATGCTCATTCATTTCGTTAAGATTCTGTTCCCCGTTCTCTAATTTATCAACAAGAATGTAGATGTTTTCTAGGTTGTTCATTAGCGTTCCTTTATTGATCCGACTTATGATTTGAAGGCCCTGTTTGATATTAGTAAATTTGTGGTTCGCTTCTTTCATGTGAGCTCCCATAACAGAGAATCTTCTGTACTTCTCTGCATTGACGTGTTCCTGATATCTAATTATGAAGTTCCTTCCTGATTGTCCCACATATGTTTTTTTACACTGAGTACATTTCAACTTATAAATGCCAGATTCTTGGAATTCGTCATCTTGAAGTTTATTGGCTCTATTGTGATTAAAGAATCTATGTTTCGTATTGTTTTTGGTTGAAAAAGCTATTTTGGTGTTGTATTTATTAAACAAATTCGTGATTTCATAAATCCTCGGGTTATTAAACGTGAATTTGACGTACCTCTTGGCAATCAGAAAAGTTGGCATTTTCATCCTCTAGCATCAACGAAGCGACATTATCATCTAGGTTTTGTAGGTCAGCTGCTAACCTCTCAACAGTCGTAAACTTCGTTTTCACAACTTCTCTATCGGGATTTTTGCTGTCTATTTCTTCAACAAACTTGTCGTAAGTCTTAGTAAAAATTGCTCTTACTGCCTTGTATCTTTTCACGGATGTTAACATCTTGCAACTTTCACTTTGTTATAATAATAATGCAAGGATATTTAGACTTACTACCGATATGGACTAAATATCACGTCGGGGGTCACCACTAATGTTAGGACAGAAACAAAACTACCCGTTTTTTTCTTCCACTAAGTATTTATTGACCCTTGACACTTGTTTCACATGTCATCTCGATTTCTTTTTAGTCAAACAACAGTACAGGGGTTTGGATAAAAAAAAAGTCTTAAAGAGTTCCCAAGTTCACAGAATAAACACAACCTGTCATCTAACAGAGACAATTGTTTTGCCATCTGTCATCATTGCAAGAATAACAGCGTTGTTTTTCACACCCATTACAGACTATGAATCTCATTCAGATACGTATTGACGGTTGAACATCTTACAAAATTGGTACAAAATTATGTTGATATCCTCCTAGTCAGTACTGTAATATTTTACGTTCAATTAAGATGAAACTTAACACAGACATAGACATGTTTTGACATGGCATGGGTCATCGTCAGTAAGACATACATAATGAATTGAAAACATCAGACACACAAAATTAAGGTACCAGAACACAGCAAGATCCTTTCATTTGATGTCGTCAGCATGTACGCTAATATCTCCATTAAAACCACTATAAATGTGATACGGAATAATTTAACCAAATTAGATAATTAAGCATTGGTGAAAAAGATGAGTTCATAGGCTTATTAAAATTCACTTTAAGTAATAATTATTTTGTTTTTGAGAATAAAATCTACCAGTAGACAGGTTTACCTGTGGGAGCACCGGCCTTGAGTATTTTGGCAAATAAATATGGACCCCTTAGAACACACAAATATCATAGATAAGATCAAAGCCATAAAATACTGGACACGTTACGTTGACTATGTTCTAGCCATCATTGATAGTGACGTTAACAAAGGAAAGGAAATTTTGAAACTACTCAACAGTTTGGATCGGAATATTAAATTCACTATGGAAATGGAGAACAATAACGCGCTTAATTATTTAGACATAACATTATCACACCATAAGATCCTTTCATTTGATGTCGTCAACATGTACGCTAATATCCCCATTAAAACCACTATAAATATGATATGGAATAATTTAGTCAAATTAGGTAATTAAGTATTTAATATTTACCGGAAACCAACTTACAATGCTAACACCATTAAACAAAGTTCAATACATTCTGAAGCTCATAAAAAAGCTGCCTACAATAGTATGTTGGAAAGAGCTTTAAAAATTCTGCTCTCAAAGAAAAATTTGAAAAAATAAATCAGGACCATCTACGAAATAGCCTTGAACAACGGATTTGGCACAAAGTTTATAAATAAGCTAATTAGTAAACATACAAACAAGCCCATAGCTACTTTGACAAAAGAGTCAAAAACTAAAGAAAAAATGCCACATTCACATTTAGCAATAATAATAATAATAATAATAATAATAATAATAATATATAATTACTAACGTCCTAAAAAAACAGAACCTAAAAGTTGCTTTCAAAACCAGCAACACTAATGAAAGAATAGCATTTAACTTTCACACAGGAAATAGTAGCAATAAATACATAAATTCTGGGATATATAAACTGGAATGCCAGGAATGCGGGTCAAGTTTCGTCAGACAAACTGGTAGGAACTTCCTCATAAGATATACAGAATGCCACAACACTTTAAAATATAATCGTTTCGCTGCTATGAGTAACCATCACAAAGACCATAATAGTTGTTACCGTGTTTACATGGATCACAGAGGTGAAAGAAGGTGTGGGCTGAAATGGGTCTATCTACGAGAGTCAAAGATTAATTTGAAACATTAAAATAAAGGTTATATTTCTTTTCAGATATTAAATTTTAACAAATAACTAGATTTCAGGTACAGGTAGTTAGGTACAAAATAGAAAAAAAACAGGAAAAAACTTAGAAAAGACTAGTTATAATTTGAGCTTCAAGCTCATAATTTACCAAGGTCCCAACATCGCAATTGCTGCATTAGACAGGTAGACAAGGTGACGAATCTCCCAATTGTTTTACAGGAAATTTTAGATTACAATTATCAAGAGCACTATTGCTCCAGAGTTTACAAGATATGACCTTCCAAAGGCACCATTCAATATCACACAAATATATTTACATTTGAAGGAAAGAGCCTCAAAGCTCTACAATTTCTGCCAAGGAGACCGCGCTCCCGAAGCCTTACAGCCTACTCAGGGCAACCATTAACCTTTACTAGAGCGTCTTTGCTCAACAAACTTACGCTTTTAGGCCTCTCTAGGCACAACCTACAATTTACAACACCATATCGATTAGTTTACACAGGGGTACCTCGTACCCATTCTACTGGGCCTTAATGGAAATGAACAGGTTTAACTACTGGCCCCAAAAACAAAATGTATGGAGGCGGACACTTGCGCTCCTTGAAATTAAGAGGTTAAAACTAGAGGTGTACAAACTCCGCATTTAACTTGCCCATGCTTGCCTGCTCTCCTGCTGCGTTAATCGATGTTTGCTCGTTCATTGTACTGATATGAGACTCACGTGAATGCAGGCAGGAAAGAGGTTGTTACATGCCAGAATTTATATAGGATTCGTCAACATAAATATTATTTTATATAGTTATGTAGTATTATGTTAATCATTACAAAGTTATGTTTAAATTTATTTCGTAATTCAGACGTCTTATGTAACTAATTAACAAATAATATTTCTCTCTGTCAAACATAGTTACTTTAAAAAAAATTAGTTTCTCTGAACAAAATATTTGAATATTTAAATAAACATAATGACAGTTGATAGAACTATGACCATAAATTTAATGCATTATTTATTATTCGAGAAAATTAGAAACAAAGATATACATAATGTAGGTACAGGTCATAAATATCTTTTAAAGAATAATTTTATAGGTAACTTTTTGAAATACATTTAATAAATTTAGGAACTCTTTCCCCACAAAACCGAAAGAAATAACTGTAAAACTAATCAGTGTAATTTTACCACTTGCTCTCGTAGTTTGTGGTCGCCTCATACTGTGCATACTGCAAACCAGTATTTAATGCATGGACACATTATCGCCTGTGTGTATTACTATGTCATTAAGTCTTTGCGCATCAAGACGGGAACGTTTTCGCTGATTAAATTTCCCGAACAGCTGAAGACCCTCTCGCTGGAGAGACTCGTAGTGGGTATGTTAAGCACCTTTTTTGCTACACAGGCAAGTCGGGGCAGCCTGTGCGAATTATTTTTCCACCACCGCATTATATTTTCATCACTAATAAACCCTTCTTGCAAGTACCTACTGACCTCATCCTGTATCATTGGCGAATTTTCTGCCCAATCGTCAAATTTCGTTTTCTTACATTGCACTGAATTTTCTTCAATTTTTCTTCTATTTTGATTGGGTAGCTGCTTTGAAAATATATCTGCCCAAGTTATTGATATTTTATGCTAATAATAGAATATTAAAAATATCTAATTTGCATAGGTATAATAATAATAATAATAATAATAATAATAATAATAATAATAATAATAATAATAATAATAATAATAATAATAACAACAACCAGAGAACCTTACCTTCAGCTCACATTTGTCGAGCTGCCTCGAAAACAGACATTTGTTCTCTTGCATTTAGTTTCTTTAATGTGCGATATTTAGGCACCAAAAGTGTTGCAATTTTGTGTAACATAGTGACTTCCATTTTCTGCTCCAGGAAGACACCACCGGTTTGTTTCAAAAGCTTTGAGTAATGAAAATTCATTTAGTATGAAAATATTTTTACATTTAAATATCAGGAGACTCACATTAAAATTTAAAAGAAATGAAATATTAGCTGTTCATCATCATCCTGTGGAGTACAATGGGCTTAAGAAATGTTATAAGCAGGCTAGTAATGTCCTGATCATAACCAAGTATTTTATCAGAGGCACCCTCCTTCTCTAAAACAGTTCACACAGCATCTATCTGGGAGTGAACTGATTGCAGCATGTCAAAATAACTGTTCCACCAAGTGGAAACATACGGTTTCAGAGATGATTGTAACCTCACACATAGGGCTCTAAGTACGAAACCAGAGATTTCACTGAATGGATAACAGCTAACACATTAGGAACACTTTCTTTCAAAAAGGGTTCACTCAGAACATGCTTCAAGACCGTATTAATATGAGCCATGCATGGAAGACGCTTGTATATACTCAGGGCCTTAACAATATTGCTTCCCTGGCCTGTTACAAATGTAATTTTGCAAATATCTTCATGAGAAACGCCATGTCCTTTCAAACGATCTTCCAATTCACTGCAAATATTTTCACCAGTTTTTGGACAGTCAGGCAAGGCTGAACACATTAATACATACTTATTGAGAGACCAATCTCTATTTATATAGTGCATTGTGACAGACATATAGTGCACACCCTTGTACTTATCTGTCCACAGGTCAGTGGTACTCGCACAGATACCAGATTTAATAGCATGTACTATATCAGGAAGCGTTTTACTGCGCACTTTGTCCGCGAAAGTTTGTACCTTCCTAGCAACTGTGACTCCAGAGAGTATAACATTTTAAATATCCACCGAGCCATACTTTTTGCCCATTTCTATCAGCGTTTGCCCTAAATTTAAAAATCCTTCACCCTCAATAGTTGTAAACGTTCTCAAGTCCTTGGCGCACATTTCCATGTACTTGTCAGTCACCAAGTCCTTGTCCTCTTGCAAAATATTTTTAGACTGTGGAAAATTTGGGTCAAATTTGCAGACATGTTGCAACATACTTGAGGTCCCTGAATGGGTGTTGAGTAGCTTTTCGCAAAAATTGCATTGCGAGTAACCTACTGGCTTATTTGATACCTGTTCATAAACACATAAAAATTTTTCCATAATAGACTAGAGCCCTGCTTTACTACTAGAATAAATTCACCACTTTTTAATTTTTCTTCGATTTCCTTTATGGTTGATTTGTTCATTTTCCTGCTGGTTGCACCTGTAACTACAACAGAGCTGCACTGGACGCAATACGTAGCTACACTAACATATAACGACACATTCACGTTGCATCGATAGCAAACTTCACGTCCACTCTTGTCAAGTCCGACAGTCCGAACGGGTCCCAGGCAACCTGTCAGGCTTAGGGAAACCCAGGTTTCAGTTTGCTATGACTAGCGCGCTCAGTACGCGTGCACTCTTGCTTCACTGACGCTCAAGCTAAGCTGCTTTGCTTGTTGCAGAGCAGCTTGGGGCAGGCAAGCCTGAAGTACAATTTGTACACCTTTAGTTAAAACCCTACTTGGGCCTGTGGCCCGACGATGCAGAGACTAATCCCACACTACTGAGGTTACTAGATGGACAAATTAATTTACAAGTTACAAGCAGAAACGGTTACAAAATCATAGTCATCTCAAGATGAATTGAAAGGGGAATTTGAGAGGGTAACGCACTCTCTATCCCTGGATTACAGTTTAAGTACTAGACTTACTTGAACTTTTACATTAGAAGGAAGAAAGTTTACATTTTAGGAAATTGACGGTTATGTAGTTAAAGATTGGAACCTTCCCCTCGGGTCAGCTTGCGGAGATAACTACTTAGATGGAAAAACTGTTGGCCATTACCTTAGCTGATGTTCTGCCTGCCGAAGATTGAGGCCCCCGCCTCCTGTCTTAACACACACACTCAGTAAGACAACGATCAGAAAGACAAGTTAACTCGAAAAGGCGTCAGCTTTTATACCAGAGATGAGGGTTTGAGAAGGCTCTGGATTAAAACCGGACACACTCTCTCATTTTTATTGGCGAATAAAATAGGTACAAGAAGCGTTTGATTGGCTGAAAAATAAATACATGAAATTTATGATTGGTTATAATCCCACATTGGCGGGATGAATAAGAAGTGTTGTAAACCTTGAAATATCAGAAACTAAGAAGGTCCATTCAGATCAGAAAACCCATAAACACAAAATTTCTTTCAATTACTAGTTGGTCCACTTTGCACCAGAGTGCTTGACAGCAGTTTTTTAATAGAGACATCTATGGAGAAAAGTCCAACACTTCTTGAAATAGTTGCTGCGAACACCCAAAAAACAAAAGAAATTCAGTCAGTTTAGGAAACCTTAAAATGTCACATTAATCTGTCCCTTTTAGTAGTGACATCTGTTGATCAATGTCCCAACTTCCTGCACTAGTTGTTTCAAGTTTTGTATGATAGATGATGTTCTTCAAGGTGCTTCTTTTAAATGCGTGGGGTTGAGGTATACCTCCCGGTACAATCGTAATTATACCACAATAGATCAAGATAAAAATTCTACAACGTGAACAAAAAAGGTCCACTACTTAACATCTGAGACATTTTTTTACTTTAGTATGGACCAGTATACGAATCCAACCGTAAACTTAAACGAGATAAAAGAGAAAAATGATGTAATATGGGAAACTTTCATTTCAATTATTTGTAGTAAAAAACAGGAACAGAAGAATTCACAATTATTACACTCAGTTTGTCACCGACCCCATTATCCAGCATATTCCCACTCTCTCACAAGCCTCGCCCCATTTCCTCACTCTATCTCCTTCTAGCAACATGTCTTGCATCTCGACTGCAGGAGCAAGTCAGTCGAGAGCTGGACTCCGTAGTCGGAGAACATGGATGATACAAGCGGGCAACATAACGTAAGTTAATTTTTGTTCTTCATAACTTACCTTAAATGTTTTCCTGTTAGTCACCATTTTTCAACTCTTAATTTGATTTGTATTATCCATTTTACAGACTAAAAGTCAGATGGTCAACTTCAATAACACTTGTATATCAGCCCATGTCTGAACATATCAACTAAGCCAACAGTTTACAGATACTAGATGAACTACACCAAGGGACAATAAAATCATTGAAACAAAAAGACCTCCAACTTAGGACTGTTTTAACAATCACCATCTCACAGTTTTTAACTTTCATCATGCTTTTTAAGAAAAATCTTTTTAACTAACATTTCAATTTGTGTGTTTGATGTTTTTAATTCATTATATATCTTACTGCGGATGACCCAATTCCAGGTTGAAACATGTCTGTCTGTGTAAAGTTTCGTCTTAATTGGATGTAAAATATTATGGTATTGACTGGGAGGATATCAGCATAATTTTGTGCAATTTTGTAAGAAGATTTTCATACCCAGTCTTGCAAATAAGACGTTATATGTACCTTTTTCCTCTATGGTTGTGTTCCGCGACGTATCAAAATTCAGCGGAGTCTGGTCGTTGGTGCTAATATGGGAAAGGAGGTAATTTTTATTTTCCTCGGCTGAATAACGTAGAAGCTTTTCTCTCTAATCTTTCAGCATCCTCAGACACAGGGATATTCATTGCTGAAGAGAGAGTCACTTTCTCTCACCTTTTTACTGCTTAAATACCCTGCTTTGTCACTTTCCCATGTGCTTTAAATTGTTACATTTTGTCTAAAAGACCATCTCCATCATTACATAACCATTTCACGTACTGAAACAGTCTATTTTTGATATCAGGATACTTTCCAATTTGTGGCCCCCGGAACACTCTTTTTGACTTGTTGTATCTTCAAGAACAACTTTATGTTTTCACCGATAGCGTACATAAAACTCCCTCATATTTAGCCTGCAGCACAATTACCATGTTTGTCCGCAAACTGAATCGCTCAAATTTTAAAACTTGTCGTGAAATTTGAACACCTCCCCATAATTTGGCTATTAGCAAAGTCATACCGGAAAGGAAAGTACAGTATTTATAATACACAGGCCTTGATCTTATATCTCGTGTCTCACACACACCACGTACTGGTATATTGAAATTGCAGCCAGTTCAACAGTGTCACATTCCATCTACCTCATTAGGCCTGGGAATACCCTGTGATCCAGTGGACTGGCTGAAAAGTCTGGACATTAAGTTTTGAATGCTGACCTGTAAATTACATACTTACATAAGAAATGTGTATTTATATGTATTTATAATGTATCCTTGTTTTGTCATACGAAATAAATAAATAGGTACATACCTGCTGCAACTAAGATAAGGGCAGGATTACAGGAGAGCTGAGAGCTTACAGACATGCATGTCACAAGGTGTACCTTGTCGTATTTAAACTTAAGAAGATAAACAGACTCAAAATATAAGTGGGGATTGTATTTTTCTCTTAATTCCATATCAGAAATTAGGGTGCATGATATACGTGAGTAAATATAATATTGAAATACAGGAACATCTAAAAGAATAAAAGAATGAAAAGGGGGAGAAATAGAAAGAAAATACAAAAGTACAATGACAAACTCCACATCGTCATATATTGCTGCCTTCGAACAGATTGGCTTACGATGAGCCCTTTTTTCCTTCCCAGCCTCATCAGGAGGATAAACTTCCAACACTCATTAACCCTTCTGAGCGAGTGCATTTAAAAATCTAGCCTTCACTGCTGGATATGGGAGGAGCTTTCAAAGGGCCTTTAAAGGCCGGCATACCTGTGCACCAAACTGTTTTGTGATACCATATCTATTAATTTCCAACCAGTTTTGATTATATTGGAAACTAGCAAATGTACCCGTGCTTTGCTACGGTACTCTACATTGTATACGGATATCGAAGTAAATTACCGGTACTGCACACAAAGTGAATAAGATTTTTAAATTGGATGTGTCTTGGCTTTCTCCGAGAAACAGCATTGTGAAATCCACAGACGTTGTTTCCAATGTAAGTGTGATTTGCGGAATTGCCATGATAACGGCAAGTCCACTTGTCTACTACAATTCACAAAGAAGATGGTAATTTTCATTTAACGGCAGGCCCCATTGCCTGGTGCGCGGCCAAAATCGATTTGGGGAGGTTTCATTACAATGGCAGACCCCATTTCCTACTTTCAGATAGATTGCAGTTGAGGAGCTTTTATTATATTTGCAAGGACCTTCCCTACTGCCAGTGAAAAGGGAGTTGCGTTCTTATCATTACAATGGCAGACGCATTTTCTAATACCAGTCAGCTTACTGCCAGTCACACCAAGTTGGTGAGTTTCAATTATAATAGCAGGCCACTGTGCCTAACGTCAGTCACATTTTAGATGGATAAATTTGTTTATAATGGAAGACACCCTTGCCTACTGATAAACAGGATCGGGTAAAAGAGTTTTGAAAAAAATTGCATGCTCCCTTGTCTTCTGCTAGTCGAATTGAGAAGGGAATTGTGCACTAAAAGTAGTGCACAGGAGATAGAGGACGACCCCATTCTTACTGCCTGTCAAAGTCGATGTGGAGAGGACTGATTACAATAGCAGACGCCCTCCTTCTGAGAGTCACTATCGAATTGCAAAGTATTTAAAAACAAAGGCGGACAAACCCTTTCTAGATCGCTACAAATCTACATCATTAAAAGAATATAGTCGTCATACGGAAGTATATGGATGTTTACCTTCAATTACAGAATAATTGCTGCTAAACGGTAAATCAAATCCAAAAACGGATTGTACGATAAGACGCACTTTCTGGCCATATTTAGCGATCTAAATGGGTGGTCCTATGATATGTTCAAGTATCTCATCTACTTAAAGGTAAGATTGTTTTAGAAAAGTTGAATAGGGTGAAATTGGTGTAAGCTTTTCACATATAGAATTACTTTTCAGATATGCGACAGCATAAAACATACAATTTGGCTCAAATACGGCTACTCGGCGGGACAATATTCGTGTAGAATTTGATGATACTATCTTTCCTACAGTTGTGTCAAACAATGAAATATACTTGTAAAAAACACCAAATTTACAAACAATCCAAAAATACGGCCATATCTAACATATAGGGGAGAGAGACACGACAAAAAGTCATAGGACCAAAATTGTCCTATGAATTGAAGCGAGATTGCGCCATCTGTTTTGTGAGACAACTTACCGTTTAGCCAACAAATAGCTCAAAAGGAATTCCTGCACAGTCATTAAAATTGCCTCCATATTTCGATATCATTGGGGGTAAAAAGTGAAAAATATAAACATCTTGGAATTTTTCTGTCGGTTCAGGACCAAAAGCTATAATTTCACCAAATTTCAATATTCTACCTCGTCTGGCAGGTTGTGCCGCCATCTTGATTTGGAAGGACGGGGTATAAAAATTAGGAAATTCCTGAAAATGTTTAAGCCCACGAAACCTATAGGTTGTCGCTTTGAATAAATTATATGACTGCGTTCTTATGCTGAGCTCAAAATTTGAGGCCCCACAGCGTGCCCCCTTCGGGGAATTTTAATTTTAAATTTTTCTAGGGATCCTGGGGTCATCAGCTTCTCCCGTACCAAGTTTCAAATTTCTGAGATTTCTGGAAGTGCCTCATTAATTCACGTCTTTTTTCATTTTTAAATATTTATATATACATCGCTCCAGTCTGACTTGCTTTTATATATATAGATGACGGATAAGCATGAGCACGTTGAAATGTGCAGACCTCCACTTTGAGATTCATAACTCCTAAACGGTACATGCTATTAACAAACGGTTTGCGCCATCAGATGCCTCATTTATTGCTCTACATGTTTGTTTCTAAACCATTTCCTCGTATCTCCCATATTTAGGGGGTAAATTGAGTTCAAAAATTTAAATAGGGTGAAATTTGGTACATTTTTAAAGTTTTACATTACATTTTGCGTACTTATGTATAAGCTAGAATCATGAAATTTGATCCACCTATGGCCCTTGATCGTGCCAATGTGTGCACCCAATTTGATGATCCTATCATTCCTATAAGTGTGTCAAACAATGAAATATACTTGTAAACATCACCAAATTTACGAACAATCCAGAAATACGGCCAAATCTAACGTATAAGGGAGAGAGATACGACAAAATGTCATAGGACCTATTACGTGGTACTTTTAGTGTCGTGTCTGTCTGGGTGTATCCAAGTACCTTGAGAATAATTGGAATATAGCAGTACAGAGATGGCAAATCAATAAACCAATAATGAGAACTACGAAATACAGCCAAAATTGTAGTGCACTCACAAATAATTAGGGATCATCGGAGAATACAACCAAGTTATGAATTTTGACACCAGTCCGACTAACGTGGTAACATAAACAAATAGCAGTCCATCAAAGCATGGCATGCCACGAAAAGGATTGGAGTTCTCCACAAAATCTATGTGTATATCGCCCAAAACAAGTACTCAGATTTCAGATTTGTAGTGAAGGGATTCAGCAGAGCGCACAAGGAAGCATTTTACTGTGTCCATTTTTCCAAAGGGACCCGAGGTAAGTACAGATATAAAGGGGCATGGAAATACGTGTGACAGTAATCAGGGAAAGAAAAGGGACTGCATTTTTATAATAATAATGTATTACAACATATACCAAAACGATTTTTACATGCCAAAGAAAGTGAAAATTTAAAGAGAGCAACAATATTTTCAAGAGTATATACTTCGGATTTTAAAATAAGTGGGACGACCATTAAATAACACAATTTTCTATCCAAAACAGCTGGACTCAAAACAAGGGATGAATTTTACAATAATTTTCATTATGAATATCCTACAAATGCCAAAACGGATATTACCTATTAATGCAAAATATTAAAAGAATTTTTACAAGCATAAAAGGCCACTGTACAAATTGCAAAAGAAAAAGAAAGGAGGACCCCAGGACGGGAGCGTGGGAAAAAAGAAAGGACGAGGAAGAGAACAGTACCTAGGGCTGGCAACGGGGATTTGGAAAGATAGAACCTACAAATTTTAATAAAAATTATGAAATCGAACAGAAACTAGGCGTTAATATCAATACAGTTAGTCCTATTCTTGCGTTTGTTCACCAAGTCTTTTAGTATTCAATGGTTCATATCACTGTGATTTATACGTAGTAGAAAACGAAATTTGGAAAAAAACGTAGTGTAGTTCCATGACAAACACCAATGGCCATAGCTCTGACTAGTGATATTTGGTTGTATGAACAGTCTTTAGCAGCCAGTACGGCATGTTGAAAAGATGAAACAGGAAGAGAATATAGATTCAGAGTTCGCTCACCCGTCCAGCAGTCCTTGACCTTCAATCACGAACAACAAACACCATTTTAAAACATTGCACACGGACCAGCCGCTAGCGCAAATAAAAGAAAGTCCTCCCTCCACACAAATCGTCTTCTTCATCCAACTCGCCGATAGAGCCCAGAGCAGGCCTATTTATATTACGATGGAAACGTCCAGAAAAGACGAGAGCAGAAGGTACACATTGCGCAGCGAGGTGATAGGAGGGGAAAGGAGGGAGGGCAGCAGTGCGAACAGTACCAGCTGGACGGGCGAAGAGAGCACACACACAGAGGTTAGTAACAGCATGTAGAGCCGTAGCAGACGTAGAATCTCGTAGAATAGTAGAAAAAATAGGAGCACGTTATAGACCAAAGTTGTAGATCACTCTGAATTGTAGTGAGATTGTGCCATCCGTTTTGTGATACGACTTACCGTTTAGGCAACAAATAGCTCAAAAGAAATGTCTGCACAGTCATTAAAATTACCTCCATATTTCGATATCTTTGGGTGTAAAAAGTGAAAAATGTGAACATCTTGGAATTTTTCCGTCGGTTAGGGACCAAAAGCTATAATTTCACCAAATTTCAATTTTCTACCTCGTCTGGCAGGTTGTGCCGCCATCTTGATTTGGGGGGGCGGGAGATAAAAATTAAGGAAATACCTGAAAATACCACGAAATCTATAGGTTGTCGCTTTGGATAAATTATACGACTGCGTTCTTATGCTGAGCCCAAAATTTGAGGCCCCCCAACGTGCCCCCTTCAGGGAATTTTGAGAATTTTCAATTTTTCTAGGGATCCTGGGGTCATCAGCTTCTCCCGTACCAAGTTTCAAATTTCTGAGATTTCTGAAAGTGCCTCATTAATTCACGTGTTTTTTCATTTTTAAATATTTATATATACATCGCTCCAGACCGACTTGCTTTTATATATATAGATAGATAGCTTTTCAGTCCACCATATAGTGTGTTTAGTGTCGTTGAAGTGAGGTAATTTGCATATGGATTCAAGTTCGTCTAAAGATATGAATCAAATAAGGGCATGAGAGTAGTACAATTTTTCGAGAAGTAAGACCGAAAATTTAGTTTCTGTACTATTCCCATCAACATGAAGAGGTCTAGGGTAACATACATCTCATTTTTCATTGACTGGAATCAATTCCCTTGCCGTAGATCGAAATGGAAATGGAAATAACATTCCTCGGGACTTCATGTAACGCTAAGTGTAGTAATTTGTTTCTGTTACACTCAGCTGGATGAGTTCAAGTGAAAAAGAAATGTTTGGAAGACTTTACTGGTTGCACGACATTTAGAGCTAAACCTTGGGGTGAAAAGACCTTACAAAATGTTTATTTCTTATGTATTTATCTATGTCATCCCTGAAAAAAAGTACACTAACACATCTAGCATGAATAGTGTCGGAAACAACAGTCTCTTCTGTATTTCAGCCTCATAACGGTCTCATTCGGCAATATCAACATCGTTGTCATCAGAATCATCACTAAAATTAACACTACAGTACTATCCTCATAATCACTAAAACACTCGTATAACATGCTAGAAAAATTATGCCATTGTGAGAAAAGTACACGAGCGAATAGTCAATGAATTTTACAGATCGATAACTTGGCGAAAAATCGTTAAAATGGATCGATAGACACAGAAACGAAAGAATGAAGCTTTATGTAGATGGCTGTGGAGAGACCTCGGACATAGTTCGAAAGAAACTCACAAGATGGAACGATAATGCAGATGCGGCGCAATGTGTGTTCGACACGTCACTCCACAGCAGCAGACGGCTACGTGTGCTATATGTCGCTCCATGCTGTCGGGTAAAGGGCCATCTTGACAGATCTTCAGGCTTGAAGTGGGAAGTACAGGACAAGAAGAAAGCTGGACAAGCACAGGAAAAGGGAAGAAACAAAAGGATAAAAGATAAATACAGGTTATTAAAGAACAGGAATGCAGGACAGACACAGAAGGAGAAAAAGGATTAAAATGGGTCAGTCCATTTAGCTCCTTTTTTTTTTTTTGCTAGCCTGATGCAGCTCTTGTAAGGCAGACTCTTGGACAGAAGTAGGCAGCATCTGCCATGTATGAGAAACTGCATGTTATTATGGTGGAGGATAATATTGGGAACAGCAGACACACCTAGTCTTCAACCTAGCTGGAATCTGAACCTGGGGTCCTCTGAACCAAAGGCCACTAAGCTGACCATTCAGCCAAGGAGCTGGACAGTTGCCTAATGGGAAAGAACAAACAAATAATATCTCGAGTCATATTTTATATAGAAAGACAAGAACTTCAATAGGAACACAATACAGTTTAACCTCAGTAATGGTCAGTGGTGGTGGTGATTATTGTTTTAAGAGAAAGTACAACTGGGCAACCATCCCTTAGTAACACTAATCAGAGGGAAAAAATGGAAAGGGTCTAACATTTTGAAAAATAAAGGTGTTGACCAAAGAAAGACTAAGGGCATGAAAATAAAAGACTCCCTAAGCCTCGAGCCTAATATTATCTGGGTCAGAAGAGAACAAGAGTTTACCAAGAGAGGTCAGATAGGGAAAATGAAAGCAAGGTGCCTGACAGAAGTGGAAGCAATGCCAGACTCAGAGCCTCTTGTCCTGTTTTTAGTCACTTTTTATAACAGGTTGGGGATTCCATGGATGTTATTCTACTGCCCCCACTCATAGGGGCATGGAAACAACAGAAAAATATCAGAAAAAAACATGAAAACACAAAAGGACAAGGACAGTCTCCACATGTTCATACACTGCCATCTTTACAGTGACAGGCACTTTCCTCATCAATACCAGTTCTTACATTCACTTCTTCTCAGTTCTTCTAAGAATTTAGTGAACTGTAAATATTATTATTAAGAAGGAAAATGCCAGGTTGTAAGACGTAGAACCTACTAAATGGATACGGTCAAGACTGACTTAGCACCAAGAGGAAGGACAATGTACGATGTCCTGAAGAACTGGAGTACCATGGAAACTCGAACTATAAACCAATTATGAAGACAACGACAATGATGATGATGATGATGATGATGATGATTTTGTACTGTCCATCTCTATGGCTAAATGGTTAGCGTGCTGGCTTTTGGTCACAGGGGTCCCAGGTTCGATTCCCAGCAGGGTCGGGAATTTTAACCATAATTGGTTAATTTCGCTGGCTTTATTTCGCTGGTTGTATGCGTAGTCTTCATCATCATTTCATCTTCATCATGACGCGCAGGTCGCCTACGGGCTTCAAATCAAAAGACCTGCATCTGGCGAGCCGAACTTTTCCTCGGACACTCCCGGCACTAAAAGCCATACGCCATTTCATTTTTTTATTTTTTACTAAGGAAGTGGAGCAAGTTTTATTTTATTTATCTTGTGGTTGAGTGACAGTATAATGCTAAAATAACTTAATTGACATATTACATACTGTGTGTACATATTAAAGCCAAGGTCTTTGCAAAATAAAAAGTTTCCCTTCAAATAGACTTTCAGCTTATTAGGTTATTTCAAGCACATATAGTACATTCCAGAGAAATGTTATTTACACAACAAAATGGCCAAACAAACACTGGTGGGAACCAAATCTACTACAATAAGAGAACATCCAAACCCATGACATTTCCAAAAACTGTTCAAGTAGTTAGCAGAATGTAAAACCAATACTATCATTACTAAACACAAATGATTTTAGTATGGAACACATTTGAGTTTCACCGCTATTAAAATAACTTCCTGGGAAGTTTATCCAATAAGCCTGTATTTCAGTGCACTAGGGGGATACATCACCTTCAAGAAACCTTAATATACCTTTATCTGGATATAAAAATGTGATTATGAGTAATAAATTTCATTTTTGTTCCGTATTGAAGTGCAATTATAAGAAATAAATTGACTTAATTACTTTTCAATACAATATATCAAGTAAATAATATTATATCAGTCTTGGGACTAGTTTCTGCCACTTAGTGGCCATCTTCAGCCAAATAAAAATTAAACAGATGATGTGATAACTAAAACATATTAAAACTTTTAGGGGCTTAAGTGAATGGATAAATCAAGTAGACATGGGAGGGTTCAATAACTTACCTGCTTACATGTCCAAAATGCATCAAACTATCAGCCGAAGAGCGTGTGTCTGGTCCTGTGGTGAGTGGTTAACTAAAATGAGCCTAAAGGTCTAACTGGACGAGTTCTTACGTATTATATGCGTAAATGAGGAACAACTTACAATTCAAACAATTTAATGAACGAAAGCATAGTCAACTGCAATATCAAAATCAAATATTTTACAAACATAATGCACTAGAATGGTGAAAAAATTGCCAAGAAGTGGCTGTCATTACAAATCTTGAGATTGGTGACTGTGTTTCTTTATTTGATGCTTGAGCTCTAAGTCAACCGTAACTGCGAAGAAAATTGTAGTTTTAGGATTAGTAACATTTCGCAGAATAATAACATTAGCCCTAGAAAATTCCCTACCGGGCAAGTTGGCCGTGCGTGTAGAGGCGCGCGGCTGTGAGCTTGCATCCGGGAAATAGTAGGTTCGAATCCCACTTTCGGCATCCCTGAAAATGGTTTTTCGTAGTTTCCCATTTTCACACCAGGCAAATGCTGGGGCTGTACCTTAATTAAGGCCACGCCCGCTTCCTTCCAACTCCTAGGCCTTTCCTATCCCATCGTCGCCATAAGACCTATCTGTGTCGGTGCGACGTAAAGCCCCTAGCAAAAAAAAAAAAAGAAAAAGAAGAAAATTCCCTTGCATACAGGACATATTTACAACAGTACATAGACATAGGTCTAAATTATACCCTTCCAAAAGGCAAAGAATTGACTGCGGATGCGGTTCCGCCAATCCAGATGAGTAATTGAACTTATGACCCCTGGTAATCACACGGTTACCTGACTCTAACAATAAGCATAAGATACACAAGAATATCACCAATAACGTGCACACAAGTACTGACAGGCGGGCGATGCATCTGCCACCAGAAAAAAAATAACTGCAAAGAAAAGAAACAAAATATTATGCATGCGGACATTTAAAGATGGTCGGCTTCCACGGGCTGAGGTAGGTCTGTCATTGACTGGCGAAGGGGAGGGATGGACTCACCCTACCTAGCGATAGAAAATGAAAGTACAGTCATGTACTACTTATTCACAATAACTCTAGCGCAACTCTCATATAGCACATCTTACTCTCGAGATCCAGGTTCGAGTCAAGCGTATGGTAGTGTAGAACTCGGTCGGAAATTTAGATAGCTTTAGTTTCAACGTTGCATCAGCCTCCGCAACTAGCCCAAATCATAGGAAAACACACAAATCAACCATGCCTATGTATCATGCAAATTCTACAATAACCTAACTATATCTTACTATTTTCCCCGTTATCTGAGAATAACAAACTTTCTTTTTGATGATCCATACCTTCCAATATTTACATTATCCTGCGTAAGGAATACGCTGAACTATCTCTAGAAACAATCCTACGTTATTCTTAACTCCCATATTACCCGTAAAATAGAACTATACAAATTACCCATGCACTAGTCCTATGAGAATTTATCTGCTGCCTCAGGTGCTTTATTAATCTCATAATTATATTATCAGATTGCGTGATGGGCTTACACAACATGAACATACTGCAATTCAGTGACCTGAGGGGTCTAAGTCGCATCTCAGCTATATCAAATACTTGCCAAAGAGGCTTAATTCAATCCTATTTACACAACTAAACAATAACTCTCTGTGAGGTCATTACTATCCCTAACATATGCTAACAATCTTTGTTCACTTAGCGCATTGTAGGCGGCCTTTCTGCTTCCTCCATCGAGACCTGGCTACACCATTTTAGCCAGACAGTGTTGAAGATGTCGTCCTGGATCGGTCCTCTTGTTCTGGACTCCATAGGCAGCTCCATCATGAGGTCGTCTTCCCGAGGTTCAGCTTGAAGATCTCGTGCATTCGGTCTCAAACTTATTATGTCACTTACTGGAATGAAATGCTTAGTTATTGAACCCCACAACACCACTGTCACTCCCACTCAGTTTCATAGGCGTAAAAATAAATTACTGGCATTTCATGAAGTTAACATTATTGTCCTGGCAACATACAAAATTACGCACAAATATGTGTGAAGGCCTACTTAATTGGAATATATAATTAGTAGCCTTATCCATTGAACTATATTTCACTTCCGTTAGCTCAACCCCACCCCACACGTGCGTCCCATAACACCACATGAATAATTTTAGTTAGTGGCTCTAAGCCTGTTGCCGATTAGCGTCTATTTCTACACTTGCCCGCACCGCTTCTGTGAAGAAGTCTATACGTACGGCAATGTCTCCCATCTGATACTTGTAGATTCGCGACCGCACTGCAAAAAATCTGAATCTAGCCACATATTAAAATAATTATTGAACAGGCTTACAAAACACTTCTCCACTGAATAAAATTAGCGCGACCACGCTGGAGTAATTGCAGTCTTTGTTCAATCAAAGGTTTATGGTGCAATAACCAGACAGACGTACACGCGACACGCACTGACATCGACCTTACTGCAGAGTGAGATGCCTCCCTCCAAATCTTCCAGTTCTTATAGGGAGCAAAAAGTGAAGCCACGCGAGTCACCAAGATACACACTTAACTCTGGTATGCAGATGCTTGACTGCCTCCCACGGTGTGCGCACTAATGCAGATTTATTGAATTCGTTACATGTTATTGGCATTAGACACACCGTATTGTTCCTTAAATTCAGGGGATCATTGTAATACTTTTATCTCCCCTAAGAGTCCTCAAGGAGACGAGATCGCTCGATTCCCGTGACGTGGTAAACCTGTCTCTTCCTGCTTTAAATTTTGTTAAGATGGCAGAGTACTTCCCCAAACAAAAGTCACGTATCTCTGTCCTGCTTCTGACAGATCTTCTATCTCGGACGCACATTGCCACACCCAAGCTTCTGCGTTTCGGCTTCGTGCCCATATGCTTGTCGTCCTATTGCGCAACATTACAATTGCGTTAAATATCCCATATCTAGTCGTGAACAGTACGGTTCAATATGTATACCAAACAAAAACAATGTTGCAAGTAGGAGCTTCCATACAAGATAGAGCATGTTCATCATCATCATTATAATCATTTCCTATTATCCAGCTGTAGCCGGGTAGGGCAAATATAGTTCCTCTCCACTTTCTTCGGTCTTTCCACCACTCCTCTAACACTGTGTCCCAGTCCAGGTTTCTTTCTCTAATACTGCGTTGGATTGTGCCCTTCCATCTCAATCGTGCATTTCCATCACCTTTTTTGGCATTCTTTCATCACTCATTCGCTTTATGTGCCCAAACTATCTTAGTTGGCTCTTCTCTATTCTATCATTCATTTCTTCCACTCCGATTTCTTCCAAGATTTTCTCATTCCTTATTTTGTCTCTTCTACTCTTCTGTATCATACTCCTCAAGAACTTCATTTCAGCTGCCTGTGTTCGACTCTCATCCTTCTTTGTCATTGTCCAAGTTTCTGCTCTGTAAGTCATTATGGGTACGTAATACATCTTGTACATAGTTTACTTTGCTTCCATTGGCACATCTTTGTCCCATAACATGTTTCTTACACTGTGATAGAAACAGCTGTCCGACTCGTTGGCCGAACGGTCAGCGTACTGGCCTTCGGTTCAGAGGGTCCCGGGTTCGATTCCTGGCTGGGCTGGGGATTTTAACCTTAATTGGTTAATTCCAATGGCACGGGGGCTGGGTGTTTGTGTTGTCTTCATCGTCATTTCATCCTCATCAGGACGCGCAGGTCGCCTACAGGTGTCAAATAGAAAGACCTGCACCTGGCTAGCCGAACCCGTCCTGGGATATCCCGGCACTAAAAGCCATACGACATTTCATAGAAACAGCTTCCAGCTTGAATCCTCTTACTAATTTCAACATCCAGTTGAGCATTCTCCATTAATTCACTCCCCATGTTAACGCCCTGAAATATAACAGATTTTTGGCCATGGGACAGCATGTGGGTGATACTAACCATAAGTTCACTAATATCAACCAAGACTTGAAAATTCTTAAAGTTATACAAAAAGGCCCCCTGCTCAATAAAACGGAAAATTTGTTTTATCCATCTGGAACAGTTTTTCAATCCTGACTTCCATCTAAATGAAATTCCAGAAAAATCAAACATTTTATTTGACCTTTTAATTCCTATCTTTAGTAATCATGTCTCAGATTAAAATAATTCTTTCTTTTATAAACTCTTTGAAATTCCCCTCTCAGCAGTCTTTCTCTCTGCATCCTTTAGCCCCACCTTAGAACCCCCTTCTCTCCTTCTCCCTTCCCTCCCTTCTTTATTCCCTCCCCTCCTTCCTCTCTCTATTTACTCCTTTGTTACATTGTCTGCTTCCTACAGGAAGTTAGTACCTGTTCCCTATCCACTCCTTTGTTTACATGGCCTGCTTGCTTCCTCAAGCAAGTCAGTGCTTGTTCTACATCAGACATTAGAGGTGAGTCTCATAAATCATTCTTCTCCTTTTTTATTTCTTTTCTGTATGTTTATTCATTCCTAATTCTAGCTATCATTTCCTGATTTACTTCTTTGCCTGAGGTCCTAAGTCAACTTAAAGACATTATATTATGACAAGAAGATCATAATCACAATTTTTGCTCATCATTATCTAAAGGCTTTGCCTTGTCACTGCAACCATTGATCTCTTCTCTCTGTGATCCTTTTCATCTCTCCATAACCTTGGCATCCCATCATCTCAACTACCTCTTCAGTGATCTTCCGTGGTTTCCCTCTGCCTTTCTTTCCCATCGCCTTGTTATTATATGTATTTTAATGTTATAATTATTCCTGCAACATTGTTTTTGTCTGGTATACATATTTTTTAGTTATCACGTGTTTTTTAAAATTTTTATTTGGCTGAAGATGGCCACTAAGTGGCTGAAACTAGTTCCAAGACTGATGTAATATTATTTACTTGATGTATTGAAAAGGTCAATTTATTTCTTACTAGCTTGTACCCGCGGCTTTGCCCGTGTTTATTAATTCAACTGTTTTATATAATGAAAAACTATTTCTTCCTTATAGAGCTTCTGGTTGAACTATATAAATGTCCTTCCAAATGGAGCTAAGATATATAGTGTGTTTGCCTTTCCAACTCTTGAATAAACCACGTACAGTTAACGGTGGGAGAAGCAGCCTTTTCGAAGATGGAGTCGTACAACCTTAAGGGATTGTTCTTGTGCCTTGTTGATGTTCATAGTGAAACTGAAACAAACGGGGAACTGCAGACATCTAAACTTAAACTGTATATCCGAAGAAATTATTTGAATCCGAGGAATGAATATTACTTCGCTCGCGGCATGCACAATCATGAGAATGGCTTCAATAATATTAGTCATCAGTTTCAGAGTCGTGTTCATTGCAGGGGGCAGGATTCTTATTCTTAAGGATAATCGGTGCCACAATCGTCCGCTCTAAGATGTTCGAGGGTACTCCAGGTGACTTCAAGTCTTTCAAAGCTCTGGCGTGTAGTCGATAGACTGGTAACTTTGTAGAACATCGGGTAATTTTGTAAAAGTTGCTTGTTGATGACGTTGACAGCTTCACTTCTTGGAGCAAGAATTGCTCTTTGACATAGCCATGCGTAATTGGTGAAATGCTGTGGCCACGAATGTTAAAAATTTCAGATCTGTGCGTGTTTATTATAATCTAATCTTCTTTACTATAGCCTATCTTTTCTCTAACTGAAGTAATAAAACATGAGATTGAGTTAGTTGAAAGAAAATATGGTAACCGGATAATTCTTGTGAGTGTTACTTATTGATGACGTTGACAGCTTCATGTCTTGGTGTAAGAATTGCTGTTAGACACAGCAATGCGTCTTATATATTTCCTCTAAATGTATGCATGTCCAACCCTTGTCCTTTTTATCTTCGCAGTTTAGGTATGAAGTGAGATGAATCTTCGTAGCGAGTTTTTACGACCGGATATCTTTCATGACATCAACCTAATCGGATGAGTTAATGAGATGAAATGAATGACATGATATATGATAGTAAGAATGAAGAGGATGAAACCCAGCGCCGGCACATAGCTCACTCCTCTTGAATAGCTCAAGACTTTATGTCCCCAACCAACAGACGAATCACCATCAACAGCATCATGTGCCCTCACACCATATAAGACCAAAAATGGCTTCCTATGCCATGGGCGTAAAATAGCTCCTTGAATTGTGTTCCCTATCTACGTTATGTACGTTGCCTAGCGACAGTGACTCTATGCATATAATCTTGGTGACAGCACGTTAGATTGTCATATCCCAATACACGTTTTCCGATGGTTTTTCATTCATAACTCACCAACGAAAGTGAAAATGAAAATTCCGGCTTCGAGGTACATTCGGACCCCCTTCCATCTACCTATGTTCAAAATTTCAGATCTCTGCGTGCTGTAGATTTTGCTGGGCATCGCGCACAGACAGACAAACACTTCCTTTTGTTATTATAGATAAAAATGGAGTTGTTGCTATTAAAACAATGCCTTCAAATAAGAGTAACCAAAGATGTTGTGACTGCAGGACCTACAGAAATATGGCTGTTTTGCACTAAAGGTGTGGCTTATTGTGCACGTGCTAAATAGCGAAGCAGTAGATAAAATGAGATCAACTTAACATACAACTTCATTGTGCAAAGTTTGCTAGAGCACAAATGTTGATATTTGAAGTAGATGCTTCTCTTTTTTGTATTGTAGCATTTTTTACCTTTTCTATAAATGCATGAGTATGTTTTGCTTTGTTTAATGTCTTTCCTGTTCTGTAACTTTTTTAGTACAACTATTTTCCTCCTGTTCCTACTTCTGAGCTTCAGTGGTTTTTGCTTATGAATGGCATGCTATACTTAACATAAAAAAATTGTCATTGATTGGTTAAAAATGTAATTATAAACTGCTAACCTTAATACATGATTAACCTATTTGCAGAATAAAGAAAAGACTTGAAAAGGAATGTTTACTAGCCGCATATCAATTTTTATTTCTTCCACACAAACAACAAAATATAGGTCTACTCGTATGAGGAGAGGCCTGTAACACAGAAAGATGAATTTGCTGTAAAGCCTATTTTTTTAGTTTTTCTTTTTTTCTTTTCTAAGGAATAATTGAACCATCCCAAAAGAAGTTGTGTAAAAACTACACACCTCTGTGGATAAAAAATTGCATTTTTATCCATACAGAATATACTTTTCTTTTGTAGTGAATCAATATAATTATCTCCTGTAATTCAGAAAATATGTTTGTAAATGTCAGTGTATGTCACTTGCTGTGTCCCACTCTGTCATAATACTGTTCATTTTACATAACTTTCATTTTTACTTTTGGTTTTCATTTTAATTCAAACATTGCTGAAAGTATTTACATCTAATTTTGTATGGTGGTGTATTTTTTAACAGGCTCTAGGTTAGCTTTCTTTGATGCAAGTAATTTTACTTTATTTTAAATAATTAATAGTGTAAAAATGAAAAACATTTACATGAAAGGTAACAGTTTAAAAACTGTGTTGTTTAGGAATAGAAAAGTTAGCAGCACCTCTAATGGACATTGTAGCAACATTAGTTATTGATAGGAACATTTTTACTTGGTATGCTTGCTTCCACGGGTCTTATGGTACTGTTGTATGTAATGATTAAAAATACAAAGGCGGATCAAATATAAATGGGAATTTGAATGTACCGCTGCTGTAAAAATGAGAAACATTTATACCATATAAAATTATAAAATTATTAATAGGCGACTTCAACGCTCAACTAGGCAGAGAAAGAAAATACCGTGACATCATCGGAAAATGGCCAGCACACAAGAAAACAAATAAAAATGGAGAGAGACTAGTTGACCTGTGTAGAAACCATAATTTAATCTCAAAATCTACATGTTTTAAGAGGAAACCTCAAAAACTCAAAACATGGAAACACCCTGACTACACTAAAGGAGAATGGCAACTGGACCACGTCTGCATGGACAAATACCACCACCACAAAGAGATCTATAACGTCAAAGTCCTCCGAGGAATAGACACAGGTTCAGATCACTACGTAGTTAAAATTAAAATTAAACTCACTCCCCAGAGGAGACAACAAAAGCAAGCCCTTAAAACTAAAAGAAAAATAGATCCTACCCAGCTAATCAACAACAAAAATTACCAGAAAGCAACTGAAAAAATAAAAATCACAGACAAACTTGAAGACTTAGTACACAACCTTAAACAAATTGCAGAAGACCTAGCTCCAATTAAACCACGTAAAAAACACCAATGGTGGAACAGTGAATGTGATGAAACAGTGGAGAAAAGACATCAGGCATGGCTATTACATCAGTCCCAAAAGACAGAAATATCCTATCAAAAGCTAGTAAAACAGAGAAAAGAAACTACCCAAGTCTTAAGAAGAATAAAAAGACAACATCATAAGGACACCCTGCAGTTAATTGAAGAACAGTTCAGTAAAACTAAATCAAGGGACTACTACAAAACCTTCAGAAAGCAGCTCCAAAAATATGAACCCCCGACCCTACTGATGAAGGATGAAGATGGTAAGCTGGCCCATAACAATAAAGACAATGCAGAAATTCTGGCTAAACATTTCAACAAGCTTTTAAATTGTGAGGAACCTACAGAACTCCTTCATTTGGACACCAACACCCCGATAAAAACATCACCAGAAAACATCAATCCCCCCACAATAAAGGAAGTCTACCAAGCTCTGAATAAATTAAAAAACTACAAAGCGCCAGGAGAAGATCAGACCTTTGCGGAAATCTGGAAATATGCAGGAACCTCAGCAAAAGTTGCCCTCCATCAACAACTTGTCTCTATCTGGATTAAAGAAGAACTACCAGAACACTGGACAACAGCCCTCATTCATCCTCTGCACAAAAAAGGGGACAAAACCGACCCTAATAACTACAGGGGAATCTCTCTCCTAGACATAACATACAAAATATTTTCAATAATCATCCTTAATAGGATAAGTTTACAACTTGAGAAAGAACTAGGAGAATATCAAGGAGGTTTCAGACCCTGGAGGAGCTGTCCTGATCAGATCATGAGTCTTAAGTTGATAATGGACTATAACAGGAGAAGAAGCAGAGATATGGTGATAACATTTGTAGATTTCAAGAAAGCTTATGATTGCATCCATAGAGAATCTCTGTTTAAAATTTTAAGGCACCTTGGACTACACCCCAAATTAATAAACATGATAAAATTGACTCTTACCAATACCAAGTCAAAAGTGAAGTTTAGGGGGGAAACATCAGAGACATTTGAAATTAAAACTGGACTACGGCAGGGAGATGGGCTCTCACCACTATTATTTAACTGTGCTCTAGAAATGGTAATGAGGGAATGGTTTAGAAAATGTCCCCCCAAAATAAAGATTGGCCGAAAAATCAAAACAAATTGCCTGGGTTTTGCTGACGATTTAGCATTACTAGCAGTGGACATAAAAGAAGCAAAAACCCAGATATCAGAACTTCAAAACATTGCAAATAAAATTGGCCTCAAAATATCATTTGAAAAAACAGAAATTATGCCCCAAAAACCAACACAGCTAAAAGAAGTCACCATAAATGGTAATAAAATCAAAATAGTAACTCAGTTTAAATATCTTGGAGAAGTAATAACACATAACTTAAATGAAAAAATCTCAATCCAAGTAAGAACAAATAGATTAGCTAAAGCACAAAAATTAACATGGGATATCTACAAAAAGAAATGTCTATCAATAAATACAAAAATAAAACACTACAACACAGTTATAAAACCGGAAGCTACATATGCAGCAGAAACACTCTTTTACCTGAATAAACAATCAAAGACTGACAGACTTCAGAAAATTGAAAGGAGGATTGGAAGAACCTGTATCAACAAAAAATATCAGAAAGATGGACAGTGGCGGTTAATACCTAACAAAGTCGTGTACAAAGAGCTAGAACCCATTACAGATACTATGCGTAAGAGGAGACTGGGATTCTTTGGACATATCATGAGGATGCAGGACTCGAGACTTCTGAAACAACTAGTACAATACAATCTCGTCTCAAAAAATACCACAACAGGATGTAAATGGATCAGAGAAGTAAGAGAGGATCTGAAGGAAATAGGCCTTACAACAGAAGACACCAAAAATAAGATAAAATTGAATACAAAACTCAAGAATACAAACCTCCGCTTTACCCTTACACAAAACAAACCAACAACACGCACATTTTCAACTGAGGAAAGGGCACGAAGATCGGAGCGTCTGAAGAAGTACTGGGAGGACCGCAAAGCCCGAACAATCCCTTCAAAGAGACCTGAACGACGGACTGACTAAAGTGATCCTATGTGGTCATAAAAGAAGAAGAAGAAGAAGAAGAAGAAGGTTAACAGTTTAGAATACTGTGTTGTTGATGGGGGTGTCTGGAGAAGGGGTTTGTGCGCACGATCGACAGCAGAAAGCTGGGCTGCTTCTGTATGCCATGAGTGAGCAAGAATTGCACACGTCTGTTGTGCACTGCATCATTATCAGATTTCTCTCAAAAGTGGGCACCAAACCTTCCAAAATATTGAGATGGCTCTGTGCATAGTTTGGGGAAGAAACACTTTTGCAGACTCAAGTGTATGAGTGGGCTAAAAAATTTGTGGCATAAAGATAAGCTGTGGAAAATGAACCCCACGAAAGGAGACCGCGGACAAGCATCACTGCAGAAAACATTATTGCCGTTAGTGAAATTATTGGTGAAGATCGGCGAATAAAAATTTTGCAAATTGTTTTAGCCGCAGGAATAAGTTATGGAACTGTTCAAACCATCATCTGAGATGAACTCCTTTTCAGAAAATTGTCTGCCGGCTGGGTTCCTCGTCTCCTCAACTAGATACAAAAAACTTTATGCCACGAAGTTTGTCAGAGACTCCTGTCTTGCTACGAGGAGGAAGGAGAGGATTTCTTGTGTCATATTGTGACTTGTGAGGAAACTTGGGTGCATCATTACACCCCAGAGTCCAAGCAAGCATGGAGTGGCGGTGAAGAGACTAAGCAAGTCCGGTCAAAAAGAAAAAACGCCCATCTGCTGGAAGGTGCTTGCAACTGTTTTCTGGTATTCCATGTGTGTTTTGCTGCTGGATTTTCTCTATGAACAAAGAACAATTAATGCAGCGTATTACTGTCACCTTTTGGATGAAGCAAAAGCTGCATATTGCAACAAGCAACACCGGCAACCGATCCGAAACGTCATTCTTCGCTATGACAATTCCAAGCTTTAATGCGGGGAAAACAGGAGGAAACTCACTGAACACCCCTGGAACACCCTCCGTTCAGTCTAGATTTATCGCCCTGCGACTACCATTTGTTTGGACCACTCGAATAAGACCTAGAAGGACAGCAGTTCGATGATGATGCAAGTGTAGAATAGTTCATGCGCAACTGGCTCCACATACGTCCCGCTTCTTTCTGTCAGGACGGCATGAAAACTTACCAAAGCGATGAAGAAAATGTGTATTGAAGGCAGGATAGTATGTAGAAAAGTGATCTCTATATTAGTTTTCTGAGTGCAAAAGGTTTGAAAGTTATCGATATTCATCGTCAGATCTGTGCAATTTATGGATTAAACATTATGAGCGATGGAATGGTTAGGAAATGGGCTCGAGCATTTAAAGTTGGCCGCAAAGATGTGCATGATGAAGAACGAAGTGGGCGACCTTCAGTTATTAGTGAAGATTTGGTGCAGGCAGTTGACAGAGCAGTGAGAGAAAACAGAAAACAAAAAACAGACCAGACTTCACAGTCGGCGGGACTCTCGATCAGCGAGGCCATTTCAAATGCTTGCCAACAAACGTACACAAGGGTGACTGTTGCCGTGATGGCGTCTCAGCTTGCCAATAGATACGGGTACACAGCGCACATGCACAGAATGCCGACCGCAGCGCTGCATCGGCGGAATATCAAAACGATACTTACTTTAAAAACATGCTTCGTATTTGTAAAGAACGTTTCCTAGTGAAAATTTCACTGAAGAAAGGCACACAACAAACAAATTCTTTAGACCAGAAATCCTTCATATCTGGCGAATGAGATGTTAGACTTTTGTGTAGGGCCTAAAGGTGTAAATAAATCACTAGACTCATGTTTATAGAATATAATAATCATAGTAATATAATTATAGTTAATAATAAAAGTTCTGAGTTTAATCTGACTAGGTAAAAATGTGCATAATTAATTAGACCACACTGCTGGAACATGTGACAGAAAATTGTACTGCAAATGGTTAAGGTGTAATTGTATGTGTGTATGTACATATGTAATACTACTACTACAAGGATGGGAATCACATTCTGGTTAGAACTGCAAAGACTGTGAAGATGGAATTTCACTTTGAACTTCATACAGTTCTGAGTATATTTAATTCATTTGATTTCCACCTAGTACTCTGTGAAGTAGTACTAATACTCCTAGGATTAAGACCAATACTGTTACTTATCACTGATTATTTTCTTGTTGCAGAAAAGTCTTTTAACCCATTCAATGTCAAACCCGTACATATATGTTATTGAACGCCGTGGCTCATCCGCCAAACCCGTATATATACATTTTGGTGCAATGTGTACTTCACCGATCTCACAAATGAACACGATATAGGGATATAGTGTCATGCTTTGAGATTCTGTGGAACTGCTCAAAGAAGTTCTGTACGGCAGATATACCACTCCATTATGCATGTTTTTAAAGCGATTTGGTGTTATTGCAGCTTTGTAGGAGTGGAACATATTTCCCGCTAACGTGTAGCCATCATGGTGTCTTGAAGTATACATTCATCTCTTGTCGACGAAGAAATTTAATGTTTCCTCATAAATAGTGATTCTGGAGAGCTATATTTTGATAATGATGGAGAATATCTAAGTAGCGATATTGAACTACAAGAAAGTGCGAGGCAAAGTAGTAATGATGAATCTCATACGGAATTGTCACCACTTCCTCAGATAAATTACACTGACTGACAGAGCAAATGCAACACCAAGAAGGAGTGGTCAGAACTTTATGCCAATTGCAGGGTAGACTGACGTCACTGAGGTATGCTCATGATGTGAAATGCGCCGCTGTGCTGCGCACATAGCGAACGATAAATGGGACACGGCGTTGGCGAATGGCCCACTTTGTACCGTGATTTCTCAGCCGACAGTCATTGTAGAACGTGTTGTCGTGTGCCACAGGACACGTGTATAGCTAAGAATGCCAGGCCGCCGTCAACGGAGGCATTTCCAGCAGACAGACGACTTTACGAGGGGTATGGTGATCGGGCTGAGAAGGGCAGGTTGGTCGCTTCGTCAAATTGCAGTCGATACCCATAGGGATGTGTCCACGGTGCAGCGCCTGTGGTGAAGATGGTTGGCGCAGGGACATGTGGCACGTGCGAGGGGTCCAGGCGCAGCCCGAGTGACGTCAGCACGCGAGGTACGGCGCATCCGCCGCCAAGCGGTGGCAGCCCCGCACGCCACGTCAACCGCCATTCTTCAGCATGTGCAAGACACCCTGGCTGTTCCAATATCGACCAGAACAATTTCCCGTCGATTGGTTGAAGGAGGCCTGCACTCCCGGCGTCCGCTCAGAAGACTACCATTGACTCCACAGCATAGACGTGCACGCCTGGCATGGTGCCGGGCTAGAGCGACTTGGATGAGGGAATGGCGGAACATCGTGTTCTCCGATGAGTCACGCTTCTGTTCTGTCAGTGATAGTCACCGCAGACGAGTGTGGCGTCGGCGTGGAGAAAGGTCAAATCCGGCAGTAACTGTGGAGCGCCCTACCGCTAGACAACGCGGCATCATGGTTTGGGGCGTTATTGCGTATGATTCCACGTCACCTCTAGTGCGTATTCAAGGCACGTTAAATGCCCACCGCTACGTGCAGCATGCGCTGCGGCCGGTGGCACTCCCGTACCTTCAGGGGCTGCCCAATGCTCTGTTTCAGCAGGATAATGCCCGCCCGCACACTGCTCGCATCTCCCAACAGGCTCTACGAGGTGTACAGATGCTTCCGTGGCCAGCGTACTCTCCGGATCTCTCACCAATCGAACACGTGTGGGATCTCATTGGACGCCGTTTGCAAACTCTGCCCCAGCCTCGTACGGACGACCAACTGTGGCAAATGGTTGACAGAGAATGGAGAACCATCCCTCAGGACACCATCCGCACTCTTATTGACTTTGTACCTCGATGTGTTTCTCCGTGCATCGCCGCTCGCGGTGGTCCTACATCCTACTGAGTCGATGCTGTGCGCATTGTGTAACCTGCATATCGGTTTGAAATAAACATTAATTATTCGTCCGTGCCTTCTCTGTTTTTTTCCCCAACTTTCATCCCTTTCGAACCACTCCTCCTTGGTGTTGCATTGTCACTGTCAGTCAGTGTATTTTTTCCCCAAATGTAAATAATTTTGATAATACCAGTTCTTGGATCAACAATTTTATATTATATTTCAGTAATAGCATCACCGAGCGGAGTAGCCGTGCATATTAACATGCTATGTCTATGGAGCCAAGCTCTGCGCTCAGCAGGCGAGTGGGTTCGAACCCCACCATCAGCTGTCCTGAGATTTTTTTTTTTTTTTTTTTTTTTTTTTTTTTTTTTTTTCCCAAGCAAATGTCAGAACAGTTCCTATTCATAAACCACAGCCGATTCCTTCCACTTCCTTACCCAGTTGCATTATCTTCTCAACTGAGATTTGCATCGGGAAGGGCATCCGGTCGTATCATCCCCGACCCCGTATTGGGCTGCAGGACTAAAGGGACGATATGCATTCCATTAATAGTGTTCCAGGGTAAATGTAGAACTCAGAGAGGTGAAAGAAGGTGCGGGCTTGAATGGGTCTACTACAATATCAAGAATTTAATTAAAATTTTAACAAAGGTTATATTTCTTTCAATACTAAAAAAATAAAGTTAACAAATTTCCACTAGGTGAAATCATAAGGAAAATCAGGTACAATGCCAATCTTGAAACGAGACTTGGAGAAATCCAAGATTCAGAACTTAAACAATTTTGGGCTTCATGCCCCTAGTTTTACAACTTCTGAGCTACCAGCTCAAGTTTGCAATTCAAAATGAGAAATAATTTAGTCAAGGGCAGAAATCCCCTAATTCAAGAACACTTGCTCCCTAAATTACAATGACAAGCCTTCCAGAGGCACCCCTTCACTATTACAAAATCTTGAAAAGAGCTTACAGGTTCTCAGTTTCTTCCAGCCTACTCAAGGCAACATTACATGAAAATCTGACAATCTCTGGCCTCTCAGGGCACTATTTACAAATTGAAATATTTTTACACAGGGGTATCTAGTACCCAACCTACTGGGCCTTTGAGGAAAAAGAACAGGTTAAATAAATGACCCGAACACAAACTGAATGGAGGCGAACACTGCGCTCCAGATAATGAAATATAAAATCCTACAGGGCTCGCGGCCGATGAAACAGGAGCTATTCCCAAACTACTGAGGTGGCTCACATGGAAATCACTTTAACGCATTATAGGAAGAAAACAGTTACGAAAACGTAGTCACCTCAAACCAAGATGAAGGGGAGCTGTCACTCTCTATCCCCAATTTACATTTAAAACTTTATGAAATTTTTATATTAGCCGAAAGAAGATTTACATTTTAGAAAAGTTTCTTACATAAGTAAAGATTCGGACCTTCCCCTCGGATAAAGCTAAGGAGGTAGCTACAGAAAAGAGAATTTATGTGGCCATTACCTTGTAGATGTTCTGCCAGCCTGCCTTAACACACACACTTAGAAAGGCGGCGATCAATTGACAAGATAGCCAGAAAAGGCCGCAGTTTATATACCCTCAGGGAAGGTTCGAGAGAATTCTGGGCTAATCCGTACATACCCTCTCATTTTTATTGGTTGTACTCAAAAGTTACATTCAAAACTGAACAAGAAGACTGTGATAGGCTGAAAATTAATTACAGAAATTTTTCATTGGCCAGATTCAAAACTGGCGGAATGAGACAGAAGTGTTGCAAACCTAGAGTTACAAAAAAAAAAAAAAAAAAAAAAAAAAAATGAAAGTTGAGAAAACCTATAAACACAAAATTTATTTCAGTAACAACTTCCTTTACTTTGCACTAGAGTGCATGATCATAGTTTTTGGTACTGTCATCTGTGGAAAAATGTCCAAACTTCTTGATGTATAGTAAAACAAAACAAGGAGAAATTCAATCAGTTTAGGAAACGTCACAATAACACAGTTACTTAATATTTCATTGGTGACATCTTCTGATTAAAGTTCCAACTTCATATAGTATCAGTTTCACCTTTTGATCGATAGAGGAGTTTATTAAGGTGCTGATTTTGAATGAGCGGAGTAGAGGTGTACCTCCCGGTACAAATAGTATCAGTAAATATGTATCTGTGAAAGTGCTTCTTCCTTTTAAAAAAAAACCCGGCCCACAGGGCTTGGTTGGTATTCAAAACTCGGCAGTGAAAAGGTTAATGATTGTTATCGGTGGCTCGGAACAGTCATTCATTGTCATTACAATGCTGTTTACAGTATAAATCATTGTATCTTTTAGTGTTTTTGTTTTATGCTTGCACGTAAGTGAATGTAATACAGTAGAAATCCTTTGTAGCGAGTACGGCATATACCGACAACCCCATTATAATGGCAGTTTTTTTCTGTACCTTGAAATTTCCTATATTAAACTGTGTATTATCCTTTGGTTTCAATGAAAACCATGTCACTGATTCATCCGTTATTACGAACGATTAAGCGCGTGCTATTTTTTTCTGTTATCAATATTTATGCATTCCTGTAATTACAGTATAAACCCGTTTCTGTATGACCTAGATTTAGTGTAATCCCGCATTTAATGGAAGAAATTTCAAGTCCCAAAAATTATTCCATAAGAGCAATGCAATTTTATATTCGATTTAACATAATTCATGAGGGCAAAACCTGCATTTAGCATAAGGAAATGTTATAATTCTCAAGTATTTATTTATATTTGTTTTGATTATGGTACATTAACCCTTATAGGATGATATATCATCAGTGACAGTCTTTGCGAGAAAGACCAACTGACGATATATCGTCAATGGTCACAATGGCTTAAAAGACCAGCTGACGATATTTCGTCAGTGAAATAAAAGGATATCTGTAGGCCAAATATTTTAACACATGAATAATATGATGCTATATTAAGTGTCTTGAAGATCTTTTGGGACTGTTAGATTAAAATTTGATTGAGTATGATAGTCAAAGCCCGAAGTAAACACCGACAAGTACAGTGCAGCACATCTAATGCTGAGTGCCACCTCGCACTCACCAGCCCACACTAACCTTATAGCAGAACTGTGCAGTCTGCGGTTGCCGTTTTAACATAAACCACATGTGGCGGCAAGTAACATAATGTACTCTCCTCAGTTTCATCGTTTGTTTGTTTCCTTATTTATGCTATTTCCTTCCCATAAATCTGATAAATCATCTAACAAGACATCGTCAGAGTTCTTGTTGAGTTCTGCCTACAAATCGCAACTGGTCATATGTTTACGAGAAACACTCATTATTTACAAAGGCATAGTTGTACCACTTGAAACGGAAAGCAACATTCAAAATAATTATCCACTTGGAAAGGAGATACCGTAAATTAGCAAACAAACAAACAAACGATAAAACTGAGAACAGTGCCCTAGGTTACTTGCTGCCCCACGTCATAAGGTTATTATTATTATTATTATTATTATTATTATTATTATTATTATTATTATTATTATTATTATTATTATTAATCTTTAACCTTTATAGTACCAGCTGAAGAAATGTGTATACCAAATGCCAAGAAGGACGACATGATGTGTGTATTGCAAAACATATTTGTAAATAAGTTTTTTAAGTGTGGAAAACAACTGGAAACATTTAAAAACATTATTCGGTCAGTTTCAGTGTGTAATATTGTAGGTGTTTGTTGGTGGTATTCGATGTTCTGGCTTTGTATACATAAAGTGTAGGCAAACAATGTGTGCTTACTGCTGTGCTAGTTTTTTAGACTTCAGATCAAGTTGACAATAACAATATTTTGTTAATTTTCCAAACTCCAAAAAGATTTGTGATAATGGAGAAAATGAAGTATGGAATGTAAATAATACATTTGTTATACATAAATTTTGCTTTAGTTTAGAAGTTACAGATACTTCATTTCAACATTTAAGAAACATTTTTAGTATATATATAAAATATTCTTTATTTTAAAATATTAATTTGGTTCAAACTGCCTCCGGTTACATCTCATAAGAAAAAGGGTTGTTTTCTCAAGATTTTGAAAAAAAGAATCATGAAGAAACATTCGTTACAGACTAAGTTATAGGTTTCTGAAAGGAAATGTAAAAATGTGCCTCAAACGCCTTGGTCTTTTTCGCCATACCACATGCTGAACAGCTGGTCTTTTTAGGCGTGCCCTCCTTGAATATACCTGGTCCTAAAAGGGTAAAGAACCCATGAAAAAGACGTCATAAGATTGCTTAGGGTGAGTCAAGGCAGAAGAGGAATTTAGAGTGTGGGCGCTTAGCGCTAAAGTGAAATATCAGACTCGTATATACATCCGACCACGGCTGCTGTAGTATGGTAGAAGAGAACCCCTTTGAAAAATCCTATATTCATCTATGCGATATCCTTGCGTACTATGAGAGCCCTTTCAATGATTCATCTGTTATTACAGGCAAATTCGGGTACGTTAGTTTTTCCGCTATCAATATTCATGTACTCGACTCCAGCTTTTACATTAAATGCGATCGATAATCTTCCATAACGATTCCTCGCTACATGCACAAGCCAGCACGAGCAAGCCCTCTTCCACCCTAGTTGGTCTTCCTCCGACATTCAGAGGTGCTGTCGACATCAATTAATAATACCCCACAACTGAGACGCGTGTAAACAAATATTGGGAGAACATGTTTTTGCAGTAATTACATTGACAGCAGTTGTTAACTCCTTAGAAGTAAAGGCTGAAGTAAACGATTGCTGAATTTTAATACTAAGTTTTTTGCTTTACGTCGCACCGACACAGATAGGTCATATGGTGACGAATACTAAGTATTGAAATAAAATAAGAAAGTTGTACTTCTCCTTCTCAAGATACAGCGGTGTGCATAACTTAATTTCAGATGTTAGATTATATACTTTCATGTCTGGTTAAATTTCAGAATGGTTGTTCCCATGTAGATTTATAGTGAAAAGGTTATCATTACTCTATAGGGAGCTTGAAATATGTTTTCATAATCCGTGCGCGGTAAACCTAGGTTAGATGACTCTGTTTGAAGTAAGAAAATGGAAACATTTGCCACTGAAGCCTCTCGAGTGATGCTAATACAATTTTTAAGAATGATACTGAATATATGAATTCACAAACTATCGGAATTAGAAAATACCATGCTAACACCATATTTTAATGTGTTTTCATGCGAGTTTGGTATCTTTTCCCGAATATTTATGGAAAATCATATATAACCATATAAGAACATCCTTAAATCGAAACAGGTTTGCATTCATTGACAGAAATCTGTCAAAAGGAAGGGTTAACCATGGACCCGCCATTATCAGGAAAAATAGCAAACATATTCTTAAATAACATTGAAAACAACTAAGAGACATAGAGGGAGGCCTAGTTTTTAAGAGGTCTGCTACTAAAAGAGGCTACAGAGCTGGTTACAAATAGAGGATCATGGAAGCACTTATTTCAGAGGCTTGAAGACTGAATGCTAAAAGGCTTAACAGTGTACAGTGGAGATGTATGTGTAAAATAATGAACCATCATGTATGAACCACATTTCCCTGTGTATGGTGAGGATCATCAACCATAGCCTTCAGCAATTATCCAGTTGGGTTCTGTAAATAGCATAGCTCTGTTAATCTGATGATAGTGCAAAGGAACAAATTTGTTAGGCTGTACCCAAGCATGCATGCATATAATTATTTAATTTTTTAAAATGATTATTTGTTTCAAAGAACAATCTAAGCCAAAGCTAGTTGTGGTGCAATACCAGGTCTTGCTTACACAGCTGGGGCAGTTTAACACAAGCACAAGTTTAGCACAAATGGTACAAAGTTGTAACTCCATAGTGTGTAGGGTAGATATCTCCTTGTTTTATTGCTGTCAGTGTAAATAATGTGATGGTGCAATTTATGTTAACATAGGCAAAGATTTCTGGAGAAGGTGTGCTTTCTACTGAAACTTTGATTTGGTAAACCCCCATTTAAAGTTTTTAAACAGGTCCTTGTAAAAATGCTAAGTAGGGGTTTTACTATATATTGAATGCAATTGATCATCTTCGGTATAGTTTTCTCACTATGCACTAGCAAACTCACTCGTCGACATTCTAAAGCGATGCCGGAGTCAATTATTAATATCCATCAACTGCTGTTCTGTAAAGAAAATTTGAAATTAAAGAGGAGAACATGTTGATACACCTCAAGATGTTAGTTCATATTTTCTCGCACGTGGTTAAATGTTGGAAAGGCTATTCCCATGTAAATTTATAGCGAGAAGGTTATTATTTCATTACTGGCACTGTGTCCATGATACATATACAGTTTTGATGCTGTTTGAATAAGAAAACTGAAACGTTTGCCATGAAATGTGATCGATCATCTAAATTTTCATCACCAACTTTGGGTCCCTTTCCAAGCAATGGGACACATATTATTTGTTTTAGGTCTCACCACTTTTTCAGTTTTCAGAGACGCTCATTTGATTATCACTCTTCTCTGAAAAGAGCAACCAAGAAGTTGGTTTTGCTTTTTTCCTTCTGCAACATGTTGCTGTTCCATTTTTGAAAGTAGGGAGAATGTTGAACATCATCTCAAGAAAGTGCTATCCAGAAAAAAATAATTAATATATCCATTTGAGCTGCTTAACTTCAAGCTCACAAACCTATCCCAGCAAAATAGTACCATCTGCAAATAGTAGAGAAATATTATGAAATATATAGTCTGTGTGTGGACTTTAAAGTGTCTGATTGTCATTATTTAATTTGTTGTTTCAGAGGATGATGACATGGACCAGATAGACTATGCTAACGATGGTGCAAATGGTGGTGCTGGAAGGCTGAAGCACATTAATCTGAAACAGCCTGTAGTAAATGTTGTGAATAAACATGATAGTGTGATAGTAAATCCTAAATGAAGCATATGAAAGAAGCTCAATGTTATGTTCATGCCCAGAAGATTGTGCAAGAGGACTGTAAGTATTATGAACGTGTTTCCAACCAAATTACTGGTGAAATCCGAGTGAAGCAGATTGCGAGTGTAAAGAACCAACGAATAAACTATTGTACTAATGTACACGAAAATGTATGAAAGTGTAGGTAAGACAGGTCGAGTACAAATGGCTCCTGTAACAACTCTAAAACCTACTTTCTATATATTTTTACGAAAGGGAATTCTGTTTTAAGAACTCCACATTGCAATGTTACTTATGCTATAACTTTCATACCTCTAAATGTCTTGGCAGACTTAGTATCTTTTATTTGGAAGTTTGTTATTACAGTGACACGTGTACATATTCTTATCGTCTGGTGAAAAGAGAAGTATATTTTTACTGTAATATTCTGTTGGAGGAGATCATGCCTGGTAGACATTTTGCAGGATGACTTCTGCCTCTGAAGGAAAGAGTAAATGAACAAATGTGAGAATGAAAATTTTGCTATATCTTTTCCAAAAGTGTACATAATATTTTTAATTCAGTTTGTGGGTCTTATTCGATTTTTATTCGTGTATGCAGAATTTCACTTATGACAAAACTGTTGTACTTATTTTTTAATAAATATTTATTCAAAGGTGTTGAGCCAGACATAAATATTACCTTATATAACTTTGTGTTTTTTATTATATTTCTGTGTTGGTGGTTTTTTTTTATAATTTTTAAGAAATGAATAGAACACTGCACAAAAGTTAATTTCTGACAGTCCCTGCTACTTTAGTGGTCAATCAATGCTATAACTGTCAAATTTGATAGGTTTAATCTTCATTGGCGGGAGCTACACGAGGGAAATGATCATGATCATAATGGCCCATTGTAAACTAATGATCTAGTTTCCTAAGTTGAGATATGCCATCTAAAAAAAAGAGCTTACAAGTTACTGTATTGTGCACCCACATAATCCTGACATACTAACCTTGAAATCTGTCTGCTTCATACATGATCAGGGTCATAGTTTTGGTATACTCAGTTGTCCTTGTATTCAGTGTTATGCAGATAAATACTGTATTTACGCAAATAATCCCCGCACCCTAACTTTAGGAAGACTGATTTTGAAAAAAAAAGAAACATTGACGCAAATAAAACCTGCACCCCAAGTTCATGCATCAATTTTTTTTAAAAAATACGCAGGTATTAGTTGCGTAAGTACGGTATATTGTTTACATATTCTGTCAGAGTTCTCTTCCAAAAGCCAAATTCTTGTTGTAATACAGTACACACCAGAGGTTATACAGCTTTTCTTACATGTAACACAGTGTTCAATTAGGTATATTAAAACATGAATTGTCAACAAGAAGCCATACTGCAATGATTATTAAAAAATGTATTGTTTGTTTCAGTATAGCAGTACACCCTCTCGTATCTGTTACAGAATTGTGACAGGGTCAGTACACAAAAAAGGTTGATAAACTCAGGAACAAATTCAAATCAATTACCGCTGATATGCATTTAGGGATGTCTCCCGGGTGGCACATTTCCTATCAAATGTTTACCGGTCTTTTCTCAAATGATTTCAAAAAGTTGGAAATTTATCAAACATCTCTCTTGGTAAATTATTCCAATTCCTATAAATGAATATTTGGCCATTATCTTCATATTCCTACTTTTAAAAACTCCTCTCAAGATTATCCATCTACAAATGTCATCCCAAGCCATCTCTCCAATGACAGCTCAAAACATTCTGCTTAGTAGAGCTGTTTGACTCCTTACTCCAAAGTCTTCCCAGCCCAAAGTTGGCGATATTTTCATAATACCACTATCAGAAATCACCCTGAACAAATTGCATTGCTTTCCTTTGGATCCTGTTCAGTTCTTGAATCAAGTAATCTTGGACCGAGCTCGATAGCTGCAGTCGCTTAAGTGCGGCCAGTATCCAGTATTCGGGAGATAGTAGGTTCGAACCCCACTGTCGGCAGCCCTGAAAATGGTTTTCCGTGGTTTCCCATTTTCACACCAGGCAAATGCTGGGGCTGTACCTTAATTAAGGCCACGGCCGCTTCCTTCCCACTCCTAGCCCTTTCCTGTCCCATCGTCGCCGTAAGACCTATCTGTGTTGGTGCAAAAAAAAAAAAAGTAATCTTGGTGAGGCAACACTGGAACTGTACTCTAATTGGTATCTTACCAGAGATTTACATGCCCTCACCTGGGCATCTGTACAACCACTGTTTACCCTCATAACCATATGTAGAGATCTGTTACCTTTATTTACAATCCCCTTAAAGTGATTACCCCAATGAAGATATTTCCATATATTAATACCTATAACAGTCTTCACTTCGGAAGGCACTTGGTTTGGTGTGCGCCTTGGTAAATCATGTGACCTTCATTCGGTAGCTTTCAGAATTGTCCTGGCGACCGCTTTCTAAGGTGTTGGTTCAAGTTTCAGTGATTTTTTCCAGTTTGTTCAGTGAAGTTTTTGTTGCTTGGAGTGTTGTGGTATTGTTGTTGATCAACTGTGAGATAGCAGAAGAAGGTTGGCAAACGTGAGAGATAATGTATAGGGCACATAGCTACTTCCTGCTTCAGAAGGAAGCTAGCGGGCCAGTGGACGATGTTGCCAAAGCACAGGAGCGCGTAGCACATGCATGTAAAGTAGGAGTGAGAACTGTCAAGAGGATTGTTAATCAAGCAAAATCTTCACTTCTGAGTAGCAGAAATTTTGTTTTAAAGTCTCTAGATAAGAATCCTCATGGTATTCAGAAAGTAACTGGAATAGATGGTTTTAATAAATACGTTCTGCAGCGTAAAACTTTTATGTTGCCGAAATGCGATATGATGCAAGCTGCAATGGAAGTACGACTTCTATGTACAGAATTTTAAAAAGGATTGGTTGTAAATTCAATTGTTGTAATGATGGAAGGAAGTTTGTAATGGACATTGCAACTGCAAAGGTGAAATTCCTATGGAAAATGCAGGAAATTTGTGAGGAAGGGACTGTACCTGAGACTTGTATTAATCAGAACCATACTCGAAAATGGTGTTGGGTGATGAGTGATGGACGAGGGGACAAGAAAGTTCCTAAAGGTAAGGGCTTAAAGCTAATTATGTGACATGCTGGGTCAGCAGAAACAGGGTCTTCTACTACTACTACTACTACTACTACTACTACTACTACTACTACTACTACTACTACTACTACTACTACTACTACTACTACTACTACTACTACTACTACTACTACTACTACTACTACTACTACTACTACTACTACTACTACTACTACTACTACTACTACTACTACTACTACTACTACTACTACTACTACTACTACTACTACTACTACTACTACTACTACTACTACTACTACTACTACTACTACTACTACTACTACTACTACTACTACTACTACTACTACTACTACTACTACTACTACTACTACTACTACTACTACTACTACTACTACTACTACTACTACTACTACTACTACTACTACTACTACTACTACTACTACTACTACTACTACTACTACTACTACTACTACTACTACTACTACTACTACTACTACTACTACTACTACTACTACTACTACTACTACTACTACTACTACTACTACTACTACTACTACTACTACTACTACTACTACTACTACTACTACTACTACTACTACTACTACTACTACTACTACTACTACTACTACTACTACTACTACTACTACTACTACTACTACTACTACTACTACTACTACTACTACTACTACTACTACTACTACTACTACTACTACTACTACTACTACTACTACTACTACTACTACTACTTTTGACTGAAGTAGGTTGGGAAAAGTCTGATGTAGAATGGACACCGAAACTCCCCATGGACTGAGTTCGAACCATGTAAGGTTACTGCATTACCAAGCTTTGTGTTTTTCTTTATTTGTTATAATTTTAAAAAAACATAACAATTTCATAGGAAAGAAAGGAAAAACTAATAGCAGGACACAAGAGGTATTGGGAATGAAAGCGAGCATCCAAAAAGAACTAGTCATAAGCGCTCCCTAGTGGGATTAAATCACTAATAGATAATAATAATTATGATCAATACCATAATCATATAAAATTTTAAGATTTCAACAGAATACTGAATACAAATAGAAGGGCACCTCCAGTCAGCGTGTGCACGAGGGATGGAGGGTCAGCAACATTACATTCATCCCATCAATACTGCCATTAAAACTGAGAGGACATCTCTTCTTGCTGAAGTTTACAACCTTACTTTTCATCCCATTTACCATCATACCATTGTCTGCTGTCTATCTCGTAACATTGTTGAGGTCTTCTTGCAGTCACTCACAATCCTGTAACCTATTTCTCTGTATAGTATAACACATACCTGCCAACTTTTAAAAATAAAAAATAGGAAGATTTTTCAATTCTTGGATTTCATCACGTATATTGTACCACGGTCTTGGTGAAAATAGGACAAGATAAAAGGCATACGTATCTACAGGTACAATGCAAATTGACCGTTAAATTAAAAATCTTAAACTATGAAAACATAAAAATGGTTACAAGAAAATGTACCTAATCATTCTCATTTATGACACATAAGTACAAATGTATATCACTCCGACACACGGAATAAAATGCATAATAGTTTCCTTTATTATACTGTAAAATGAACATAAATTTAATTTTATAGGAATTTTGGAGATAACGTTTATGTTTTGTGGCCATAACGTTAAGAGAAAATACCAGAAACTGTCACTGACACAACTCTCCAAAATAAATACAACTCATTAAAATTATGAACACAAATGCACTGAAATATGCAAAACTACCACATACAAAACAAATCAATATGTCTCATACATAATTAACATATGTCTTCAACAGGGGGGGGGGGGGAAGGACAGAATCGCAAGAAAAAAATACGTGGCCTACAACTCCAATGAAAGTACGCACAGAAATTATGTTAACAGAGCGCAAACCACTCAATAACAAACTTATTCTTTCGTCCCGATTAAGTGAGTCAATAGCCTCTCTCGCTTGTACGATGATTCCCATCCCGAATCCGTAGCTGTAAAGCACACACTGTTGCAGTGAGCGGGAAACATGATACACTAATGCTATGGACGATACACTCACCAAATAGAGCATCAAATAAATACGCTTGCAAAAAATTCAGTGAAATGTTTTTTTCTGCCAGTGATTTCCTTTAGAAGGACATACCTGTTGTATACTGACACATCCAAGAGATATAATTTTTTTTTTTTGGTACCTCCCTGGCATACCTCCTAGTACTCATTTGGGACAAATATTTCAGATATTGATACCGAAATGTTAAACTGAATATAACGAAGATGGCCTCTGAATTTTACAAAGCTTTCATCTATTGCTATATTCTCCTGAGGATAATATATGGCCCTAACATTTTGTTGGAGGTTAAATAATGTTAGCAGGATCACGTTTTTTTCTACTCTGTGAAGTACAGGAATTTTGAAGGTAAGAAAAATCTGCTGAATCTGGTGAAAAGTGATTTTCGAACTGACCAGTAAGATTGAAGGGTGAGTTTTCTTACATACCTCAACAGAATACAAAGAGCAAAATACCCCTGAATTTTGTGTGAAGTGTTAGGAAACAATTTATGTTTTGGTGTTTGAATTGCTATTGTATTAGTGGGCGGCATACCTGTTTGTTTTGTTCCCAACTTCTTCCCAAAATGTTATATTTGTGTTGTCATTCTGTATGTCAAAGGGTGTGGGTTCTAGAGGGAGTTGCCTAAGGATCATTGCTACTGCACCACTAGTCCCAGAAAACAGATTTTTTTTTTTTTTTTTTTTTTTTGTGGTTTGCTGCCCCCCCCTTTCCATTTCCATTGTTTACTTTTCATCTTTTTTAGCACTACTCGCACTCGACACTGTAACATTACAGTCATCATTAGTGGGGCGGATTTCTATGACACGTCATATTTTTTTCCTTAACTATGTATCATGTAGTCTTGTATTTTGAACACTTTTCCAAATATGATAATCAAAATTAAACAGGTTTTATCAGACATATAAATGAGTATTTAGTTTTGTGGCATATTTTGAACAAAATCTCATTATAACAACCTATTTTGGTAGTTTTCATTTGAATTTCGCTTTATAGAAGTAGAAATAAGTTTTCGTGATAGACTGGAATATACTTTTACTGAAGAACTATAGAAAAGTAATGTATGGAATGTTTGTAGCAGGTAACAGCCATTGTTTGCTGGTTGGGTCAATTACTGGAAACCGGGCTATTGTTTACACGGAAGAAGAGGCAATTCTGCAGTTATTTGCCATTGTTCATATCTCTCTCCTTCGCCCTTCCCTCTTCCTCCTTCAACACACTGAATGACCTTGGTTATTAAGGAAGCTTCAGTCATTTATTTGTTTTCAAAATGTCTAAAAGGAAAGTCTCGGTTAGTGAGAAGTTGCAAAGGTTTGTTCGCAAGTTCGATGAAAACATATTCAGTACCGAACAAGTGATATTATTCTCTAAATTGTGTGAGGTAAAAGTTATTGCCAAAAAATGCTTCACTATGCTACAACACTGTAACAGTGTGAAACAAAAATTATGTAACTAGACATTCAGCACTCAAAAATAGGCATGTTTGCGATTTGAAAACCCGACAAAATTCACAGTGTTCACGAATTTTGTAAGATCTCTGGAAGATGATAGTTTCATCTAATATTCCTTTAAAGGAATTTATCAACAGAAGCTTTAGACAGTTTCTTGAAAAATGTACAAAGCATCCTCTTCCCAATGAATCTACTCACAGGAAAGACTAAGCTATCTGACCCCTTGTTATGAAGATATATTGGATATAAAGAGACGTGGCATGGGAGACAGTAAGATATAGGTTTCAATAGACAAGACTACAGATGTGGATGGAAGATATGCAGCAAATGTGATTGTTGGCACGATGAAAGAAGACCGGCCTGGAGATACATTCCTCCTGACATGAAGTGCTAGAGAAGACAAATCATTCCACCATTGCAGTTCTTTTCGACAATTCAATGAATCTGTTGTGGCCAAACAGGGCAAAGAGAGAGCACATTTTTCTATTTGTAACTGATGCTGCTCAGTATATGGTGAAGGCAACCAGGGGGCTTAAACTTCTATACCAAAAAATGATACATGTGACATGCTTTGCACATGTCTTACATATGGTAGCTGAAGAAGTTATAAGTAGCTACCCTGAAGTAGATAAATTAGTATCCAACAGCAAAAAAAGTGTTTGTCAAAGCTCCCCTTCATCTTCAGAAATGTCAATGATAAGCACCTGCCTTGTCCTTACCTCCCCAGCCAGGTATAACGCATTGGGGGATTTGGCTAGATGCTGCAGTATGCTATTGCAACAACTTAATGTTGTGGAGAAGATCGTAAAGCCTTTTGATCCTGTAGAATCGTCTTCCATTAAAACTACTCAAAATTTACTTTCAAGCGTTACATTAAAAGCGGACCTGACTTACATAAAGTCTAATTTTAATTCTTTATCTGGAGCAATCACATGACTGGAAGCTTCAGGTGTGGAACTAACGATGCCTTGGGTGTTGTAAAGTACACTGAACAGGAATTAAAGCATATAAAAGGAACAGTAGAGTCTAGGGCCTGTAGAAAATTAGAAAATGTAGTGAAAAGAATAGCAGACATCTGTACCTGCATGGAATAAGTGACAATCTTTGTGGAAACCCTTCATCTGCAGATCTCCAGGAATTGTCTTCAAGTGAATTAACTCCATTATTCAAATACACTCCCGTTACATCATGTGATGTCGAAATAAGTTTTTCTCGCTACAAGATGATAATTGGCTACAACAGGAGAGGATTCTCATTCAACAACCTTAAGATGCATATGGTCATAAATTGCAACAATTGTGGTCATGGAGACTAGGCCAGGTTTGAAAGCTTCGTTCAAATAACACATATTTTGTGTATAACATAAAACTGAGTGAATATTGAACACCTGTAGTGTTTATGTCTTCCACAGAGTCCATCCTTGCCTAGGAGCATGCAGTGTAACCTTAATGAGTGCATGAACTATTCAGCATTATACTGTAGTTGATTTTTAGGTTAAGGATGTCAAAGAATTAAAATTATTAATACTCTACATTATTTGCAGCCTGTAGTAGTTAAGTGTTTCTGTATGTAATGTAGATGCTATTCATTAAGTCAAGTTTTGAATTTTTTAGGTCATAAATGCATACATATTTCTTACATTTTTAGGTCATAGAAATTAACCCTGCTGGTCATCACTATCAGAATTTTCTGATTCACTGTCATTTTTCTTGGATCTGTCACTCACTATCTCCACTGACACATCTGAAGTTTCTGGCTCTCCTTCATTATCACTTCTATTCAGAATATCTTAAATATCACCGCTAGCTAACAGCTGCCTTCACACCATGCTGCTCATCTACTCACCATTGATAGGGACAGACACAACGGGGAATGACTTTTCAAGGTCGACTATAGTGCGAACTGGTTGAGATAATAGAATGCAATTACCATTGCAAGAAAGGGCGACTCCTCTCTTCGATGGTACATAACATTGCAAGTGACTAATCTCATGTTTTAATCCGTATTGAAATATGTTGATATACAATACCAAAGTTTTATTATGAATCCACCTGTTCAATACATTATAATGTTGTCACATTTAAAATAACTTCATTAGTTAAAAAGTTATATATGGGACATGTTTCGTTCCCTTATAGAGCATCATTAGCCAAATCTGAATCTCGAATAATTGTTATTTACGTAAATAATGACTTAAGAACTATTAGAACATTTTTGACAAACTTAAAACTTATTCTATTAGAATATCATAAAATATAAAATCTTTGTATACATGGCTTAATTACATGTGCTTAATAGGAAGATACATTAAAATTATGGAAGAGAGAGTACTAAAATATAAAATGAAATAAAAATATATATATCCTGTCCAAAATCTTAGAAAGACGTGAAAATCAATCTTAGGAGCTAAATTTGAGGATTTTCTTGGCAATGAGATCTGGTAAAAAAGTTATTTATCCCTTGTCGATAAGAATCTATAAAGATTCAAATTTATCGTCAATTTGATGATTGATCGTGTAACAGGATAAATGTTGGTCTTCAAGAAATTTAAATGCTTGTTGTCATATGACCTCGGCGAATGCTGTTGAAATGATATGTTCTTATAGATGTCAACGACCGTTCGTTGAACTAATGGATTTGATAAGGATGATTGAAAGGGACGTAAATCAACGTTTGTATTGAAAGCTGCTGCTTGGTTTATCTTGTTGAATGTCTGTAACAAGAAAAGGAATCTTGTAAGTAATCGGAATTTGTGTTGCTAGTTAAGAGTGTGCTTCTAGAAACTTCACTTACCCCTCCAATTGCTGTTTGTCGGTTTGGTGTTGTCCAAGGTTATGTGGTGACTGTCTGTTCTGTGTCTACTCCTTGTGTTGTAAGAGTGAGGTGGTGGGGGTTGAGGGGAGGGAGTAAGGGTAGGAGGAGAAATGTTTGTGGGTGTGATTTTGGAAGGGGAATGTCTAGTAGGAGCGCAGGGAGGGGTTGAGTTCTTTAATGTTGGATGATTATTAGTTGTTTTGGGAATGAAAACTTTGGCAAAATTACTTTTTTCTAGATTAAGCGTCTTTAATAGTTTCGGTAATTGTTCGTGTAACGGATTTCTTATTTCAATTTCGTCATTTAAATTTTTTTCTTTATTGAAATACTGGTCTAAGTGGATATAAATATTTTCTAATTCTGTCATTAGTTTACCTTTTTCTATCTTCTTTATAATTTTTAGGTCTTTCTCTATGGTTGTAAATTGGTGGCCTGACTCTCTCATGTGAGCACTCATTGCAGAATGTTTGTTGGGCTTTGTAGCATTAACGTGTTCTAAGTATCTTGTGAGAAAGTTACGGCCAGTTTGGCCAACATATGAACATTTACATTCTACACATGTTAATCTATAGATGCCAGAACTTAGATAAGGGTTATTGTTGGAATTTATACTATTGTGGTTTTAAAAAATGTTTCTGTTTGTATTTTGTGTTTTGAATGCTACATTCACATCTCGTTTGTTGATAGGGTTAGTTATTTGAAAAAAGGCTGGATTGGTGAATGTAAATGTTGCGAATTTGGACGGCTTAGCTTTTTCGGGAGTAAGATTAGTTATTAACCTTTGTTTTACTTTATTGATGATCCGATTTACTATATTTATTTTATATCCATTTATTGAGGCCAGATCTTTTATAAAATTGAGTTCCTTTTTTAAGTCACTCTCTGAAAGGGGGATTTTGAAAGCTCTATAAACTATACTGTAAAAAGCCGCCTGTTTATGTGATTTTGGGTGAAGGGAATCATTTTTTATCGTTAGAGGAGCGTATGATGGTTTTCTAAATATTTTAAATTCAAATCTATCTCTTATTCGTGTTACATTAATATCCAGGAAGTTTATTGAGTTGTTAGTTTCATCTTCTTTCGTAAATTTTATATTTGGGTCAATATTATTTAAGAAATTTAGGATTTTTTCACTATCATTTTTTTGCTATCTATTATGACAAAGGTGTCGTCTACATACCTGATCCAAATGCAAAGTCCATTTATTTTTGTGTTTATTTTGTTTTGCTCCAAATGATCCATATATATGTCTGCCAGTATGCCCGACGTGGGGTCTCCCATTGCTAGGCATGTTTGATGGTAAATCTTTTTATTAAATGTGAAGTAATTATTGTTTAATACAAATTTCAGTAGGTTTACGAATTCATCTATTTCACATCTACTTAATTTACTGTATGTAAGGAGATTGTGTTTGATGATATTGATGGTTTCTTTAACCGGTATATTTGGATATATGTTGGTTACGTCGAATGAAACCATTTTATGTTGTGGTTGTAAATTGAATTTTCCTAGTTTATTACAAAATTCTATTAAATTTTTGATTCTCGAATTGTTGTTAAATTTGTAATGTCTTTTGAGGAAATAGTGTATAAATTTGGATGTTTTATACGTGGGACTATTTCTACTGTTTATCATAGGACGTATGGGTACGTTGGGTTTATGTAATTTGGGCAATGCCCTAGCTGTTGGTAACTTTGGATTCATATTTATCATTTTTGGTGTTCTTGTTCATTAAATAAAAAAGTAGAATTCTTGAGGATAATTTTTAGATTCCGTTGAATCTTATTTATGAGATCCTGGTTTACAACAGTGTAGGTTTTGTCTGAAAAGAAATCTTCTGTTTTTTCAATATAGTCATTTTTATTTAAGAGGACTGTGGTTTCACCTTTGTCTGCTTTGGTAACAACTACATTATTTTTGTTAGTTTTGTTTTTAGTGTCATTATTTCTGTTATGAGAGTGGGATTAGAACTTTTGTTTATTTCCCTTATGAAAGCCGAGAGCTTCTTTTTAACTTCAAATCTGATGTCGTTTTGTATATCTGGTGTTCATTTATTCAAGTTTGATTCAACTTCTGCTACTACATTGATTACGTCTTCTACTTTTTGAGAGTTAGGTCAATTAAATTTTGAACCTTTATCTAATAGGTTCATTTCATTATCAGTGAAGTTTGTGTTTGAGAGATCGATAGTGGTAGTGGTTGGAATGTTTTTAAGGTTAGAGTTAGGATTATTTGCTCTATTGTTAGATTTGTTATGATTTGGTTTGTTTTCTTTTAAGGGTGTTTGTTATCTAGGGTTTTTTGTTTCTTGTCTAAAACGTCTGCAAGTTTCTCTGTTATATGATTTTGGATAGAGTTCCATTCTAAGGGAGATAATTCTTGTGCAATTTCCAAGTGTGTACGATATAATTGCAAGTTCAAAAATGATTTCTTCCTATAGAGAGCTTTAATTTCACTTTTCAGCCAGATCCAATTTATTTTGTTTTGAGTATCTGCTACCTTTGAATTAGATACTTTTTTTCTTTGTATAGATTTTAAAAACCTAGGTACTAATTTACATTTCAAACATTCTTTCAAGAACCAAATATCTTTGGATATCTTACCGATTTTGATTTTGAGATACAGATATCTATTCTTTTTGTTTGTGTTAGCCTGGTTGGCTATTTCATTGCAAGTGACTAAAGACCTACAAATTATAAAGAATATAGAAAAAGGTAAACTAACGACAGAATTAGAAAATATTTATATCCACTTAGACCAGTATTTCAATAAAGAAAAATTTAAGTGACGAAATTGAAATAAGAAATCCGTTACACGAACAATTACCGAAACTATTAAAGACACTTAATCTAGAAAAAAGTAATTTTGCCAAAGTTTTCATTCCCAAAACAACTAATAATCATCCAACATTAAAGCACTCAACCCCTCCCCATGTATAACTTTTTAACTAATGAAGTTATTTTAAATGTGACAGCATTATAATGCATTGAACAGGTGGATTCATAATAAAACTTTATTATTGTATATCAACAGATTTCAGTACGGATTAAAACATGAGATTAGTCACTTGCAATGAAATAGCCAACCAGGCTAATACAAACAAAAACAATAGATACCTGAATCTCAAAATCAAAATCAGTAAGATATCCAAAGGTATTTGGTTCTTGAAAGAATGTTTGAAATGTAAATTAGTACCTAGGTTTTTAAAATCTATACAAAGAAAAAACGTATCTAATTCAAAGGTAGCAGATACTCAAAACAAAATAAATGAGATCTGGCTGAAAAGTGAAATTAAAACTCTCTATAGAAAGAAATCATTTTTGAACTTGCAATTATATCGTACACACTTGGAAATTGCACAAGAATTATCTCCCTTAGAATGGAACTCTATCCAAAATCATATAACAGAGAAACTTGCAGACGTTCTAGACAAGAAACAAAAAACCCTAGATAACAAACTTACACTCTTAAAAGAAAAACCAATCATAACAAATCTAACAATAGAGCAAATAATCCTAACTCTAACCTTAAAAACATTCCCACCACTACCACTATCGATCTCTCAAACACAAACTTCACTGATAATGAAATGAACCTATTAGATAAAGGTTCAAAATTTAATTGGCCTAACTCTCAAAAAGTAGAAGACGAAATCAATGTAGTAGCAGAAGTTGAATCAAACTTGAATAAATTAACACCAGATATACAAAACGACATCAGATTTGAAGTTAAAAAGAAGCTCTCGGCTTTCATAAGGGAAATAAACAAAAGTTCTAATCCCACTCTCATAACAGAAATAATGACACGAAAAACAAAACTAAACAAAAATAATGTAGTTGTTACCAAAGCAGACAAAGGTGAAACCACAGTCCTCTTAAATAAAAATGACTATATTGAAAAACAGAAGATTTCTTTTCAGACAAAACCTACACTGTTGTAAACCAGGATCCCATAAATAAGATTCAACGGAATCTAAAAATTATCCTCAAGAATTCTACTTTTTTATTTAATGAACAAGAACACCAAAAAATGATAAATATGAATCCAAAGTTACCAACAGCTAGGGCATTGCCCGAATTACATAAACCCAACGTACCCATACGTCCTATGATAAACAGTAGAAATAGTCCCACGTATAAAACATCCAAATTTATACACTATTTCCTCAAAAGACATTACAAATTTAACAACAATTCGAGAATCAAAAATTTAATAGAATTTTGTAATAAACTAGGAAAATTCAATTTACAACCACAACATAAAATGGTTTCATTCGACGTAACCAACATATATCCAAATATACCGGTTAAAGAAACCATCAATATCATCAAACACAATCTCCTTACATACAGTAAATTAAGTAGATGTGAAATAGATGAATTCGTAAACCTACTGAAATTTGTATTAAACAATAATTACTTCACATTTAATAAAAAGATTTACCATCAAACATGCCTAGCAATGGGAGACCCCACGTCGGGCATACTGGCAGACATATATATGGATCATTTGGAGCTAAACAAAATAGACACAAAAATAAATGGACTTTGCATTTGGATCAGGTATGTAGATGACACCTTTGTCATAATAGATAGCAAAAAAAATGATAGTGAAAAAATCCTAAATTTCTTAAATAATATTGACCCAAATATAAAATTCACGAAAGAAGATGAAACTAACAACTCAATAAACTTCCTGGATATTAATGTAACACGAATAAGAGATAGATTTGAATTTAAAATATTTAGAAAACCATCATACGCTCCTCTAACGATAAAAAATGATTCTCTTCACCCAAAATCACATAAACAGGCGGCTTTTTACAGTTTAGTTCATAGAGCTTTCAAAATCCCCCTTTCAGAGAGTAACTTAAAAAAGGAACACAATTTTATAAAAGATCTGGCCTCAATTAATGGATATAAAATAAATATAGTCAATTGAATCATCAATAAAGTAAAACAAAAGTTAATAACTAATCTTACTCCCGAAAAAACTAAGCAGTCCAAATTCGCAACATTTACATTCACCAATCCAGCCATTTTTTAAATAACTAATCCTATCAAAAAACGAGATGTGAATGTAGCATTCAAAACACAAAATACAAACAGAAACATTTTTTAAAACCACAATAGTATAAATTCCAACAATAACCCTTATCTAAGTTCTGGCATCTATAGATGAACATATGTAGAATGTAAATGTTCATATGTTGGCCAAACTGGCCGTAACTTTCTCACAAGATACTTAGAACACGTTAATGCTACAAAGCCCAACAAACATTCTGCAATGAGTGCTCACATGAGAGAGTCAGGCCACCAATTTACAACCATAGAGAAAGACCTAAAAATTATAAAGAAGATAGAAAAAGGTAAACTACTGACAGAATTAGAAAATATTTATATCCACTTAGACCAGTATTTCAATAAAGAAAAAAATTTAAATGACGAAATTGAAATAAGAAATCCGTTACACGAACAATTACCGAAACTATTAAAGACGCTTAATCTAGAAAAAAGTAATTTTGCCAAAGTTTTCATTCCCAAAACAACTAATAATCATCCAACATTAAAGAACTCAACCCCTCCCTGCGCTCCTACTAGACATTCCCCTTCCAAAATCACACCCACAAACATTTCTCCTCCTACCCCTACTCCCTCCCCTCAACCCCCACCACCTCACTCTTACAACACAAGGAGTAGACATAGAACAGACAGTCACCACATAACCTTGGACAACACCAAACCGACAAAAAGCAATTGGAGGGGTAAGTGAAGTTTCTAGAAGCACACTCTTAACTAGCAACACAAATTCCGATTACTTACAAGATTCCTTTTCTTGTTACAGACATTCAGCAAGATAAACCAAGCAGCAGCTTTCAATACAAACGTTGATTTACGTCCCTTTCAATCATCCTTATCAAATCCATTAGTTCAACGAACGGTCGTTGACATCTATAAGAACATATCATTTCAACAGCATTCGCCGAGGTCATATGACAACAAGCATTTAAATTTCTTGAAGACCAACATTTATCCTGTTACAAGATCAATCATCAAATTGACGATAAATTTGAATCTTTATAGACTCTTATCCACAAGGGATAAATAACTTTTTTACCAGATCTCATTGCCAAGAAAATCCTCAAATTTAGCTCCTAAGATTGATTTTCACGTCTTTCTAAGATTTTGGACATGATATATATTTTTATTTCATTTTATATTTTAGTACTCTCTCTTCCATAATTTTAATGTATCTTCCTATTACGCACATGTAATTAAGCCATGTATACAAAGATTTTATATTTTATGATATTCTAATAGAATACGTTTTAAGTTTGTCAAAAATGTTCTAATAGTTCTTAAGTCATTATTTACGTAAATAACAATTATTCGAGATTCAGATTTGGCTGATGATGCTCAAAAGGGAGCGAAACATGTCCCATATATAACTTAACTAATGAAGTTATTTTAAATGTGACAACATTATAATGTATTGAACAGGTGGATTCATAATAAAACTTTTTTTGGTACATAACATGTCGGATATTCAAATACCATACACTGTTGCGGAGTTAATTTGAAGGATTCCTGTTTCACACATGATCAACTCTACGTTGCTTCTCCCGGGTCAGACAAGCTGAAAATCTCTTTGTGCATGCACTAGACAACAAGACATCAAATGTAGTGTGTAAAAATATTTCAAATGAAATTACTTAGAAAAGAAACATTTATTAACAGATTATACCTGAAAAAGTGTACCATTAATTAAAACCAGAACAACATGTTTCGTTCTTGAAAGATTCTCACAATTGTAGGCTTGGTGTTCTCCACCTAATCAATACTTGTATAGTGTTAATAATATGTATGTATATTTAAAAGTACATTATAAATGCAGGACTAGGTGTGGGAGATGTGGGGCTTGAAAGTGCCTGACTTGGTCATTGAATGTATTAAAATGAGTAATAATTTACTGGTAGGATCGGAGTGAGAATATACTCTAGAAGGCTGCGATGTGTACTCCTTGGTTTTATAAACCATCTTTGATTCATCTGGCAGGAGTATGATGATCTCAGAACCATCACAGTTTGAGTCTATCTGTATTTTCCATAATTCTTGGATATAAAGCAGATACTTACTGAAACAGCTCCTTAACGATATCATTGAGGCAGTAATCCTAACCGGCAAAGAAAAAAGAAAATCGGTTTTCATACTAAGAATTCCATTGAGATTATCTTATAATATGACCATCAATAAGGCTCAGGGTCAAACATTCCACTATTGCGGAGTTAATTTGAAGGATTCCTGTTTCACACATGATCGGCTCTACGTTGCTTGCTCCCGGGTCGGACAAGCTGAAAATCTATAGTGCACGATAGGATATTTGAGGCTACTACTGTACACAAACACCAGTGGTCTGCGGTGGGTATTTGTGGCTATGAGGTAAAATATGCAAACACATACGTCTATTTTGTATATAGTCGGCCACTTTCAAACCGCACATCTCCCACACCACCACAGGTACAGACACCGTACTACTAGAGTGCACGATGGGATACTTGAGGCTACTACCACACAGACACCAGTGGTCTACGATGGGTAGTTGTCGCTGCAGGGTGAAATATGCGAACACACACGTCTATTTTTATATATAGTCAGCCACTTTCAACCCCCTGATCTACCACACCACCACAGCTACTGACTCGCAACCACTATAGTGCACGATGGAAGGCTTGAGGCTACTACCACACACAAACACCACTGGTCTGCGGTGAGTATTTGTGGCTGCAAGGTGAACGAACACACGTTTATTTTTATAAATGGTCAGCCATTTTCAACGCCCTGAGCTACCATGCCACCACAGCTACTGACACAAAACCAATATGGTGTACGATGAGAGATTCGAGGCTATTACCACACACAATCACCAGTGGTCTATGGTGGGTATTTGTGGCTGCAAGGTGAAATACCTTATTTACTCGCATATAACTCTCATTTTTAACCAAAAATGAGTGTGAACATTTTCGGTGCATGATATATGCGGGGATTTGTGTGCGCAAGATCACATTCTCGAAAAACGTCAAATTTGCATTAGGCTATTGAAACAAGACAAGTAGCATACTTACCCTGTTCATTGTCACTGCTTTCAATCTCTGAGCTATTCTCGCGTGCATAATTCTGGTCACCATCCCATACTGCATCATCCTGACTTCCGTCCAACGCATTTACGATGCCTGTCTTCAAGAAACTCTTCAGTCGACATCACAACTCATGCCCGCATAACCCAATCACACACGAGTTCAACTGACTGCTGGCGTCAGCTCACGCTTCCCTTCTGCCATCCATTCAGCGTACAATATATGTACGTAGTCCTTGAATGGCTTGTTGACGGAAACATCTAAGGGCTGTAGATAATGTGTGAGTACACCAGGAATTACGAGATCAGTTTTTATTTCCTGACGACATTTCTTCATGTCTTCCACCAAGTGTCCGCGGAAACTGTCTCAGCAATGGGCGCCGAAGCAGTGCCCCTGGCCGTGCTCCCCACACCATACGGACCCAGTCCTGGACAAGAGCCGTATCCATCCATCCTTTCTCTTGAACTTGTACGTGAATGCCTTTAGGAAACTTCGCTTTAGGCACTGTTTTTCGTTTGAAAATTATGTACGGTGGCAGTTTTCTTCCATATGCGGTTATTGCTAGCATGACAGTGCAACGCTTTTTTTCACATCCAGTTGTATGAACAAGCACGCTAGATTCTCCCTTTCTGTTGATGGTGGAGTTGCGTGCCATGTCGAAGTTTATCACGGTTTGATCTTCACTGCCAATTTGAGATAAGAGGTAATTGTTTTTCTTCCGCATTGCTATCTCATGGCAATGAAAATCTATGATTTTGTCGCTGAAATCACTTGGCATTCACTGACAAAGATATGTTCGCCTTCGCAGACACAATGCCTTTTGTGTCATGAATCTACAGATCCAACCCTGGCTCACTTTCAGATCCAAACAGCTGAATCCTGTAGCATCTTGTGCGAGAATCTAAAGTCATCATTTCACTACTCTGTAACGTTATGAAGCAACTCATCTTTCGGTTCAGCAAACTTACCAGTTTTTGGCCTTCTGAATGCCTTACGTGTTCGGTTGGTGGTTTCTAGAGCAGCTTTCTGTTTACACCAATAGCAAACATTAAACTCAGTCACACTGAACTCTCGACACGGCTCTGTTACCATGTTCTTAAGCATATTTTATCACTTTGAGTTTAAACCCAGCTGTATAACTCCCATGTTTCTCCATAACTTAAGGATCGACCTACACAAGAAAAGATAAAAATTTCATTGTTCCGTATTGAAAAGTATCACAGTTAAAATTGAAATAATAAATAAAGAGGTTCAACCTATTCAATACAAAAGAATAAGATGCAGTGATTACATTCTTATTTAATAATAAGTAGAAGTGGTACCGGTTTCGACCCTAGTCCAGGTTATCATCAGCCGATTAAAACATGAAAAACAATGCATAGGCTGATGATGACCTGGACTAGGGTCGAAACCGGTACCACTTCTACTTATTATTAAATAAGAATGTAATCACTGCATTTCTTATTCTTTTGTATTGAATAGGTTGAACCTCTTTATTTATTATTTCAATTTTAACTACACAAGAAAACTTAACAACAATGAAACATGAAGACAGAATACTGGTAATGTCGACAATACAACAGATGGACGATATGTAATACCGTGATCACTTGACTGCCTGGACAGGGAAACACTTCCAGTTCATGTGATCAGCTCTGCAGACGGGTAGCGATAAACATATTGACAAAGACAGAAGAGTGAGAAGGATGGGTGAGTGTGCCTGACTGGCTAGGAATGCGGCCTTGAGGCGGGGGCTTGCGAGTTAGGTATTTTTGTTGCAACTAGCCTCAACCGTTCTGCAGGTAGAAAGAAGTAGAGTTTCTTGTTGTACTGTCACGTACAAAGTACCGTAACAACAATTGGTATAGTCCTAATATTTAATGTGGGCACATCCATGGAATACCCAAACTTTATTTCGTGTATGTATCGTATGTCTTTATGACATCAGAAATTAATGCGAGTTATGTGTGGGGACTTTTTTCCTGCAATTTCAAATGTTAAAAATGGGGGTGCGAGATATACGAGGTGGCGAGTTATATGCGAGCAAATATGGTAGATGAACACACATGGTTATTTTTATATACAGTCGGTCAGTTTCAACCACCACAGCTACCGTCGCACAACCACTATAGTACACGATGGGAGACTTCAGGCTACTACCACACACAAAAACTAGTGGCCTGCGATGGATTGTTGTAGCTACAAGGTGAAATACGAACACACACTTCTATTTTTATATGTAGTCGGCCATTTTCAACCCCCATGTCTCCCATATTACCACAGCTACCGACACACAACACTATAGTGTACAATGTGAGACTCGCGGCTACTACAAAACACAATTGTCAGTGGTATGCGATGGGTAGTTCTGGCTGCAAGGTGAAATATATGGACACACACATCTATTTTATATATAGTCAGCCACTTTCAACTCCCACATCACCACAGCCACCGACACACAACCATTATATTGTATGTTGAGAGACTTGCCACTACCACACACAGACACCAGTGGTCTGTGATGGATAGTTGTGACTGCAAGGTGGTATACATGGACACATCTAATCTTATATATAGTCAGCCAATTTCAACCCCCAGATCTACCACACAGAAACACCAGTGAACTGTGGTGGGCAGTTTTGGCTGCAAGGAGAAATATATGGACACACACACATCTATTTATATATAGATTTAAGATATGTACTGTTCTAACTTATGGTGATAATAACACATACCTGAGTTTGTTCAAAATTCACATGCACAGATCTGTGTCTAAATTACACTTGATGTCATGTCATTCTATTTTTAATTAATTATTAACATTTAGACACAGATCTGTGCATGTGAATTTTTAATCAACAACGCTCTGCATAAACTGCTACAACTAGCACGTGAAGGTGAGAAAGTGAATTTTGAATGAACTAAGATGTGATGAGGACGTTAACATGTGTTATCGCCATAAGTTAGAAATTTACATATATTCTGTGTAATATTTTTAATTTAATGTATGCAGGGGTACCAAAAAAACAGGATTATTTTTTTAAAAGCTATATATTTTCAAATTTTTTACAAACCCACTTTATACCCTCAAAATACTCTCCATTACAACTAATACATTTGCCCCACCAGTGCCTCCACTGTTCGAAACATTTTTTTGTATTTTACAAAAAACAATATAAATATAAGTCACCACCTTATCAATACAAAATTTATTCACATTCAGCTAGTAAATATGGTCAAGACCGGTCTCGACCCCTAGGGGGTCATCTTCAGTTGACATGCATAAAAGATATATTTTACAAAAATATCACATATAATGATTAAAACTTAAATTAAATCGAACTGATCATAAATGTTGGTATGTATGTCTTGGTACATTTGAGCTGTTATATGTGTCAATCCTAAATTATCCAGCATACAGTGTCAAGGTAAGTAGTTAACTAAAATACATCATCCATGAAATTACGTGCTATTTTTCATGTTATCACTATATAATTTGGGTTGTACAATGTGGAATGAGATATACATACATTTGTGTAAATTAATAGTAGTAAGTTCAGTAATATACATTAAAAATTGTTTCTTAAATTACATTAATTGATTATTGATCAGTCATATGAAAATGTGGGATTGTTGGTTTGGACACTTGTGATTAAAATATTGGTATGCAATACCTTGTTGGCATATATCTTAAATACTAAAGTATCAGTTTATAAAGCCTATTATTCTTGTTTTATGTCTTGGAATAGGGTTAAACTTTTTTAAAAACTATTTGTTTTGTTTAGCATAGGCATTAGATAATCTTGTTAAATTGAACACATAACTAAAACAGTGGTATATATATGCCTGGTTAAAATACATTACATTAATATTATTGATATGTGGTGCCATATATACATTGTTTGGGGTAAAATGGTTTTTTTTTGCTATGGGCTTTACGTCGCACCGACACAGATAGGTCTTATGGCGACGATGGGATAGGAAAGGCCTAGGAGTAGGAAGGAAGCGGCCGTGGCCTTAATTAAGGTACAGCCCCAGCATTTGCCTGGTGTGAAAATGGGAAACCACGGAAAACCATTTTCAGGGCTGCCGATAGTGGGATTCGAACCTACTATCTCCCGGATGCAAGCTTCACAGCCGCGCGCCTCTACGCGCACGGCCAACTCGCCCGGTAAAAATGGGGTTAACGAGGTTTTCACAATAGTATTTGATTAGTTCTAATGTTCCGATAACATGGGTCCGTAAAAATATATAACTATATACAAAATTGCGGTTAGATGAGTATTTGTATAATCTGCTTGCAATTCAGGTAATATTTGGTTGTATGTCTGGAGATATTTTAGGCAGCTACTGTTGTTAGAGCTATAAAGAGTCTTGAATATATTGATGGAGCATGTTCTTCTTTTCGTGTGCCGTAATATGTTGAGACATTTGTAAGAACGCGTTGAATGTTATGCGTCCTGGTAGAGTGCACGTTGAAGCATATATGTTGTGAAAACAAAGTATCTGGAAATAGAAATAATGAGTGTGAAAATGGTGTGGTATGAAAGTGTAATAGTAAATCGTATGTCGTTTCACTTACGTTAGGTGTTGGAACCGTGCATTCTGTATAGCTGCCTGTTGAGATCTGATACGTGTTGCTCTGAGATTGTAGTTGGCGACGGTAGAGGGGAGGTTTGGGGGAATGGGTGGAGTGTTAGTAACGGGAGTGATTGTATTTATTTATGTTATTAACTGATTTGGAATTGTATAGTATGTTGGTGTTATTGCGCGTAGTTTTGTATGCTATTTTTAGACCTTGTTTTTTGATGATATTTGTTATGGGATGTATATGGTTATTGTTGTAAGTAAACAGTGCATATTCTTTTTTGTCTTTGGTGATTCTGGTTAGCTTGGTTTTCGGTTGGTTTTTGACTTTGTTGATGATCCGGTTTATCATTTCTCTTTAATATCCGTTTTGTTTTGCTATTTCATGGATTGTGTTTAATTCTTTATTTAGATTTTCCTTTGAAAGTGGAATGTTATATGCTCTATGAATCATACTATAGTATGCAGCTCTCTTGTGAGTATGTGGGTGGGTGGAGTCTATCTTTATTGTATTTGATGTATGGGTAGGTTTTCTATATATGTTGTATGTTAGGTGGTTGTTATGTCTAGTTATGGATATATCCAAGTAGTTTATGGTGTTGTTATATTCAGTGTCCATGGTAAATTTAATATGGGGATCTATTTTATTTAGTTGTTCTAAGATTATGTTTTCATTAGTATGTCTATTGTCCATGATTATGAATGCATCATCGACAAACCTGCACCAATAGATGATATTTTTTTAATGTTCCAACACCTAACGTAAGTGAAACGACATACGATTTACTATTACACTTTCATACCACACTATTTTCACACTCATTATTTCTATTTCCAGATACTTTGTTTTCACAACATATATGCTTCTACGATAAAATCAACGTGCACTCTACCAGGACGCATAACACTCAACGCGTTCTTACAAATGTCTCAACATATTACGGCACACGAAAAGAAGAACATGCTCCATCAATATATTCAAGACTCTTTATAGCTCTAACAACAGTAGCTGCCTAAAATATCTCCAGACATACAACCAAATATTACCTGAATTGCAAGCAGATTATACTAATACTCATCTAACCGCAATTTTGTATATAGTTATATATTTTTACGGACCCATTTTATCGGAACATTAGAACTAATCAAATACTGTTGTAAAAACCTCGTTAACCCCATTTTACCCCAAACAGTGTATATATGGCACCACATATCAATAATATTAATGTAATGTATTTTTAACCAGGCATATATATACCACTGTTTTAGTTATGTGTTCAATTTAACAAGATTATCTAATGCCTATGCTAAACAAAACAAATAGTTTAAAAAAAAGTTTAACCCTATTCCAAGACATAAAACAAGAATAATAGGCTTTATAAACTGATACTTTAGTATTTAAGATATATGCCAACAAGGTATTGCATACCAATATTTTAATCACAAGTGTCCAAACCAACAATCCCACATTTTCATATGACTGATCAATAATCAATTAATGTAATTTAAGAAACAATTTTTAATGTATATTACTGAACTTACTACTATTAATTTACACAAATGTATGTATATCTCATTCCACATTGTACAACCCAAATTAGATAGTGATAACATGAAAAATAGCACGTAATTTCATGGATGATATATTTTAGTTAACTACTTACCTTGACACTGTATGCTGGATAATTTAGGATTGACACATACAACAGCTCAAATGTACCAAGACATACATACCAACATTTATGATCAGTTCGATTTAATTTAAGTTTTAATCATTATATGTGATATTTTTGTAAAATATATCTTTTATGCATGTCAACTGAAGATGACCCCCTAGGGGTCGAAACCGGTCTTGACCATATTTACTAGCTGAATGTGAATAAATTTTGTATTGATAAGGTGGTGACTTATATTTATATTGTTTTTTGTAAAGTAATATCTATCAATACGGAAATGAAACTTATAAACAACAACATTTTTTGTAGTCGTCTTTAGAAATGGCTGACAGCTCCCCCCTCGTTTTCTTCTTGATCTCTTCATTGTTGTCAAATCGGTGTCCTTTCATGCCCCTTTTCATGCGTGGAAATAAGAAAAAGTTGCACAGAGCCAGGTCAGGTGAGTGAGGTGCGTGGGGCAGTGGAACCATGCCATTTTTAGCCAAAACGTTTCTAACATAGATGTGTGTGCAGGTGCGTTGTCTCTTGTCCGCCACAATTTTTTTCAAATGAACAATGTTGTGCAATCTTCTTAAAACTTCACAGCTGCACATTCACTTAAACTTGCCATTATAAAAAACTAAACAACAAAACAGCACTAGCAAAACAAATCACTGCTCATGAGCAGAACAAGCCAGGTCGACAGCACAGGCGGCACTGAACTTGCAATGAGTTGCGCTATACACGCCTAGCGGCAGAAATGCGTACTACGCAAGCTTCGTCCACGGCAATGTTATTCTGGTTATTTTTGGGTATCCCTTCGTATTGCTATCTTGATATATTTATGTTCATGATACATTCAGCAGCTGATGAAGATCCCAACAGAGGATCGAAACTTTTAAACGTAAATACGTATAATTAACACTATACAAGTATTGATTAGGTGGAGAACCCTTAACTCACAATTGTGAACTGTTGAACTATCCACACGGAAACGAAATTGATAATATAAGTCATCAGGCTCTATCAAATCACTTTTAATTTAAAAGAATATTATTAAGAAATGTAAATACATTTAAATTATTATTATTATTATTATTATTATTATTATTATTATTATTATTATTATTATTATTATTATTATTATAGTTATCATCATTGTAATACACAATTCAAAAAAACTAGGGGATCATGTTTTGGAACATCAGGTATGTGAACGTTAATTTAGTAGATGGGGTTCCAATGGTCGTACATACCTTTCTGAATTTAAAGAAAGATCTACAGTTCACACGCACGACACAAGATACAAGAATGATCTGGATACTCCTTACTCCAGGCTTAGTAAAAGCACAAACAGCCACTGTTATCACCAGCTTAAGATGTACAATAAGCTTCCACTACGTATTCGAACATTAGACAATAGTGCATTTAACAGGGTCTGTCACAATTTTTAAGTAAAAAGGCATTTTATAGTGTAGAAGAGTATCTAGAATGTGGTATTTCAAAAAAACACTGTAGTCACTGTAGCTGTAGTCGCTTAAGTGAGGCCAGTATCCAGTATTCGGGAGATAGTAGGTTCGAACCCCACTATCGGCAGCCCTGATAATGGTTTTCCATGGTTTCCCATTTTCACACCAGGCAAATGCTGGGGCTGTACCTTAATTAAGGCCACGGCCGCTTCCTTCCCACTCCTAGCCATTCCCCGTCCCATCGTCGCCATAAGACCTATCTGTGTCGGTGCGACGTAAAGCAACTAGCAAAAAAAAATATATATATAGTGTACCAGGAAGGCATAGGCCCTGGCACATACGAGTTATAAATTTTATTTTTGAGCATACAATTAAGTTCCAATGCATGTACAGCTGTGTGAGAGAATGTTCTCGTTTCACTGCGCAGCATGGAGAACACCAGTCGAGCAAGGTCAAGTGACGTCACCGCTGCCTGTAGCTTACGTCCCCTTCGGAACCTTTCTTGATTATTTTTATGAACTTTTTAACGCCTGGACCGATCAACACAAGACCAACGCTGAATTGTAGCTAATATTCTGGAAGTAAAACCCTGCAAATTTGAAGTCAATCCATCCAATGGTTTTCGAAATATGATCATTTAAAATTTGGACAGAATTCTCGCCCCTTCATCACCTGATTCCGAGCGCTGCTCGCAAGACCCGTATAAATAGGTCACTGGGCCAAGGCCATAACCAGTGTGCAGAGTGTGTACAGTGTGTGCAGTAAGTGCCATAAGGACATAGTCGTGGCCACACTCGAACGCTGTTAAAATAGTACAACAACGTCGTACGTAAAGTTTCTGCCACGCCACGACGACGGAAATATTCTAGACATTTCTCCGACTGAATTGTCGTAATATGATACTTGTAATTTTATTAACCGAGTGAAGCTATAATTGGAAGTGAGAATTGAAGTGTCCAATATTTTACTGACCAGTATACAACGTCGTGAACTTTACCAATTTCACATAATTCTGAACTGTGATATTAATCTAAGTCATCGCGTGTGGTGAACTAAAACCCTGATTTAAGACTATTTCAATCAATCTAAGACATATTTCTCTTACGATAGTATAACAGTGAACTGTATGAGACATTATTTCACTCAACATTGAACCAATAACAGGGCTAGAATTGACTATTTTTCTTGTGCACTTTCTCAATCTTTCGATCGCCACTGTGAGAAACCCAGTGAACATTAAGGACTTTTTATGATAATATTAAGTAGTACAGACTAGTGTGGTGTAAATCCAGCCATAAAATCGCCTTAATTTCTGAATAATATTATTTCAGAGACTGTGGTAGAGACTGTTTTAAATAACATTTTTCAAGTGCTTATGGGCTGTGTTCATTACTTTACAGTCGAATCTCAGACATAATTAGTGACAATTATGAACCGTGTTAAATCTCAATTCCATGAACTGTGTATATAAAAACTGTGTTTTCCGTAGCATGGACTGTGAATGCTAATTCAACACCGTAAAATTAATATAAGAATAGAACTGTGCATTACAACTTATGTCGGTGTGTAGTATTAATATCCGTGATATTTGTGAGCTCAATAGTGCCAAATGAACTTTCCGTGTCCCAACATTACTTCCAAGAACAACGGAAATCTTGGCAAAGTGCCACGAGATCCTGCTACATCGAACGTCGCTTCCAACGAGGGATTTACGTAGTTTCTTCAGTTATGGTACCCATCGAGGGACGTCGACGAGGGAGATTGACGTGGTATCTTCACTGAACGCCGCCGGTGCTGAGTTCGAGCCTTGGCCGCACTCCGCGGAGTGTTCCAGACACCAAGTCGCCGTACAGCACAACTCCAACACTCGTAAGCAGATCTTCTCTTATTCTGAGTGAGTAATCCAACTGACTGACTTTTTACAAAGCACTTAGTCCATTACAGTGCTCTAACAAGTGCTTCGTGTGAACATCAAGTCGTAACTTATCATCATTTAAAATAAATTTTGCTTTTAAACTATAAAGTTCTTTTCAAAGTCATTAATTAATTGAATTCACTATACCTAGATGAACTTTACAAGTGCTCTATTAATTTCATTTTTCAAACGAACTGTAGAGACAAACAGCAAGTGATCAAATATTTTATTTAATTTATCTAATTTTTCATGACAGTGTGTGTTCATTTTATGCTCTAAACTTAGAAAGACTGTAGGTCAGCACCATAAGTGATGTACTGGATAATATTCAAGGTACTAAGTGATATTTTGTGTTTGCATTTAAATTAGATGAACTGTAGATTGTACATGATCTATGAAAGAGTAATAATTATTTTGGACATCCTCAAGCAAATAGACATCACAGAAGATCGTAACATAAATCTTTTATTTTGCATTTTTTGGCAAATATTAGCTAGAAATTTGAGTGCAATTCCAATTGCAGGGTGATATTTCTGTGGATATTGTTAATAAACTCTATCAAAAAGATGTACCATCTATTATTCGCCCTGCGATACTATCTGTCTCTGCACCTGCTCCAAAATAAACCGCACACTACCTGAGATCCTTCCCATGCTCTAGCCCCACAATCGTTTTCTGGTACAATAGGTAGTTAAAATAAATTTTTCTAATGACTCAAGCATTATGGCTAAGATATTGTCTATAGATTATTTTTATTAATACTGACAATACCTAGTGTACATTTTCTGTACTTGATGGTGGAAGCAATAAACTAACTAAACTAACTAACTGACCTTAGCTACTCAGGGTATATTACAAGTTGTCCATTTCATGACCGTATCGATGTTTAATCAAGAAGTAAGTATAAATAACCACCTAATCGATACTTTATTAATGCCTCAGGCAAAATTGAATAAAATTAAAACTTACAGGACATGTTTCGACCACTTAGTGGTCCTCTTCAGCTGTATAAATAAAGAACTGAAAAGAAAAACATTATGACAATAAGCACAAATAAAAGTTCTTTGGAGACTCCTTTGATAAAAATGGAGGTCATCAGAATAGGTCATCTTGCCTCTCGTTCTTGTTTGGAAAAGATGTTTATTCTGCGCTGTCTAGAGGGTCTGTCTTTGAGCGCGACCTGGTGAAGTAACGATGTGATACAGTTTGACAGTTCATGGAAAGCTCTGGAGAGAAGGGAAGTAGAGTTTTATCGTCATCTAAAATAACATGGGGGAGGAGGGAGATTGGGCTGTGCTTCTGCGATGTCGTGTTTGATTATATCTCTCGTTCGTCTAGTCTGTTTCATGTCTACCCATTCTAAGTATTTGCTAATATTCTCATATAAGATGTTTTTATGCTTGTTGTTTTCGTTGAGATTCTCTTCACCGTTTTCCAATTTATCAAGAACCTTTCTTTCGTAAACTGAGATTTGTATTATTGTATGTCTAAACTGTTTAAACTACGACCTATTTCTTCATAGACAGTTTCCAGATCACTTCAAGATACACATACTAGCAACAGAAGGACATCGTGTAATAAGCAACATAATCACCAGAAGCATAAAATGTCGAAATGTTTTTAATAATTATAAGTTTTAACGTAAAATAGTGATTACTCTATGAACATCAGTGTATACACAACAATACAAATCTCAGTTTACGCTTACCAGATCAACAGGAACATTATAGTGACATGCCTCTCACATTACGTAATCTTTTTATAATTGAAGAAGAGAGGATTTATTTATTTTACCATTTTAACATACAGCTTATTTTAAACAGCCTGTCAAATTGGGTCAATTTTCATGTATGTGCAACACCTTCCAATGTGATGTTTTAATAACTCTATTGGTATATGACAGCTGAGGATGACCCTAGAGGAGTCAAAACCAGTACTGTGATTACTGTGATTAATAGTATATAAATAAATGTATTGATAAGGTGGAGGCTTCAGTATCATTCTTATGTTGCGGAAGGATGTTGGTCGAGGATTTCCTTTGTTGCTTAGCACTGGTCGATCCTTATGATGTGCAACAATCTTGAGATCACCATACAGGGCGTAGACTTCTATGTTGGTCCTGATATGCTTTTTTGGGTGTTTTTTATTGCTGTTTGTTTGGGGTGTCGACCTATAGAGATCTTTCACCCCTACTTGCACCATATGATATGAACCTGCATGTAATTGGAATTGCGGAAGTGTAGAGTGTTGAATGTGAGGAAAGAAACGTTAAGGACGACACAAACACCCAGTCCCCAGGCCAGGGACATTAATCATTTACAATTAAAAACCCCTGGCCCGGCCGGGAATCGAACCCGGGGCCGCCGGGTGACAGGTAGACACGTTGCCCCGACACCGCGGGGCCGGACTCCTGATGTGCTACTTCCCTCTATCGTGAAACATGTCAAATATCTTTCCCTCCCAAACCCAATAACCCAATATACTGAGTTTCAATCTTCTGGAGAGCGCTGCAATCCTCGGTAACTTCTGGAAAGAGAAGCAACATCTGTTCCCACGTGCCACCCCTCCCTTTATCTCCTCGCTGACCTCGTTCTAAGTCATGAGGGCTCCAAGGTACTTCAAACTCACCACTCTCTCATATGGGTCACCTATACATTCCAGGCCTCATGATGCAGAATCTTGCTTTGACATGTGTTCACGTACACTTGAACAAAAAAAATTGATGTAATGAAAAATGTTTATGTCCTGTATCAGGTATCATCCTCTAGTGAGGCGGTACAGCCACAAAGAAAAGCGATGCAACTCTCTCGCTGTTAAACATGTTTCCGACTAAATGAGTCCGTCGGTACACAATGCAACTGTCCGCATATTATCAGAAAAACATAAAAGAATACATTGAAATGAAGGAGTAACTGCTATAATGGCTAAATAATTATGTGAAGCACTTAATGGGATTTGACCAGTGCTTGGTCTATCAACATTATGGTGACGAAGGAAGTAATTCCTTACAGTGTTCTCGTCATAATTAGGTACTTTGGTATATGACTGTGCAATGTGTAATTGTGTCTAATTGTACACGACAAATTGAAGATGATGTCCAAAGCGCACCGTAAGTCGTGGGCATGGGATTATTTTGAAGAGATGCCACATAGCACAGTCTGCTGTGTGTTTGTTCATAAGAAGTACAAAACATCAGCAGAAATACTTCTGGGATGATCCAGCACTTATAAACCCATATCAATGATGTTGCAGAGAACACTCCATCACAAGAAGCTACCCTGTCGACAACAATTGTGAGGTATCATATCTTCGGTTATTCACAAATTATGCAGGGTTATTCAGCTAAGATGTCCACCTCAAATTAGTGATGGGCACACTGAGACAGGGTCTCGAGATTTCTTAAGATTAACATAAGCCCACTTTCTCGCGAGAAGTTTTGAGAGATCTTGAGAGCATTGTCCCTTCATTGTGCACCGTGCAGCATCATAGGCTTACAGGGGAACAGAGCTGTATGTTGTTTGTGCCGAGTACATGAATAGCCAACCAATAGGCCTTCTCCATTCTGTAAATACCTGTCAAAAAGCAATTAGGGTGTTCGTTTCCACAGAGGTCCATTTTGATGCAGTGTAACATAATTATAAAGGATATGAATTCTGACATTGTATGCAGCAGTTACTACACGAGTAAGTTGACTAAATACAGAAACTGATGGCTACTGTAGGTTATCACTCATAATTTATCAGACCCCAAATTCAATATCCCTATGACCAGTGCTCGTTTTTACCGACATTATGGTGACAAAGGAAATAATTCATTACAATGTTACAGAGCAGATGTGCTCGCGCTGGGCATTTTTTCCCGCGGGTGTGCGTGCAGATGAAGAGCATATGCCATTTAGTCACAGCAACAATGTGGTTACATCATAGGCTGTGAAGGTTGGGCAAAGTTTTCCCAGTCACACTCACTGTGGCGATACTCGAATTTGAAATTAGGGCAGAGATCCATGCCGTTTTCCATTTACTTTGTATGAAATAATTTATGTTCATTGCAGTTTGTGTGTATTTCCTGGATACAATAAAGTTAGACCTATAAACTCAAACATTTTTTGTACTGTACGTAATGAATTACAGTTTTCACTATTATATTTTTAGAGGTGCTTTAGAAAAACATTTCTAATACAATACGGAGTTAAGGTGGATAAGCTATGGCTTGTGGTTACTTGGGCTTAAATTATCTGATAAACTCACTAACAATCCAATCATGCTTACGAGGAATAACATCAGTTAGGTTATTTATTTGAAGGCAAACTGTATATCTATTTGGTAGATGTCTTTACATTGTTGTACTTTAATCTTGGATAGTAAATATCTTATGTCCTCGCTTGTGATGAAACTGCCTCACCATTTAGAGGCCAGCTATCATCATCATTGAACACCTGATAAGTTTTTAAATACTATTTCCAGAAATTCTGAACAGGGGAAGTCCCACAGCACAACAATGAAAATGAAAATTCACAGCCTGTTTCCAGTCATTTGACCGGGTCAGGAATGGAATGAATGAAGCCCCCATTTAGCGGCGAGAATAGTAATTGTCCCGGCTGCTGAAGCCTGTCACTCCTCTGGGGCAATGATTAATGAATGACAGATGAAATGAATTGGGAGAGTGTTGCTGGAATGAAATATGACAGGGAAAACCGGAGTACCCGGAGAAAAACATGTCCTGCCTCTGCTTCGCTCAGCACAAAACTCACATGGAGAGACTGGGATTTGAACCATGGAACCCAGCGGTGAGAGGCTGGCGCGCTGCCTCCTGAGCCACAGAGGCTTCCCACAGCACAACAATACTGTGCAAAATCAAGCAGTAAACTTGTTGAATTATGTAAATATATTACCTTTTGCTGAATGAATAACAGGAATTTTACATTTTTAAAATGGAAATACTGCCATTCCCATCCAAGGAATTGTAAATCATAGTTTGTATGCTTAAACCCTGTATCTTTATAAATTTTAACACAAAAATTATAACGTGTCAGTTTTCTTTGAATGTATAAATATAAGAAAACTAGGTGATGTACCCGTGCTTCGCTATGGGATTCTCTGAAAGACTGTGTGGTTTTCCTAATTGGAGTCAACTTAGGCCGTTACAAAAATGTCAGTAGCAATGGTATCATATAAAATACTCGATCAAGTGAAAAACTACACATTTTCTTACTTTTAACGAACAGTACTACGGTGTCGATCTAACAGTCCAAAGTTCCAGTGCTGGAATGACCAGGCTGCAAACAGCCATGAACACTCCTCTGCCATTATTCCATTAAATATGCACACTGCTCATTCCAATGAGTGCTTCAGAGTAGGGATTGAATAGTTCGCATGCTATGATGAACCAGTTTGTTATGTACCAGTAGTATCAGAAAATTTGTGAACTAAGGAGTGGCATGCTCAAGAATATAGTTATCTGACTCCCCAGCTACTTCCCGCCAATATTCAGACAGACTGTTATACTCGGTCGACTGGTCGAGTTGGTTGTGCGATTAGGGGCACGCAGCTGTGAAATTGCATCCGAGAGGTAGTGCGTTCGAACCCCACTATCGACAGCCCTAAAGATGGTTTTCTGTAGTCTCCCATTTTCACAGCAGGCAATTAGGGCCAGGGGTGCTTCCTTCCCACTCCTAGCCCTTTCCTATCCCATCGTCGCCATAAAGCCTACCTGCGTCGGTGCGACGTAAAGCAAATTAAGAAAAAAATACTCTGTACACAGCAGTAATCGTATCTATCGGAGATGAGTAGCAACAGAGACACAAAGCACATCACAACAAAGAATGGTCAATGTAACATTATTGTTGCTCATTCTTATGAGCTTTGTATATTGTAAGCCTTCACATTTAGTTTTCTTTTGACTCTGTGATATTAGGACGGCTTACAAAATTATTTATAGCATAGACTGTAGTTCCTTATTTACCAACTTTACATACCGATTTTCTTCTTCTTTCTTCGATTTTGATCATCTAAGGACCACGGTAATTAACCCTGTGCATTCAACTTAATCCTTCTTTCCTTGACTTCCAATAGTTCTTCATCCTTTCACTTTGCTGTTTCCTCCTCTCTTGTGTCCAGATTTTATTACCTTTCCGCTTTTCCTTCTCCTAGAAACCATTGAAATTTTGTATCAATCTTCTGAAAGTTGTTCTGTCTTGTATTATATACCTATTTTCATTCTGTTTACCCATTTTCTCGTGACTCGGCGCTGGTATGGAATTGACAACAAAAATCCAAATTCATGAATATCTCTGTTATCATAGCTGGTACGGTAAAAGTGTATAAGAAATAAATGATCAGAAATTTAATGCTATATAACTTTAGTTATGTAGTATTTGTCGATAGGATCACTAATAACACAAATATTTGGGACTTAAATTTTAGGTCTTCCTCTAAACTACCATCTCACTCAGCATTAATAAAGTTATTTATAGGCTAGCTTGTAGCGACTTATTCCCGACATTTCCTGCCGATTTTCATTAAGATAAGACCTCTAATAACATAAATATTTGAGAATTTAATGTTAGGCCTTCCCCTAAACTACCATTTTTCTCAGCGTGAATACGATTATTTACAGCCTAGATTGTAGTGTCCTATAATCGGACTTTACATACCGGTACCGATTTTCATTAAATTCTCTTCAGCCGTTTTCTCGTGATGTGTGTACAGACAGATAGACAGACATTACGGAAAATTAAAAAGTACATTTCCTTGTTACTATGGACTCGACCGATACAGAAATACCAGCACAAAACTCACATGGAGAAATTGGGATTTGAACCATGGAACCCAGCGGTGAGAGGCTGGCGCGCTGCCTCCTGAGCCACAGAGGTCTCCCACAGCACAGTACTGTGCAAAATCAAGCAGTAAACTTGTTGAATTATGTAAATATATTACATTTATGAGCAATGTACAGACAAAACTCGTATTTTATATATACCGGCATAGATAAAACCGACTGTTTATATAGAGCGCAGTATAAATCAAACCGGAATATCTTGCAATGGTCCGTTTTCTTGCGATTATAGCGGTTTCTCTTAATGCAGTACCCCAATCAACATTTCGCTGAGTAGTGGAGGAGAGCTTCGTAGTCACAACTGAACATCACTGCTCCACTTCCCTGCAAAATGTGTTCGCTCTCTCGATTCATTGTGATGTATGCTTGCTACGTAAACTGCCCGCATTTATAAAAATGCGTCGGGCCAGCCCGGCTCCACTAGGCCAGCCTCAATGGGCGCCCAGCTTAGCACCTCTATTATAGAGTATTTGCGTCATATTAAGTACTTCGGTACTTAAGGAATAATAAGTCGACGGCCTGACAATATTGCGGGGGTGGTTCTGAAACTGGGAGGTAGAGCTATTCTTCGCTATTTGGAAGTACTATTTACTGTGTGTCTCAACAGTACGCAGATTCCAGATGGCTAGAAGAAAACAACTGTAGTCCCAGATTTTCAAAGGGGGCAACAGGCTGCTATTAGACAACTACAGACGCATTAACCTTATGTCCATTGTATGCAAACAAATGGAATACCTCGCTTCAGAATATCTGAGAGAACAATGGGAGAAGAGTATGTGGATTAATGGACATCAACATAGTTTTAGGAAAGGTTTCTCCTGTAAGAACCAGATGTCGCTCTTTCAGAATAATGGGGACTCGTTAGACAAAGGTGTGCAAGTTGATGTTATTGTAATTGATTTTCCTAAAGCATTTGATGTAGTACCACGTGACATTCTGATCTGAAAACTGGTGGAAACAAACATTGATAGAAGGGTGGTTCTGTGGATCCGTGAATTTTTGACAGACCGCATGGAGAGGATAAAGGTGGGAAGTAAATAGAGTATATGAGCATATGATTCTTACCTGTCAGAGTAACAGATGATCTGCAGTACATATCTGAGAGGAAGTTCAACTATCATTTTTTGAGTTGAATACTGTAGTTACCCCCTTAGCAACTTATCTTCTTTGCTACCGGTACTGCTTTTCCCACATCTGTGCGGCCCAGGGTGCAAACTGTGTTGCACATGTGGACTTGGCCCTGTTTTACGGCCGGATGCCCTTCCCGACACGAACCCTATATGGAGGGATGTAATCACTATTGTGTTTCTGTGGTGGTTGGTAGTGTAGTGTGTTGTCTGAATATGAAGAGGAAGGTGTTGGGACAAGCACAAACACCCAGCCAGCGGGCCAAAAGAGTTAATCAGAGGCGATTAAAATCCCCGACCCAGCCAGGAATCGAACCCTCCGAACCGAAGACTTCAACACTGACCATTCAGCCAATGAGTCGGACTACTCCCTTAGCAGCTTATAGTTCCTGTTTAATAAAAGTACACCGGTGACAAGTTCTTTCTTTTGAAGTCATATGCACTTCACAGTTGTGTGTTCATATTAGCACGAAATTCAGTCTTGTCCTTCCTCACCAAACTAAAAACTCTTTCCACTGGAGAATTGCCGTGGGATATTAGCAAGAATTGTGTTAAGGGCTTCATAGTTGAACATGCAGTACCGTACTTCAATGAAGGGTATTTCCTTATTACTGAAGCATCAGTGATCTTCGCTATTTCAAACCACATTATGTCGGCTCTTCCATCCTTGCAATACAAATAATTATAATTTTCTTAAATACCACCTATTCAATAAAGGACATTCTTATTAAATTGTTAACATGGTACATGTTTCGCTCCTTTTTATGAGCATCATCATCAGCCAATTAACTTTTACCCAAGGTTTAATAAGATCGTGAACATATTCTAAATGTTGTCTAAATGTATGTGGAACATTATAAAAAGGGAGAAAGGTACTCTAGTTCCATTAAAAAATAATATTACTCTTACAAATGCAGGGAAAGAAGTCAGTGATCCAGAAAAAGTTGCAGAAATATTTAGTAACTATTTTCTAGAAGCAGTTTTGAGGTTAACGGAAAATTTTCAAACATCAGTGACAAGATCAAACTTGAATACAGTTTACAGGAATGCATCATCCATGTTTCTTACTCCTGTGACTGAGCAAGAGATAGATAAGATAATAAAACAGATGGGTAAAAAGAAGTCTTCTGGTTTAGATGGTTATTCAAACTACCTCATTAAATGCTGTTACCAATACATAATTAAGCCTCTCCGTTATTTGATAAATTTGTCACTAACCACTGGTAAATTTCCAGACAAATTCAAGGTAACCAAAGTTGTTCCGATACATAAAAAGGGTAGTGAAGAAGATGCTGGTAACTATAGGCCTGTCTGCCTCCCCTCTGTATTCTCCAAAATACTGGAAAGAATTATGTACGATAGACTGTTATCATTCTTAGAGAAGCATAATATATTAGCTGGTTGCCAGAATGGCTTTCGTAAAAATAGATCAACTACCACAGCATTTATTCACTTTATTGAACGGATATATGACACACTAGATGGGAGGGGTGCATGTTTAGGTATTTTCTTGGACTTAACAAAAGCTTTTGATATAATTGACCACAGCTTGCTTTTAGAAAAGTTGCACATGTATGGAGTTCGGGGAATGGCCTATGACTGGTTCAAATCATTTTTAGGGGATAGAAGACAGATTGTTGAAATATCATATACCGGTACTGATTTGAGCAAAAATGTAATTAAGAATGTGTATTCCTGTGCCAGAAACATAGATCATGGTGTTCCACAGGGGTCAGTTTTAGGACCATTATTATTTTTAGTATTTATTAATGATATAGTCCAAATTGTCGATGATATTCAAGGAGTGCAATTAACTTTGTTTGCAGATGATATTACTGTTTTTGTAGCTGATGAAAGTTCTGAAGGGTTAAAATTGAAGGCAGGCAATATAGTGAGTAATATCCTGAGCTGGCTTGAAGATAATAAATTAATTTTAAGTAAACAGAAAACTTCTGTGATTAGATTTCACCATAAGATTAATTTAAATATGGAAATTAGTCCAATTTCATTTGGAGAGACCATAATTGAGTACTCATCATCAACAAAGTTTCTTGGCTTGTGGATGGATGAATCATTAACCTGGGAAAAACATACAGAGTTTATAGGGAAAAAGCTTAGTAGAATTTATTTCATGATAATATCTTTGAAAAATAGTTTTAATTTAAAGGCTTGCCAAATTATGTATTTTGCATATGTCCATCCCATACTAACCTATGGAATCATTTACTGGGGGAATTCACGATATAGCGAAGTCATCTTTAAGTTACAAAATAAAATAATTAGAGGAATGGCCGGTGTCGGCAGGAGGACAAGCTGCAAGAAATACTTTAAATTTTATTTTATTTTACCATTGCCTAGCCTTTATATCTTCCATACACTTGTATATATGAAGGAAAATGTAAACAGCTACACCATAAACTCTGATGTACATAGGTATAATACTAGAAATAGACACAGTCTGCACATAGAACCACACAAAACTAAGCTATATGAATCAAGTTTGAGTTATGCAGGAGTACATTTATTTAATAAATTACCAGACTACATTAAGCAGAAAAAACTATGTTCAAAATTTAAGAAAGAATTATTCAAATTTGTTTCTAACCATTGTTTTTATTGTATTGAAGATTACTTAGCTCTTGAAAATTAACTTATGTATCACTTTTTAAAAAAAATATGTGCCTCTTTACCACATTGTATATTTCTCTTTATTTATCATAGCATGTATATTACTGTTTTATCCTTTGCTACTGTAAATATGATTATTGACGTGTCCCATATCACTGTATGATCAGTTGGACGAAATACAATACAATACAATACAATACAATACAATACAATACAATACAATTGAGCTAAGATGTACTTTGTAAACATGAGTACCGGTAACAAATCTTATACTATTTTACAAATCATATAACAATAAAAGTTAGGTCTTTAAGTTAAAAAAACATTTGTCTAAGATCTTAGTGTTAACATTGTCCATTAAATGTATGGACTAAACTCATTTGTTGAACATCCTTTTAAAACCATTTTAAAAAATATTTGAGATCTGGCTAATTGTATTGATTCGATATTTCTTGACGTATGTAATTGTTCTTGAATCATCGTTAACAATTTTATGCAGTTGATAATTGCCTATATTATGAACCATTATCTTGTTCTCGATGTTACTGGAGTAACACTGGTACAAAATGTATTGGCATTAATCCAAAAATGTCAATACGTCAGTTTTGTTTTTGAATGAACTTGTAGGTAAAATGAAAATTAAAATGACAAAACATTCGTGCTGACTCCAAACTTTAACATTTCACGTAGACAATATTTGATCTGACTGTATAGTTGATCTGGAATTGTTCTTCAGTTCCGAAGGCAAAGATTATCCGCTGGAAAAATAACAAAATCAAAATTAGGCCTCCAATGGCTCCAAAAATCAAATAATTGTGGAAACGTTGTCCTGACATAATCATTTCCTAACAAAAAAATTCACTCTGTCAACTTCCTAACTTGTACTAATTAACTCAGACTTTCAGTCAACCACATGGTTAATAACGTGTTTAAATTCTTGTTATTAATTATTTCCATTACTGCTCAAATCTAGGTGATTGTTAGCTTCTTTCATCAATTAACATACTTCTGGCAAGTTATGTCGTGACTCCAATAATTAAGAAATTATTTAACATTGGTAATTAGCCAGTTGCCTGATCGAAGATTAATTACGCCATGATTTGATTTTAAGATCACTGATAATTTTAGGATAAAATCCCTATTCGTGGATTATTCACTACTACAATTCAAAACCTCATTCTTAACGGCACACATTCTCGTCTTGACTTGAGATGATTTACTTTAAATTAAACATTTTTACTCCTTAAATTGGATAAACCTACTTATATTTCCAGATAGCTTTTACATGGCTTAATCATTGCCTTTTCAGCATAATTGAAACAAATGATCTTTCATTTTATATTTAAATTCATTGGCTTCAAATCCTATCACTAGATTGATTTAACAGCAATAAATTTTGAAATAAACACTTCCACAACAAGAATTTGACCAAACAACTCTGGAATAGTCTAGATCATCACGGTGAACGCATGATCAGACCACACCACCACTCATTCATTCATGTGATACACGAAATATTTCATATATACAGTATTTACAATCGAATCCTAGTCGAGTTATTATTACTTAAATATTTTTACGTCCGAATCGGGGTTACCTCAATCAAATAAATGAGCTTTAAGTCGATGAACATGCTCGGCAATGTGCGTGACACGTGATTGAAATAAGGTAATCACTTGAAAGAATGTAACTATTATATTCCGACGGCGATCGATCTGAATTAGATGCAACTCTAAAATCTGATAGAAAATAATCATCACTACCATCAGGTTGACTAACGACTCGAATTGACAAACACGTGATCAGTAAGCTTTAATTAATTTAGTATTATTCTCACCTCAGAATGACACTCAAGCATGCTCCAAATTAATATCAGAACGCAGTGTTCCCAAGACACATGCTTCTAAATATTTATAATTTAATCCCACAGCATCCACCAATATTCCAGGCAAATTCAACATTAAGAGCACAATAACTTCATTCACAAGAATAATCAAATACCATTTATGCTTACGACCTTTAATTTAGTCTTTAACCCGGTCTTGTAATTGGACCTTATTATTATAATTAATGATTATAACATCTATCCTTTAACTCAAAATAAATCTGGAATTCAGATGACATTATCTTGGCAAAGTCTCGAATGATGCATTGATGCATCGATGAATCTTAAGTCAGTCTAATGCAATTGAACAACACACTATTCGATCACATAATCCCAAAATGTCACGATTACTGGTTGAATTCAATGTTAAGCGAATGACCAATTATTTTAAGCTTCAATTAAGGTTAGGCATACATTGAAAAATATTCCGCAGACTAACTACTTCTAACTACACTAATAGAATGTCAAAGCACAATCACACATGTAACTAATCTTTCATTACCTCAAGAATGGAGAGTGTGAAATATTACTAAATATGACAAAATTTATCTAAAATACTAATTAAAGAAGAGTGATCATCTAGTTTCTACATAGATGGAACAGAAAAAGTTTCAAAATGGTACTTAAATTTTACGATGGGTTTCGATTCTCGATTAGCGCCTCCATTATATCAGCATGTCCATCAAGTCCATCCTCTCGATGTTAGAGGTGCCTCACACGGTTAGTACTTCATACTTGCAGGAAGGTTGATGTCCTACGATGATCTTGATGTTCCTCTTGATGTGGTGAAGTGCATATGGAAGAGGCAATTCCTGTTGAATTGCTGTCTCCTTTACGTATGTAGTTGAAAAGTAGCTGTAACTGACACAAAATAATTTTAGTGCATTTTCGAGCCAAGTAATATTTCACTGAATTGATGAACACAACACTTAACTGAGGGCTCGACGTTCGCATAAAATAACGTGGTATTATTTTGTTAAATGAGATGATTTACAAGATCAATCGATGTGGTTAAGTAAGTTAATGTTCATGTTGAAAAATGTAACGAAGTCCTTGTTGAATTTAGCAAGACGCAGTCTAGTAAACAATTGTACAAGTACGTAATATGCTCAAAGCCTAGTAGAATAATACTAGCAGAAACTTCAGAGCGTAAACGTATAAGAGTATACCAGTAGAATAATGTATAAGTATATAAGAGACTGATTTAATATCTGCGAAGTGCAGTCATTTGAGCACGTTGTATGTCAACCAGCACATCCCATGAGACATCTTAACGAGGTTCAAGTCGCAAGGGCCATCACTTTGATCCAGAAAGGATGGAATTTTCCTCGTGTTGCTGTGGATCTCGATGTCTCTCCGTCAGTTATTCACCGCTTGTGCAATCGCTGCAGTGAGAAATGCCAGTTCACAAGGAGGGTTGGACAAGGTCGTGGACGCATGACAACCCCACAGGATGACCGATATCTGACCATCTGTGCGTTGCGGCGTCGTTTAGCAACTGCCAGAGAACTGCAACAAGACCTCAGGAGGGCCACTGGAGTCACTGTTTCTGACCAGTAGTGGTGGGGACGAAGCGAGTAGAACTCGGTTCTTGAGGTTACGTGACGTCACAGTGGAGCACCGATTCAACTCTAATACTCCGTATAGCGCTGCGGGTGCTTCAGTAAATATTCCAGCCAGGCTACATTCGCAACGCCGCCGTGCTGTTGTTCAGACTCCTGACTGAGACGTCTGTTCTATTTGTATGTTTCCTTATACATATATCTTTATTTAAAGTTGTTGCGCTATGCAGTATTTTCTATCGATATTTGTAATAAGAAAGAAGCTATAATGCCACGAAAGTCCTTCCAAGCATGACAGTATTTTACTAGCAGTCTAGGTAGAAAATCCGCTACTTGTAAAATTTGCAATCAAATCTATTGTACAGATGGAGGAACGTCAAATTTAAGAAATCACATAAAACGGGCGCATCGTGAGGACATGGTACAAGATACAGTTGCACATCGTGAAAGTAATTCCATTCCTACGTATGGAAGAGACAGTGCAGAAAAAAATAAGTTGCATAGGAGTTTGGCTACTTTGTATGCGAAGACATGCAGTCACTGAGGGTTGTAGAGAACAGAGGATAGAACCAGACCTGTAGCTTAGATCGTTTCCAAAAGAACAAATATGAGCTAGGCCACCATAGCGCGAAATCGGGAGGTTGTGGGTTCGGATCTCACTGGTGTCCGATTGGCCATTTTTGTTCTATATTTAACATCTCTTCAACACGTACTAAATGTACGTAATACGACCTAATTGATTGAAAGTCAATTTCGATTACAATGCGGTCGTGAAAATGCAATATTAATTGACTTTTAAATGAACGTGCTCTTGCTTACCTTAGCGTACCTGCTACATCTGTGCCCGCATATGAGGTGTTTTCTTGTGCTGGACAAATTCTTTCAGACCGAAGGTCGTCGCTTTCTGCAAAACGAGCTGAAACTCTGATATTTCTGATTATAAATTCCTCCTATATAACACCTGTTCCATGCAATACAGAACACGAACGGTACTTCCCATACTGTTTGTGTACAACGTGTTGTGCTTGTCACAAGATGAAGAATTGAGTTCATTTGTATACTTTAGTTATTTCCATTGTCATTTAGCTCCTTACCACAAAGTTATCAATGAAATGTTTGACATTATATGAGTTTAGGCACATTTCAAGGAACTAGATTGCGTTTCGTCAATTATCATATTATGGAATACGGTACGTTTATCCATATGCATTAATATTTATTGTATTTTATGTATTTATTCATTTGTATGTTTGTTTCTTTCTTTATGTCTACTTGATACGCCTCATATTAAGCACAGATTTGTAATAACACTGTTTGTTATGTTATGTATTAAATTTGTATTACATTATCAAAATTTTGCAAATAACAAATAATAGAAAATACGGAGTATAGTACCATTGATAATAATTGATAATCTTCTTTATAAATGTAAACTGTAGCTTAGAAGGTTAACATAAAGTTTAAATTTACCGCTATAAACTTGTACTCGGTTTAACCGAGTAAAGACGTCATAGTACTTGCTCCTAACCGAACCTCTAAGTTCCCATCACTACTGACCAAACAGTAAGGAACATGTTAAGATAAGTGTCCTTACGACCCAGACGTCCTGTTTGAGTGCCACGTTTAACGCAGCAACATCTCGCAGATTGCCTTCTGTTTGCCCGTACTTTGTCAACTGGCAACTTCGCCAATGGAGACCTGTGTTGTTCACAGACGAGTCCAGATTTCCCCTGACACAGCGTGATGGATGTCAACGTGTATGGAGACGCTGTGGTGAACGATACATGTCAAATGTTGTCCAGGAAGGCGACCGATTCGGACAAGGGACCTATTCCACGAACGAACTTTGCAACTTTTCACTTTGCACTTTGCACTTTTCATTTCAGTTTTTGTTCCACCATCACTTTTCAGATTTAGCTTGCAAAGTGAAAAGTGAAAAGTTAGGAATCTTTTCACTTTTCAAGCCTGTTATGTTCCTCCATTGGTACAGAAATGCAAAGTGCAAAGTAATTAAGTGAAAAGTTTTCAGAAATTTTGCAAAGAGATGATTCACATTTCAGTTGTTAATTAACAAGTATGTACACTAGTTTCTAGGCCTAAAATTTGGTTTAGTGATATAAACATGTTACGACGAGAGCTTTTGTTATCATCAAGTGTGGACAGTGAAGACGAATCCAACAAGAGAACATACAAAGACAGGATTAATTTTCATAACCTCACTTCGACAGAATTTCGCGAGTGTTTTCGTGTTACCCCATTACAGGCTGACTATATTCTTGAAATGATTGGTCATTTATTGAAACCTGCAACAAAAAGAAGTAAATCCCTTTCCGAAAAGGAACAAATTCTGATATGCTTACATTGGTTAGGAAATGGTGCCCAGCTGCACGGTGTGGCAGCAATGCATGGGACATCAAAATCAACTGTTTGCAGAACTGTTACTAAAGTCGTAGATGCTATAGTAAATGTAATATTTCCTAACTTAGTACGTTGGCCTGATAATTCACATAATATAGCGACGGAATTTCTAATGAAGGGTGGCTTTCCTTCTGTGTGTGGATGTGTTGACGGTACTCTCGTTAATATTGATGCTCCTACTGAGCACGAGGAGGTTTATGTTGATAGACATGGGCAACATTCTCTCAATATTATGGTGATTAGTGGCGCAGACTTGACCTTCTACAGTGCTAATGCTAGTTGGCCGGGTAGCGTTCACGATTCCAGGGTCTTAAGAAACACTGCCGTATGTAGACGTTTTGACTCAGGTTGGAGGCCGTTCCCAGGAGCAGTTATATTAGGTGACAGTGCCTATGGACTTAACGAGTGGCTAATACCCCCTCTTAATAGAAATCCTGACGATGCTGTTGAGCAACAATTTAACAAGGCACATAAATCGACACGGCGTATTGTTGAGAACAGTATCGGAATTTTAAAGGAACGTTTTCCCTGCTTAAACCACTTACTATTATGTCCAACAAAAGCGGGAAAGGTGGTCTTAGCGTGTATTGCATTGCATAATATTGCACGTAAGGTTGGAAGAGAAAATGAAGAAGACTTACTTACCTTGATGGATGAAAATGAAGACCCCAATCCTGAAAATGATGAGACACCCGATTTAGACGCCGTTGCTAAACTCAATTCGTTATTGAGATATTTCACTAACTGAACTGAACAATAATATCTGTTTCCATATTAATAACATTAATTTTATTTACTATACTATATTTCTACTAATCTACATATAATAAACATGTTACCATGACATTTAAGTTCAATCACTCGGTACTTTCATTGGCTATGTATTCTATGTATTCGTCTGCATTATAGACAAAATTCGGCGTAGCAGAAGCCGCAATGTCACCAGTAAATTCTGATAGTGGTATCTCCAATTCCCTTTCCAACTTCAGAGTTTGCAATTTCCTGTGGTAAATTTCCACACGGAGAAGTTCCTGCCTCAGTTTTTTGTCACCGTATCTTCTTCAATGTTAGCAATAGGACGCGGGGAATTCAACAGCTTCCTTTTCTTTCTCCTCGGTGTATTTTGTAGGTTTTCGAGGTTTTCGCCACTGGGAAGTTCGGCAGGAGTCGGTATTGGCTCCACGGTCGCTTGATCTTCCATGTAGCTTTCAGGAAGATTCAGCCCGTCTAAAACGGCCGAATCTTTCTGCAGGATGTCAAAGATAGCAGCATCCACCTCATCCAATTGTTTATCTTTCCCTCCTTCACTTCCAGTTTTCTTGGCATTATCTCTTTTTGCCTAAAAGCAAGAATTTAATGCTTCAGACGTGATATATAGGTAAGAGGAAATCATTACATATATTCTTCAATCACTTCTACATTACAATCTTATGTAACATGCTGCATCGACATATGTGAGGTTATACGAACTGATTTAAGCGATATATTCTCTATTAATGCATTTAATGAAAACGTAAATATTTACTTACTAGTGCACGACATTTCCATAATCCAAATGGATTATCCCTCGCGAACGTCCAAGATTTTTCGGCTCCAGCTAACTGCAAAGACTGAGCTTTCTTTAGAACTTCAGTCCAAGCGGATCGCTAACACCGCTAGCTTCTTGTAATTTTCTTTCTTTCCCATGATCAAAACTTTAAAGCTGCTGGTACCACAATTATCGTCAAATTCGCCGCGTAAAATAAAGTATTAAAATCATGGAGTATTATACAGTTTGACCATGGAATAAACATGATCGGTTCACTCATACGCAAAGACTTTTCACTTTGCAAAGAAATTGAAAAGTAATGCCTAGATCATGGTGGAACAGAAAGACTTTGCACTTTGCAAGATTTGAAAAGTGAAAAGTGCAAAGTTGCAAAGTTGCAAAGTGCGTTCGTGGAACAGGCCCAAGGTTCTATGATGCTGTGGGGTGGGATCAGTATTGATGGCCGTACGATCTTGTCATCGACAGTGAATCTTACCGCTGCGGGCTGCATCAAGCAGATACTGCTACAGCATGTGTTGGTTGCTGCATAAGGTGTTGGCCCTGAATTCGTAATGAAGCACGACAGTGCCAGGGTTCATTTAGCGCGCATCACCAGAGCTGTCTTGCGAGGACTGGACATTCAAGAGATGGAATGGCCGCAATGAGTTCCGAACTTAATCCCATCGAGCATGTGTGAGATAGGCTTGATAGAAGTGTTCGTGGGCGTCCTGCTCCGCCACAGATTCTCCAAGACCTCGTACAGTCTCTCATTGAAGAATGAGACCTGATACCGCAACGTGAACTCTGTTGAATTATACGGAGCATGCCACGTAGGTGCCAATCTGTGATAAATGCTCTTGGAGGACATACACCATAATGAAGCTCTCCAACTGTGATAAAAATCCACCCTGGAGGACTGTTATCAGTTTGTTTTCGCCCCTAATTCGACATTTCCGTTTGTGTTCTGAAAATGAACGCGAATCCATCGATGTTCTTTTGTATACTGTTAGGGCAGAAACAAAACTACCCGTTTTATTCATCCACTAGGTATTTATTGACACTTGTTTTTCATGTCTTCTCGATTTCTTTCAGTAAAAACAACCGAACAGGGGTTTGGATAAAAATCTTAGATCGGTGCGACGTAAAGCCCCTAGCAAAAAAAATCTTAGAGTTCCCAGATCCATAGAATAAACACGGCCTGTCATCTAATATCCTAACATCCTCCAACCTTTTGATTCTAACAATTTACTAGAATCAAAATATACACAACATATCTAAGTTATCTCCTACTTTGCAGGCCCCTTTAGTCCGACAGTCTGCAAGGGACCTTTATCGTCCTTCCATATTGCGTCGTATACCCCCCCTTTTCTGACTAAAGGCTGACCTGGAACACACTTCTCCTCCATCAGCACTTCAGCAGGCGTCGTTATCTCCAAGGGAAAATCTCGCTGCATAGGACGAACCATCTCTCCCTGCGCAGTTTTCAGCTAAACAACTCTGATGCAGCAACCTTTACCAGGGTAAGTTTCAACAAGATGTCCTCTTCTTCGCTTCATTCTCGAGAACTATATCACCAACTCTTAACTGTCGTTCCTTCTGCTTTCTTTGACGTCTTTGGATCAGCTGACTCAGATATTCTGATCTGAAAGTCTTTCTTAACCCTTCTCCCAGTCTTTGTACATATCGATACCTCTTACTGAGATCTACTTGGTACAGGTGGTCAAGGTCAAGTACACCTACTGGAGAAACATTGCACGCGTCAGTGGAATGGGGTCATCGGGATCTTCAGAAATATATGTCCAAAGTCTTGAGTGAGTTGTTGCCTCACAATCACACAATATTGTAGACATCTCTTCATAATGTAAGGATGCAGTTCCCAAGACTCGTCTTAACAGTTTCTTCACCATTTGGATAAGGCGTTCCCACCAGCCATCCCACCATGGCGCATGGCCGCTGTGGGTGGATTGAATTTCCACTGAATTCTCTTGGTCGAAGCTTCTACCTCTATTGTTTCTACAATCAAGGCAAAATAGCTATTGTTAGCTCCAACAAAATTGGTTCCATTGTCACTATAGTCGGTCTTAGGTCTTCCACGTCTTGCTATGAATCTTCTAAGAGCGTCTAAAAACTCTTCGTTGACAAAGATGTTGTCAGTTCAAGGTGGATAGCCCTCTACACTGCACAAGTAAAGAGCACTATCCAACACTTACTGCCATCTCTCAACCTGATTGGGCCAGTCAAGTCTACACGCGTAACATCAAATGTGTTGGCGTCTCTCACCCGGTCTTCAAGTAACGGTGCCGGAGATCCATGCATTCTCTTAACCACATGACGTTTTCATCTTACACATCTTGATGGTACCTTCCGCACAGCCTTTCTTCCCTGTATGATCCAAAACTTTTCCCCAAGAGTTATGAGCACAACATTTAATCCAGCATGATTTGTCCTTGGGTGTTGGTATTCAATTATACGTTCAACCAGCTTGTGATCATTTGGAAGGAGCATTGGAAATCTGAAGTTATCTTCATCTTGACGCCTTATCACCTGCGTCTTCAAACGGAGAACCCCCTCTGCATCTTCTAGAACGTGAAATTTATTCAAAGGCGATTCCTTCGTATACCTGAAACTTTCTTGTTGGACGATCTTTGCTAAATTCCTTTCTGCAGCATCCAGTTCTCTGGCAGACAACTCTCCAGTAATAGTCTTCTTCCTTGCGTTGTTAATGAATCGCTGCATCCACGCTACCATTTGAAGGATCTTGTTGTATGTAGAGAAATAGCTCAAGTACTATGCCTCTTTCTGACAGGAGATAACCAGCGATAAAACATCTTCCCTTTTTCTCTCTTGGTTAACCTCTTCTTGATTTACGGCAGACTGGGATTTTGGCCATTCTTCTTCAAAAAATTTGAGCCAGTTTGGACCCTCCTACCATCGCGACTCTAAAGGCTTTCTTGTATTACAGTCTCTGGAAGGTAGATCGCCAGGATTTTCTTGTCCGAGGATGTGTTTCCAGTCCCTGGGATTGGAGTTGGTGCAACCACCCCCTAACAATGATGATGAATGACGTGCGTCATAGGGACGTGTGCACACAAGACAATATAAACAAGGAGCAAAAGAAACCAAAACAGAAAATAACACATCAAAAAAATACACGGGAGCAAGGAAGAGTGCTGGAACCTACCCATTAAAAAGGAAAGAGGAGGGGATCCAAGGAACTACGAAGCAAATCACCTCAAAATGACACCAATATTTTTAAAAATCAAAACATAATTAATGAATAATCTTTAACAACTACGATACAAATTTGAAAAATTAAATAAAATCTGAAGAATAATGAAACTTACAAAAAATACAACATTAAGGAGTATAATGAAAATTCCTTAAAATAAATGACTTATATGTGAAAAAATTCATACCTATAATAGTTTAAACCTTTCCATCCCCCCAAAAAATTACAATTACCCATGATAAACACATGTTTGAAGTATATTAATATTAAATTAATTTAAAATTTAACACAGAAAAAGGAAGTGTAGGGTGGTAAATCAAGGGCTTTTGACAGCACCCCAGTGGAAGCTAAAATCCCACCAAACCACATATTAATGAAGGACACCCGACATATCACCATAAACACAAAACACAGCAAATACCGACCATAATGTCCCCACAGCAGACACCCTCAGAAAATAAAAATACAACCCAGATAAAACCCAAATTTAAATCACAAGGTCATGTTAAGGAGAGACAATAAATTAAACACCGGAATATAATTTACAGGATCGAGCCAGTTCACATAACATCACCGAGACCAAAAAATTAAACACACAGTTTCAGTTCATAATAGCTTTCAATGAGCTATCCACAAGATGCTCTTATCGCACCCGCGACAATTCGTCAGGCACGAAGAGATAAACAACATAATAATCAGGATAGATAAGATAAGAATAGGCTCCATATCTTTCGCACTAGGGTTGTCCAAGCCTTCGATTAAATGAACACGTTACAATGGCATTGTTGACCAACCGTTAATGTAAATGCGGGTTTACTAAAATAATTAGAACAAGGATCTCATTAAAAGCCCGCAGTAGGAATGAAAATAAACCAACCAAGCCCAAATAATCAATTTTCGCTAAGAGATAAACAAATTACGATATTTCGAAATAATAATAATGAGATAAAAAATTAGAAACTAGTGTAAGCGTAGTGTTAGTTCGAACACGGGCAATGAAATGCCTAAACATACAGAAAGATGCACGAATAATTTAGATGGGAATTACGACAAAATCACACAGTTACGTGTACCAAACCCGCAACACGACAGCAAAAATTTCACAATTTCCAAATAGGAACGGCACACACATAAAACAAAGGCCATACTAACTCGCGAAAATACAGAAATCAAACAAACCCAAGGGAAAATCAACTTTCAGTCAAGGCGGAGGAGAATTTTGAAATTACCTAGGCAATAATGGCCTACTTCGTTATACAATGAACACACCGGAAACATGAATCCTTACCACCAAACTAAGATATATATTAAGTCACAACGGACACACGCACGAGCATATAACAAACCTAAGGAAAATAATATGAGCACAAGAAAATGATAAAGGCGTACTTACACTAATCTAGGTAAGGCAACCGTGTTCTGAACTATCACTACAACTCACCAGTAAGAAATAAAATTTGCATATTCACATTATTACAACTACATATTTACACTAGAAGAACTATAGTACAAAACTACACGGTTAAAAAAACATAATTCCCCAGGTGGGGAGGTTTTTTAGGGCATCACGCTATACCAGTCTGCAGATGCATTGTATTGGCAGCGGTAACGTAAGCCATTGCTCCGAGACAACGTCTGCCTTCAAACACCTTCAAGCGTAGACCCGCGCACTTCCAAGTTCCCCACTAGGAGCGACACGGACAAGTCCCGATACTCGCCCTGGTGGGCGCTGTCTAAAGACACACTGTAGTAGCTATGTATTATCCGCACACTTTATCTTGTTGCATTTACACCCTAGTGTTGAATCGGTCGACCTCGGCGATCTTCGAGATTCGTACAGGCAACCTTTGAAACACAAACTATGAATCGCTTAAGCATCGTTGTGCGACATCTGGCGTACACTTTACGTACTAGTACTGTTGTTGTTTACACAACAAAGCCAACAAATTCATGCTAGGAACAAGATTCGCATCGAGAAATGTTTTATAATGTTATATAATGTGTATGTGACATAGTTGTTGGCTTAAGATGAGCGGTTTAGAAATTTCATATCGATCGATCATATTCTCGATTCAATTCAGATTTCGTTTTCATTCAGTTGGCAGCACTATCGATACCGGGACAGCTCCCTCCTTACTCCTCACCGCCGTACACAAATGCACCAAGATAAAGTGTGCGGATAATACTCTCATATATGGCGCAAGAGTCCGTGTAGCCGTCCACAATGCGATTATACCCTTCGAGATAATAACACACAGAATAACTATGTGACGAAAAGTCCACTTCGCCACATATAGACAGGGAAGATGACCAGTAGGCTAACAGTTCAAGGCGTTCCTGCGCTAAATTATCTGAGTCCACCAGATACAACGTTTAGTCATTCAAACTTCAAACATGGTAGAATTCCAGTCTCATATCATCGTGGTAATATCACAGGTCCGTACTATCACTAGGCCGCGAATACAAGGTCCATAACAGAATACAATAATTCACCAAAATTTACAAGTGCCGATAAGAGACACAATTTAAATATATGTCGCGTAGGCAGTTGATTGTCCAAAGTATATCACATAACAAACGTATTTTGTTAAATAACGCTTCATTGGTGCGGATTTCCTACACCCTGTTCCCAACAAATGTTCCCCAGTGACCTTCTCTAGCGATCCAGTGCAACGCAATAGTGAATCTGTCCAGTACTACTCACTAATGTCAGTTATATTTAACCTTTTCTTCACTTGCATAGCTAGACCTACTCCTATCAAGCAAGCCAACAAATCCAACCTAGGAATAGTTTTACTTTTGAGTGGAACAACCCTCGATTTTGCCTGTAGCAAACTTACAGTTACTTGCTGTGCAATTTCGCATCTCAGAAATACAGACGTTGCATAGGATAATTTTGATACATCGCAAAAGATGTGCAAGGAACAGGAATCAGCATTTGTCAGTGCAGTCCATCTAGGTATCCGTACATCATTCAAAGTAGGTTGTTCTTCAAATCATTTCAGAAATTCTAACTTCAGTTCTTTTGGTAGCTCGGAGTCCCAACTCAACTTGGCCTTCCAGCTGTTTTGCAGGAGTAGTTTAGGGAAGAGAGTGACGGGAGAACTGAATCCGACTGGATCGAATACTCTATGCGCCATTGACAAAACAGATCTCCTAGTTATTACTCCTTCAGGCTTACTCAGTCCATCAATATTGGAGAACAGTTTATCTTAATTCTTGTCCCACGAGAGTCCGAGGACTTGTGCCGGTCTTGAGTCTTCTTTGCTTAGTAGTGAGAAAGTGTTCTCCCAACCTCTCAGCTCAAATCTACCTTCAGCCATGATCCCAGTAGCTTGTTCCACAAATGTATTCAGTTCCTCTACTGAATCAACTGACGTGACGCAGTTGTCTATATAAAATGAATTACTCAATTTCTCCGCTACCTCTCTCTGACATGGTTTACATTGATCCAAAAACCACTCTACAGTGTCTCATAACACTCGTCTTCTTCTCCTCCTCGAGATTCTCCCACCAAAGGAACCTCAGAAAATCTCTGTCCCGATCGTAAACAGAGATCTGAAGAAAAGCCTTCTTCATATCAGAGATCACGCCGATCCTCCCTCGCCGGAACTTTAGAATGACTGAGGTGATTAGATGTAATATATTCGGTCCTTTAGCAAGACAGTCATTTAATGAAGGACTTCCCTTCGCCTTACAAGAATCATCAAACACTGGTCTTATACTGGTTGTCAAGTTCTCTTTGAACACCCCGTGATGAGGTATATAATGTCTAGGTCCTTGTACTTCATCTTCTGGAACGATTTGTGTTACTCCTTCCATTAGCCACGTTTGTAATACCTCATCATAGCGCTCAAGTTTCCCAATAGCACAGAGTTTTGATGTCGTTGAGATCAATCTCTTCTCTGCTATCCCTCGATTATCCGGTAACTCTTCAACGCTATTTATCCAAGGGAGCTTCACTTCATATCTTTCCCCAGGATCTCTTCTCACAGTTTCCTTGAAATGATTTCGCACGGAGATTTCTACTTCTTCCTTTGTTCGACTATCACAGGGGTCTGTGATACCCAAGACATTCAAATTCCAAAGATCCACTAATCGGTTAGAAGCGTAGTTAGCATGGTGGCATGGGTCATAGACTCAGTTTCGGTAATAAACTTGTTCATCACAACCCATCCTAGTCTCGTTTTCACGGCAGTAAGACCATATTGCAGTTCCTTTATAGTGTCAGTGTACAGTTTTCCTTATGCATCCGCTCCTAACAGTACTTCAACAGGTGGCTGTCCAACTCCCATGTCAGTAAGATGAATCCCCTTCGCCTTTAGTTCTTTAAGCCAGGAACAACCTTTAGGGCGGGCGATGCCCCCACATATTAGGGGCTGATCCAACATCTGGACTTCACCTGTCAAACTCTTCAATCTAATGTTGTAGCGCTTGTGTTTTATTTCTTTCGTCGAACCTCCCCCAAACAGTTGGTGTATCACTGTTTTAGAGTCAACAGCTATACAAGGTTCACTAGAAGGGCTTGGAAAACTACTTCTGAACTCGACTGATTTGAGAGCGAAACATTCAGCACTTTCTCTGCTGTCTTTTCTGATGCTCGCTTCTGCTTGGTCTCCAGTTGAGGGCACACAATCGTATGATGTGTCTTGCAACAAACAATGCAACTTACTTGGTGTTTACAGTCCCTTGCTTCAAGCAGGCGTAACATCTTTTCTTCTTTCTCAAGATATCTCGCTTTTTCTCCAGCGATAATCTCTGTGCCTGGAAGCACTCCTTACTTTCATGGGATTTGTCACAAAATATACAGACAACTCTAGTGTTCTTGTGTTCACAGGAGAGTAGATCCATAGCAGTCGCAGGGGTTTCGGCAAGGGGCTTCTCTTTTCTTCTGTTTCTTTGGACCTTGTCTTCACTTAATTTAAATCCAACATTTGCCAGCGAGATTCTTCCTCCATTTTCTACTTCCTTGCTCAGTAATAACATCAAATGTTTTAATCGATCTCCATAGACTTGACTTCCATCATCCTCACGAATTGTTGGCTGATTTCGTAACCAGATCTTCAGAATATCTTCTGGTATGACGGATTCTACAAGTGGTAATAGCATGGCCGCATACTTGTCAGATGAAATGCCAATAGATTCCAGCGCACGCAGGTGAGCTTCTAAGCTGCCATACAGCCGAGATAGGTCGCGAGCGTTCTTGTTTCCTGCACCAGCAGCCTTTTTAATTACTAATGACAGCAGCTCCCTTACATAATATCCCGTTAAAAGTTTCTCTCTACCACATCTATTTCGCAGATTTCGATAGATTTCTTATAGTTTTCCGCTGTGGCAAGGAAGCTATCCACAATCCATCGTGCTCATGAGCCCTCGACAGTTGCTTGAATCAGATACTGGAACTTGTCTTCGTTTTCCTCGTCCTCATGTATTCTCTTAAACTCGTTTTAAAAGCTTAGAAAGTCCTTAATCTCGCCGCTAAATGTCTTTAATTTTATCTTCGGGAGTCTTAATTTTCTCCTATCTGCAGCCGGTGATGAAGTATTTGATTGCACCACAGTTACAAATTGTACCTGATTAGCCGCAGTAAAATTCTCCATCTTCACTCTTGCATGGTCCATCTTTTCTCTATATTCTTCAGTAGTTAAATACTCGACCTCAAAGTTGGCATTTTCATCCTCAAACATCAACGAAGTGACGTTATCATCTAGATTTTGTAGATCAGCCGCTCACCTCTCAACGGTCGTAAACTTCGTTTTCACAACTTCTCTATCGGTATTTTCACTGTCTATTTCTTCAATAAACTTGTTGTACGTTTTAGTAAAAATTATTCTTACTGCCTTGCGTTTCTTCACGGCTGTTAACATCTTGCAACTTTCACTTCGTTATGACAATAATGCAAGGATATTTAGACTTACCGATATCGGCTGATGATCACGTTGGGGTCACCAATAATGTAAGTACAGAAACAAAACTACACGTTTTATTCTTCCACTAGGTATTCATTGACACTTGTTTTACATGTCTTCTCGATTTCTTTTAGTAAAAACAATCGAACAGGTATTTGGATAAAACTTTTAGAGTTCCCAGATCCATAGAATAAACACGGCCTGTCGTCTAACATCCTAACATATACATGAACGTTAAATAATAAAGGTTTAGCTGGTAATATAACTGGGTGTGAGATATTGTTTTGTGGAGCATGGCATACGATCGAAAACATGTTCCGCTATTTTTTTTAAACTGTATAGTTCAGTTTGATGTGGAACGTCTTGAAGCATCCCTCAACACAGAATCCCGCTTAATTTTCTGGACACCGAAACACTGCCTCTCTGCGAATTTTCTGTTTGTAGCACACGACATAAATAATCGGATCAATTTTGTAAAGTTTTGATGGTCCCTGATATGTATTAAGGGCCTCATTGTTGTTGAAATGAATAAAATTATTATTTGATTCTGATACATCCCTTGAAATAACTGACCCAAAAGTTGCCGTAGTCAGAATAGCGCTTTTAGAAAAACAGCTTCATAGCGTACGTTTTTGTATTATAGCCATTAGCATATAAGGAGCAATTACAACGTATATCTCGTTCTTTGTGACTGGTTTCCAATCCTGCATTCTGGAACAAAGTATTAATAAGACCCTAGATCTTATTCTTTGCTCAGCATATAAATTCGTTTCACGAACTATTATTCCAATACCTCGTCCGTAAAGAACGTCTTATAAACAGTACCACGATTGCATTCCACAGCTGCTTCTTTCTGAGGTCCTGAGTTCCCTATAAACTGTTCTATTTGACCCACGTAATTAGACGTGTTTTCCCATCGAAATGTTTTAGCCATGGCATGCAGACTGCCATTCTGCGCACTATCAATCGTATCTGATTCCGAACTGAGGACTTCGCGTACAGCGATGTCAACCACACCACTCAAATCACCATCTGAATCTAACAACCTTTGGTCAGAACCGCTCAACTGTTCTAAAACATCCTCCAATTCCAAGCTCGATAACCAACACTTGTTTATAAAAGCCATCTCCACTCAAGACCGACGGAATACAGGACAGCGTGTGATAAGGAAAAAGGCTGAGGGAAAAGTCTCAAGAGAGCCCTGAATAGATAAAATGTATGAAGCTGTTGATATCCAGGTTCTTCCCCGAGGGGAAATTAAGGTATAATGCCACAAGTGAGCATAGTAGTCGCCAGATAGCAGACAAAAACAGTGATTGACCCTGGTGGCAGAGATAAAACGGATAAACATTCCTTGAAATATTATTCGAAATTCAGTGACAAAACACTATCGGAATAGCGATCAAGTTATATCGTTCACAAGCTCAAACTTTCCGCTTCAAGCAGAAATGAGTTAAAATCACGGCCGACTTGATGCGTCGCTCTAGCTAGCTCCTTACCGGCCTTGACAATCGGGTCCACGCACTGTAATCGGAGTAGTTACACAGTTCGACACGTGGCGCTGGCGGCCGACCTATTTGCGGTAGAAATGCATACTTCTTTATGGAGAATTTATTGACTTTGGTTGCCGATTTATCGTAATTTAGAGTTATGGAGAATGTTACATGGGTTAATACTGTTAAAATGATTAATCTTAAAGGTTACTTTCGTTGATATTTGCCAAAATGATGTCGTGAAATGAAACTGTGGGGAGATTACTTAGTCCAGCTGACGTTCTGATATTGACTCTGATTGCCGATGTATCTTAATTTAGGGAATAAAATAGTATGTTACATTGACTAATATTGTTAAAATGATTAATCCTAAAGGCTACTTTCATTGATATGTGCCAAAAACAACGTCGTGAAATGAAACTGCGGAGGATGGAGTAGTCCAACAGTCGTTCCTTAATTGTGAGGAATAATAGTAATCATTTTTATTATCTTGGCATTTAGATTCATAGCAGAACTTACCACAATGCTTTTGTCTTCTGATATTAATATTGAGATTAAGAGTCATTGTTCAATTAGAGTTTAAAATTCTTCAAGCGCTGCTCTCAGGAAGGGGGCTGGACAAGACATAAGAGTCTTACTTTTTCCATATTCGTTGTATGCAGAACATAAATATTTTGACTCAAACATCTTTAAATGTTAATTTCAATATATATAGTTTCAGATTACATTTCATTCATACCTTTCACTAGAATATTAAATAACGGGCAAGCTGGCCATGCTAAATTCAGACAATAAATTTTACTTGAAATGCAGTAGGGTGGAACAAGTTGGCCGCGCGGCGTGCAGCTGTGAGCTGTGAGCTTGCATCCGGAAGATATTTTGTTCGAACCCCACTGTCGGCAGTTCTGGAGATGGTTTTCCGTGGTTTCCCATTTTCACATCAGGCTGTACCTCAATTAAGGCCACGGCCTATTCCTTCCCACTGCTAGCCCTTTCCTATTCCACCGGCGTTATAAGACCTATCTGTGTCGGTGCGACGTAAAACAAGTAGCGGAAGAAGAAGAAGAATTTTAAATAAAAATTCAGTGAGAGTTTGTATTTTGAGTAAATAAATTGTAAACTGTTCTCTGCTCGATGATGATGATGCTTGTTGTCTAAATGGGCCTAACATCTAGGTCATCGGCCCCATTGCTCAGGTAACAACATTTTATACGTTGACCGTACCGTCATAGCAGTAGTGATTCTTACTTGTCAATGTTTAAATGTTAAAGTTCAGATTATCTTGAACAAAATTGTGTTGTGTTGCTGTCATATGCAAATACGACACCGCCTAAAGGATTATTCTATGAAAAAAATTCATGGGTAAAAATACCTGATTAGCGTGATTAGCGGCCACTCGCGAAGGCCCGGGTTCGATTCCTGGCCCTGCCACGAAATTTCAAAAGTGGTACGAAGGCTGGAACGGGATCCACTCAGCCTTGGGAGGTCAACTGTGTAGAGGGTGGTATCGATTCCCACCTCAGACATCCTCGAAGTGGTTTTCCATAGTTTCCCACTTCTCCTCCAAGCAAATACCGGGATGGTAACTAACTTAAGGCCACGGCTGCTTCCTTCCCTCTTCCTTGGCTATGCCTTCCAATCTTCCCATCCCCAACACAAGGCCCCTGTTCAGCATAGAAGTTGCGGCCGCCTGGGCGAGGTACTGGTCGTCCTTCCCAGTTGTATCTCCCGACCCGCAGTCTCACGCTCCAGGATACTACCCTTGAGGTGGTAGAGGTGGGATCCCTCACTGAGTCCGAGAGAAAAGCCAACGCTGGAGGGGTAAACAGAGTAAGAAAAAAGAAAGAACGAAGGTAAATACCCGACATAGAAACGGAAAACTAAGACGAGAGTGTTACCTGCTTTTAGCCACTCCGTAGTTTTGTCCTGGTCTACAGAGAATTCGTGAAATGATAGTGTCCCTTTGCTTTTTTTTCCTGTTCGGAATACAAAAAAGGCACACAGCAATATATATTCGAATATTTCCTAACACAGTTAAAGAAAAGCAAATCAACACACATTAAAAAATGAATTAGCACATATATTAAAATCCTTGTTCAGGACGAAGTTACAGCGAGAAATCACTTTGTTCTTGTTTCCATAAAATTTCTCCTCGAAGTACGAAAAGGTGCACAAGAATGTCTCAAATTCCAAGATTTGTAAACACAATTTAAAAAATATAATCACCACACTACACAATAAAAAATAAACTCACCAGCGCATAACTATCCGATCTCATTATGAAGCCAACAAGCACCTCATTGCGAGCACATTGCCAACATTTACGACAGCAAAACCAAAAAATTAAACTGGAAATGCGGCAATTTGCGGTATACAACTACCTGTCAGTGGGTAGTAGGCCAGCGCTCCAGCGGCATTACGGTGAAACTTTCCAATTACAGCTTTATGCTGGGCTTCACAAGCGATTGTCAAGGCCGGTATAAGGAGCGCAGCGAGGTATCTAGTCGGCCGTGGTTAAAATACAAACAGCTTCGATCGTAACCGCTAGATCGCAGTAGAGTACACGCGTGTACCCAATGTCTATACACAGGTCAGGACAGGAGTAATAGGGCTGGGCGGGTTCTAAAACAATGGGAGCTGAATCAGTATTTTCCCAAGAGGTCATTGACCCCTTACAAGGTCATTGGCCACATGACGTATTTGCCACGTGACCGTGACGTCGCGAGCACGTGGTCTTGTTTACAAACAGAAGCACATGCTCTCGACAGCTGTCAACATGACGCTGTCACATTGACCGACCCTAACATCACTTTTTGCAGCACGTGGCCCAAACTAACCTCACTGCTACCATCTTGACAGGTCCTAACCTTACTTTTTGTAAAAAGTGAACGTGGCTAACCTCACTCCTGCCATCTTGACAAGTCCTAACCTCGTACACTTGTTTTTGCGCGAAATTTTGAAAAGTGAACGATACATGAACTCAGTCATTCATATCAAAGAAATACGATCTATTACGTGAACGGAATAGAAAAGATCAATATGGCAGTGCCTAAGACAAAGAAGGATAAAGAATTGTTATGACACGGTACTATTGAAAATGGGTAATTGAATGAGCAATCTCAAAAAATGGACGTGTTAAACTGAACAGCCATCTATTCTCAAAGCTGCGAGAGATTTATCATAAGAAGAAGATTTATGAGACCAACCTCTATTAAAAGACGCGTAATTGCAAAAGCTATAATAGAAACGGCGAAATACGAAGAGAATTAAATTAATAGAGTGGATTATTGTCACAGCGGAGGATAAGTTTTGACACAATTACAAGGAGGACAATTTCGAGATTTCGCATAAATAGTTAAATTGATTCATAAAATAAATGCAATATATATATCTGAGACAAGGGTGGACATATTGGTAATCTGAAAGCGTTAGCAAGATTAAAGTCAAGACGAAAGAATTCCCATTTGAAATTAGGATGTTAGAAGGCTATGGATTCTATATTTTGACGAAACTAACTTCATATATGTATTTTGTATTTTATTTGCGCAAGATCTGGCTGCCATGCTTTTCTAAGATGCCAATGGTGAGATGTCCGGAAGAGGCTGAGCTGAGATGACGGCAGAGGAGACTTACATTCCCCAGAGCATCCCGATGACCAACGGCAGGATGTGATTGCCGAGCCCAAGCGGCAGATATCGAGGAGAAGCTAATAGGGATGTATAGAACTAGCACCGATAGAGCGCAGTGTTGTTGTACTGGGTAAGTGCAAGGCGCTCTTCATTTGTCTCCTGTGTACTCATGCCGCTAAAATCCACGAATTTAAGTTGTTTAAATTGTTATTTTCGTGACTATGACGAGCTATTGCAGTGTTCCTCTTTGTAAAAATCATGGAAGCTCGTTTTCGTTTCATCAGTTTCCACAAAATAAAGAAATGAGGAAGGAATGGTTACATGCTATTAGAAGGAAACATTTCGGTGAGAAGAATCTGACCGAAAATATTAAAGTGTGTTCCCATTATTTTCAACCCGGAGACTTCACAAAAATTTTGTTGGGTAAGTGCGACTTACGAACGGAAATAATTCGTATTTTCTACCTATAAAGTGATTAGGCATTTCGATAACAACCACAGAATTTATGTGTTTTGTATTTAAAGGTGAGAGAGCAAGATTAAAACCGGGCGCTGTTCCATCGCTTTTTCCAGGGACCACGAACACAACAAAAAGAAGAAAGAGGCCATACACCAGAAAATCGCCGGATTACCACGATAAGCTTACAATATTGGAATCTGCAGAAATCAACCCCATTGAAGTACGGGAAGAAATCGTGAATATAGGCCTACCCGAAGAAGTGAATGTAACATCTGTGACTCCCATTTTCAAAGACGTCAGTACTCAGACAAATACTGCAGGTAATTTGGTTGTTGAGCAAATAATGAATGATCCTGATGCCGTATTGCTTTATACAGGGTTTGCAGACGTCCAATATTTTAATTTGGTGTTTGCTGTTTTGGGACAAAACAGATACAATTTACAAATATTCCCTCTTGAACCCAGACTGTGTTTCTTATTGACAGTTATGAAGCTAAGGACCAACAAATCTGACCAGAACTAGGCCTTAACTTCGGAATCCATAAAACTACTGTTGGAAGAATATTTAATGTTTGGATTAATTTCATGTACTGCCAATTTAAAGAGTTGAACATATGGCCTGATAGAGAAACTGTCATTGGAAACAGCCCCCTTGCTTTTAGACAGAAATACCCCTCGACTAGAGTAATAATTGATGCAACTGAGATTACAATAGCAAAACCTAAGAACCCTACAACACGGCAAGCTACATTTTCTACATACAAAAATGCAAACACAGCAAAGGTATTAATAGGTATAAATTCATCTGGTTTCATAAGTTTCATATCTGATGCATATGGTGGGGCAATATCGGATAGGCAGTTATTTCTCAGGTCAGGAATGTTGGATCTCTTGGAAGAAGGAGATTCAGTTATGGCAGATAGGGGGTTCAACATTCAGGATCTGTTATGCACTAAAGGTGTAACATTAAATATCCCACCATTTCTGAAAGGCAAAAGGCAGTTTACTCCATCAGAAAACATTGAAACAAGGAGGATAGCCTCTAAAAGAATTCACATAGAACGGGCTCTGGGACTTGCTAAAACATACAAAATACTGCAGTCAAAATTGCATGTCAGTAAAATTCGTCTTTCAGGGAGGATAATATTTGTACCTATGTTTTATATTATGCAATTTCAGGAAAACCATCATGTCAGGTTAGGATGACTGGAACAAAATATTCATGGTAAAACTTGTCTAATTATGCCACCATTTCATGAATGAAAATGTCATCTCTCTCTATTTCCAACACTAGCATGTCAACAGCAGTGTACACAGCAAAGCTACAATAATGTCTGCCTGTAACAAACAGCTGGCCTTGCACTTGGAAGTAATGGTTGTGATTTTTCTTGAGTAACACTGCACCACTGCTCTCGCCCAAATATGGAACACATTTGATTGAAATAGCTTCATTTTTATTACTTGGCAAACCTTTAAGTTCCAAGACTCTATCCTGTCCAATTAATACATCACAAGATGCTGCCAGATAATGTCTGGTAGGATGAATAATGAGGCCGTCCGACTCGTTGGCTGAAGGGTCAGCGTACTGGCCTTCGGTTCAGAGGGTCCCGGGTTCGATTCCCGGCCGGGTCGGGGATTTTAACCTTAATTGGTTAATTCCAATGGCCCGGGGGCTGGGTGTTTTTGCTGTCCCCAACATCTCTGCAACTCACACACCACTCATAACACTATCCTCCACCACAATAACACGCAGTTACCTACACATGGCAGATGCCGCCCACCCTCATCGGAGGGTCTGCCTTACAAGGGCTGCACCCGGCTAGAAATAGCCATACGAAATTATTATTAATAATGAGGCCACACTTTTGGACTACATGGCCTGTTAGTTGAGAATATCTGTCCCTTGCTGAAGTCCCCATTTCATATTACTGGAGCAAAACAAACTTCCCTTGAATAAGGATTAGGAGTTTTTGAGTGACAGATTTTCCCAAAATTACTTGCTGTCAAACGATATTTCCTCTCTTTGAACCATAGACTTTGCTGGGATTGTTGTCTAGTATTTTCCTCAATTTTCTTCCTTTCCTCATCATTGACTCTTACAAGATTTCCAGCTTGTGTCGCACATGGATCCACACCATATTGGTGGTCATGAATGACATCAAAGCAGCTGGCCTGCTCTTTTTTAGAGCAAAAGGAAAAGCAAGCTTATGTTGGGAACTTTTCACAATACCTTCAACATATTGCTGATATCCAGGCTGATTAACTCTGACAATGGCCTACATCATGGCAGGGTTCCTGGAAAACTTGTTCCAAGGGCAAACATTCCACTTTCATAGGGCTAACTGGCCTCAACCGCTCGGAAGGGGGGTGGTGAAAAGTTTGTGAATTTTTGGTGCATGTTTCTGAACACTGAATAATACCAGTCTTGGAGAAGTGCTCTAATCCATAGCTTACAGCAGCAATATGCTTACAACATGCCTTGGGGCCTTCTCCAGCAACACATTCACATTCCCCTCCTATAATGTTACCAGGTACTCCTAAAATAAGCTTCACATTATAGCTTTTATGTTTTGTGTACTCGGATTTTACAGCACTGCATATTAGAATTTCATCCGATTGAAAGAAACATTTTATAAACAAAACAATTCACTGAAAAGTCTGTATCCAGCATCACACAATGATTTGTAGTTGGAAACAGGTGCTCCATCTATTTCCGATTTTCTAAATACAAAATAATCCATCAAATGCACATTTGTGATGGTGATCTTCACCTTATGGCTGATGGTCAATTCTTCAAAGGAACCTGTACTAGGAAACTGAAGAAATTAACATGCCTTTGGTGGTGGACAAGGCTGTATCTGCAGTTTCATGTAAGCCATCAACCTAAAAAAATACGTGAAATGAAGACTATAAGCAAGTAGAGTAAGTGCGTATTTAAATCTCTACTTATGATTTAAGTCTTGTGGAGGTATATATTTCTCAATGTACAATAATCAAATAATTGTAATCTTTAGGAAAAGGCATGCTGACTCCTATTCATTATTTAGATAATAAAGCATGTTAGAATTTTGTAACTACCCCTGTACTAATTCTTCCTTCCTCCCGCTAGTTTTAGCGCCTCTGGTCCGTAGCTCATTTTGCAGCTGTTTAACGCTTAAACGCTGAAAATCGTTCATAATATACTAGGGGATATACCTGTACAAATAATTAATATATTCTTGGAGTAAAATTAGAGAATATATAGTAGGCTTTAGCTTAGGAAACTCGGTCACAATCTGTACATTTCTCGCAGCTGACTGGGAGAATCATAAGACGATTGCCTTGCGCTTACCCAGTAGTACACGAGGGCTATCTGGCGCGAACTTTCTCTGCCTACATCCCTATTCAATCCCGGAGCAGCAGAGGGAAAAAGGTAAGTTTTCTTAGTAATGTAGGATACGTAAATGTTGCAAATTCTAATATAGTCTTTTGTATCTGTTGGTGAATAGATGGTTAACCGTTGTAGTCTTCGATATTTCTCAAGTATGTTAGATTCTCGCGTATTAACGTTACAGTTGTGTCAAAATACATAGGATATAGGTAATCATCTAAAAGACATAACCAATCCTGGTTAGGGAATGTCTAGTGATTTATACGTCAGTGCCATTGCTATGATATTTAAGCATATTGAGAGGTTATCATATATGAATTGTGATATGTATCGGTGTAATAATTAAGGTTATATGTGAGTGATGGTTAATATCTTAAAGTATGAATGTTAAACAGTGCCGTATGAAGTCATAGTAGAATAATATGTGGACATGGGAATGATTTGAAGTGGTAATGAGATTAATTGAGAAGAGATTAGATTAATCAAGTGGATAATTGGAAGTTAAATGATTCCAAGCGTCAAGTTAAGGTACACTTGAGAATTATTTGGAAGAAAAGGAAGAAGTATGACATATGTGAGAAGAAAATGATACTGATGTGTTAAATGAATAGACGGAAGGATATATAATTGGAATATATGTTGCTACGTCGGTAAAGAAGAAAAAGGATTAATTTAGAAGAAAAGGGGAAGAGTATTGACGCAATCCAAGATCGTTAATATTCGTGATACCGTGATCAATTGTTGACAAGTAATCCATATCCTATGGTGATGAAAACGTATTGTGGTGTTTATAATAAGTTATGGCATAGATAGATCAATGAAATGAATCATTTTAGGGAATGTTGAGTAGTATGTTGATTAATACTAACCAGATCTCTACCGTGATGTTGAATATTCGTTGAAGGTGAACATGGCACAAAGCGAATCATATGCATACCCATTAGTATTTATTTATAAATAATTCCAGGTGGTAGGATACTTAATAGATTCTTCATAAAATGATATCCTTTACCTATTTTGTAAATGACACTTGATAATGAGTTGGAATTCAGATATTTAAGTGAGAATATTTTTTATCAGACACAATTTAATTATTTAATTGAATTGAAAAGTAACGAGATGAATGATACATTTGTGTTGACAAGTGATATAAGGTATGAATGTAAATATTAGCACAAATGATGGCTAACTTGATACTTATCTTTTTCCTGAAGCTTTCCATTTAAATAACAATCTTCCAACAAAGAGAACCTAATGCTCATCCTAAGTAATTACGAGGAGAAGAAGATATGATGTGACATATGAAACTTTCCAAGACGATTTGTGAATAATTTGAGAGATTTTAATTTACGAATATTTTTATTTTGTGGTCGATGATGCTGACATATGAAACGTTCTAAGAGCATTTGTAAATAATATGAGGGATTTTAATTTACGAACATTTTATTTTGTGGTTGATGGCGTGAAGGCAATTTGCGAGTTCATTCCAAAGAATTTCAAATAATATCACATTTAATTAATTTTTTACTGTATATAACTGTACCGGTTGGTACACCTATACGCCGCACATTTTAATTTTCCGCCTTAAATTACTCCTCTACAGCTGAAACTCTGAACTTTAAAACTGAATTAATTCAACCGTTTATCTGAAGATGTCACTGTGTTAATTTCGAATTATTTTTGTTTACTAATTATCAAGAAGTGTGGACAGATGTCTCTACCAAAAACTGTGATCATGCAACCTGGTGCGAAATGAAGGAACTTTTGTTGAAGAAATTTTGTATTTATAAGTTTTGGTCTTTACTAAATTTTGTTCTTTCATTTGTGAGTTGGCAAAATTAAGCTTTCTCTCCGCCTGTTTTGAACTTAGCCAATCAGTAATTTCTGTAATTAATTTTCCACCTATCAGAGGTTTCTTCTTCGAATTTCCTTGTGTAACTCTTAGCTACCCAATAGAGTTGAGTGGGTGTATCTTTATTATTCATGAAAGGTCTCGAATCTTCCACGAGGGTTTAAAAACTGCTGATTTTCTCGGCTCTTCGCGACTTCAACAACATCTAGCTTAGTGTATGGAAGAATAACAGGGGGCGGGTTGCGCCTCTTCCTTCGAGCAGCAGCTCTTCAGCAAAAGTAATGGCCTTTTAACATCTTTATTTCCTTCTTGCTCAGCAGTTTAACCCCCGGGAAAAGTTCGAAACCTTTTTAAAGTATCCTACCTGTTCAAAATGTAACTTAGTGCCGGCTTCTGTAAACATTTTCTTATTACTTTAACTGTAAATCGGGGATAGAGAGTGTGTTACCCTCTCGAGCTCCCCTTCATTTTGGATTTGAGGTGACTACGTTTTCTTAACCGATTTTATTCTCTTCATTAATGTGTTTCTTATACGAGTCACCTATATAGTATGGGAATAGACCCTGTGTATCGGCTTAGCGCCACTTAGGTTTTAACAAGCTTTCATGTAGGAGTGCAAGTACTCGCCTCCATTCAGCTTTGTATTTTGGGCCTTTAACTTAAACCGTTTTGTTTTCCTTCCAGCGAATGCCCAGTAGATCGGGTACGAGGTACCCCTGTTCCATTATAAGTTGTGCCTTGATGGTAGTTTAGTATAATAAGCTGTTATTGCCTTTAATAGGCTTGGACAATTAAGAGCGGGTCAGCTCTTTCTGGTATTTTGAAAGGTGTCTCCAGGAGGCTTGACGTTACGAGGTGGGAGCAAGTGCTCCATGTAATTAGGGCTTTTCTGCCCTTTGGTAATTTGTGGTTGTGAGCTGAGAGCTCAGAAATTGTTAAACTTTGGGGCTCGTAGCCCAGAATTTGTAAAGGCACCTTACTTGTGTTTTTTCTTGTTATTGTACCTGAATATTCATTGTTATTTCACTTGGTGAAAAGCTGTTAAAACTTGTTATCTGTTGAAAATATAACCTTTATTTAAATTTTAAATTCATCTTTCGGACTTGTAGTTAGACCCATTCCAGCCCGCACCTTCTTTCACCTCTGCTGATCCACCAAAACACGGTAACAAGTGGTAGCAGAGCGTGGTTGAATGGGTCTCAATTTAGCCCCTTTTGACGGCTAAACATTGCTTTTGATTCGAACTCTAACAATTTTCTCCGTCGCTGGAATTTTTCGATTTTTCTAAATTCGTTAAGTGTCTGTCATCATGTCCGGCCCTCGCGATGTCCTATACCCCGGCTATTTGCGAAAGGAAGAATTTATTTACGAATTAACTATTAGAAATGTTCAATCTGGAGGCACGGTTGCGGCCGATACCACTAAGCTTAAAGATTCTCTTGATTTGCCGATTACCACCCCAACTTTGGGAGAGAAAGAGATTGACGACGCTCTCTCCACGATCACTGACAATACTACTGAGCTAGCACCCGTAGTTAGTTTTTCTGAAGGAGGGGATCCCTCCCCAAATCAACTTAAACGTGTACAAGCTAGATTGTTCCATTTTTACAATAGGGTTTCTGATCTATTGTCTCTTAAGTTAAATGACATTTCAAGGGAAGGAGGCTAGTGGTCTTCTCGAAAACGTTTCTAAATTGTCCAGTAAGGTTAGCCTATTGTTAACCGGGGCAGTACCCCCCAAACCGACCAACCCACTCTGGTAAACGTAGTTAGCGAGGAGTATTCTCCCACGGGGGAAGAAAGTAGGAAATCTGTAGAGTCCAACAAACATCTGCCCCATTAGAAACTGAGTCCGGTCGTCGCATCCATTCCACCCTTTTTATTGAATAATGCACCCTCTGAAACAGCTTCTACACCCCATAGGCCGTTACCTACTATGTCACCGGGGTTCAGTAGTTTGCCTCATCCATTAGCAATGTTGCTCAGGGGTATTTCTAAGTTTTCGGTTAACTCCACCAGTGATGTTATTTCATTCCTAAGGTTTTTAATTGAGTTCCAAGATCACACTCTTGTATTTTCTCTTTCTCCGTGTCAAATTTTGCAGATTATTTATCCCTATTCCATTGGTGTTCTCTCTGACAAAATAGTAAGAGCCATTGCTGATCAATCCTCTATAGAAGACTTCCACGCGCATCTATTAGCAAACTTCATTCCGGCTAGGGCAAGGTCCTCGTTAATACAGAAGTACTATTACAGAGTACAGCGGCTGGATGAAAATCTTGCCGACTTCATCCAAGACATCAAATTCTACACCAGAGTATTTGCCCTCCATTTTCCAGAAGATCAAATTGTTCAGGCTATTGTGGAAGGGATTTCACCTCCCTAGAGGTCATATTTGTGTTTTGCGTCGCGTCCTCAAACTTTTGCCGAATTAGAGGCTATGGCTGTCTCAGCGGAAGGAGTTAGATATGCTGACACACTACGTGTCGCGAGGGAACCCCCTCCTTCTTCAAGTAACATTCGGCTTCCACCTCGCCGAGCTTTCACACCCCGCAAATGGTATGCTTGTGGGTCTGCTGACCATCTCCACAACAAGTGCCCTTTGATTAAATCCAACGGGACAAAGAATGGAGCAGGGTCATCTCGAGGCTGTTAAATGCGGCGCTTTTTCCCATATTGCCAAGAATTGCCCGAATTCTAATAGCACTCCCTCCTGCTCAACTTCGGGTGCAACTTCCACCAACAATCAAAAGTGACTAGTGGCTTCGGCTGAGTCGGCTAACTAATCTTTCCGAGGCTCAGCCCCAAGTAACCCAGCCGAAATCTCAGGAAAAACTCCGTCTTCTAATTTAGCTTTTGAAGGTCCCAAAGAATGTCTTAGGATTGCGGCGGATACCCCCGCTCCGGAACAATTTCTCAAAATTGAATTAAATAATGAGCCGGTAACAGCTCTATTAGATTCTGGCAGTGTGTGTTCCATTATTTCGGCTGAATGGTATTCCAAATTAAAATCTGTTTGTAAATTTTCCGATTTTTGTTTGTCTTCGGCTCAATGCGTTTCGGCAAACTCCTCTCCTTTAGAAATTCTAGGTTCCCTATATGCCAAAATTAGAATTGCTAAATTTACTTGGAAAGTTAAGCTGTTTGTGGCTAAGCATTTGTCTTGCCCCATTATATTGGGGGCGGATTTCATGTCGCACACCGGTCTAGTGCTCGACATTCAGAGCAAGTCGTGCACCTTCAAATTTGCTAGTAATTTCAAAATCCCCTTACTTAAATGTAATTCTGTATCATGTTCATCTGTGTCGCCTACCCAGTATGAGATGTTGTTAGACCTTAGACATCTTCCTGAGGAGCAGGCTGATAGTATTCGTAAGTTGTGTCAGTCGTTTCCAGAAGTTTTTCCTGTTACTCTTGGTGTTACTAACCTAATTGAATACAAGATTGAAGTTACGGATTCAATCCCTGTTCGATTTCCACTTTATAGGTTATCTCCACTTAAAATGAAGGCTCTGAAAGAGATCATAGATCAGATGTTGATATAATTCGGCCCTCTAAGTCGGCGTATTCATCGCCTATTTTTCTTGTTCCGAAACCCCAATGTGGCTTCAGGCCTGTGATTGATTATGGGGCTCTCAACCGTAAGGTGGTGTTACAATCTGTGCCTCTTCCAGACCTTCACTCTTGTTTTTTATGGTTTCGAAAGGCTAAGTTCTTCACCATCTTAGACCTCAATCAGGCTTATAACCAGATACCTCTGGCTGAAGAATCTAAACATATTACAGCGTTTGCCACGGATTGGAACTTGTACGAGTACAACCGCGTGCCTTTCGCGCTCCCCACGGGAGCAGCTGTGCTTACGAGACTGCTAGACAGGGTCTTCTCCGACATCAAATTTGAGTATTTATACCGTTATCTTGATGATGTCCTCGTATTTTCTGAGACCTTTGAAGAAAATCTAAATCATCTGAAAGAGGTCCTGAGTCGCCATCGTAAGACAGGGTTAACGGTGAAGTTATCCAAGGTGGCTTTCGCTAAGCCTTCCATGTCATTTCTAGGGCATATTGTGTCGCCCGATGGTGTCGCTGTAAATCATTCTAGAACACAGGCCATCCGTGATTTCAAAGCTCCTAAGGACATCAAAGGAATTGCCAGATTCATTGGTATGGTGAATTTCTTCAGGAAATTTATTCCTAATTTCGCTAATAGAGCGGCGCACTTGAACTTACTTCGTAGAAAAGGCGTCAAGTTTGAGTGGGGTCCTTCTCAACAAGCCGCTTTCGAAGATCTCAAATTAGCTCTGTGTAATGCCCCTGTTCTTGCCATGCCTGATTTCTCGAAGAAATTCATCGTCCAAACCGACGCGTCGTCGTCGGCCGTGGCTGCAGTCCTTCTTCAAGAGACTGAACTAGGAAGGCGACCCATCGCCTATGCGTCTAGAACTTTATCGGCTCAAGAATTCAAGTATTCAATTTATGAACTTGTAGGTTTGGCAGTCTTATTTGCTCTAGAAAAGTTCCGCCTCTATTTGGAACATGTCAAGTTCGACTTGGAAACTGATAACCAAGCCTTAAGTTGGGTCTTATGTAGGCCGCGTCGCACGGGTCGCATAGCCCGCTGGGCCATCAGAATTTCTGCCTTCCAATTTGATGTTAGGCATATTAGAGGAACTGAAAATGTTGTGGCAGATGGACTAAGCCGTATGTTTTCCAATGATGTAGAGCTCCTTGAACAGGAAAACAGTTCTTCACTTCCCGAGTCCATATCTCCTGAGGCAAATGCCATACTAACAGATGCTCCCATGTTGTTTAGGGATCTTGAAAAATATCAACGTGAAGATCCGACGCTGGCCCCTATTATGGAAACCATTTCTTCTGGGGAACACGTCGTCCCTTATGTATTGAGGAATGGTGTTTTATGTTGCCCGTCGAGGCATGATCAGAAAATGAAAGTTGTGGTTCCAGCTGTTCTTGTACCTATGATCTTCAAGTACTACCATGAGACCCCATTAGGGGGGCATTTAGGCATCTTCAAAACTCGAGAAAAGATCAGAGAAATGTTTATTTGGAAAGGTATGGACAGTGAAATCCGTGAGTTCGTAAAGGCTTGTAAATCTTGCTTGCTTAGTAAACCCACCATGTCCACTAAGCTAGGTCTTCTGTCCTCCCATCAAGCGTCGCGCCCCATGGAACGCCTCTATATCGACGACGTAGGGCCCTTCCCCAATCAAAGGGGAACGCCAACAAATTCATCCTTGTGTGTGTAGATGGTTTCACAAGATTATCCTGGTTATTTCCGACTAAGCTGGCTACCACTCAGTCCACTATTTCTTGTTTAAATTCCATCTTTGCTTCTTTTGGTCCGTGTCAATATATCGTTTCGGATACCTCCAATCTCTTCCGTAAATTTTGTTTTGATCTATCCATCTTACATATAACAACTTCTGCATACTATCCTCAACCATCTCTAGCTGAACGGGTCAATCGTAATCTGAGGTCGGCTCTTATTGCGATTTTAACAATATCATCCCTGTCCTGGCTGGGAGTCGAGTATGTGAATACTATCCTACTTTGATGTGCCACCACAACGCTGTAATAATTGACAGGAGGACTTCGTGGCTCGAATCGAACCCGGCCCTAGCGGGGAAACTACCTCACTGATTTTTCTCTCTTCTGTTTTTCCTGCACAATAAAAATATTTTTACTTACGCAGCTTGCGGGTGTGTAGCAGCTATTTACAACAACCAGAGTCGTGTGCAATAAAAATAATTCTACGGTTTTTCTACATCGTATTGTGTTAAGGAGATGGATTTGCTCCTATGTACAGTACGATTAATAATAATCACAGATATTAAACACATTACATAGCACACGCAATAGCAAACCCATTGGACTACGCAAGACTATCTTCTAACGTAGTGAAGATATGAACGGAAAAATACAGACACATTCTCACAGCTTTTATTAACGTGTTTTAATTCTGTACATTCACTTCGATCACATTTTCTGAACTTACCTAATTGTAGCATAATATATACTTACATGTAAAAAATAAAAAGAGGATTTATTCATGTTCTAAAATGATGAATGTAATCTCTGCATTGAGGTGGTCTTGGGTGTTGTCTTATCAAATGCATGCGTGTGCTTGCCCTGCTATCGCGCGTGACGCTCTGCTGGTTACAACAGGAAACGGAAGTTTGAAATTTGCGTGGATACAGCGCAAACCTACAGACCGCTGCTTGTTCACCATGTAACTTTCTCTCTAATAACATACAGTAGAAGTGAATTATAAAGCCCGCCTGGTGGCCATGATCGTTAAGGCGCTGAAGTCTAAAAACGGTCTAACACCGAGGTTAGCCGGTTCGAGTCCCGAAAAAATTTTCACCATCAGAATGTTGGCCGGCAGGGTAGGGGAGGTGGTGGTATACAATTTCTAATCACTAGATTGCGTGCCAAAAGCCTGGATTAAATTCCAAACCTCTCCGCAGTGCTCATATGGAGTGAGGGCATATGACGCTGTTGATGGTGATTCGTCCGTCGGATGGGGACGTTAAGCCTTGAGCAGACCCCTTGGTGCTATTCGACAGGAGTAGGCTATGTGCCGGCACCGGGTTTCACCCTCTCCCTACTATCATATATCACGTCATTCATTTCATCGCTCATTAACTCCTCTGATGAGGTTGACGTCAGGAAGGGCATCCGGTCATAAAAAACCGCCAAGACAAATTCATCTCACCTCATACCCGACCCCGTAGGGAAACGGGACAAGGGTTGGACAAACAACAAGAAGTGAATTATAAAATTAATCAGATATGATTTTAAAATGTTGCACCGGCCACGTAGGGCCTCCAACGAAAGAAGAAATCAAACAGATTATCCAGTCCCTTAAGAAAAACAAGGTACCAGGCGAGGACTCGATAACTGCTGAATTGTGGAAGTATGCTGGTAACAAAATGATTGATAAATACTGACTGACATCATGAAAAGGATTTGGGAAACTGAGAAACTTCCACGTGACTGGACTTCTGCCTTGATTCATCCACTGCATAAGAAAGGGGACGTCAGCAATTACCGTGGTATTTCCCTCCTATTGGTATCTTAAAAAATTATCTCAAAATCTCTGCAGATTAGGGCAGAACTTGATCCACAAATGGGGAGTACCAAGTAGGGTTCAGGAAAGAGCGCTCATGTGCCGAGCAAATTATGAATCTAAAATCTATCCTCTCATATCTGAAACTACGGAACAAGACATTTGTTGTGACCTTCGTCGCCTTCAAGAAGGCCTATGACTCTGTTAATAGAATCACGCTTATTCAAGTCCTAAAAGAATTTGGCTTGGATAACAAAACTAGGGCAATCATAGAACAGACCCTAACTAACACAACCTCCAGAGTTAAGTTCAGAGGAGAAATTTCAGACTCTTTCAAGATAAAGACGGGAGTTAGGCAGGGAGATGGGCTCTCGCCTCTGCTCTTCAATTGTGTCCTTGAAAAAGTCTTCCGTGAGTGGCGCAATGAGATTAACAACGATGGGCTCCAAAATGGTGTGAGATTGGGTTACAAGAACATGAACCTTTCAATTGATTGCTTAGCTTTTGCAGATGAACTAGCAGTTTTCTCTGATTCTTTGGACATCAATCACCTCAAGACACAGACGGAAAAAGCAGGCCTCCAGATATCTTTAGAGAAATCGAAATTCAAATCTAACATCAAGGCAACACCAAGAGAGCTAAAAGTAAACCAGGGGGCAATCGAACGAACAGATAAGTTTAAATATCTTGGCGAGTGGAGAGCCTCCGTGGCTCAGGCGGCAGCGCGTCGGCCTCTCACCGCTGGATACCATGGTTCAAATCCCGGTCACTCCATGTGAGATTTGTGCTGGACAAAGCGGAGGCGGGACAGGTTTTTCTCCGGATACTCCGGTTTTCCATGTCATCTTTCATTCCAGCAACGCTCTCCATTATCATTTCATAGCATTTATCACTCATTAATAAATCACCTTGGGAGTGGCGACCCCATTGTAATAACAGCCTATATATGTTTCATTCATTACACCCCTGACCCGGTCAATGACTGGAAAACAGATTGTAGGTTTTTTCATCTTGGCGAGTGGATAGAACCAAACATCTCTGAAAAAGAAGCTTTCGCGTCACGCACGAATAAAATGGAAATGGCTTATCAACTGACCAAAGACCTTTACAACAAAAAGTCCATATCCTTGAACGCAAAACTTCGACATTACTGCACTGTCATAAGACCAGAGGCTTTGTATGCAGTGGAATGCCTTGCTATGAACAACAAGGGACTGATAAAAAAAAAGGAAATTGAAGAGAGAATGATCATAAGGAAAATACTTGGCCCAATTAAATACAAAGATGAATATAGACCTCGGCATAACTATGAGCTGTCCAGAAGATCTCTGATGTCACGCGGAGAAGGAGAATTGCATTTTATGGCCACTTGCTAAGACTGAAACTCACACGATTACCGAACCAGATCTTTACCTATTTTAAAGATAAGAAGACTCAGCCAACTTGGTTCACGGAGGTGGAAAGGGACCTACAGGAGATGGGAATCTCTTATAAAGATATACGAGAACGCAACCCACTCAAGAGAAACTAAAAGACCACCAGGGTTTTCAAGAAAGGCCAAAGTTGAAGACGGGGAAGACGTGGACGGAGGAAAGAAAAGACCAACACCGGCAACGAATGAAGGAGCACTGGGCAAAGAGAAGACAGCTGAAATAACGTGGCCGATACGAACAAATAATAATAATAATAATAATAATAATAATAATAATAATAATAATAATAATAATAATAATAATAATAATAATAATAATAATATATATATATATAATTATAATAATATAATATAATGATTATTATTATTATTATTATTATTATTATTATTATTATTATTATTATTATTATTATTATTATTATTATTATTATTATTATATTGGCCGTACGGTTAGGAGCGCGCGGATGTAAGCTTGCATCTGGGAGATAGTGCGTTCGAATCCCACTTTCGCCAGCCGCTGAAGATATGACAAACGTGAATAGATAGCGTTACTTTCAATATAATAATAATAATAATAATAATAATAATAATAATAATAATAATAATAATAATAATAATAATAATAATAATAATAATAATAATAATAATACTTGTATTCGCCGTGAGGTTAGGAACGCGCAGTTGTAATTTTCATCCGGGAGATAGTAAGTTCGAATCCCACTGTCGCCAGCCGACGTGCATAACCGCACAGGCAACTTGCTTGCCGAAATAAGGAGTACGATGTGGCCTTTCGATACAGAGGTCCCGGGTATCATCACGACGCGCAGGTCGCCTACGCCTGTCAAATCATAAAAGACCTGCATCAACCCTCTCCGGAGGCTATTTAGAAAATTGCTTTACGCACATCGAGGTGTAGAAAGGAAGCGGCTGTAAACTTAAATTAAGGTACTGTCTCAACATATTTGTGTGGAAAGAAAATGCGAAACCACGTAAAAAAATCTTTACGGCTGCTAACATGGTGAGATTTCAAGGGTGTAGCTCTTCATTTTTAAATTATATGAGATAAATATTTTAATTCACACTACTGTATGGAACTGTATAGTAAGACTAAAAGTGCTGCGTGCATATGATGTGTCAGCGTCCGGTCATGCGACGTGCAAGCACGATCCTACAGTGTGCCTCGTTCATTTATACGGCTTCACACAGGCCACAAAGTCACATACAAATACAAATCTTAAAACATGATTTAATCTTTATCCCCTTTTCACATGCAGGTATCTCAGGTAATCTAAATTAAATACTAAAAATGTAAAATTGCTATACCTGTGAATGCATTGTTCAAAGAATTAAAACTCGTGTGTGTTTACGCGTAGTGATAAAATATACGTGTGTAAGGGCTAGCTCACAGCATTTGCTTGTCCTACAAAATATTTTTTTACAATCAATTCCGTATTTTGCGTGTGTGTTCGTTTTTACAATAGAGAGTGCTGTGTGCGTATAACATCAAAGAAGTGTACTATCGAAAATAAGAAGTTGCGCGTTTGTTATCATGTATAGTCTGTTGTTATCTTACACATCAGAGAGTTTCAGTGTTCGATTCCATGCATGTAATTTTTGACAGAAACTGTGTGTTTGTGTCATAAATCATGTGTAGACAACATATGAAATAAGGAGTGAGGTATTTTTATTCCACCATTTATCAGAGACATCAGGGTTCGATTCCATGTGTTGCATGTATTGGTGATTTTTATTCTGACGCTGAACAGAGTAAACAGGGCTTGAATCCGTAATTTTTTATTCTGTCACGGTGACTAAATCAGAGAGATCAAAGATCGAATCGGTAACTATAATACAGATTTTTTCTGTTGCATGTGTTAGGGATTTTTTCTTTTAAATCAAACATTCAATATAGAGATCAGTGTTCAAATCCATCACGGTAATAGAGAGAGAGATTTTATAGTGGTTATGTGTTTGGTATTTCTATTCTACCATTAATCAGAGAGATCAGGGTTCGATTCCATGTGTTGCAATATTAGTGATTCTTTTTACTCTTACGATGAAGAGAGACCAGGGTTCGAATCCATGATTTTTTATTCTGTTACGGTAACTAAATCAGAGAGAGATAGAGTCCAAATCTATATCTGTACTACGGATTTTTTCTGTTGCATGTGTTAGATATTTTCTTTTTTTTAAATCTGACATTCGACAGAGAGACCAGTGTTCGAATCCAACACAGTAATAGAGAGATATATATTTTATAGTACTTATGTGTTTAATATTTTTATTCTTCCATTAATCAGAGAGATCATGGTTCGATTCCATTTTTTGCATGTATTAGTGTTTTTTTATTCTTACAATAAACAGAGCGAACAGGGTTCGAATCCATTAATATTTTAATTCTGTTACAGTGACTAAATCAAAGAGATCAGATTTTGAACCTATATATGTAATACCGATTTTTCTGTTGCATGACATAGATTTTCTTGTTTTAATCTGGCATTCAACGGAGAGATCAGTGTTTGAATCCATCACAGTAACGGAGAGAGATATTTTAATGGTTATGTATTTGTGCCATATAGTTAATGTTATATTGATATATGTGTAGACGGCACACGAAATAAGGAGTAAGGCAGTTTTTTATTCTTGCAATAATTAGAGAGATCAGGGTTCGAAATCCATGTGATGCATGTATTAGAGATTTTTAAATTCTAATGCTGAACAGAGAGAGATATCAGAGTTCGAATCCATGATTTTTTATTCTGTTACGGTAACTATAGTGTTTGCGTCATTAAGTGATGTTATATTCGCGAAATAAGGAGAGAGAGAGGGGTAGTTTTATTCCATGCCATAATCATCTGCCTGAGTGTCAGTTTCTCTTGTTTTTTAATCAACAAGATACCGCGACCTCCTCCTAACATATATTTATAATCAAGGTAAGTTTTTGCTGTTCAGAACACGATGGGAATGTATGCTGACTATTCAAACCTTGACTGTGAGGTAACAACAGACTATATATGTTCTATATATCGTTGCTCTTGGTAGAGCGCACAGATCAATGCATTTTTCCGGTCCTCTGTAACAGGATTGAACCTGTACAGATTAACAACTTGTTTTATCTTGTTCAGAAGGGGAGGTCATGCGTCGGATGGAAATGTAAAGCCTTAGCGACGGCGTAGTTAGGCTTCCTCCAAAAATAGTAGAGAGGGAGGGCCATCTAGCGCAAGATGGCATCTGTCCGTAAAACTGTGTCAGATAGCGGTAAAACTGTGAGGACGAGGAAGAGGAACGTGGCTAAGTCCTGTCAAGATGACAGTAGTGAGATTAGCGATCGTTCGGGGCTTGTGAAGAAGGGCAGCTAGACTTAAAACTAGAGTCTTTAGGCCCCTCCAAGATGTGTCGGGAAGGGACATGAGAGAAGGGCAGCTAGCCTTAAAACTAGAAACCTTAGGACCCAATAAAATGGTGTAGGGAAGGGCCATGTCGAGAAGGGTAGCTAGCCTTAAAACTATAATCCTCCAAGGTTAGGCCCCTCCTCGGGAAGGGCATCTAGCTAGAACCCTGTGAGGTTAGGCCCCACCAAGATGGTGTCACACAGGGCTATGTCCGTCAAGATAACTGCAGTGAGGTTAGGATCGTTCAAATTTTCACGCCTGCACATGGATAAGTCCCGTCAAGATGACAGCAGTGACGTTAGGGTCGTTCAAAATTCCGCTTGTCAAAAGCACGTGGCTAAGTCACGTCTGGGGATCGTTCACTTTTTCAAAATTCCGCGCCAAAAGTGCACGAGGTTAAGACCTATCAAGATGGCAGCAGTGAGGTTGGCCACGTTGACTTGTTAAAAATTCCGCGGCGACCTGTCAAGATAACAGCAGTGAGATTAGCCATGCGCACCTTTTAAAAATACGCTCCAAAACAATTGCACGAGGTTAGGACCTGGCAAGATGACGGGTGTCAGATTGGCCATGTTCACTTGTTAAAATTCCGTGCCTACGTGGCCAAAAAAGTAGGGTTAGGACCTGTCAAGATGGTAGCAGTGAGGTTAGCCGCGCCCGCGTGCTCAAAAAAACTTTAGGGTCTGTCAAGATGACAGCTGTCAAGAGCTCGTACTTTTGTTTGTAAACAAGCTCACGTGCTCGTGACATCACGGTCACGTGACCATGATGTCAAGGGGTCAATGACCTCGAGGGAAAATGCTGATTCAGCTCGCATTGGTTTAGAACCTGCCAAGTCCTACTGCTGACACGCATTTAACTTACGGAGCCGCCATATTGGGACTAAGTCTGGGCGTTCCCCACAATATTTCCGTGGTGGATACAGATAGGCGCATTATAGTTTGGAGACAGCCCATTAAGGAGTTTGAAGAAAGAAATATGAAGGCAACGGTAAAATATGGAGGGGGTATGTTATGGTTTGGGGACTTTATGTCGGCTTAAGGAGCAGTAAGCTCGTTTTTATTGACGGAAACCTGGACCACCGCCAGTATCTTCAGATTTTAAAAAAAACCTGAAGAAAAGTGTATAAAATATGGGAGTTGGGGACATTAACATTTTATCAGGACAACGACCCGAAACATATGCCTATAATGTACGGCTATGGTTGTTAAACAACAGTCCTAAAGTTGTAAATCCTCCCCAAAAGTTCTGGCATGCACCCCATCGAGAATTTATGGGATATACTCGAAAACAACATCCGGAAACTACCCATAAATTCCAAAGCTGATGTGAAGAGACGACTGCAAGAGGAGTGGGAAAGATTGTCCCATTCCACCACAAGAAAACTCGTCGAGAACCTGCCGAGTCGCTTGACAGAAGTGCTTCGCAGGGAAGAATAACGAAGTATTAGTATTCCTACATGGATTACATCCTTCATGTTCTTGTTGCACTTGCATTTTTGTCCGAATATTTATGAACAGGCAATTCTGTATTATTGTAATTACACTCATAAGTTTCATATTTTCTGTTCATCATGCAAGGAAGTGCATATTTATTTTTCGTAACTGTATGTGTAACTATTCATTCTGTGTAAGCAAAATTAAACTATATATGCTTGTTATTAATCTTTCTATGTTAAATATATAGGAACTCTGCCTATCCGAAAAATTATGACGGTCACTGTACGTGTTTCCCGCTGACTCATTTCTCCTCGCCTGGCGATCTGTACTTTCCAAATAGCCTACTAGTCAGGCAGCTGTACTTATTGGTATAATTTCGAAAGAGCTTTTGTCTGAGCTGAGACTTCGCTGTGCTCGCACTCTCTTTCGGGACCAGGATGACTACGGCGTACAACAGCGAAGGCAGGCAGGACAAGTGGACGGCGGACGACAGAGCCTTCGGGCGCTTAGTCCGAGACCTCTTTAGCAGAGTGCTACCAACGCCGGAAGACAGCACGGAAGCGAAGCGGAGACACGACCAGGGCTTCACGGATCCGGAGCACGAGGCGCTAACCGTCTACTAGAGGCCGGGGCGCCCTGTACCTTCTGAATGGGGCCTATTCCTGGACAGAATGCGGCGCCCTCGCCACGGAGGCAGGATCATCTCGACGATCATGGCCGTGGAGAGCTTTCTACCAGGAGGTGTCATCACCAGGCATTACGACCAGGAGCGGATGCGCGACGTGCAGAACGAGCTCTGTACTCTGTTTCAGGTCGTCCGACTACCAGGGAGGGACGGCGCGCCAGGAACGAACGCCGGTGCCATCAGGAGGAGGGCCGAGACGAAGACCAGGGAGGCCATTACCCAGACGCAGAGGAGGCTACGGCATACGGCGGTTAACACCGACCTAATCCAAGCCACCCAGCCGGAGACAAATGACGCCACCACCCGGGTGGTGTGCACCGCTCCACGGAGCCGCAACTGTGATACCCAGGCCGAACGGTTCGGCTCTGCCAGGTGAACGCAGACCGAGGTCCCGATCCTCCCAGCGGTGATGTGGTCGAAGTGAACGCAGACCAAAGCCTACCAAGAAGGGCCTATCACCGGGGCGCAATCCAGGAAAGCGCCCAAGACGGCGGACGGCAGCACAGCAGTGGAGAAGGACGCCCCATGCCGTTCGGAGGCTGCTATACAGGCCCCGCCTGCCAGCGTGTCTGTCGAGGTGCAAACATCGATGTGCGCCCCATAGGACAGGGAACGCATGCCGGGTGTCAGAACCGAACGACGCCATCGCCGCCAGCCAGGATGAGGGAGACGCCGAGTTTTCAGCGGGACCACCAGCAACCCCAGGGTCACCAGGCCGAGAGGAGGGACCCCAGGAAGAGGTCTGTACCCCTGCCGAGAAGAGACCCCATCCCAGGAAGAAGACGCCGCCCTCGGACCAGGGGGAAGACGACGCCGGCCCACCAGGAGAGGGCCGTTCGGCCGCAACCCAGGACTGCTCCCAGGATTGCAGTGAACCGAGGAGCCAATCAGGAGAGGACTTCAGCGGGAAGCAGCAATCAGGTGAGATGGAAACGTCACCCTCAGCAGCGCTTGCAGTTTTACGGCTGTTCGAGGTGAGACCACCGGCAGGAGAGGTGTGGGCTCTTAGGTGCAACCGTTGTGGGGGTGATCACTACACGGTCTGCGCGGCACTTAAAGAGGTGCCAGTGTGAACCAACTGCGTGGGTGGCCACCCAGCCTCCCACCGCAGTTGCCCTGTGTACCGGGCCATGGCGCAAGCAGAGAGGAAGGAGGCCCGGCCTCATGACCCACCCCTATCCAGGATGCTCCCACCCCGGCGGGCTGGGCCTCATTCTCCAGGATCGGAGACTGGGTACGAGGGACTCCAAGGAGGTGGCGCTGTGCGGCGGGCTCTATTGGTACTTGACGCATGGCTCCGCAACCGGCAAGGCTCGCGCTAGTCACAGCGGTGCCCAGATTGACTGATCCCCTGATAACTGGTCTGGCGAAATTATGGCTCATGTCTGGTGCATAATACCTTTTCTAAACTAACACAAACACCTGGCCCTATCCAGAAACCACATCCCTTTGCATGTGCTACCGCAATTGGTGAGGTTTTACATGTAGGCTCTTTCTTTTTCTGCCTATGTGGTTTTCACCTGACCCTTAATACCACGCCTTAACACAACATACCTAACACAAACTCTGGCCTTGGTGGCGAGTCTAAATCAGAAACGTACAGATACTCCTGGTATCACTTCCCCACTCTTCTCTGCTATCTGTTTCCTTCTTAGAAATAATAGCATGTTGGAAGCAATGTAGATTCAGTCGCTTGCCACGCGGGGGAGCGGGCTTCGGCCCCCTCCCCGAAAAAAGTGCGAGCAGTGCTCGGCACTCCACGCTGACGGGTAAAAGGTTTCCACCTGTTCAATACTACTTAGCTTGGCCAAAGTCTGTGTGTTCATTGCCTGACGTGGTGCATTCATTTGGAGGGGAAAAACTTTAATGCCAGAATTCAAATTATAGCCGTTATGGCACGCAAAAATTGTGTAGCCTACGGCTGGCCCACTGTCCTACATAGTATTGAATAGGTGGAAACCTTTAACTTTGTATTTTACATTATGGACAGTATTACCTGCCGGTGGACAGTATTGCCCCCCCCCCTTGAAATTCTAAAAAGCTGTTCAATTCTTTAATATCATACCAGAACTGAACTTACTGACAGTCATCTAGCATCTGTTATAACCGGAAATTGCTGTGAAAATTAATGTTGTTGACGTTATATTGGTTTTTATATTCAAGAAAATTGTTAATGTGCCCCCCCACCCTGGAAAAGATCCTGCGGGTGCCCATGTTGTATATTACAAAAAAGTAGTAACGCACGAATATAGGTTAGAATTTACTCTCACGCTGTGCATGGAGTAAGCTACGATCATACTTGTTGACTAATTAGAATACTGTATCGTATACGAGAGGTAGTTGTTTCAAACGTGGTTATGGATTACTTGGATTACATCGACGATCTCGACGACGAAGAGAATGTAATAGTGCGTACAGTGCGTGAAAGGCGAGAACCGTATATATACACGGAGAGAGAGTTTAAGGAAAGTTTTGGCCTTGGGAAGGAATCCTTTTCTTTCCTTCTAAATCTACTTGGAGATCATTTACAACAGAATTCAACTTTATCTCCCAAATTACAGTTGTGTGCCCTGCATGTGTTTCGTACTGGAACATTTCAGTTAGTTGCCGGTGATCTAATAAACGTTCATCGCATGACTGCTGGCTGCATCTTTCATCACGTGGTTAGAGCAATTGTGAGTTTAAGAGGGGGGTATTTTCTGCTAATGAATGTTCTGAAAATAAAAGGAAATTCATGTTGGCAGGTTTCCCACACATCGTCGGTGCAATTCCTCTCTTTTCTTCTTCTTCTTCTTCTTATTAGGAATTTCTTGAGCGCTGCTGAAATGCCATTACCAAGTCACTACACTTTTTATTGCATATCGCCAAGAGAACAGACTTTTGAGTTTCACTCACGATGATTTAATTTGTTCAACACTTGTAAGAACACGGGGGTTGCTTGACGAGAACTTGACTACGACGTAGTGTACAGTTATGTAGAGGAGGATGCGAGTTGAATGAACGCACAATACTCACTAGTCAAACGAATTTAGAAATTAATGTTACATTTATCCAAGAATTATTGAATAGCAAGAACAATTGAAGGTGTAGGGTGTTGAACGAGATTAGCTATTGTTGTTGGCACTTGGATTTTTTGCGATGGTAGATTGTGGAATAATCGCTTTCTATGTAGGGTGAAATCGGAACATAGAAAGAAAATCTGACGTCGGCCATGCTATTATTACATGAACACAGGCGTGAAGTTGTCAGTTTAAATTTGAATTTATAAGCAGGTGTCAAAGCGTGATTAAATCGTAATCTGATAATTGTAGTCATATGTCGGCGTGAAAATTTTGTTTTTGATAACTATGACTAGCAATGCTCGGTTGAATTATTATATTACTTTATTAATTAATTCCAACAAGCCAAAGGCTCATATACAGGAATTGTACAATAAAATTTGTTTAGCGTCTAAAATTAATATGATACATATACATTGGCTGAAAATAAATATATCAATTTGTTATAATGAACGTTACGCTAAATATTTTCTTTACGTTACCATTACACAAAGTCTTATCAAGAAAGTCATCTACTTACTTAGGTACTGACTCCATAGCACTTTCTTTAACTTAATTTTGAAAGATGACAGATTGGAAACTGATTTTAAATCTCTTGGAAGATGATTATATGATTGAATGGCTGAGAACTTAAAGCTACAGTTGCCATACTTATATGAGTGTATTTGAAAGAGAGTATGTCACCTGTTTGTCGTGTGTTATAATTTTGAATGTCTGAATTCAGAGTGTATTTACTATCGTGCAGGACACTGTTTAGTTTAATTTTGTGAATTAATATTGATGATCTAAAAGCAGTCCACATAGATAAGGGCATAATTTTACTATTAGCGTATAGAACTCGGGTGGGTGTGTCAAAAGGAAGATTATAGATATTTTTGATTTCTCTATTTTGTATTAGCATAAGTTCATGAAGGAATGTCTTTCTGCAACGAGACCAAATTACGTTTAGGTATTGTAGGTGACTGTGGATGAGTGAGTAATATATTGTAAGTGGAACTTTCCTACGGACAATATATCTTAATCTTCTCAAAAGCCCAGATACTGGAACTATCTTTTTTGCAATGTAATCAACATGCTCAACCCAGCTTAAATATTTATCTATTATTAGACCCAGATATTTAAAGTGATTGACCTCACCAATTTCCATGTTGTTAATATATATCTTTGAATGATTAATATTTTCATACTCGGCTTAGTTATAATCATATATTTCGTTGTATTGACGTTCATAGTTAATTTATTGATACTGAGCCACTTGTTTATTGCGATGATGTCTTCTTGCATATTATTGATCACCGAGTCCACTTTGTCACCAGTGTACATTTGTGTCATCTGCGTAAAGCATAATTTTACCCTTTAAATTTAGAATATTTATATCATTCGTGTATATCAGAAACAAGGTAGGGTCCAGATAGACCCTTGTGGAACCCAACAATTCACCTCCTTGTCCGTGCTCTGATAGCCATTGACGGAAACAAATTGCTTTCTTCCGCTAAGGTAGCTGCTGAACCACTCTAATGCAACACCACGAATTCCAGCATCTTCTAATTTAGATAACAGAATTTCCTGATTTACCGTGTCAAAAGCTTTAGCGAGATCAATAAGCAATCCGGCCGCTATCTGGTTACCATCAACGCTTTCCTGAAGCATCGACACAAGATCAGTAACTGCGAGTTCTGTGCTGGAATTCTCCCTGAAGCTATACTGGGATCGATAAAAAATCTGTGTTTGATAAGAAAAGCCATTAGTCTTACCTTTTTAATGCTTTCTAATATTTTGAAAATGATGGGTAGTATGGATATAGGTCTATAGTCCCCTGCGTTACTACTGTTCCCTTCTTTGAAAATCGGGATAACTTTAGCAATTTTTAAAGCCTGCGGTACGACCCTAGTTGCCATGGATTCATTAATTAATGTAACAAGCTTAGTTATTAGCTGTTCATCAAAACTTTTAATCATAGTAGCTGTAATCCCATCTATTTCACAACTTTTTTTACTTTTTAAATTCTTTATTATACATTTGCCTTCCGTGTTATCTGTTGGATATAAAAAGGGATTCAAGCTGGCGGTTACTATTCAGATCTATGATATGATGTGTGGTTATGTGAGATGCAAGATTATCGGCTATGCATGTAAATTACTTATTGAATTCGTTAGCAATTTCTTGTTTATCATTAATTACTACATTCGCTATTGACAGAGTTTTGCAATTTTCTGAGCTGTGCTTTTTGTTATATATAATTCCCTTCAAAATTTCCCACGTTTTCTTAGGATTTTTATCATACACGTTTAATTTTTCCGAATAATAATTTGTCTTAAGTTTTCTTTTTAGGAATGTTACTGAATTTCTACATTTAATGTATTCCTGTCTCAAAGGAATATTGTCTTTGTGTTGCCCAATCTTCAGTTTAGAGTGAAGAGTGTTCCGTCGCTTAACGAGTTTTATCAATTCAGATGTTATCTAATAATACTTTCCCTTCAGTTTCGCCAATTGTGCTCCCATTTGTGTTGAATAGCAAGTTTAATTATCGGGGTGTAATCTATGAAAGGGAGGGCAAAGGAAGCGTTGATGCCTGTTCCATATGCAGCATTTTTGCCATTTTACCAGCCTGATCATTACCGGCGTTGTTCGAATATCCCATTATCCATACTAAATTTATAGAATATCCAATGTGATCGAGTTCATATAATAGTCGTCGAATGTTGCAGGTGTACCAATTTTATACGATTTGTGTGGCATTAAGCTATGAAGGACACTTAATGAATCTGTAAAAATTACCGCTGTGGTGATGTTTTAGGTAGAGCAAAGCTTGTCGGATAGCGAAAGCTTCAGCAGTAATTATTGAGGAATTTTTGAAAGAATATATTGCTCACCTACGTCGCGCTGCGGAATGTAATATGCGGCACCCGTGCCGGTATTTTGTTTGGATCCATCTGTATATATTATGAGATTATGGTTGAGATGATTGATCGCCATTTTAACTGTTTGGCTGGGTATATCGGAAATTTGCATTGTGCTGTTATTAAAGGAAATGTGATGAGTCACTATAATATTAGGTTTGTAGTGGATAACATTGTATGGCATTGGATTGTGTGGAAGCGAAATATTTTGTTGAATGCTATTTTGATATTGTCGCGTCAAATGGAAGACTTCTAACAAAGCAGGATTTCGTGATTGCTGGTGAGAACGTTGCCTATATTCCGCCAAAAGTTGTATTTTAGTTATTATAGGATGTCTAGCTAGTGCCATTCTTTGCAGTAAAAATCGAGAAGCTAAACACAATCTGCAATAGTTTAGAGCCATTTCACATGTTTCAACAAGTAGTGCGTTAGTCGGGGTAGAGGTTAAAGCGCCTATACATAATCTGATTGTTCGATGTTGAATTACGTTGAGCTTTTGATGAAGAGTGGAGGATGCAATATGAAAATAAAAGGATCCACATTATAAAAGCGAGCGTATTGTATGTCCGTAAAGTAATAAATCCGTTACTGGATCAGCACCCCATTTACGTCGATCTGTCATTTTTAATATATTGATAAATTTTTGCGTATTCTTTCAAAGGTATTCAAAATGGCGTCTCAAAGACAGTTTATCATCTAAACAGATGCCTAAATTAGTGATGGGCAGTCTGAGTCGAGGTCTCGATATTTCTCGAGATTTTTTGAGACTAGCGCAAGCACTACTTCTCGCGAGAAATCTCGAGAGCGTTGTCCCCGCATTGTGTGGCGAGCAGCGTTTCGTAGGCCTACAGGTATTCGGAGCTGTATGCTGTTTGTGCCGAGTATGCGAATAGCAAACCACGCGCCTTCTCCATTCCGTAAATGTGTGTCAACAAACGACTAGTGCGTTCATTTCTACCGAGGTCTGTTTTGACGCAATATAACATAATTATAAAGAATACGCACTCTGGCATTGTATGCACTGGTAGGTACACGAATAAGTAGGCTAAGCACAGCAACTGACGGCTACTGCAGTTACACGTACCTGGATACTGGAGGCGTGCATTATTCGAACTCGAGACGAGGTAAGATGCGCCTTGCTGCATATGCAACCACCATTACGCATGAGTGGAATGCGTAATCTAAAATGCTTGAGTTTGCTCCAATTCTTTCGACAGGTAGGTGCACATCGTTAACAGACCCCACATTCAATATCATATGACAGCTGTTTGTGTTTACCGATGTTTTGGTGACGAAGGAAACAATTCCTTACAATGTTATAGATTATTCGCGTCATAATTAGGTACATCGATATATGACGGTGCAATGTGTAATTGTGTCTAGTTGTACGCGACAACCTGAAGACGATGTCCGAAACGCAACGTAAGTCGTGGATGTTGGTTATTTTGAAGAGATGTCACATAGCACAGCCCGCTGTGTTGCTTGTTCAAAAGAAGTAAAATATGTCGGCAGAAATACTTCTGGGATGATTCGGCACTTAAAAACGCATAATATCAATGAAGAGGAATCGTCACAGCCCAATCTGCATTCACAAGAAGCTACCCCGTCGACAACGATAGCGAGGAATCCAGGTAGATGTACATCCTATCTACAGTTATTAACAAATTATACGGGTTATTCAGCCAAGAAGTCCACCTGAAATAACTCCTGAACAGTTTAAAATACTGACATTCTGTTTTCACTTTCGTTAATGGTATTAAGGAGTTCATAGTTCAACATGAAGTGCTTTCCTAGGCTTTTGACAAAATTTATCGTCACACACGTTACCATATGATAACTGCTGATATAATAATTTCGTGTGGCTATTTCTAGCCGGGTGCAGACCTTGTAAGGCAGACCCTCCGATGAGGGTGGGCGGCATCTGCCATTTGTAGGTAACTGCGTGTTATTGTGGTGGAGGATAGTGTTATATGTGGTGTGTCAGTTGCAGGGATGTTCGGGACAGCACAAACACCCAGCCCCCGAGCCATTGGAATTAACCAATGAAGGTTAAAATCCCCGACCCGGCCGGGAATCGAACCCGGGACCCTCTAAACCGAAGGCCAGTACTCTGACCATTCAGCCAACGAGTCGGATACTGCTGATGATATACTATGAAGCTTACGGTCGTAATTTCTGGAACGTCGCATAGCTCGCAGCACACGAGAATCAGTCTCGAGAGCGTTGCCCATCACCTCTGTCGAAAGAATTGGAGCAAACTCGGGAATTTTATATTACACGTTCCACTCCTGTGTAATGGTGGTTGCATATGTAGCAAAGCACATCTTTCTCCGCCTCAAGTTTGAATAATGCAGGTCTCTGGTATCCAAGTAGGTTTTTCACAAATTATGCAGGGTTATTCAGCTAAGATATCCACTCCAAAAAATAAGTCGTGAACAGTTTAAGATACCGGGTACTGACTTTCTGTTTTGACTTTCGTTAATGGTATTAAGGGGTTCATAGTTATACATGCAGTACTTTCCCAGGCCTTTGACAACATTTATTGGCTCACACGTTTCCACATGAGAACGTTATTTCACGCAATAGCTGCTGATGATATACTATCAAGTTTACACTCGTAGTTACTAGTACGACGCACAGCTCGCCCTACAGGAGAATCGTTCTCGAGATTCTCGCGATAATCGCGAGATCTGCGACGTCAGTCTCTGGAGTCTCGAGCGAGAGCGTTGCCCATCACTAGCCTAAATATTTGTGTACTTGTACGATCGGAATTGTAATATTAGCGATTCTGAAATCGTCTTTATTATAGTTGCGTTTATGCGTATAACCACGTTCTTGGTAGAGGATAAAACCAAGCCGTGGTCATTTAACCATTCCTTAGCATTAGTTCTATGATATTACCTTTGCATTCTTCCAGACTTTCATTAGAAGAATAAATGACAATATCATCTGCATAAATTAATATTCTTGCGTCTCGTGTTACGATATCTTCTAAGTCTTTTAAATATAGGGCGAATAATAGACCACTTAAAATATCACCTTGAGGCAACCCATGTGATGTATATCGTACATGATTAGTGATGCTATTTCCATGCGCCTAAAACATAAGAGATTTTGTAGCATTTTGATGAAGCCATTACGGAGGTGAGCGCCTCTGAGGTATAGTGGTTAGTGTGATTAGCTGCCACCCCAGGAGTTCCGGATTCGATTCCCGGCTCTGACACGAAATTTGAAAAGTGGTACGAGGGCTGGAACGGGGTCCACTCAGCCTCGGGAGGTCAACTGAGTAGAGGTGGGTTCGATTCCCACCTCAGCCATCCTGGAAGTGGTTTTCCTTCTCCAGACAAGTGCCGGAATGGTACCTAACGTAAGGCCACGGCCGCTTCCTTCCTTGTCTATCCCTTCCAATCTTACCTTGCCCCACAAGGCCCCTGTTCAGCATAGCAGGTGAGGCCACCTGGGCGAGGTACTGGCCATCCTCCCCAGTTGTATCTCCGACCCAGAGTCTGAAGCTCCAGGACACTGCCCTTGAAGCGGTAGAGATGGGATCCCTCGCTGAGTCCGAGGGAAAAACCAACCCTGGAGGCTAAACAGATGAAGTAAGTATTACGGAGGTTTAATTTATTGAGTTGTGTTTTTTTAATGCAATTTGTTCGGGGCGTCGACCTATGTGGATCTTTTGTCCCTACTGGCACCATATTGTGTGAACCTGCGTGTAATTGGAATGGTCGTAGTGTGGAATGTCACAAGGATGTCACAAACACCCAGTCCCCAGGCCAGGGATATTAATCATTACAATTAAAAACCCCTGATCCGGCCGGGAATCGCACCCGGGGCCGCCGGGTTACAGGCGGACACGTTGCACCCTACACCGCGGGGCCAGACTTCAGTTGTGTTAGTAACATATATATGGGCACATTGTCGTATGCAGCTTTTATATCAAGAAATGCAGCAATTGTTTTGTTAGTAACAGATCCATTAATAAGATATTGATGGGGTCCACTTTTATAAAGGCATATTGATATGTGGGCAGCAAGTTGTAATAAGCGAGGCACCATAGAAGCCATTCTAACATAACACTGAGGAATACCTTCCGTAAACATCACCCTAAACAGATTCCTCTATATTCTATGAAATTTATGGTCGAGAGTTTTGTTTTCGGTATGGGTACTAGTGTAAAGGTATTCCATTCAGAAGGAGGGACGGATGAGTTTAATATTTGATTGTAATAGGCTATGATGATGATGTGGGCATGGTAGGGAAGATGGTTGAGCATTTTATAGGTAATATAGTCTGGTCCAGGAGCAGAAGTAGGCTTCTTTTAGAGTATATTAAAGAATTCTAGATACGAAATCGGTTGGGAAAGTGTAATAAATGTGTCAGAAAATGTTGCCAGACCTATAGCTTAGGTCCTTTCCAACAGATCAAAGATGGCCTATAGCCCATAGCTCAATTGGTAGAGGAACCGACGCGAAATCGGGAGGTTGTGGGTTCGGATCCCACTTGTGTCCGGTTGGCCATTTTTGTTCTGTACTTATCATCTCTTCAACACGTACTAAATGTACGTAACACGATCTAATAGGTTGAAAGTTGGTTTCGATTACAATGCTGTCGTGAACATTCAATACTCATCCCATATATCATTTATACCGGTGTTTCTATTGAGGGAGTTAAGAAAACATTTCCAAGATTCTCGTCTTCTATCATGGAAAAGTTTTCTTAGGCGGGCAGTGTACTTTTTATATTACACATAATTGCCAAGTGTAACATTTTGATTTAAATTCTTGAGTAGGCTTCTTCTTCGTTTCACCACAGCCGTGCATTCCTGATTCTACCAGTGAATGCGAAGACGTTTTTAGGGTTGCTATTGTTTCGAAAATGAAGAGGGTGATATATCCAGATATTTAGATAGTTCTGAATATGATGGTATAAGATGTTATATGCGGAAGATGTCCGTGATATGAATATAATGCGGGCTAACATATAATCATGGAGTAAGTTGAAATCAAAATCTCGCAGATTCCGATTCCGACGCTGAGAGTTTAAAGCCGTGTTCTGCGTATTAATTTGTGAATTAACATCTACAAGTATAGGAAAATGATCACTTAGATGAGTGTCTGTGCATATATCATATGGATTTACAGGCGATATTTCCAGAACAAATTGATAGGTCGACTGTATTGTCCTGGTGGAGTTAGTCTCGTAGGCGAACCATCATTTAAAATAAATAGTTCGTTATTTAAGACCGCATTTAAAATATTACGACCCGTTCTTGTGGTATCCACACATTTCCAATCCACATGATGGCCATTGAGATTTCCTGCTATTAGTAAACTTTCTTGAGGTGAAAACTGAGAAAGATATTGATGCCATTGCCTTATATGAAGGTGGACAATATATGTTCACGACAATATAATGGTTTACGCTCACTGCCAATCAGTATGTGTTAGGAAGCATATCCAATATTAATACGGATGTATATGGTATATTAGATGAAATTAAAGTGAGCACACCTCCATACCCACAATCATCCAAGTGCTCAACATTATAACCCGTTACTGAAAAATTGTATTCAGGTTTTAACCATGACTCTTGTAATAAGATGATATGGGGATTGAATTCTTGAATTAGGAGTATTAATTCATGCTTTTTTGGAGTATTAGAATCCTCCTCTACGAAAAACTGACTGACTTTGGTAAAGAGAATGTGTAATAAATGAGCCCACTGAGGTTGTTCACCTAAGACTTCGGCTAATTGCTTGAAATCGTTCTGTATTTTCGCTTGGACATTTTTGTTGAAGCGAGGGAGTGGAGTGCGATCTGATGATGCTCTGAATTGGGAGCCGTGCTAGTGGACGGTTTCACTTGCACCTGCTTCATTAGGTGCTGTGAAATAGATACTCTTGGAGCACTCTCCAAGATGGGATTATGTAATATCGTGTGATAGCTTGCCCTATCAAACCCTGGCAGGGGGGTTGGTCGAATTGGTTTGTAGATCACCTCAGTGAATTTTCGTTTACGGGGAGTCCCATGTGGAGACTGCGAGTTGACATCATGAAGTTGTGGTACACTGAGTGGTGAAAAGTCTTTCAGTCATAGTAGTTTGTCTTGGCCTTCTTTGAAGGATATTTTGTCCACATACAATGCGTTTGATCGTGATTTGTTGCTGATGGACTTCACATCTGAGCCTACACTGTGATTCAGCCCACAATGTAGGCATTTACGCATTACATCAGAGCAGTTAGTTTCGTGAGACAGAGCAGTTACCACATCTTGGGATTTTTGTTCGGCAGTTCTTGGCTGTGTGCCCATAGCGTTGACAACAGATAACGGGCCGAAAAATGAATGTCTGGACCTCTAGCATTACCTCTAGCAACAAATTTTGGTAAAAGGAATACGGATGTATATGGTATATTAGATGAAATTAAAGTGAGCACACCTCCATACCCACAATCATCCAAGTGCTCAACATTATAACCCGTTACTGAAAAATTGTATTCAGGTTGTAACCATGACTCTTGTAATAAGATGATATGGGGATTGAATTCTTGAATTAGGAGTATTAATTCATACTTTTTTGGAGTATTAGAATCCTCCTCTACGAAAAACTGACTGACTTTGGTAAAGAGAATGTTTAATAAATGAGCCCACTGAGGTTGTTTACCTAAGACTTCGGCTAATTGCTTGAAATCGTTCTGTATTTTCGCTTGGACATTTTTGTTGAAGCGAGGGAGTGGAGTGCAGGTTAATTTGACCATTCCAGTGGGAATGAAGGTAGTTTGTCCATCAACTGTCACACATCTATTGAACCGTTGAACCTTAACCCTCTAAGCGCCAACGTCCTTTTGAAAGTCCCTTTGGTTTTCATCTGAAAAATGCCAACGTCCTTTCAAAAAGACATTCAGTATTTATTTTTTATTATTAAATGTAACAGTCATTTTCTTTCAGAATTTCCCAATATAATGTTTTAAAGACTTACTATTTTTGCAACAAACAGCCTCGTTTATTTTCAAGGCCATTCTTTCAGTATATTGGTTCAATCAGCAAGCATATTTATTGGCGCGGCTGTGCAACTTGTCCGCTCTGTGTCTAGTTGTCTTCACTTATTGCTGTGAAAATGATTATATATCCATTGTGCTTGACAAAACAAATATGTTTGAGAGGGTCGTGGAAAATATACTTCTACTGAATTTTATTATTATTTGTAGTATGTTATGTTAAGTATTATATAAAAGACGTTTGTACCGTGTTTAGTAAGTACTGATATATAAACAAAACGAGTGTAATTAGACTTGTATTTTTGGTTCATTTGGATATGTAAATTATTTTTACTACAGATTCATTTTAGGCACAAAATGAATGAAATTTTCAAAATAGCTTCATAATAGGTTGTACTATTCAATAAATATGTTCGCGATGTATAAAATTATTTTGTCCTACCTAAATTTTATTGCTAAAATTGTTTTATTTTTAATTAATACTTTTGGGTTTTGACTGCCAAATGTTTACTGATGGTCATGAATGAACTTAGTAAGACTTTATTTGTATAGGCAATCACATTAGTTAAAAAAACGCAAAGTTCAAGTTTCTACCTACAATAACAGCTGAACTGTGAGTGATCAGACAAAAGCTTGCAAAAAACGGAAACTGGCCTTGGCGCTCGGCGGTAGGAAAACTGTAATAGCACGTGGCGCTCAAAGAGTTAACTATATGAACGGGGGAATGAATGTATTTGATTTGTTAAAGTCTTATAGATTCCCCGAATTAAGCCAATGCGAAACAAGCTGGATTCCGGAATGAGAGCTATATGTCGATGAGATTTCAAAATGAGGTATGAAAGAAAATTGTTGGCATTGGCAGATGAGTTAAATAGCAGTTGAATTATTTTAGCTCCTTTTTTGTGATGGATGTTATTCCTGCAATGTGATTATCATAGAAAAGTCTACCAAGCGCCATTGAACCGTTGGGCCTTAACTACAGGAACGGAGGATTTTAAAATCTTTTTTAATTACATTTTTATCAACTGCCGACTCCACAGATTACATACGGACCTCGATGCCCACGATAGTTGTAAAACAGATTTGGTATAATGGTCTGATCTGCTTTAATATTTGATGAATGTTGTTCACCACTGAGAGCGGAGTTGTTAATGTCACTAGTATTGGTTGACTGCACCGTTTCTTCATGGCCCACATTACTAGAAATATCCAGGTCTGGTGAGCGGTTAGTACCGCCTCCTTCACTATCAAAAAGTGCCTTACTTCTTAAGTCTTGCACTATATTTCACTTAACTTGTCGGGCATGACTCAAACAAAAAGTAGACCACACGCTACCACTGCTCGTACCGAGCTGAGCCAAATTATGGTCGGTGCAATAGACTGTACAAAAATTCGCATTTTGTGCCCTCCTGGTGACAACCACTAACTTTTCAGAAATCGGGAGGGGTATTTTTTCTATAAACACACAGATTATTTGTGATGCAAGTATGAAGATCATGAACATAGTTTGCCGATGGCCTGGTTCTATGCTCGAATTCAGGACAATAGTCCTGTTCAAAGAGGATAGAATAGACCGGAGATGTAACTCGATGATGACTTTCGGTGCCAAGCTATAAGGCGCTAGTAGTTTGTCCGAAATTTGAGATAGCGCCACAGTGCGCATTGTGTGCAATACCTTACTGTTATCTACAGATAAAGCAGAGAAGTAACATCTGGCGTAGTGACGCACATCCGGTTATGCTTACAGCTCCTCCCTATGACCCCCCCCCCCACCGATTATAATGCAGTTCTGTTTCTTCCATGCCCAATACATTGTAATTTATATACTTTTATTTTCAAGTACTTGCTATGTTGTAAACAATGATCTGATACCCCTAGTTCATATAGCATACTATGTTATTGAGATCATAACTTCACACCTCAAATCAGCTTTAACTTCAAATGAATAATTTACACATTAACTAAAAGCTGATATTATAACAAACAGGACATCCCTTCAATAGCAAGACAGCAGAGCACACCATATTCAAGATAATGGGGTATCACATCAATATCCAAGTACCACATGAAAATAAAAATAACAGAATTAAATGCACTGACACATGATATATATAGTAATACATTATTATAGAATCAGTCAACTTCCTGAGGTGTAATCAAACAGGAAATACAGGAATTCAGGAGGAGTGGTGAAGATATATTTCCAATAAACAAGCACAAGGAACAAAGATTTACAGCACAAGCACATGGAATTCTGTTGTATACAAGGAAATTGGTATACAAGGCACAACATAAAAGTTTATTGCTTCAACACATTTATACAATATGTAGCCTACATGAAATAGAACGAAACTTTTCTTGAAGCTTGTTGAGTTGCACACGTTTAACGTTAATATAAGGTAGTAGGCTGAGTATTATTTACATAGGTACAAATGGAGATTCCTATATACATTCAATCTTGTATTGATGAAACAGTCTGTTCAAATGAGAGAATGTTCTTGACAGTCGAAAACTATCGGTCATGTATAATAACAAGTGGAACTTGTAGAAAGAGTTCGTATTAGCAGAATGCTAACAGGAGGCGTATAACTTGCAAGGAACTTGCGTCTAATGTTCATATATAGCAGAATGCTATGATTGGAGTCTGAGCACTGTAGAGGACTTGAGTGGGTAGCAGAATGCTTGGATGGGTGCTCGACGTGGCTACGGGATGCAGGATGAATGCGGCAATGTCCAGAGGTGCAACCTCACGGCCAGGAATCAGTTCACCTATTCAGAACACATTTTTAAGAGGGTATCTCCGTGTCTGACTTGCGGTGTAGTCTGGTCGTTGGACACTGTAGGAGTCCTGGAGAGGCGAGAAACGTTGCTTTTATAGCGCTGGGTGACGTCATCGACGATCACGTCAGCGCCCTGGAGTCTGCCTCGTGGTCTCTGGAAACATCCATGTGTCGGGCGGGCTGCGGAGATTGTAGGCGCGGAGGACACACACAACACCCTCCCCTCCTAATCACGTCGATACGGCACGAAGCGACGACGGCGCTGGCGACGGCAGCGATGCTGGGCTGGAGAGTCGGCCGTGTCTATTGTGTTGTCCGGAGCCTGGGCTGGGCGAAGGAGCGTAGAATCGTCCTGGAAAGAACCCATGTTGATTAAATGGTCCAGAGCTCGGTCTGCAATAGATTTTTGAGGTGTTACAAAGGAATCAACAGAAGGAGATGGACGATAGCAGAGGCATATCTGGTCCTGGTGGCGGCAGATGCGTTTCTCGGCGGTCTGGATGTCGTAGAGACGATGGCCCAAGGTACGGCAGATGATACCAGGTATCCAGGGAGGACTGGACTTGAAAGTCCGGACATATACTTTGTCGGCGGCGTTGAACTTCGGTTGCGAGCGCTGCGGCTGGGCAGGAAGAGGCTGCAATAAAGAAAGCAAAGTTCGACGAGGGCGTCCATGGAGCTTGTGAGCTGGAGTGAGGTTGTCGGTACCAGGCATAGTCCTATATCTTCCTAGGAGCTGTAACAATGCTCGGTCCTTAGTTAAACCTGAAGATACAGCTTTCTTCATGCTTTTCTTGAAAGTTTGGACAAAATGTTCAGCTTCACCATTAGATCGAGGGTGAAAAGGCGGAGCCAGAATATGCCGAATGCCATTATGAGTACAGAAGTTCTGGAAGTCAGTGGCAGTAAATTGGGGTCCATTGTCTGAAATGAGCACTTGAGGTAAACTTTCAGTAGTGAAAATATTCTGAAGTGCGCGAATGGTAGCTTCTGTAGTAGTAGAATGCATTTCTACGACGTAAGGAAAGTTGGATAGAGAATCTATCACTATGAGCCACATAGAGTTGAGGAAAGGTCCAGCGAAGTCTATGTGCACTCTTTCCCAAGGACAAGTAGCAGGAGGCCATGGAGCGAGGTCGGATGACGGTGCGTTTTGATGTACCTGACACGGGTCACAGTGGCGGATGAGTTTCTCGATGTCGGCGTCAATACCGGGCCAATAGCAGTGTTGACGGGCGAGTTGCTTGGTGCGTGATATTCCCCAATGACCTTCATGTAACAAGTCGAGAACTTGTTGGCGTAGACTTAAGTGGAATAACTACTCGGAATAGGGTGCCTGTTTCTAATAGGATAACTCCGGCACGAGTCGTGAGCCGATGCTGAAGACGATGATAAGGTGCAAGGCTGGTAGGAAGCTTGGTTTGAAGAGTCCAACCGTTGCGGATATAAGTACGAACTGTAGCTAGTGTACTATCTTTATCAGTCGCTTTGGCGATGCAAGTAGCGTCGATGGGAAAACTGGAGACTGCGTCTTCAAGTTCTATGTCTATCTGAAGACATTCAGATTCTTGAGAATCGAAAGTAGTATCAGGACCTACAGGTAAGCGAGAGAGAGCATCAGCACTACAATGCTGGGATGTGCTACGATAGGCAATCTGATAGGAGTAGTCAGAAAGAAATATGGAGCATCTTTGAAGTTTCCTTAGAGAATGTTCAGGGATCTTATTACCAGGATGGAATAAGTGAAAAAGAGGCTTGTGATCAGTAATTATGAGGAAATGGTTGCCATAGAGACACTCGTTGAAACGGCGAATACCAAATAAAGTAGCTAATGCTTCTTTCTCTATCTGAGAGTAGTGACGTTGATGCTCGTTGAGTGTCTTGGAAGCGAAGGTTACAGGACGTTCTTGTCCGTGACGATCCTTCTGGGAGAGAACGGCGCCGAGTCCATAATCAGATGCCTCCGTGGCGAGAGTGAGGAGCTTACCGGGCTGAAAATGAGTAAGCTTGACAGCATGGACAAGAGCCTTGTTGATAGTCTGCCAGCCATGTTGACATTGCTGAGACCAATGGAATTTAGCACCTTTCTTGCGTAAGGCGTTCAGAGGAGCTGCTACTGAAGCGAAGCGTGGAATGAACTTGTTGTAATAGTTCGCTTTTCCTATGAAGGATTGGAGCTGTTCGATGGCAGAGACGTTCTGTTCGCTAGGTCGAATGCCAGTCTTATCAAGGATATGACCTAGGTAGTGAACTTGAGGTTGAAAGAATGTGCACTTAGCGAGATTAGCACGTAGGCCACTGTCTTTCAATTTGGTGAGGAGGCGCAGATTATGCAGGTGTTCTTGATGATCTTTGCCGGTCACAAGAATGTCATCAAGTTAATTAGCACAACCAGGACTGAAGGCGGTAAGCTGTGGTAAATAGCGCTGGTAAATCGCAGCGGAGGAAGAGACACCGAAAGGTAGGCGCTGGAGCTTTAGAAGTCCAAGAGGGGTATTCAGTGTGAGGCACTGCTTGGATTCTTCGTCTAAAAGTAGCTGGAGATAAGCTTCTTTGAGATCAACTTTAGAGAAGAACTGTCCACCGGCTAAACGGCGAAATAAGTCTTCAGGGCGGGGAATCGGAAAAACATCGGTTTCAATCTGTGAGTTTATTGTAGTTCGAAAATCATCACAAATGCGGATATTGCTATTAGCTTTTTTAAGTACGAGTGGAGTAGCCCATTTACTGGAAGTGACGGGAATTACTATACCGGCTGCTATCCATCGCTGCAATTCTTGAGTAACTTGATCATGAAGTGCAAGTGGGACTGGACGTGCTTTGAAAAAAGCGAGGCTCGGCTCCTGATTTCAGCTGGATATGAGCTGGGTAGTCTTTGGCTGTGCCTAAAGTAGAATTGAAGACTTCTGGAAATTGCTCTAGGAGATCGGTGACATCAGAGGTAGGTTGTAAGGCGGAGACTACATTGACGTCTTATATTTGAAAACCGAATACATTGAAGAGATCCATGTCTAGGATATTAGATGCAGTGTAGTTATTGACCACTAGTAAGGTAACGACCTTATGAATATCTTTATATCTTGCTGGAATAGTGATTTGTCCCTTATTATCAATTTTATTCTTGTTAAAAGTAACAAGTTGGACATCAGCAGGAGAGAAAGACGGTGATCCTAAATTGTGGTATGTGGCCAGATTGATGATGGAGACAGGCGAACCAGTATCTAACCGAAAATCAGTAGAGTGATCTGGGAAAACGATCGGAATGATGATCTTACGAGAATTTCTTGTAGGAAGAATGAGGTTGATTTGATCAACTTCCATGTCCTGTCGTGTCTTCGAAAGAGTTTTCTTCGCAGCATGAGTAGTGACAGGGCGGGACGTACTTTGACGGACAGTCTTGATGTGTCCTACTTTATGACAGCGATCACAGGTGGACTTGAAGAAGCGGCAGTCACGGCGGTCGGGATGCTTAAAACATCCTCTGCAGGAAGGCAGGAGCTGAGGAGTTTTCTTAGAATTGCGTGTCTTCGTAGAAGAGCGCGGAGAAACTTGTCGGGAACGCTTGTCAGGGAGCGAGCCGACCTGGCGGTGCGAAGGAGCAGAATGCTGGCGGGTCGTAGGAGATACGTGAGCGACTTCATGTTTGGTAGCTATTTCAGCTGCAGTCTTGGTAGTCATCTCATAGACTGTGGCAAGACGCTGTACTTCTTCCAAAGAAGGGTTACTACTCTTGACAGCGTTGAAACGAACTTTGTCTTGGGGAGTATGGAGAATAACCATGTCCCGAATGAGTGAATCAGAGTAGGGCGTGCTACAACCATCCTTAGAACAGATAAATTTGCAAGGCTTGGCGAGACCACGTAGTTCCGCAATCCATTCTGTGCGAGTCTGGTGTGGCTTCATTCTACATTGAAAGAACTTGTAGCGAGCCGCTACGATGTGAGGATCCTTAGCATAATGTGCATGTATGCGAGCTAGGAGCTGTGCAGAAGGAACTTTCGAGATCTGTTCTTCGGGGCTTAATTTCTGCAGTAATTCGCAGGTAGTACTTCCTACAGAACTGAGAAAAAGAGCTCGTTGGCGCTTCTCGTCCGTAATGGAGTGGCAGATAAAATGCTGTTGAAGTCGAGCGAAATACACTGACCATTCTTCTTTCTCTGGGTCGAAGGCAGAAAATGGAGGAACGGTGGTGTTTTGTGCGGAGGAAGAGAGAGTCCGTATGGCTGTAAGCAATACGGACTGCTGCTGTTGCATGAACTGCTGTTGTTGCTGCTGTAAAGCCTGTATTATAGCCGCCAATTGCTCGGTACTAGCCATGTTGACAGATGAGACAGTGAGCACAACTTGAGAGACAGCGTGCAGGGGAACCAGCTGGAAGTGTGACCTTCAACGATCGCCTGAGAGACAGAAAGAGAACGCGCAGCGACAAGGCAGTGGAGAACAGGTGCTGCGTGCGCCGTGAAAGGTTGGCTTGATGTCCTCAGTTCGAACGGGGCGTACACTGGGAGGAATGGTACTGCAAATACGAAATGTGAGCAGAGTGTTGGCGTGGCTAACTTGTGTCCCGTAGCTAATTTGTTGAGATGGCGTAACCACTTGGAACGCTTGCTTGTCGTCAATATTGTTGTATTGGCGGCAACTGAGTGTGACTTTTCCTCGTCGCCAATATTGTTTGCGAGACCTACTACGAAGATTTTCTCGTCGCCAATTTTGTTGATATTGGCGGTACCTACGTATGACTTTTCCTCGTCGCCAATTTTGTTGTGTTGTATACAAGGAACTTGGTATACAAGGCACAACATAAAAGTTTATTGCTTCAACACATTTATACAATGGAAACCTACAACCTGTTTTCCAGTCTTAGACCGGGTCAGGAATGTAATGAATGAAACATATATAGGCTAGTATTACAATGGGGTCGCCACTCCCAAGGTCAGCCCTGAAAATGGTTTTCCGTGGTTTCCCCATTTTCACACCAGGCAAATGCTGGGGCTGTACTTTAATCAAGGCCACGGCCGCTTCCTTCCCACTCCTAGCCCTTCCTTGTCCCATCGTCGCCATAAGACCTATCTGTGTCGGTGCGACGTAAAACTACTAGCAAGAAAGAAAGTATTAATGACTGATAGATGCTATGAAATGATAATGGAGAGTGTTGCTGGAATGAAAGATGACAGGGAAAACCGGAGTAACCGGAGAAAAACCTGTCCCGCCTCCGCTTTGTCCAGCACGAATCTCACATGGAGTGACCGAGATTTGAACCATGGTATCCAGCGGTGAGAGGCCGTCTGAGTCACGGAGGCTCCACACATTTATACAATATGTACATGAAATAGAACGAAACTTTTCTTGAAGCTTGTTGAGTTGCACACTTTTAACGTTAATATAAGGTAGTAGACTGAGTATTATTTACATAGGTACAAATGGAGATTCCTATATACATTCAATCTTGTATTGATGAAACAGTCTGTTCAAATGAATGTTCTTGACAGTCGAAATCTATCGGTCATATATAATAACAAGTGGAACTTGTAGAGAGAGTTCGTATTAGCCGAATGCTAACAGGAGGCGTATAACTTGCAAGGAACTTTCGTCTAGTGTTCATATATATAAAGCAGAATGCTATGATTGGAGTCTGAGCACTGTAGAGAACTTCAGTGGGTAGCAGAATGCTTGGATGGGTGCTCGACGTGGCTACGGGATGCAGGATGAATGCGGCAATGTCCAGAGGTGAAACCTCACGGCCAGGAATCAGTCCACCTATTCAGAACACACTTGCGGTGTAGTCTGGTCGTTGGACACTGTAGGAGTCCTGGAGAGGCGATTTTTCCCCCGATGTTTTCATTCCCCGCCTGAAAGGCGGGGCGGGCCTCCTTGAGGGTTACGCCCTCACTCAGGCCGGGTGAAGAGGGGAAAATCGGGAGAAGCGAAGGAGGAGGAAGATGGGAAAGCGAAGTGTACAGTAGAAAAGGAGAGCTAAGCGAAGGTATTATTATTGGGACGTGAATAAAGGGTGAATAGTTCCAGGTTGTAGGTGAAGGGTGAGGAGATGAATGGTAGTGGAAATATTCTAGAGGGAGGTGGTGAGAAGTCGGAAAAGTTCAAGTGCTGGAAAGGGTTGAGGGAAGAAGCTATTTGGAGGTGGGGGCGGACACACGGGTTGTGGGTGTGGAACAGGAGGAGGGGTCGGCCGGGGGCGACGAGAGGTGGTGCGGGATGGTGAGCGTGCCGGTGGAGGTGGTGAACGAGAAGGCTCTACTCTGTAGCGATGCTGATGAAGGATGGCTCCGGTGGCAATGAGTTGCTGGACGTCGGCGGCAGTCGGGAGGAAGAGACGAACCAGGTATGTTGGACCTGAACTGCTCTGGATGCGACACGCACTACAGGCTGGGATTCCGGCGGCGTGAAGTTCCTGGATGATGTCCTCGCTGGAGATGGAAGGGTCAAGTCCGCGGATCACACAGCTGGGAAGACCATGATGAGGTGGTGATTGCTGCGATGGTGCTGCTGCGACGTTGTCTGAGGGCGATGGCGGCGGCGTGACGGCGGATGTTAAGGGGAGAAGAATGAGACGTTGTAGCGAGTGGGAGGGAGGAGGTCACAATAGGCGATGGATGGCAAGTTGTAACGAGAGTAACGGGGATGTGCGGGGAGGACAAAAGTGTCGAGGTAGAGGTCGTGGTAGGGGAGATGAAGTCGATGTGGGTTGGTGCGACGGTGTGATCAGTGGCATATGGACCACTGGGACAATGGTAGGGTCGGCAGAGAGCTTGTTAAGGATAGATGGAGTGGGGTCCACGGGGTAGAAACGGTCATGAATGGACACGCCGTAGTCAAGCAGTCGTTGCTGATCCACTGTCGTTAGCAGGTACAGAAGAATCACTGACGATGGTGTGGAGCTTGCGCCGTCTAACAGGCGATAGGCGTCGTGGAGGCAGTAGCCGGCGGAGCGGATGGCGATACAGATGTCATCTTCGGAGATGGTAGGAGCAATGTCGGATATGATACATGTGTACATGGCGACTGCCAACGAGGCGTCAGCCTTGGTTTTTCAGGGTCGGCTGGGTAACAAGCTATAGATGAGGGCCACCCGGCCGCAAAAAAAAAAAAAAAAAAAAAAAAAAAAGATGCGTAGAGTCGTCCGACGATGCGCGTGTGGTTGGCGATAATGTTCTCTGTGATTAGTGTTGCATGTGTGACTGGAGAGGCGACTGCTGCTGCTGGAAAGCTTTCATTCCCCGCCCGAAGGACGGGGCGGGCCCCCTAGATCGTGTCGCGATCTCTCGGGCCGGGAAATGTGGAGAGAACAGTGAGATATTTCAAATAAAGAAGAGGGAAAAACGGTGTGAAAATTTGGATGAATGACTACGGGGCTGAGGTTCTGAGGGTGTGCGGGAGGAGTGAAATATTTAGACGAGGGTACCAGGCTGTAAATGGAAACTGAGGAGGTGCAGGGTCGCCGTGATATTATAGAGGGAGGAAGTTAGGAATCGCAAGATGTCGAGTGTTGGAGCTGATGGGGTGAAGAAACTGATTGGTGGGAGGGGAGGGTAAACGGGTGGAGAGGGTCGATGTGGTGGGGGTGGCCGGGTGTGACGACGGGCATTGTTGGAGTTATGTAGAACAAGTTGGGGTGGTGAAAGAAATGGCTCGACTTTGTAGCGATGGCCAAAGATGTAGACTTAATTGGCGATGAGTTGGTGAACGTCGACGGCAGTAGGGAGGTGGATGCGGACCATATACGTCAGACCAGAGGTGTTCTTGATCCTGAAGACTCGGCGGACGGGTACGCCTTCTGCTCGAAGTTGTTGAAGGATGGCTTGTTCTGAGTGAGCAGGATCCACTTCACGGATCACACAGCTATACATGGTGTGGCGGGACGGTGATGACTGCGATGAGGGTGGTGCTTCTTCGGCGGCGTGGAAAGACGACAAAGACGACGGTGCTGCAGATGTTGCGGGAGGCGTGTATGAGGCATGACGTTCTTCGGGTGTTGAAGGAAGAGGGAGGAAAGAAATCATTATGGACGCAGGATGATTGGTTGTAACCATAGTGATGGGAATAGGGGAGGGGTTGAAGGTTGATGTTGTAGTGGAGATGGTGGTGGTAGTTATCGGCGATGTAGAAACGGCGTGTGATGTTGGCTCGGTTGACGGCGTAGATTCCACTTGGTGCGAAGGCAGCTGGTAGGAAGTCTCCTGTGGTGGCGCGACCGTTGCAGGCGGAGTAAAATCAGTGGCTATGAGCTGATCCATGAGTGACGCAGGAGTAATTTCCACACTATGGAAGATGTGATGAATATAGACGCCGTTGTTCAGGAGGCAGCAGACGTCGTCCTCTTTGTGGAAATATAGGACATCTGGTGACGGTCCGGAACTGTTTAGTAGTCGTGTGGCCCAATGAACTGGAATGCCTGCCTTGCGGATTTGTTGGACGATGTCGTCATCGGAGTAGGCAGGTAAGCATGGCGGGGAAGCCGACTACCAACTAGGTGTCAGCCAATATGCTCTTTAGAGCCGGCGAGGTAGCTGAGGTAAAGATGGTGAGCCACCCGGCCGAGAAAAAATTAATGAGTAATGAGTAGCTTTGATGTTCCACTCGGAGATGTCGCTCCTAGCGAGAAGTGTTGGGGTTCGACGAGGGATGGAAAGGCGAGAAACGTTGTTCCTTTTATAGCGCTGGCTGACGTCACCGACGATCACGTCAGCGCCCTCTGGAAACATCCATGTGTCGGGCGGGCTACGGAGATTGTATGTGCGGAGGACACACACACACACACACACACACACAACAAATTCAAACAACACAAATACTGTAGCATCATGGAACTGTCGTTAAAAATCGATATTAGTTCGAACAAGGTTAATCGATTGGGTAAAGTCAGATTCAATGCAATCCAGCAATATTATTTCTATAATACTTGGCGTTATAAGACTAATTCTGTCAGAAGCGGCCATTGATTGAGGTTAATTTGAAATACTACACTTCGAGCAAATGGCCCTTTTCATGCCTACTTGCCCGCCATCTACAGAACCTTCCTACAACTACCTACTCGTAGTGAATGACCTCCAGCGCCATCTAAAACTTCGGATGGAAACTACCTGAAGCTGGCCATAAGCCCCATTCAACTTTCACCGGGGAGGTCCTGTTACAGCAAACTGAGCATCGTTTATTTGGTAGTGGGAGATAAATTCCTCACGACACCACTCCTAGAACCAAATACACCCGCTGAACACCGGTACAACACTGCTCATGCAAAAACCCGCAATGTTGTGGAATGCACTTTTGGAGTAAGGGAAAAAAAAAATTCCAAATCCTTGAGAAGGAAATGGGTTTCATTCCTACAGCATGCGGCAATGCAACAGTAGCTATGGCAGTCCACAATTTCGCTCTGGATGTAGGCGATCTGTGTGAATAAAGACTTGTTCAATAACAATGAAAACATTCACTTTGTGAATCACGAAGAAAATATAGTA